>NC_082727.1:27665114-28283447 GCF_030144855.1 Hypanus sabinus
GTATGTTCTAATGGGGCACATCACCACAGATTTTTGGGTTTTGGCTATTCCAGTGAGTAAAGAAAGCTTTCACTTTAATGTTTCACTGTCTTAATTTTATTTAATTTTCTAATAGTAAAATGGAAGATGGTACAGCTGATTCTTAAATAGAGCCATCCAGACAGAGGGTCCCTTAACAGCAGCATATCAGCATCTTCATTTCTTCATCCTGCACTCATTAAAGGCCAGGAGGTTACTGGATTGACAAACAATATTGCAAAGACAAGTAATATTGGAAAACTAGTGTGAGAATCAGATGTCCATAATTTTGAATCATGAACACATAAGGTATACTGTAAGTGTCCAAATCCTTAAAAGATCAATGATTAAGGTTTAGCTTTATTTGTCACATGTGCATCAAAACATACAGTGAAATACGTTGTTTGGATCAAATCAAAGCAGCGAGGATTGTGCTGGCAGCCCACCAGTGTCAACAGGGCAAGCCTACAGTGCATTAATCCTAACTATTGGTCTTTGGAATGTGGGAGGAAGCCCACACAGTCACGGAGAGAACGTACGATGTCCTTACCAAATCCCACTTGATGAGCATTGGTGTTGTAGAGTGATGCACTAACCATTCCACTACTTGTGGTCTATCTGTAACTCCAGACCCACAGTATTGTGGAAGAGGAAGAAGAATGCCCTTAACTCTTGGTGGACTCATCAGGGCGCCGTCATGTCAAGCTTTCTGCACCGATCTTTTTGGTGATTGCTCATCATGGCGTTTCTGTAGCATTCTCCAGTTTTTTTTTAACGAGGTCAAGTTGCTAGCTCGACGCTCAACCCAATCCAGCTGGAATCCAGGGATTCCAAGGGAGCCAGCTGGATTCGAACTCTGGACCATTTGCTCTGGAATCCAGCACAGATGCCACTATGCCACCAGCCGGCCACAGTATTGTGATTGACTCTTAAAACTGCCCTTTAATTGGTTGTGAAAATAGGAATGGGCAATACCTTTTGGCCTTCCCAATAATGACCTCAGAAGAAAAAGTACAAAATGCTGAATGACTCTCCCTTGCCTCTCCTTGCATAATAATCTTTGGAGCTATCAGTGCTGCTCTGTTTCCTGCCTTTGGTAAATCCACATTTTCTTTACTCTGTAATTAACAGCCTTGCCACCCACCACTGGGTCTTAAGCTTAGGGATTCTCTCTCCACCCCCACACATTTATGAAGCAACTTGCAATGTACCTTTTTGCTGTCTCGCTGTTAGATATGGTTTCCATTTGAAATGAAAACAGAAAATATTGGTAATACTCCACAAATCAGGCAGCCTTTGTGAAGACATAAAAAAGTCATTTTCAGGTCAATAACCTTTCATCTGAGGTTTTTTTCAGTCTCGGTAAAGTGTTCTATGTCCTGTGTGCTTCATATTATAAAGGTGGCTCTCAGATCTTGCTATGAATATTGAAATAATAAAACAAACATTTTTCCCCCAAGTAAGTGTTCTGGCTAAACAAGTATAAACCTGTTACAAAATCTATTTGGAACAGTATTGCAGCGTAGCAATTAATGTAACACTACACAACCGGGGGTTCAATTCCCGTCACTGTCTGTAAGGAGTTTGAACATTTTCCTCATTACTGAGCGGGTTTCCTCCGGGTTTCTTCCCACATTCCAGTGACATACGGGGGCAGTAGGATAATCGCTCACATGGGTGTAATTGAGTGGCATGGGCTTGTTGGGCCAGAAAGGCCTGCTATCGTGCCATAGCTCTAAATTAAATACAATAAAATCCAAATCCAAAGTCATTTGTTAAATTCTTGGGAAAACATTGTGTATCTGGGCATGGTTTATGTAAATAAACTGTGAAATCAGGGAGGTCATAATCCTGTCATGTGTATTTGTGATGTTAAGTGCATATATTTTGAAGTATATACACACTACATCCCAGAGTTCCTCCTTATTTACCCTGTTGGTTACATCTCCAAACACATGGGCCCTGCTACCAATGTTTTTTTGACTTCCACACACTATAAAACTGAATTCAGAAACAAACTGAAGGCACCATGAGTTAGCAGCTCTGAACTGTGCTGAGGGCCTTGTTGTACTTCACATCTGGACCCTCAGCTTTACCCCATGACTAACGTTCGCTAAAACTACCTTCATTTCAATAGGGCTACCTACTTTTACTAGAAAGGTAAATTTAGGCTATGCTTTGTATACTTCACTTAATATTACATCAACACATATTCATTTTATTAACTAATTTTCAATATTGTATTTTACTGAATTTACTTTCATTTTTTTAATAAAACACAGAACATAAAACTCAATCGCATAGGACAGGATCTTTGGTCCACAATGAGTCTTACACTAAGATCAATCTAACTCCTGCCTCCTATATAGCCCTCCATTTTTATACCATCCATGCACCTACCTAAGAGTTTCTTAACTGACCCTAAATGTATCGCCTCGACCACTCCCCCGACAGTGCATCCCATGCACTCACTGATCTTTGTGTAAAGAACTTACCTCTGACATCCTGCCTATACAATAAGATCATAAGACATAGGTGCAAAATCTTGCCATTTGGCCTATCGAGTCTGCTCCATCATTTTGTCACAGCTGATCCATTTTCTTTCTCAACTCCATTCTCTTGCCTTCTTCCCGTAATCTTTCATGCCCTGACTTATCAAGAACCTATCAACCTCTGCTTTAAATACACCCAATGACCTGGCCTCCACAGCCACCTGGGGCAACAAATTCTACAGATTCGTCACCGTCTGGCTAAAGAAATTCCTCCTTATCTCCATCTGAAGTAGTTGCCCCTCTATTCTGAGGTTGTGCCCTCTGGTCCAAGGCTCACCCACTATAGGAAATATCTTCTCCACAACCACTCTATCCAGGCCTTTCAATATTCAATAGGTTTCAAAGAGGTTCCCCCTAATTCTTCTGAATTCCAGCAGGTACAGGCCCAGACGCATCAGACACTCCCCATGCAAGAACCTTTTTGTTTTCAGAATCATTCTCATGAACCTGCTCGGAACCTTCTGCAATGATGGGTCATCCTTTCTTAGATAAGTGGTCCAAAATTGCTCACAAACTTCAGCATAACATCCCGGTTTTTATATTCCAGTCCACTGAAAATGAATGCAAACGCTGCATTTGTCTTCCTTTCCACCAACTCAACCTGTAAGCTAACCTTAAGGGAATCTGGCACGATGACTCCCAATCCCTTTGCACCTTGGAGTTTTGAATTTTCTCCGTTTATAAAATCGATTACACTTTTATTCCTTCTGCCAAAGTGCATGACCATACACTTCCTGACACCACATTCTATCTGCCCATTCTCCTAATGTGCCTAAGGCTTTCTGCAGACTTCCTGCTTTCTCAACACTTTCTACCTCTCACCTATCATCATGCTGCCGGCAAACTTGGCCAAAAAGTCATCAATTTTATCATCCAAATCATTTACATATAACTTTAAAAGAACCGGTCCCAACAACGACCCACTGTCACTGGCAGCCAACCAGAAAACTCTCCCTCCATTTCCAATCATTTGACTCTATACATGCTGCCTTCTGTCCTGTAATATCATGGGCTTGTAGCTTGTTAAGCAACCTCATGTGTGGCACCATTTCAAAGGCCTTCTGAAAATCCAAGTACGCAATTCCCTCTGATTTTTCTTTACCTATCCTGCTTCTTGTTTCTTCAAAGCACTCTGACAGATTTGTAAGGCAAGATTTTCCTTTAAGGAAACAAGGTCTATCTTATCATGTGCCTACAAGTACCCGGCTACTGTTTCCCTAACAATTGATTCCAACATATTCCCAACCACTGAATTTAAGCTAACTCTTCCTTTCTTCTGCCTCCCTCCCTTGAAGACTGGAGTGACATTTATAATTTTCCAGTACTCAAGAGCAATATCAGAATTTCTTCAGCTACCTCTTTCAGAACCCTGTAGTGTAATCCATCTGGTCCAGGTGACTTATCTACCCTCACACCTTTCAGTTTCCCAAGCTTCTTGTCACTAGTAATAGCAACTGCACTCATTTCTCCTTGATACTCTTGAACTTCTGACATATTGGTAGTCTTCCACATTGAAGACTGATTCATTCATTTGCCTTTTCTTTGTCCTCCATTACTACCAATCTAGAGTAATTTTCCAGTGGTCTAACATCTACTCTTACTTCTCTTTTACTCTTTATATACAGTGCCTATAAAAAACATTCACCCCCTCTTGGAACTTTTTCACATTTTATAACGTTGAATCTCAATGGATTTAATTTGGCTTTTTTTGATACTTATCAATAGAAAAAGACTCCTTTGTGTCAAAGAGAAAGCAGATCTCTACAAAGTGATCTAAATTAATTATAAATATAAAACACAAAATAATTGATTGCTTAATTATTCTCCCTCTTCAAGTCAGTATTTAGTAGATGCACCTTTAGCAGCAATTACAGCCTTGAGTCTGCTTGGATCTGTCTCTATCAGCTTTACACATCTGGACATTGCAATTTTTCCTCATTCTTCTTTACAGAACTGCCCAAGCTCTGTCAGGGTGCATGGGGATCGTGAGTGAATAGCTCTTTTCAATTGGATTGAGGTCTGGACTCTGACTTGGCCACTCCAGGACATTAACTTTGTTGTTTTTAAGCCATTCCTGTGTTAGCTTTGGCTTTATGCTTAGGAAAATTGTCTTACTGGAAAACAAATTTTCTCCCAAGTCACAATTCTCCTGAAGACTGCATCAAGTTTTCCTTCAGGATTTCCTTGTATTTTGCTGCATTAATTTTACCCTCTATCTTCACAAGTTTTCCAGGGCCTGCTGCAGTGAAGCATCCCCAAAGCATGATACAGCCACCACCATGCTTCACGGTAGGGATGGTGTGTTTTTGATTATGTGCAGTGTTTGGCTTATGCCAAACATGGCATTTAGTCAGATGGCCAAAAAGCTCAATTTTAGTTTAATCAGACTGTAGAACCTTTTTCCAGCTGACTTCAGAGTCTCCCACATGCATTCTGACAAACTCTTTCATGTGAGATTTCATGTGAGTTTTTTTCAACAGTGCCACTCTCCCTTAAATGCTGCGACTGGTGAAGCAGCTGGGTAACAGTTGTTGTACACGCAGTCTCTCCCATCCCAGCCACTGAAGCTTGTAACTCCTCCAGAGTTGTCATAGGTCTCTTGGTGGCCTCCCTGACTAGTTCCCTTCTTGCATGGCCACTCAGTTTTTGAGAACGGCCTGCTGTAGGCAGATTTACGACTGTGCCTTATTCTTGATGATTGACTTAACTGTACTCCAAGGGATATTCAGAGACTTGTAAATTTTCTTGTATCCATCTCCTGACTTGTACTTTTCAATAACCTTTTCACCAATTTGCTTGGAGAGTTCTTTTGTCTTCACGGTGTAGTGTTTGCCACGATACTGACTCACCAGCAGCTGGACCTTCCAGATACAGGTGTAATTTTACTACAATCAATTGAAACACCATGACTGCACACAGGTCTCCATTTAATTAATTATGTGACTTCTAAAAATAGTGATGATTTGGTGTGTCATATTAAATGGGGTGAATACTTATGCAATCAATTATTTTGTGGTTTATATTTACAATTAATTTAGATCACTTTGACAAAAAAGAATCTTGTTCTGTTGATCAGTGCCAAGAAAGCCAAATTAAATCAACTGTGATTCAATGTTGCAAAACAATAAAACATGAAAACTTCCAAGGAGGGGGTTGAATACTGTTTATAGGCACTGTATATTCATTACTCTCCATGCATTCCTCCAATTGCCTTAAAATTATTCTCCTTTGTATTAGCCATTTGTATGCTGTCCCTGTGTCTCTTACAATTTTGTACACCTCTATCAAGCCATCTCTCATTCTCCTTCACTCCAGAGAGCAAAACCTATCCTCATAAAACATGCTCTCTAGTCCAGGCAGTATCCTGGTGATACCATTTTTTAAATTGCATTCAAATCAGTTCAAAAATTTTAAATGTCCCAAAAAAGAGGTAGAGCTGTTAGAAGCCATCAAGATGGTATCAACACTTCCTGAATCCTTGCAATCGGCTCTGCTTTTCAGAATTGGGGCCTCCAGGAATATGCCATCTCATGCTATCAATACAGTAAGTGCAGCTGTGTTATAACGTGGGGAGTAAATATGGGCTAGTTCCATTGAGCTCATCCCAATTTCAATGAATTTTTAAGTTGCCCATTGCCACGTGCTGAATAATAACCTAGCACTTTCCTACCAATGTCAGCCTTTAATTTCTCACTTTCTCAACCCCTTAACTTAAGCACCTTCATTGCCCACCCGTCCAAGAAAGTATAGAAATTTGGAAGGTCATTAATAATGTACTTAAGATTTCTGCAACTACTCCCTGACTTCTGAAAGCTAGGATGAAGGCTTTCTAGTCTGGAGTCCTTGACAAGGGTTGTGAGGATCCAAACACGAGAGTACTTAAGGGTGAAATCAAGACATGGTATTAAGCTGGAAAGAGAATGGAGCATGAAACAAAACACTAGACGACTTCTCTAGTTGAGCTTACAACTGAGCACTGAGGCTCCCTTCAGGTACTTTTATATACTGAGCTCTTGATGCCAAAATATGACTGCCAATTAGCAGGATGTTCCTGAACCCTTAAAGGAGCTGTGCCAGCTATCCATACTCCGGAGAGTTAGAGTGTCCAAACCCCGTAAGCTGGCATCTTGTAATAGGGTCCCCTTCCCCTACGGCAGATTCCTGGTGGCCCTTGCTGCTCTGAGAGAGGGTGATGGTAGGATTGGATGAGAACTGGATCTATTTCAGGCACTCAGCATCTTTCCTCAGGTCTGAATACTTTCCAGTCCTCAAACACCCTGAGCAGCTTGTGAATGCAAAATTCTTCTCAGTGTGAAGAATTGTTCCCCAGTGGGCTAAGAGACCGGTGTGGATAGGTTATAATTTAGAGATGAAGAAGGTGGTATTGATCTTCAGGGTCTTGGGGAGCTGCAAGGTATAAGACAACTGGTTTACTGTCTAATGAACTTGGGTGCCAACTTTTTTAGACTCCCCTTGGAAAGGCAAATCCTGAGTGACCTGTTGCCAGGCTACAAGGCAGGTCCCTGCTTTCTCCTTCGATTAGCATTGGTTTCTGCCTTGGTAGAGGCCAGCAAAATCTCTCTCTTGCCCCACACCATTTCTGCTTGCAGTGTTGAAAGTGATCTTTGGTTGCATGAACCCCAACCTCGGCCTCCTGTTCTGGGAAGAGTGGCGGAGGATACCAAAACTGGCACTAAAACGGGGACATCCCTTGCACCCAATGCTGTAAAGTGTTGTGGGTGACATCTGCCCACATCAAATGGCTGCAGCATGTCTTTCTTAGGTCAGGCATCTTAGTGTTTACTTTATATCTTGGTTGACCTGCTCTGTCTGGCTGATGGACTGCAGGTGAAGCCCAGAAGAAAGACTCACTGTTGCCCCAATCAGCTTACAGCAATGCCTCCAGAAACGTGATGTTAATTGTGGACTACCATCCAAGACAATATCCACCAGAAATCTATGGATCCTGAAGTCCTGTTCTCAGACAATTTTGGCTATCTCCACCACAGATGGTACCTTTTCCAAGGCAATGAATCTGCAGACCTTTGAAAACTGATCCACAATTATCATGATGATGGTCTTTCTGTCACGTGAGGGAAGATCTGTGACAAAGTCAATGGAGGTGTGTGCCCTTGGTCTCTCTGGAACAGGTAGAAGGTGGAGGAGTCCTTGAGGTTGGGTGAGGATATCCTTAATCCGGGTGCACACCTCGCATGCGTGGGTGAGTGCTCATTCTCAATGAATGCTTCCATTGGATACCTGAGACTGGACACAAGTTGGGATGAACAGTCAACCCGGAGGACTGTTCTCTGGAGTCTCCCCTTGTGCTTGGGCCTTGCGAACAAGAGCATAGATTACCCCAACTACCAACTTGGCTTGGGGCAAAATGGTAGTAGGCTACTCCTCTTGTTCGGGTTCATCAAGTTGATGGAACAAAGCATCTGGTTTCTGGTTCATGGACCCCAGTCAATAGGGCAGGACAAAATTAAGATGGTTAAAGAAAAGAGACCACCTGGCCTGCCTCTTAGCTCTTGGCTTCCTGAATATCAGCCTCTTGGCTTCCTGAATATCAGCCAGCTTCTTGTGGTCTGTCCAAATGATAAAAGGATTCTTGGTCAATCTCAAACCAGTGATGTCATTCTTCCAAAGCCAACTTAATCACAAGTAGCTCCCAATTTGTGATGTCATAGTTTCTCTCTGCCAAGGATAGCCACCCAGAGAAGAATGCACATGGGTGACCATTGAGACAAAACACTGCACCCACTCCAGTGACTGAAGCATCCACCTTCACAATGAAGGGACGATTTGGGAGCTGCTGTTTGAACTCTGCAAAATCAGCCGCCTCTTCAGTAGCCCAGACAGTTGGGTCAGTGATTGAGGGCAGTCTCAGAGTGCCTGGGTCTTGGTAGGGTTTATCCTGAGATTGCCATTGGAGATGATGAAATCCAAAAATGAAATGGTCATCGTGTGAAGTTTGGAGTTCTCCAGCTTGACATAAAGTCCAAGGTCTAGAAGCTTGTTTCATGGCCTAGCATGGTCTAGAATGTCCCTGACATGGGTGATGTGCTCCTCCATGGTCTTCGAGAAGATTAGGATATCATCCATGTAGACACTTATGGAGAGTATCCCAGAGCATGTCATTTACAAAGACTTGAAAAACTGCGAGAACATTTGCAAGCTGAAGGGCGTAATTAGGTTCTCGTAGTGCCCTGTCGGTGTATTGAATGGAGTTTCCACTCATCGCCCTCCTTTATGCGGACCAGATTGTAATCACTCCACTGGTCTAGCTATGTGACTACTCTTGCCCCTTGGAGAACCTCAAAGGCCAGATTCATTTGAAGGGGGTAACAATTCTTGGCAGTTATGCGGTTTAACCCCCTATAATCAACACATGACCGCAGACTCCCATTTTTTATATACTCCTTTATATACCCTTCCATTGTGCTTCTTTCTGAGCCTGAGAGTGCGTATGATCGACTCTGTGGAGGACAAGTACCAAAATTGCGGTTTTGAGGTTTATAGTACAGTTGTAGGGTCAGTGCAGTGGAAGAGTCAAAGCCTTTTTTTTGCTGAAGATCTCTTCCAAGTCCTTGTGAATTGAAGGAACTTCAGCTGGTCTGGAGGCTGCAGCTTCCTCAGAACATTCCTTCAAGGAAGATCCTAAAGCTTCTGAGGTGACAGGGGTGATTCGATGGACCTGTCTTCTCCCTAGGTTCACTAGACTCCTTGGTTGAACCAGTGACCAAATCAGAGTTCAAATCCTCATCTATATCCTCAGGTGTCAACAACGAGGTGTTACCGATGGTCCTAGTGCCCCTGGGAACAGAATCCGAGCGTCAGAGTCTTTCCTTTAGTGTGGGCCTGACGACTGGATCCCTTAGGCTTAGTGGCAAGAGTTGCCAACTGCTTGGGCACCTCCTTGGTCTTCACTTGAGCTGGAGATTCCCCCTCTCTAATTCCAGTGTGCCCCTGACTAGACAGGGTCACGACTTGCATGGTCCCATGGTCTGGGACTGACTACTCTGCCTTTGAGGACAAAACTTTTTCTTTTCACTTGCAGTCTTTGTTTGCTCCTTTGCCAATTTTCTATCTTCTCCTGCTGTACAGTTTTCTCATCTTTGTTTGTTAGTTACTGCATTGCCCTCAGTCCTCAAATTCACAGTTTATAAACTTCCTTTAATCTAACGAGACATTAATCTCTTTAGTTAATCATCAAGTCTTTACCTTTCAATGGAATGTTTAATTTATTTCATGTTGAGAACTCTGCAGTATTTCCTTGCGGTCCCCCCTTGTTTACATTTGGCAACCCTCTTAATCTGATTTCCAGAAGATTTTTAAGTTGTACTCTATATTCCAATTTAAATGTGCAACCACCAAATTCAATGTAAAATTCTCCTACATTCTGATCAATTAGCCCAATAGGATCTCTCATTTTGAGATGATTAATTAATCCCATTTAGTTATGCAAAACAAGATCTAAACTAATACAGTCCTTCCTTGGTTCAATAACATATCACCCTAGGAAGTACTCCCAGATGGGTTATTTGAATTTGTCATCCCAATGAATTTTCGTTCAGGTTTTAGAAAATAGTTCTATTCACAGTTGTTGTATTAACTTTGCTACAAGCATCACTTTTTAAAAAAAAATATTTACTTTTGTCAACTCTTAAAGTCTTGGGAAGGGGGCTATAAATGCTTGTTTTCTCTCTAATCCCATCATTATAGATGTCTGTTTTTCTAAAGTAAGCTGCTGCCATTCCATCATTTTCACGGGGTATGTGGCCCTTAACCTCTCCATTTTGTCTGTACTTTCTAACTGTCAAACTTGGGCATCAGGACTTAGGGTTCGGTTATTAAGTTAAATCCATTTACCTTAGCCTGAGCCATTTATTTATCAAATAGTTTCAAATCAATGCATTCAGATCAATTTTATTCTTTCATTCTTCCTTGTTTGCTGATGTGCATTGTTTATAAACTCAGGTAGAAATTTATTTCTGCTGTGTGTATTAATGTAGGCACAGCGAACTCTACCTCTGTAAGTCACATCTAGTCAATGCAAACTAATTGAGAAATGAGGTTCAATCTGAGTATGTTACTCTGTCGTAAGTTTAGAGAAAACCCCAGTGGACAAATCTAATCCACTGGTTCTTCCTGTCTGACTCTGCTTGTCAATATCCAAATTACTAATCTGACCTAAGCTCTTAATTTTAACTTCATAACTTTTCCCTCATCTGAACTTGCTACCATGTTTTTTATTAGGTTAGAGTCCCATGACAACACTATTGAATCAGGTTGCAGACCGGTTTAAATGGATCCTAACCCAATGGAACAACTATCTTATTCCACATTATCAACTTCAGGCTTCGTGAATCTGAACTCGTTTTCTACATCACTCTTTGAGCCACTTATTCAGATCCTTGTATGTTTGACGTTAAGCAGCAATGTCCAGCAATGGAAAAGTCTACATGAAGTGCTGGATAAAGCCAAGCCCATCCCAGATAAAGGCCTCCCCATCATTCATCACATTTACAAGGAGCACAGCCACAAGAAAACAGCATCCATTGTCAAGAATCATCATCAGCCACGCCCCGCTCTCTTCTCGCTGTACCATCGGGCAGGGGGTACAGGAGCCTTAGGTCCCACACCACCAGGTTCAGAAACAGTTATTACCTCACAACCATCAGGCTCCTGAACCAGTGTGGATAACTCCATTCACCACAATACTCCTTAACCTATGGACTCTTATTCAAGGACTTTACAATTCAGTATTATTTACATTTTCTTCATTTTTTGCTCAATTTGTCTTCTTTTGCACATTGTTTGTCAGTCATTGTTATTCATATTTTATAAATTCAGTTGTATTTCTTTATTTTCCTAGAAATGCCTGCAAGAAAATTAATCTGGTGATATATACATACTTTGATAATAAATTTACTTTGAACTTTGAACTTATAGTAGCTCAGGTAACAATCCAGAAAGTACCCTTCAAATTCTACATTTTAATTTCAAAACAATCTCTCTAAAAACTCTAAGTGGAATCACATTCTTAGTTCTAACTGAAGGTCAATGTAACTTGCTACACCCCCTTTCACTCCATTCTTCTTTTCAAAGACATTTCCTTAAGTCTTTCACCAACCAACCCAGCCTTCTGAGTTTGGACCTGATTATAGCTCCTAGGTTATGGCAACCTGACTCTCCATTCCTCCTGCCCTACGATCAGATTCTTCAGTCACGACCCATTCACAACATCCTAAACTAATGGATGTGACCATCTCCTGCATAATTGTATCTAAGTAACTCTGGCTCACCCTGAAACATCACACTGTCTGCAGTCGAAATTCATTGCTGATAATATTCCTTGAGTTGCATTCACTTAAGAAAATCTCATCTGATCAGCTTGGAAATAGAACATAGAATCCATAGCATCATGGACAGGTGGACCAACTGTTTCCAAAGTGTAGACTTCTTTGGTCCTTAATTGACATGATCAGGCTACGTATTATGTGTTCCGATCCCAGGAGTGAGGCTTGAGCTTCAGGGAAGAGAACACTGCCTTCAGCCTACACCTTATTTTCGGTGACTCTGATAGTTGCAACACTTACATTTTCTCTTGAGGGGCTAATCTCCCCCAGTAATTTCCTGTTTACTTCCCATGTAACTTTGGCAGAGGTTCAACAGAAGCCACAAAGAATTGACCTTTATGTGCTACTTCATTGAAACTCCTGGGTCACTTGAAAATCCTGAGGCAGTTAAGTAGCATATACCAACCAGTGGAACAGTATGAAATGTGGGCGTAAGAAAAACTGTTAAAAATGGCAAAGGGAGTTTTTGAGTTTTGCGGGGAGGGTATCTGGGTGACCTCAGATGTAAGATACCAACGTATATCCCTCATTAATTAGTTGTGTACACTTTCTTTAAGATGGTGAGGACCTAGCATTGCTCAGGGCAGGCAAAGTACTTGGGCTGGATGAAAAGAAGAAATCAGTTTTACCTTGAAACTGGCAAAAAATTGATATACAAAAACATGTCCATAAAATTAGTTGGGTTAATTCCTATGCCAATCACATTTTTGCGACTTCTTAACTGGTGGCTCCTTCATTACTGGTTATTCTCACTTTTCATCAGCACCCCCTACGTGTTTGATTCTGAATAATTGCTCCTTTATCAATATGACATTTGAGGTGTGATGCTGAAATCTCTTTTTAGAATCAGGTGGGTCACAGGATGCTGCATGCTACAGACAAAACATTTCCTCATGCACTTGTGAATTTGATAAATCTTTCCCAAGAAGCAGCAAGTTGAATGGTTGGTGGATGGACACTCTTGTAGGAATTTAGAAAGAAATTTGACAGAGCTGACTCGAAGAACTGAGAGTAGGATTTTCTTCTCTGGAACATCATCACTCTTTTAATAACATTAATTGAATCTTGAGGGCAGCCCTAAAATTTCTGAGCATGGCTTTAAGTAGAACTGCTCACTGATGGTCCATTCAATGTAGTGGTTAGTGAAAAGCCAGTAACTTGCATTAGAATAAACACAAGAGATGTTTTACTCTGGAAGTCCACACACATACAAAATGCCGGAGGAGCTCAGTGGGTCAGGCAACATCTATGGAAAGAAAGAAACTGTCAACATTTTGGGCCGAGACCCTTCTTCAAGTCTGGAAGGGAAGGGGATGAAGCTAAAATAAGATGGTGTGAGGGAAGCATAAGCTAGAAGGTGATGTCAGAGAGGGAGAGCAGTGAGAGGTCTCTCTGAACTTCCGTTGAAGAGGTTTAAACTTTTTCAGGGTAGGCATACCCCAAGGAGATCTCACAGTGCATAAACAAATCATAAACTCAATAGATTCTGCAGATACTGGAAATCTAGAGTAACACATCTGCTGCCCTCCAACTCTACACCTTCTAGCCTACTCCTTCCTCTCCCCACACTTTGTTGTTCTGGCTTCTTCCTCCTTCCACTCCAGTCCTGATGAAGGATCTCAGCCCAAAATGTTGACTGTTTATTCCTTTGCATAGAAGCTACCTGACCCGTTGAGTTCCTCTAGGATTTTGTGTGTTTTAACTTGCATTAGAGTAGCAGCTTGAACATTTTACAATATTGTAAAACACTCCAAAGGACAGCAGTCAGGAGAGAACTGTCATGGAACCCCCAAAGAAAATGATAAGATAGATGTCTACAAGCTTAGTCATTAAGATCGGTATTAAGTAGAGGCTTGGAGGAGCGATGGATGAAGGGTTTAGGGCAGGAACTACAGAGGTTAGGACCCAGTCAGGAGAAGGGACAATTATCAATATTAAAGCAAAGACTAAAAGCTGAAAAGGGAAGAGTGCATTGCTCTCCCATGGTTGTAGGACTGGAACATATTCCAGACACAGGGAAATCTGTGGAGGAGTTGAAAGCAAGGATCACATTTGAAAATGGAGACATTTAGAGTCTGGCCAGTAAGAGTTACAGTTGACTGGATGTGCGACATCTGGGTGGGATATGCCTTGCGCGTTAGCAGCTGAGGTACTAGAGAGCTCTGCTCTGTCTTTAAAAAGAGGGCAGAATCAACATTATTGGGGAAAAGCCTTAGTGAAAACATTTCAGGCTTTCTCCTTTACTCTCTGATGTATTACTGCCTCTTGAGAACAGTGAACGCAATAGGGGCTTTTAACAGACTCTTAGAGTGGTACTTAGAGCTTAGAAAAGTAGAGGGCTACGTGATAGGGAAATTCTAGGTAGTTTCTAAAGTAGCTACATGGTCGGTACAACATTGTGGGCCGAAGGGCCTGTAATGTGCTGTAGGTTTTTATGTTCTAACGTAAGAACTTTAGAAATAATGGCACCAGTTGGCCTTGTGCACTTCATGTTATCTTTGGCATGCAATGAGCAAATGGTTGCTCTTTTACCACGTCACCACTTCACTAACCACTTATCTGTCGATTCCACTGATACCTATAATCCTTTGTTTTGAATATCCTCAGTGACTGAGTCTCTCTAGGCCACATGAGTAGTGAATTAAAAATGATCTGTTGAAGAAATCTCTGCTCACGTACCGTGTGTCCTGAAAAACCAATCTTAGATTTCAAGTTCAAGTTCATTTCTAATCACGAGTCAGGGGAAGCACCTCCCCTGCATCGACTTATCAAGCCCTGTGAGCATGTTGACAATATGAACCCTTTGGGACGCTTTCATTGCTTTGAATTGGTACATTAGAAGATTGTGTTCAACAAGCGTGATAAATAGTGCTTCTCCCCAGCTTAGTCTTCCATGTCTTTGTCAGTGCCAGATCATTTGAGAAATGCCTCTGCAGTTACTACACACAAGTGTGTTGAACATTTCAAAATCCATTGTTACACTCATTGACATTGATTATAGCCTGGTTTTACCATGAGAGTCATTACCTCCTGTCCACCTGCCCGGTAGCTGAACAAACTTCTACTCTCTACTTCCCTTCCCTTCCCATTTCTAACAAAGGATTTTTGATTTGAAACTTTAATTCCATTTCTCTTCCTGCAACTTATGAGTATTTCCAGCATTTTCTGTCTGATTTCAGGGTTTAACATCACTCTGCATACTTGACCCACATATTGCACATGCAACACACATACTCCTGATATGTCCAGTCTGTTAAGGGGCAAAAAAGTTGTCTGCAGATGCTGGAAATCCAGAGCAATACACTCAAAATGCTGCAGGATGCTCAAGCAGCACCTATGGTGAGGAATAAACATCAAATGAGTCCTGAAAAGTTTCAGCCCAAAAGGTCATCAGTCTATTCCTCTCCATAGATGCTGCCTGACCTGCTGAGTTCTTCCAGCATTTTGTGTGCTTTAAAAAATATTCACGCTCCTGATTCACACTCAAAGTGGATAAAAACAGCACCCAAACAGCTGGCATAAGCACAAATCTCGACTCCAGATAGCCTTATCTGATGTCCCATATTTATCTCCAGTAGATTCAGCCGGTGTTGGCTAGTGGCCAGCTCAACTTTCAATAGAAAAATGCAATGCCTGAAAAAGATGACAATACATTATCTGAATTCTGGACTTCTCTAACATTTGATACTAACTCCAAAGCTTTGTACGTCCCACATCATAGAATGGCTTCCATTGCCATTGTTATTCAAGCAATCGATAACTTGTGCTGAATGAACATTTCCATTAAAGAAAAGGGATCACAAACATAATTCCACAAACCATGAAGAAGAAATGGACATTAAACCTTAAGAAGTACAAAATCCAAATGCTGCAGGTGCTGAAGATTGGCAATGAAAGCAGAAAAAGCTGAAAATATGCAGAATGTTGGGCAGCACCTCTGGAAGAGAAATAGAGTTATGCCCCCTTGTATTAGTCATTTATGTTCTGGGAAAATGTCTCTGACTGTCTACTTGATCTGTGCTTTTTATTATCTTGTATCCTTCTATCAAGTCATTTCTCACCTTCCTACACTCCAGATAGAGAAGCCCTAGTTCACTCAGTTTATCTTCATAACTCATGCTCTCTAGTCCAGGTAGCATCCTGGTAAATCTCTGCACTCTCTCTAAAGCTTTCACATCTTCCTACAATGAGGCGACCAGAACTGAACTCAATATTCAGTTTAATGTTGTGGCCGTCCAAATGACAGCCACTTAAATGACTCAATCTTGAAGTCACAGAAATAAGTCAACAATTATTGTCCTCAGATAGAACTAGGTACAATTAGGTCCCAAGCCCGGCTGTGAAAGGAGGCCTGGGCATGGGGCTAGCAACCCCATCCCATAAAAAAAACCAGTGCTACAGAAACTCCAAAAACCTCATTGCTGGGATAACTTTAAAAAACTGGCCCAGGACAGAGGACTCTTGCAAGCTGCTGTCTGTGGGTGTGATGGACTTACCAACTAAGTGACAACTAGCTTCATTATTTCTTCTTTTAGAAAAGTGAGAATACTGTACTTGCAGGTAAGTGAAACATATTTATAATTTTTATGAACATAATCAGGATGCTGGTTTTCTCACTTTTGTTAATCTACACAACAGTGCAGGTGTTTCCTGATAAGCTCATGGATTTAGTGGATGCTTTTGGAGCATTATCCAGTTGCGGACTCAAAGTCTCCTCGTGGGTGTCATCAGTGAGATCATCAGTCATTAGTGGGACACACTTTACAAGCAAATTCAACCTTCAGTCTTCTTTCCTTTTCTCCTACATATTGCGCATTAATTGAATGATTTTTCGTGCTACTCTCTTCTCCAAGGCCCTGCAATCTTCTCACTACTGCTATCAGGCAGGAGGTACAGGAACCACCAGGTCCCAAACCACCAGGTCCAGGAACAGTTATGACCCTACAACCACCTGGCTCCCGAATCAGTGGGGATAACTTCACTCACCCCAACTCTGAACTGATTCCACAACCCATGGACTCACTTTCAAGGGTCCCTACAACCATGTTGTTGGTATCATTGCTCTGTTTGTCTTCTTTTGCACATTGTTTGTTTGTCAGTCTTTAGTTGTATATAGTTTTTCATAAATTCTATTGTGTTTCTTTATTTATGCGAATACCTGCAAGAAAATGAATCTCAAAATAGTATATGGAGACATATACATACTTTGATAATACATTTGCTTTGCACGTTGAACTTCATTTAACTTTGCAGAGTCATTTGCCAATTTTTTAGCTGTTGCTATACCTTTCACCTCCCCCTCCCCCAACTATTCTCAACTTTGCCATATTTGTATCTCTGACTTTCTGGAAGGTTTCAAAATACAAACTCTATGACGCAGACTGAACTTTCTCTAAAATGGGCAGGGTCTGACTCTCACTCATTTTCAGCGATTGCCATTCCATCTGGAGTATTTCCTGTTATCAACTGAGATGTGGTTCTCAATTTAAGAAGGACAGTTGCACACTGAAGTTTCATGATCTGGTTCAAATAATCTTTGCAATCCGTTTCTTCGAAGCATCCTTTATGGTGTTAAGTAATCTTCCCAATTCCTTATTGAAAGCTGGTTGGGAAAGATGTGTGACCTTTAGGCACTTAAAACCACCAAAATATGAGCCAGTCCTTTTTCACAATTGTCAATATTAACCTATTGGAGCATTCTTCTTGGCATTTTCACATGGGGGTGGCAAATCTTTGGCACATGTGCCCAGGATGGCACACATCAAATTTTATTGGCATGCAACATGCAGTGTTCAATTCTTTAAACCCCACCTATCACTTTTTACGATCTGATTGCAGTGAGATTTTTTCACAGCAGCAATCTCACGCCAGATGGTGCCAGCTAGACGTTGCATGAACGTGTGAGGTTGGATGATACATTTTGAAGACCTGGTGTACACATCAGTATTTGGATAGTAAATGGTTACAAGAGCAATACTATTTAAAAATTACATTATTTTTCAATTGCCTTTTTAAAAGATTAATACTAAAAAATTTTGAACAGGTTTTCTAAAATGCTTCATTTATTTCAATCTGTCTCTGTTATACTTTTATTAATAAAAAAATCAGAATCAGAATCAGGTTTAATATCACCAACATATGTCATGAAATTTGTTAACTTTGCCACAGCAGTACAATGTAATACATGATAAATATAGAAAAGCAACTGTGAATTATATATGTATGTAGATGAAATAGTTAAATTAAATAAGTAGTGCAAAAACAGAAACAAGGAAGTAATGAGGTAGTGTTCTTAGGTTCAAAGTCCATTCAGAAACCGGATGGCAGAGGAGCAGAAACTGTTCCTGAATCATTGAGTGTGTGCCTTCAGGCTTCTGTACCTCCTTTCTGACAGTAGCAATGAGAAGAGGGCACATCCTGGGTGGTGATGGTCCTTAAATGTGGACATCACCTTTCTGAGGCAACGCACCTTGGATACTACCGAGGCGAGTGTTCATGATGGAGCTAAGTTTACAACTCTCTGCAGCTTACTTTGATCCTGGACAGTAGCCCACCAAACCCTGCCACCCCATACCAGATGGTGATGCAGACAGTCAGAATACATGCAAATAACGATGAATACAAGTAAATAAGCACAGTGCTCATCCTTTTTTTCTTTAAAACGCCCATAATTATTGTTACTAATTCATTATCAATGATCATTTCTGCTCAAAATTACCATGGCGTGTGAAATACGTTTTTAGAAGATTATTGCTAATTTGGGCACACTTTCTCAAATAGGTTCACCACTGCTGTTTTAGGAGATTGTGTTCAATGGGGTAGTGCATTTTATATCTGTTAGCCTGGTCTCAATGTGCAATATTTGTCAACACTAGATCATTTAACAAGCTTTACGGCTATTGCCTCTGTACTTACTGCACACCAATACATGGAGCAGTTACACAATCTTCTTCAATCTCTCTTAGTCTTCCTTTTCTCCCCACTTTGGATTGGAAGCCAGCTGTTATAGCACAGTGACACCCTGATCCTTAGGAAACAAGGATTAGACAGGGCCTTTGGGATTTGTAAGGTAGCCAAGAAGGAGCTTAAGAGTGGATTATGAGACGGCCTTGGAAAATAGGATTAAGGAAAACCCCAAGACACTCTACATGCATATGAAGAACAGGAGGATGACTAAAGAGAAGGTAGGACTGATCAAGGGTGGAAGAGGAAACGTGCCTGGAGTTGGATAGGTCCCTAATAAATACTTTGCTTCAGTATTCACCAGTGGGAAGGAACTTCATGATTGTGAGGACAGTGTAACACAGGCTGATATGCTGGAACATGTTGATATTAAGAAGGAAGATGAGCTGGAACTTTTGAAAAATATTAGGATAGGGAAGTCCCCAGAGCCAGATGGTTATATCGCAGATTACTATGGGGCACGAGGAAAGAGATTGGTGTCCCTTTGGTGATGATCTTTATGGCATGTCAATATCACACTGGTCTTCACATTGCACTTTTAATCACCATCAGTTCGACATGTTAATATCACACTGGTCCTGTCATTGTTCTTTTATCTCAATGCTACATAAACTTTCCTTATATGGCTTTCCTGCTGTAAGTTCATCCCATCCACTGGGACTTAGATTGGCAGGCCCTGCATTGACACAGTGTACTCTGTTTATCCTTACACACAGAAACCATGTACCCTTACTCACACCAGACAGAGTACCTGGCACTTACAGACTGACAGACACAAGCTGGGTAATCCCTACGTCAACAAATGCAAAGTGCCCTGTTAGAGATTTAGCTTAAATCCAGTCACCTTGCAGCAGAGGTTGGACATTAGATATTGCTTGTTGAATACCTTGAACTAATATAGTTATTCTTAAGTCCATTCATGTATCTCAAAGTTCAAAATCAAAGATCAAAGTAAATTTATTATGAATTATGTATAAGCCACCATATGTTAATCTGAGATTCATTTTCTTGCAGGAACTTCCAGGAGTGCAAAGAGTTGCAATAGAATCAATGAAAATCTCCCTGCAATCCAAGTTACTGAGCCACGATAAGATCTTTAGACCTACTATGTTTAGCTAATTGTCTCCCTGTCCTCTGTTTCCAGGCATCAGATTTATAACACTCCATAATCTCTGATGGTGCTGGGCTGAATCAGCTCGGCAACTTCTCTACACCTCTTTATAAGGGACGTCAGTCAACTGATAGGACACAGGAAGGCTTGCCAGTTCCGCATAATTGTTTGCCTGCATTTGCAAGAAGCCGCGGTACAAGCATTTTGAACCTCACCCTCAATTTCTATCATGTCCACATCCCTTTGATGCCTGGATTAAGGCTTTGGATGTCAGGTCCCGCAGACCAGCAGGGACAAGGAGTGGAGTCACGGCGTGTTCCAGGATTGGAGTTCTATGCGAATAGGTGGACAAGTGACCCCCGGGTGTGCAAATCGCGAGACCAAGATTCCACGCCCGATTTTTTGGGCCCAGAGCTCGAGGGCTCTATTTTGGGTCCTCAATCAGCATCTTCATTCATCATCGTCGGTGAGTCCTGTGTCGATACCGAAGATCAAGGCCCAGGGCCGATTGGAGGTACAGGCTGCAGCTTGATGCTTGATTGGAAGTCCAGAAGTCACGGCCCGATAGCCGGAGTCCTGAGGCTCCGAATCTCTGGGGAAGTCAAAAGCCATACGTCTACCGGGGCGGGGGGGGGGAGGGGGGGGGGCTAGAGGATGAAGAAGCCAGCCTGTCCTGGGATTGGGGGACTCTCTATGTGCATGGGTGGGTGGCAGGGTGAAAAGAAGCCTGCCTTGCTGTTGCTGCTTTGTCGCTCGGTAGGTTCTGCTCTGTCATGTTCTGTGTTGTTCTGTCAGTCTCACTGGGCATGGTATGTTGCTTCCCCCAGCACATCCCTGGGTGTGTTGGTCGTTAATGCAAACCACACATTTCACTGCCTGTTTCGATGTATATATGATAAGTAAATCTGAACCTGGGTCTGAGTCTCAGCATTCCAACGTGGCCGTTGGAATTGTCCTGCACTGTGCACTCACCACCTCTCCACTGGACATGAGCATTTGATCAGTTTTGCCTACACTTCCTCTTCACTCCACAGTCAGATGTGCACCTGAACCCACAATTAAACACAAAACGCAGATCACAGAGATCTACTGCACATTAAAGGCCCTTCGGCCCACAACGTTGGGCTGACCATGTAAACTACTCTTGGAACTGCCTAGAACCTCCCTACTGCATTGCCCTCTGATATTCTAACATGCAATAGTACAGCTCAGGAACAGATCCTTCGGCCCACAACGTTGTGCTCGAACCAATTAAATTCATAATCAAATGGCCAACTGAATTAATCCCTTCTGCCTACACAAGGTACATATCTTTCCACTTTCCTCACATTCATGTGTATAAGTAACCACCCCATAAAAACCCCAAATATATCTGCCTCTCCCAACACCTCAGGCACCCTCTGTAAAAATACTTGCCCCTCACATCTTATTTGAATTTACCCCCTCTCAGCTTAAATGCATGCCTTCTGGTACTAGACATTACAATCCTGCCTGGGGAAACGTTAATGGCTGTCTACTCTATCTATGCCTCTCATAATCTTGGAAACCTCCATTAGATCTCCCCTCAGACTCACTTGTTCCAGAGAAAACAACCCGACTTTTTATCTCAATGTCTCAACAAATCAGTAATGAATTCTGATTTTCCATTCGCTGGCACTTAGGAGCATTATCCTAACTGCTCTGCTACTGTGCAAGCATTAAATTACATAAAGTGCATACGTTTATGAAGATTAATCATAAACAGTGGGTTTCCTAACTTCAGCACAGTTTCAGACCTCCCCCTCTTTGTTTTGGGAACTACAGCTGGCTGTGGACCTTTACAGTGAATAACTGGTCTGAGGGCAATAAAGCCATATAATGGCTCAGTGATGATATTCTTGCTTCTGAACTGGAACGTTGTGGATTTGTATAAAATCGTGTCTGACACTGTAATGCAGTATTGAATGCATGACAATGTCACAGTGTTAGAAATGTTAGAAGCTGAAATCTGCTTTGAGCTGGCACACAGAGCAGATAACAGTAAAGTGGCTTCACATGCTGAAGACTGTCTGGTTTCACTTCCAAGAGAGTAAGGAGAATGCAACTTTGAATTAGCATTTTCTTGAAGAATCCGTCTGAAACATCATCTTTTTATTCCCCTCTAATGATGCTACATGATCTCTTCAGTTCCTCCAGCATTTTGTGTGTGTTGTTCAAGCTTTCCAACATCTGCTGGTTCCATCACCCTATCCTGACAGCAGATCAATACCAATTGCATCCCCTTCGCACTGCAGGATGATGTGATATTTAGGGTGGCACCATGTGCCACCAGAAAAGCGACTATCTCAGAGACCCGGGTTCAATCCAAACCTTGGACACTGTCTGTGTGAAGTCTGCACGTCCTCCCAGTGAATGTCTAGGTTTTTTCCAGGGGCTCTGATTCAGAATCAGCTTCAGGTTTATTATCATTGACGTATGTCATGAAATTTGTTGTTTTGTGGCATCAGTACGGTGCAATATAGAAAATAGACTAAAAATTACAAAAAGAAATATATATATAATCCTAATGAAACGTAGCCTCTATCGTGCCTTCTTCATAAGTGCATCAATATGTTGGGTCCACATTACAAACACATGGAGGTTGGTAGGTTAATTTTCCTCAGTAAACTGCCCCAGTGGGGAGGTGAGGGGTCACATCTGGGAGGGGTTTGTGGCAAAAGAAAAGATTGGATCAATTTACGATCCAATCAGTTTGAATTTGGTGAGCCAAGAGCCAGCTTTGATGCGGTATCTATATAAATTGAATTCCTTTTTGAGGGACGATGAACTGAAGTCCTCTCGTCCCTTCAGGAATATGTAAATGACCTTGTGACATCATTCAGCACAGAACAGGTGAAAAGCTTTACTTTCAGCAACGTATCAATACAAAATCTCCAGTGGTGTTGCACAGGGGTCGGTGCTTGTTTGTATTTAAGTGATGGGTGAAAATATAGATGAGTGAGTTAGCAAGTGTGCAGACAACACAAAGTTGGTTTGTGCACAGTATGGAGAGGAAGTCTTGCATATATCTTTCAAGACCTCAAAATATTCCTGCAGTCAACTAGGTTCTTTTTGAAATGTGGTTAGATATGGAAGGTCACCCATGACTGATACAGGATCCAAGAATCAAAATTAAAATAAAGGATCTGGGGCTTTCCTGGTGTATATGATGAATACCAGAATATGATGAATATAATAAATATCTTCTTGGGCTTCCAGCCAGGTACAGGTATTGATTATAAGCAACATTTCGATGACAAATTCCACCATCTTCATCAGGACTGATGAGATTGGGTTCTTCTGAAGCAAAGAACGAACACTGATGTTTGACTTTAATCCTCTTTCTGTTTCTTTGAACTTCATATAAAGTCAGTAGGAAGAATCCCTCTTTAGGCAATGGTCTCATGAATTGATTGTGGCTGGAGGTTTTGGTGGTGGGAGTTCCATTGCACAGGCGATAACAGAGCATTGAATCAATAAAAGATGTAATGAGGCAGCCTAACCCGTCTCAACCATGCTAAAATCGAAAGTTTCACACTCTTATTTCCATCTGCAAGATTGCGTTTCACTCAATGGAAATGCCATTTCCAACTGTAAGCTGTTGACTTTCCATTGCCCTAGACGAAAACAGAACAAGGTCTCCAGATTCAATATCATCATCAATAGATTGACTGTGGTGAGCCCTAACTGAGTTCAGAAGAAATAAAATGTATCTGAAGGCTGTCAAAAGATGAGGACCTTGATTAGTTCAGTACACTTATTCTTTCAAATAATGATTCAAAGACTGACCTGCCACGTCAGATAGGGGAAATACCAGTCTGTTATTTTAGTTCAATGTTTAAAAATATGAAACACGTTTCCCAAAGCAGAAAGTAGAATTCAGACCACTTCCTTTGGACAAGAACCACATTTGTAGACAGAGAGCCAGAGAGGAGTATGTGGGTGTGTTTTAAACAATGACTAAGAGAGTGGGGATGCACCTGCAATCTTCCACTGGTGTCTTTCTTCCACTGTGTGTTGTTTCCATAATGTAAGGGTGAGGAAAACACAGCAAAATGCTGTATGTATAGTGGCAATTAGTCACCCCCACCTCCTTCAAAGTGTCATTTGAGCTAACAAAAGCTCAGAACTGTTGTGAATCAGTACTTTTGAGTTTATTAATAGCAAAGAAGCACTTTCAGACAGGAAATGCAAGGATGCATATTGCAACTGTAAACCCTTGATCTTTATTGCTTACTTTATTCAAGTGTTAACTCTGGCCCTCTTGAAAATGTTCTGTAATTTCTGAAATGAGCTTGGATGCATAAGGAGGGAATAGCTGGAACAAATTTGTTGAAAAGCAAAGGTGTGGGAATACACAAGATTCAGGAAATACCTCATGTAGGTTTTCTCTATTTCCCGTACAACTATTCTGACCCTACATCCCCCCCCCCCCCCCACCACTACCATCACACACACACACGTACCACTTCCCCAGGCAGAATAACGAGTTCACTTAGTTCTTAACTTTCATCGAAGCAGCCTCCATATCTAGTCCATCAATCAACCGCCATGCAATGTGAACTCATCACCAATCACCCCTTCCACTCCCCTCCCACTTTCTGATTTCTGCAGGGGTCCCTCTCTTTGAGACTCCATGGTCCACTCATCACACACCACCCATAATGCCTTACAAAGCCTCACCACCATCTCAGGACCAAAACAGCTCTTCCAGTTGTGTTAAAGGTTCACCTGGACGTATTCTTGACTTGTAGTCTTCCACGGAGATCTGTCTGGGACCTCTTTACTTTGTGATTTTTATGAATAACTTGGATGAGGAAGTGGAAGGGTAGGTGAGTAAGTTTGAACATGACTTGAAGTTTAGCAAAGGTGAATAGCACAGAAGGTTGCTATAGGTTACAACGGGTCACGGAGCTGGGCTGAGAAGTGATCAATGGAATTCAATCCTGAAAAGTGTGAAGATTTTTGGAGTATACTTTGGAAAGTCAACATTGAAGACAAATAATAAGGTTAATGGCAGAATTCATCACAGTGTGGAGGGACAGAAGTTTATTAGTGTCCATGTCCATAGATCCCTCAAAGTTGCTGTACCTGGATGAGAGAACATGTCTTATGAGGGAAGGTTGAGCAAGCTTGGGCTCTTCTTCTTGAACTGAAGGAGGATAAGAGGTGACTAGATAGAGTGTAAAAGATTATAGGAGGCAAAGATAGAGTGGAAAGGCAGCAACTTTTTCTGAGGCCAGCGATGGCCAATACCAGGATCATCTGTTTAAGGTGAGTGGGGAAAAATTTAGGTGAGCTGTCAGAGGTGGGTGCCAAGAATGCCCAACCAAAGGTGGTTGTGGAGAATAATACAACAGGGACATTTAAGAGGCTTTTAGATAGGCACATAGATGGAAGAGAAATGGAGGGTTTGCAGGCTATGTAGATAAGATTGATCATGAAGGAGGTTTCTATAAATTGGCATAACATTGTGGGCTGAAGGGCCCATACTGTGCTGTATTGGTCTATGTTCAATGTTTAGATTAATCACAATACCCTTCACTTTTCTTGGGACTAGGTTTATTCGGTGCATCACTGCCACAACAATGAAGATAGGAACCATGAAGCACTCATTTTTACTATGTACTGTACCAGCATTTATGGTCGAAATGACAATAAAAGTGACTTGACTTGACTTGATATGCTCCATAATTCACTGGTGTAGCCTATGCCATCCCACCAATGGAACTTCGAAGTTATTTTTCTGTATAGTTATTCCAGACAATTATCTATAACTTGCCCAAAATGCACCTCTTTCTCAAAGCAGAGGAAGGAAAATTCCACTCCCTGAGCTAATTTTTATTATTTCTTGAGAAATCCAAAAATAGTTAGGGTTATATCAGGCATGATCCAAAGACTGGAAGTTATAAGTCCATAAGATATAGAATTAGGCCATTGTAATGGGAGAGCAGCCTTGATGGGCCAAATGGCCTAATTCTGCTCCTATATTTTAATTAGGCCATTTTGGTGGATCGGGTCAGCTCTACCATTTCATCATGGCTGATCCAATTTTCCTCTCAGCCCCAGTCTCCTGCCTTCTTCCCATATCCCTTCATGCCCTGATAAACAATACCACAGATTCACCACTTTAGCTAAAGAAATTCTTCTTCATCTCCATTCTAAAAGGACACCCATCTATTCTGAGACCTCTGGTCTTAGATTCTCCCTCCATAGGAAACATCCTCTCCATATCCACTCTATCAAAGCTTGTTACCATTCGATGGGTTTCAAGGAGGTCACCCCTATTTTTCTTAATTCTAGTAAATACAGGCCCAGAGCCATCAAACACTCTTCATATGGCAAGCCATTCAATCCTGAAATCACTTTTGTGAACCTCCTTTGAACCCTCTCCAGTTTCACCAGATGCTTTCTAAGATAAGCGGTCCAAAACTGCTCACAATACTCCAAGTGAGGCCTCACCAGTGCTTTATAAAGTCTCAACATTACATCCTTGCTTTTACTTTGTAAAATAGAAACATGATGGTACCAGATCCAAGCAGATTGGAAGGACAAAAGAAATCTCTGTGTGATCTTCCTGGGCCTTGCCAATGCACTCGACTCAGTTCCCCATGCACTCCTCTGGAAAGTGTTTGACTTCTTCCAGATACCAGAGCCCATCACAAAGCTGGTGAGGTTGTACTTTCAAGACCGGAACTTGTGCTTCACAACAGCAGATTTTACCACATCTTGGCAGAGACTGGAGGTAGGCATCATGGCAGGCTGCACTACATCACCTCTGGCCTACACAATGCTCATGGAAGTCATTAGCAAAGCTTCAAGATAGGTGGTAGCCAGTGAAAGAACAAGAACTGGACTTCGTCTTCCCTCTACATGAATGATATAACAACACTGATCACCACAGCAGCATGCACCAAGCAACTATTTGGAAAACATCAAGTGGGCCAGGATGAAAATCAAACCCAGCAAGTCACAAAGCATCTCCATAGTCAAGGGAATGCTGAAAGACAAAGTTCTTCATTGGTGATGACCCAATTCCAAACAGCCTGTCAAAGGTTTTGGTAGATGGTACAATGCCAGCGTCATGGACAAAGAGAAGATACAGCAACTAAAGCAACACATCACCAATAGCCTGGATAACACCAACAAGACCGTGCTGCCTGAAAAACTGAAGCTCTGGTGCTTACAGTTTGGACTCCTACCCCAGATGTGGCCACTCATTGTGCATGAGATTCCAGTAATAACTGTGAAGAAGCTCAAGTGAACCATCATGTCGTTCATAAAGAAGTGGCTCGGTGTCCCATGGGTATCAGTAACATCAGTCCCTATGGTAAAGGAGTCCCTCAACTACGTTTCACTGGCCTTACAGAGGATTTTGAGTGTTTTAAGGTGCATCTACAGATGACACTCAAATACTCTCGTGACAAGGCTACCTGTAACGTTGCACAGACCATATCAAATGAGAGGAAATGGACCGCAGCTGATGCGGTGGAGCAGGCAACAGCAGCCCTTAGGCATAGAGACATTGTGGGGCAAGTCCAACAGGGCAGGGGCTCACAATACTCCATGTGTGATCTGACCAATGCCTTATAAAGCTTCAGTATCACATCCTTGCTTTTATATTCGAAACCTCTTGAAATGCATGTCAACATTGCATTTGTCTTTCTTACCACCAGCTCAACCTGCAAGTTAAACTTTAGGGAATCCTGCACTAAGATACCTGAGTCCCTTTGCACCTCTGATTACTGAATTTGCTCGCCGTTTAGAAAATAGTCTATTCCTTTATTCCTTCTACCAAAGTGCATGGCCAAGTACTTCCCTAACTCTATTCCATCTGCCACTCCTGTACCCATTCTCTTCATCCGTCCATGATCTTCTAAAGAATCACTGCTTCCTCAACTTTACCTGCCCCTCCAACTATCTTTCTATTGTTCACAAATTTGGCTACAAAGCTTTCAGTTTCATCATTTTGAACATTAACATACAATGTGGAAAGTAGTGGACAAAACTCTGACCCCTGCAGAACACCACCAGTCACCAGTATCTGAGCAGGAAAGGCCAATCTGCCAATCTTCTGTCCATGCTAGTACCTTCCCTTGATGCCAAGGGCCCTTACCTTGTTTAGCAGCTGCATCTGTGGCACCTTGTCAAAGGTCTTCCGAAAATCCAAATAAACATCCACTGACTCTCCTTTGTTTATCCTATGCAGTATTTCTTCAAAGAATCCCAACAAGGAAACCATGTTGACAGCGGTTTATTTGACTAAGACAACTGTGCTGCTCCAAAGAGCACTATATGAGGTCATTCTTACTCTTGGCCATCAGGCTTTATGGTGAGTCAACCTTTTGTGGGGTAAGTGATCTTGTAACCTTTGACTAGTAAATCTTGTACATCTTATTTTAAGGTAATTTATTTTTATTCTTCCTTACTTCTCTTCTAATATTTGTATATCTGTGCTCTTACAATGTATCTATCTACTTTATCGTGTGCCTCCAAGTACCCTGAAAATCCATCCTTAATAATGGACTTTAACATTTTCCCAACCACTGAAGTCAGGCTAACTGGCCTATACTTTTCTACCTTTTGCCTCTCTCCCTTCTTAAAAAGTGGAATGATATTTATGATTTTTTTTAGTCCCCTACAACCATGACAGAATGCAATGATTCTTGAAAGATCATTACTAATGGCTCCCCAATATCTATTGCCACCTCTTTTTTCTTTTTTTTCCAATCTTTTTATTAATATCAAGATAGTGGATATAACATAATATATTAATCCTTATTCTTATGCATTCTACATTTGTACTTGAACATTTTTGAGAGGTTTATTACTTTTGTGTTAATATATAATTATATATGTTATCCATTAGCAATGTAATCCCAACAATTGTGTAGCCACCTCTTTCAGAACCCTGGATTCTAGTTCATCTGGTCCACATAAGATTATCTAACTTCATACTTCCTAGCTTCTTGGGCACCTTCTCCTTTGTAATAGCAACTACATTCGCTTCTGTCCCTTGACATTCTTGAATTTTTTTCAAGTTGTCATGGTCTTCCACAATGAAGACTGATGCAAAACACTTGCTCAGTTTGTCTGCTGTTTCTTTGTTCCCTCCCATTACTATCTATCGCTCATGTTTCATCTTCTCTCTCCTTATTACTGTTTCAGTTGTTTGCTGTTGGTTTTTAAAAGCTTCCCAATCATCTAGATTCCCACTATTCTTTGCTATATGATATACCTTCTCCTTTGTTTTAATGCTCTCTTTGACTTCCTCCGTCAGCCTCAGCTGTGTTATGAGACACTCCCAACCATGATTTTAAACACTCTAACTCTCCAGAGTACGGATAGCTGACACATCCTCTTTAAGGGCTTAGGGTGTTCCTGTTAATTAATAGTCATGTTTTGGACACCAAGAATTGAGTATTTAAGGAACACCTAAACACAGGTTCAGTGCTCAATCATAACCCTACCAGTGATTTTGTCTAGCATTTGTTTTCTGCTCAGTTTCTCAATCCCATTTGATCCCAGCCTTGTATACGCCAGCATTTGAGTCAAACCGATCCTCGACAAGGACTCTTGTCCCAAGTTGCCGCCGCCCCCCTTCAGAATAGCTCTTCTTCTGTGGGATGAACTGGATGATTGGGAAGGTTTCAAAACCAGCAGAAGGCAACTGAAAAAGTAATAGGGACAGAAAGGATGAAATATGAAGGGATGAAGGTAAGAAAGTCAATAATATGAAAGAGGGTATCAAAAGTCTTTTTTATGTATATGAAGAGTAAAAGAGAGATGAGAGTGGACATTGGACAGATGGAAAATGACACTGAATTACTCCCAGAAACTCCAGGCATTGCTGATCTAACATTATCTGTGCTAGTGTCTCCTTCCAATCAACTTTAGCTAGCTCCACTCTCATGTCTATTTCCCTTGACTCTATTGCAATATTGATACATACAATTTTAGCCTCTCTCTCTCAACCTGCAGAGTGAATCATTTTATGATCATGTACTCCGAAGGGTTCCTTTACAAGGAGCTGATTATTGACTTCAGGAAGAGGAAACTGGAAATCCATGTGCCAGTCTTCATTGAGGAATCAAGGTAGAGAGGGTCAGCAACTTCAAATTCCTCAATGTTATAATTTCAGAAGACCCGTGCCGGTCCCAGCCCAGAATTGCAATTACGAAGAAGGAACGGCAGTGCCTCTACTTCCTTAGAAGTTTGCAAAGATTTGGCATGCATCTAATACTTAGAGGAACTTCTGTGGATGTGTAGTGGTCGCATCACAGCTTGATATGAAAACACCCATGCCCTTGAATGGAAAATGCTACAAAAAGTAATGGATAAGGGCCAATCCATCATGGCTAAAGACCCCCCTCCATTGAGCACATCGACACCGAGCGCTGTCACAGGGAAGCAGTATCCAAAGTCAGGAAACCCTCTGCCCACCACCCAGGTCATGCTGTCTTCTCCTGCTGTGACCAAGGGCCGTAGAACACACATCAGGTTCAGGAACAGTTACTACCCCTCAACCATCAGGCTCTTGAACCGGTGAGGATAACGTCATTCAACTTCCCTTGCCCCATCACTGAACGTTTCCACAAACTGTGGACTCACTTCCATGTACTCTTCATATTATGTTCTCTATTTATTGTTTGTTTGTTTATTTATGTATGTATTTATTTATTTGTTTGTCTGTTTGTTTATTTATTTATTATTATATTTTTTTTCTCAGCTCATTTTATTATTTTTTTTTCTCTCAGCTGGTACAGTCATAGCCAAGCATGCTCATTCCTCAATTACTAGGAACGTTCAGACTATTCTTGTGGTACTTAGTATTGTAGCTTTCCAAAGATTTTCATAGATATTGCTGTGTAGCCCTAATTGTTTAATGCTATTGTGTAGTGGGATGCTACCAGTTGTAGATATTCTTTGGGATGATACCAGTTTTAGATAATAGTATTGAAACAATGTGTACCCTGTTCATGTTCCAAAGTCTTTTAATTCAGCATAGTTCTGGAATTTTTCACATATTGATTTCTGTAAGTTATGTGTGTTTGATATGGCTATATCTATTAAGTAAGTGGTTCTTGCTTGTTTATCTTGTATTATTATATCCAGACGATTATTATGGATTGTCCTATCTATAATAACAGATCCATCGTAATATGATTTGTGGGTCTGACTCTAAAACTGGATCAGGCTTGTATTTGTAGTAAGCTATGGGTTTGTATTTTAAAGCAAGATTTTGAAGAATGATGTTTGTGTCTTGGTTGTGCCTGTGTAAGTAATCAGATTGAATTAAACTGCTTGCAGGATCCTTTAATGTGTTGGATCATTTCTGGTTTCCCTTGGCATTTTCTATATTTATCATCTTGAACTTGTTGGACTTTTATTATGTAATTTTGATGATTTTTTGTGTTAACCACATAGTCTTGTTTTGCCACAAGAAACCCTTCTGCTCCTGGGAAAGGGTCTCCAACTCTGAGCCAGGCGTTCAACACTTCCTTGTCGACATTTAATCTGCTCAGATCGTGGGGATGTCTTCCATGGAGGGTCATGCTCTTCCACTGGTCAACTTTTTCTTCAATCACAATAGTCTCTTCATTTTTCTGGGTTGGGCTCTCATTTAAGTACAGTCAAACAACAACACACACAAAATGCTGGTGGAACGCAGCAGGCTGGGCAGCATCTATAGGGAGAAGCATTGTCGACGTTTCGGGCCGAGACCCTTCATCAGGACTAACCGGAAGGAAAGATAGTAAGAGATTTGAAAGTAGTGGGGGGAGGGGGAATTGCGAAATGATAGGAGAAGACCAGAGGGGGTGGGATAAAGCTAAGAGCTGGAAAGGTGATTGGCGAAAGTGATACCGAGCTGGAGAAGGGAAAGGATCATGGGACGGGAGGCCTAGTGAGAAAGAAAGGAGGGGGGGAGCACCAGAGGGAGATGGAGAACAGGCAAACAACTAAATATGTCAGGGATGGGATAAGAAGGGGAGGAGGGGCATTAACGGAAGTTAGAGAAGTCAATGTTCATGCCATCAGTTTGGAGGCTACCCAGCCGGTATATAAGGTGTTGTTCCTCCAACCTGAGCTTGGATTCATTTTGACAATAGAGCAGGCCATGGATAGACATATCAGAATAGGAATGGGACGTGGAATTAAAATGTGTGGCCACTGGGAGATCCTGCTTTTTCTGGCGGACCGAGCGGAGGTGTTCCACGAAACAGTCTCCCTGTCTGCGTCGGGTCTCGTCAATATATAAAAGGCCACACTGGGAGCACCAGATGCAGTATATCACACCAGCCGACTCACAGGTGAAGTGTCGCCTCACCTGGAAGGACTGTCTGGGCCCCTGAATGGTGGTGATGGAGGAAGTGTAAGGGCAGGTGTAGCACTTGTTCCGCTTACAAGGATATGTGCCAGGAGGGAGATCGGTGGGAAGGGATGGTGGGGGATGAGTGGACAAGGGAGTTGTGTAGGGAGCGATCCCTGTGAAAAGCAGAAAGGGGGGGGAGGGAAAGATGTGTTTGGTAGTGGGATCCCGTTGGAGGTGGCGGAAGTTACGGAGAATTATATGTTGGACCTGGAGGCTGGTGGGGTGATAGGTAAGGACAAGGGGAACCCTATCCCGAGTTGGGTGGTGGGTGGATGGGGTGAGGGCAGATGTGCGGGAAGTGGGAGAGATGCGTTTGAGAGCGGAGTTGTGTGTTCTTCTTATCAGAATTATATATGCTCGCCCGGAGAGCTGAATCCTGTTTTTGTTCATGAAAGTCTAATTTTTGAAGTTTTATCTGACAGTTGTGTAAATTTTTAATGTCTGTTATTCCTATTCCTCCTTCTGTCCCAGGTAGTGTTAATCTAAGTGTGTTCAAGTGTACATGTTTTCTGAAATCTGTCATTTCAGTTCTTATTTATCTTTGTAAATGTTCTAGATCAGTTTCAGACCAAGATATTATGCCAAAAGAGCATATTACATCGGTATAGTGAAAGTGTTTGTTACCTTTGTTATATTTCTACTGTTGAGCTCTGTTTGGCAAATTTTCTGAAACCTTGATTTAATTCAGTCAGAAGTTTTTCCTTTATCACACTATGATCTACTTTCTTACTTGTTGATATCCCAGGTACTTATAAGTTTCATATTCGTCCATCAGTTGTATTGTACCCTGCTGCTCTGCTTTGCATTCTATCAGCTCTGTTGCACCTTTCTTTATGTTTAATGTTCTGCATTTATCCAATCCAAAACTCACGTGTTTATATCTTTCGAAAATAGTTCTACTATCTGAATCAATTGCTTTAGCTTTACTGATGAAGGAGTGTATAATTTCAAATCATCCAGGTATAGAAGGTATGTCACAGTATAATTCCTTTAGTTGTTTCTGATTTGATGCCCAATTTTCATCTGATTCAGTAAATTAGAGTGTGAGTTTAAAGCTAGACAGAACGACAGTGGCTTAGAGAGACCATGGAGCTGCTGCTGGAATGCAGCGGGTCAAGAAGCATTTGTGTATTCCCTTTTATCTTACACTGTTTATCTGGACTGGGATGTATATCTGACCTGTATTTGACTAATAGTAGTATTTGTCAGATACAGGACAGATATAATTCAAATATGACTATTGATCTGACACAGGATAGATTCGGGTCAGATCAGTAACTGAAACTGGTCAGATATAGATGAGATTCTGCCCCTGGTGAGTTGCTGCTCGTATTGAGACATACGAGCTTCTTCTGATCTGCAAAAGACAATTATAACTGCTGGTCAGATAAGGTAAGTGATCTGATATGGTGGGGGGGGGGGGAGATAAAGCCTGTGGTAAGAACAGAACAGTTACTTTAAAGTTCTAACGTTTGAAGTAAATGTATTATCAAAATACATATATATCACCATATGCTACACTGAGATTCATTTTCTTGGGGGCATACTCAGTAAATCTAATAACCTCAATAGAATCAATGACAAACTGCACCCTTCAAGGTGGACAACCAGTGTGCAAAAGACAAGAAACTGATACCTTCTTACGTAAGCCCATCATCCCTACTGGGGCAGAGGCCGCCGACTGCAGCTTGCCAGAGTTCTCGAGGTTTTTGGAGCTTCTGTTGGCATTTCTCTAGCACTGGGTTTTGACAGGACGGGGTTGCTAACCCCATACCCAACCCCTCCTTCTTTCACAGCCATGCTTGGGACTACCCATGGAGGGCTTCAGGACAGGTTCTGCCCCTGATTAAGTACCAGCTGGATGTAGCTGGTGGTGAAAAGCTAGATAAATACTGCTGCTGATAAGGTTTGACAGAGACAGCTACCAATAAACAGGACAGATGCAGCTCGAGTCAGATACCCCTATTCATCAGATACTAGAATGATATGGGTTGGATTCAACCATGATTAGACAAAGATCAGAGACAGTCCCTTGCATAATTACCAGTGGTCAGATACCTGTGGTCAGACAGTCCCTTGCATAATTACCTGGGCAAGGAGAGCAGATTCAGGTTAAGTACTACAGGAGCCCAGTTGGAGATTGATGGATGGATATAGTTACTGGCCACATGCATGGAAGGTACAATTGCTGATCAGTTACTGCTTTTTATTTTCAGATTCATGTCATCTGCTGATCCTGGGCAAACATAGAATGGGTCAATACAAGACAGATACAGGATTTTACAACTCCTGCTAACAGACGGGATAGTTAGTGCACTTACAGAACAATTGCTGCTTGTGATAGTATGTAGGACTGCTGGTGCTTCTACCCAGATACTGGACAGTTACTGCTCTTTGCTAGATAGGGAACTGCTCCTGGACAGACAGAATGTTTAATGTTCCTGGTCAGACCGAGGATATTGGTGCAGGACAATTACTTCCCTTTGGCAGATACAAGACTATTACTGCTCCTCTATAGACACGAAATGGTCAGGTACAGAAGACCTAGTGCCCCTGGTCAGACACAGAATAGTTACGAATCCTCATCAGATCCTGGTCTGATAGTTATTGTGAGAACTCCTGAATAGAAAAGGGAAGTTGTAGCTTCCGGTCTGATACAGGTCTGTTTCTTTTCTGGATCAGCCGCTGACCAGTTACTTCTGCTGATCTGATATTGGACAGTTATTGGACTTGTTTACCCAGAGGATACAGGAAAGACACAGCTCCATGCCACGTGAAGGAGAATTAGCCAAACAATTCAAAACGCAAGGCCCTGACAAGATAGATTAGGAGGTCAAAAATGTATCTTTAGCATTTGATAGGTCCATTCAGGATTCTGATAATAGTTGGATCTTTGACTCTGATGATACATTCTTCTAAGCCTTTGCATGCAGTGATGGGAGAGGGCAGAAGAGAGAACTACCAGGATAGCAGTGGTCCTTGATTATGTTGGCTGCTTTCCCAAGGCACCAGGAAATGTACATGGAGCCCATGGAGGGGAGGATGTTTCGTTCTGACCAGAAGTACTAACCATTTGTAAGTGTCTTCTGTCTAATTGGGAGCAGTGTTACCCAACATATAACCGAACAACAGTAACTCCTCTGTATCTTACCAGAGGTAGTAGGTGCCCTGTATATGAGCAAGACTAATAAATGTCCTTCGTTAGAGCATGATCAGGAATGGTCTTGTATCTGACCAGAAATGCTAACTATCCCAGATCTGATCATGGAAGTTGCTATCTTCTATCTGGCCAGGAGCATAATGTGTCCAGTAACTGGCCAAAATTAGTAATTATCCTAAATGTGACTAGGAACACCAACTGCTGTATCTTAGCCAGGACTGTCATGACCAGAATATGACCATATATGACCTGCAGCCACTTTTGCTGGCATAGACCAGGAGAGTTTATTGTTCTGCATCTGACAGAGCTGCTAATATCTGTCTCAGATTTGGGGCATTACAGCTGCTAGTCAGACGTTAGGCAGTTACTGCTCTTGTTCAGATATGGGACAGCTACAGCTCGTCGGCAAATCCTGGAGAGACTCTGCTTCTGGTCTTTTACAGGTCTAGCTGACAGAGGACTGTTAGTGGTCCTGTTCATTAGGAGATACTGCTGCTGGGTGCTTAGAGGTAGCTACTGCTCCTCAACAGATGATAGGACAGTGACTGCTCCTGATCATATATGGAATATGTGACTAGTCCTGTTCTGTTACAGGCAGTTAATTCTCATGGTGGCTACTTCTCCTGGTCAGATAAGGGACCATTTCTCTCTCAGTTAAATCCTGGACACTTCCTGCTCCCAGTCAGAGCCATGACTGTTACTGTGGCCATTCAGATACAGGACAGCTACTGTGTAGATCCTGCTATGTTACATGGACATGGACAGATACAGAACAATTACCGCTTCATGTTAGATACATGACTGTTTCTGTTCCCAATCAGATACCGGACAGTCTGTGCCTCTCATAAGACAGGGAATAACTCCTGCTGATGGTCAGACACAGGCAAGTTATTGCTCTTGTCACAAGTGGAGTAGATAATGTTCCCGGTCAGATGCAGGAGGGTCACTTCTCTTTGACAATTAGTGGTCATTGTAATCTGCAGGGTGGATAGTGACATTGGTCTGATAAGCGCTAGTTATTACCCTTGGCTTGATCCCAGACAGTTACGGCACCTCATGAGATACGGGACAACTGCTGCTCCAGGTCGGAAAAGGTACTGTTATTGTTCTGGATAGTTACAAGACAAGCACTGATCCTAATCACATACAGGATAGTTACTGCGTTTGGTCAGAACGGGTTTCCCTTCCTCTACCATTAATCCACGTCTCCTCCATTTCCTGGACACCTGTGCTCACTCTATCTTCCCTCTGGCTTAACAGGATTAGAGTTCTTCTCCTCACCTACCACTTGATGAGGCTCCGCATCCAACTCACCATTCTCAGCAACGTCTGCCATTTTCAATGGAATCCTACTACCAAACACATTGTACCCCCCACCTCCATCCCTGCAACGCTTTCTACAGGGATTGCTCAATTTGTCCCTCCCACAAATCTCCCTCCTGACACGTATCCCTGAAATGTTACACCTGCCCATTCACCTTGTCCCTCACCTCCATTCAGGATCCCAAACATTCTGTCCAGGTGAGGCAATGCTTCACCTGCACATCTGTTGTGACTGTCTATTGTATCCAGTGCCCCCAATGTGGCCTCCTCTACACTGGTGAGACCCATGTAGATTGTAAATTGGGGGCCTACGTTGCTGAGGACTACCATTCCACCCGCAGTTAATGCTGAGGTAAAAGATTATTGCTCTTGATCAGTCCCTGGACTGTTCCATGTCAGTAATTTCTCCTGGTCAGATTTGTAGATTTGCAGCAGTGATACTAAAATTGATGGTGTAAGAATATTGAACATTACAGCACAATACAAGCCCCTCGGCCCACGATGGTAAGCCAATCTTTTAACCTACTCTGAGGTCAGTCAAAGTTCAAAGTTAATTTATTATCAATGTCTACTATATACAACCTTAATATTCATTTCTTAGCGGGCACCCACAGAAAAACAAAGAAAGACAATAGAATTAATGAGAAACCACACGTAACAAAGATGGGCAAATACTCAATGTGCATAAGAGGACAAATTGAGCCAATAATTACCTAAATTAAACCAATAATACATTAATATGAGCTGCAGAGTCCCCAAAAATGAGTCTACAGGCTGCACAGTCAGTGAGAGCCCGAAGCTTGCAGGGCAACAACTGCTCTTGAACCCAGTAATGTGGAACCCAGGACTCCTGCACCCCCTGCCCAATGGCAGTAGTGAGGAAAGAGGGAGATGGTCAAACACTGGCAGACGGGATGGACTCAGGTGAGGTACAAGTGCCTCAGGACTCGCATCACCAGGTTCAACACATGTAACCATCAGGCTTTTCAACAAAACGGGATAAAAGCACTCTTTTAAGGACTCTTTTACCTCGTTATTTCATGCTCGCCCTTTATTGTTATTTATTTATTATCTGTTTTTGCACAGTTTGTTTACAGCTTACAGTTGCTGTTCTATAGATTTGCTAAGTAGGCCCACAGAGAAAGAATCTCAGGGTTGTATGTGGTGACATGTATGTACTCTGATAATAAATTTAACTTTGAACTATGACCTTGGCTGGCATGGAGTAGTGGGGCTGAACGGTTCTGTTTCTTCCCTGTCTTGAGCCTCGATGCTGTAATCTCCACTCGGGCCGTCTCCTTTGCCCTCTGGTCTGGCAATGGCTGAACTTCATCTGCTTCAAGATGCCACACATGCATTCCTGAAAGTCAAGTCCGCCGAGTCCTTCGGGAGAGAGTAAAACCGCTTGGTCATTTAGATGGTTCAGAAGTATGTTTCTCAAAGGGAAATTACAGGCTGTGGATTGCAATGATTGTAGTTCAAAGCAGTACATCCAATAGAATACAGAGTATTTCTGTGAGCTACCAGGCCTCACTTAGTCTCTCCATTCCATCACTCCACTATGCCACACAATTGCAGCATGAATGGAGGGTTGTACTCCACATCTACCTGTTTATTCACACATGGCTTGAATACTTCTACCAGTGAAGAAAGATCGTCAGTCAGTGTGCACGCAGGCAAGGATGTCAGCATATGGGACTATAGTGTTTTGGAGTACTGTGACGATTGTTGTCTCACTACGATAAGTCATGGAGATGAACCATGTACATCCCAAAGATCAATTATCACAAGAATATACTTACTAGGTTTCTAATAAGGTGGGTTGTCACAAATAGGCTGATATAATCAGTTTCCACACCTGCACTGGCACAGTTGGCTTTGTTTGTGACTGCTCCTTAATTATAGGCCGTATTGCAATGAATTGCTTACAATCACTCAACATGTAAGGCCATCGTTATAACATGGCTAATTTCGCATGAGTGGCTTGTCTGTCACCACGAATGTATCCAAATCCTTGATGGGCTTCTCAATTCAAGTTTCCTGCTTGTGGGTAGGAGGCATTTGCTTCTTATCTTTGTTAGGTCGGCTTTTCCAAATCTTACCTTCACCATCAGTTTCATATTTGTACCGTGTTGGAAGTCCTTTGGAATTAGTTTTAGTAGTATCCAGGAAAGTTCATAAAACATCATCCTGATTGTTTTTTGTTAGTTACTTGGTTAGTACCAAAACTTTGCCCTCCCTTACCATGGCCAGGTCCATCCCAACAGCTTGTTTTAGCTCAGTAAGAGATCTGCAGCGTGATCCGGGATTTGTAACACTGTACTAATGGTCCAGTCAATAATAATTCATAAATATTCTTCCACATGGACAAGTGTTTACCTCTGTGTGTTCTCCATCCAGTATTCAGCCAGATGAGCAGATCTCTTTCTACTGCATTCCTAACATTATGAGAATCCATACATATCAAGACTGGTTCTGTTGTATTTACTGGCTTTAGCCTCTGTAAATTGAGCAGCGTGATCCTTGTGGATGCACCTGCATGTCATGTGGTTCAAATTCAGATTTTGATATAAAAAATTCCTTTTATAATCAAGAGCAGGGATTATAATTGAGTGGGTCCATCTTTCTGGATCTTCATTGCTGATCCATCATGGTATATGAGAATAATGCTCAAAAGGATGTTGTGCTATATTAAGTTGTCGAGAAGATAGTTCTGCATCTTCCAAGAAAGGTAAAGGTAGTAAGTCATAACTCTCCAGAATGTATTCTCACTTCAGGGTGTCGTCTTGAAAAGGTATTTACCGTTCTCTGTGTCCAGTTATGGTAGCTCTCCATTCATTTCTTGGTAACTTACTATCAGCTTTTAAAGCCACAAACCCTGTTTAAATAATGATTAGTTGATTACATCTTCCCTGCTAAGTAGGCTGGTGTAGGAGAATGCTGTGAATGCAATCAACCTAAGGAATGAGGTTGGTTCGATGACTTTGTTCCTGACCCTACATTCCCTTTAGAGGGAAAAGAGGAGGATCCTATGCCAGCCCCTTGTTGCCCATGTGTGGGAAGGCTACCACTATGTGGGTGCATAGGATCTCTTCAACAGCCCGAAATCATTCATGTATCAGACATTGACTGGGGCTATTCTGCACATGGTTAAGGGGATAAAGGGATTATAAGGGGATAAAGGGGATTATAGAATGAACTAGGTCCCAGGTTCCCCTGCCGTTTGTTCTCCAATCTACATTCTTATGAGTAGTTATTAAGCCCTGGCTTTCAAGTATTTTGCTTAAAACAGTACTAGGCCTCCATGGGCATCTCCACCATACAAATCCATGCATGTTTCTGGAATGGATTTTCTTTTTCTTTTTATTGGTCCATTAAGCCCATTAACATTAAAACTTAAAAAATTCAATAGATTAGTCATTATTTTTAATTATGTTATTCCAATCTATAATAATACCTAATCTTTCAACTTTCATTGTATCCTGGGAAATCTTTTTAGAAGTCTCCATGTTGCTATGTGTGTCCCCACCAATCATCCAGACAAAAGAATAGAAGAAAAATAGAAAATAAAGAAAAAAACAAAATACCTCCCCTACTAATGTTGTGAAAGAAAAAAAACACATTACCCCCCTCTATTGTACGGGTCATGGCAGTCGCCATGATTACACACGTGAATCCCGTAGTAACCGATTCAAAGCTCCCCAGCCCCCCCGCAACATAAAAAGTATATATATAAAAAAAACATACTATTCTCAGTTATTATTTCTAAAATTTTACTTTTCTCCCTTATATCATCCTTAAATGTCCATCAGTTCCATTCGCTATCTCTGTCTTCATCTTTAACCATTAGATTTAGAAGTCTCTACGTTTAATTAGCGAAGAGATGGGAGTTTTTGTGCGAACACCTCCGCTTCTCGATAATCAGGAAAAAATCTTTTTCCCTCCTCCAAAAAATTATCAGTGTTGCTGGGTGACGCATTAAAAACTTATAACCTTTTTTCCATAAAACATTTTTAGCTGGATTGAATTCTTTCTTTCTCTTCAAAAGGTTATAACTTATATCAGGATAAAAAAGAACTGGTTTCTCTGCTATCATCAATGGACCTTTTCTTCTTTTAGCACCTTGGGCAGCTGCCTTCAAAATCTTTTCTTTATCCTGGTATCTTAAACATCTTATCAAAATTGATCGCGGATTTTGATCATCTTGAGATCTTGGTCTTAAGGCTCTGTGCACCCTTTCAATCTCAATTGAAGTTTCTTCTCCCATTTCCAATTTTTCAGGAATCCATTTTTGAAAAAAATTTATTGGGTCTTCTCCTTCGGTACCTTCTTTAAGTCCAACAATTTTAATATTGTTGCGTCTACTAAAATTTTCGAGCTTATCAATTTTTCCCACGAGTGGTTTTCTTTCTGATGTCCAGGCATCATTATTATCTTCCATCCTCTTCATTCTTCCATCCATTTCTTCCAGTTTGACTTCCAAATCTGTAATTTTCTTTTCCATTTTTTTCCTATTTCTTTGTCATTTTATCAAACATAGCCTCCATTTTTGTTATTTTTTCTTTAATTACTTTTAATGCATTTAATTTTTCTAATTTATGCATTATTTCCCTCAAAGTCTTTTTTGTATTTTCAGAGGAACTTTCATCTCCATCTTCGTCTGATTTTTCCAGAGAGTCCGACTCTCTCTCAGACTCACTTTCACTGTCGGTTTCGGTCATTGCTGGGTTTTGTAGTTCTGGTTGCACTCGTTTGCGCATGCTCGTTCCTTTGCGCATGCGCAGTTCTCGTTGATCCTTTCCTTTAGAAATGGCCGATGCTGCCGCGGTCTCCTGTTCTGTTTCACCGGTGGTGTGTTGTACCTGAGTCCGTGGTTCTTCGGTAGAAGTAGGCCTTGATTCTGTTCCAACTTGAGCGGTCTTCGCGGAAGTAGTTTTCTTCATCCTCTGTTTATGAGGCATAGTTTTTTACGGGAGGGCTGAGTTCCAGCGTCTCGATCCTACGTCATCACGTGACGTCCCCCCCGGAATGGATTTTCACACTCCTGTGGAGGTGGTACCAAGGATATGGGAAACAACATGAATAATTGAGAATTGCTGTATGTATTGGGAAGTACAACTGGCCCAGAAGGCCCGTAGCCTCCCAACATTCTGAAGCAGCGACTTCAGGATTCCTTCAGCATCATCTGGAGGAATGCGCATGAGGACCTCAAACTCTGAATAGTCACAGGTCCAAACACTTGGTGGGATGTTTGTACCGAGGAAGCTGCAGCAGCTCCCCCCTGTATCCCTCTTTTATTGGCTATAATCAAACTTCTCAGTTAACCTAGCGCATGCTCCCAAGCATCAGGCTCCATTACTACCACTAGGGTTTACAAAGCAATTATGTATACAGTCTTAGTGTTTGGGCAATATCCTCCCACATTTCCCTTCCTTATTGTTTCTACATTGCGACAGAGATGTAACATGAGGATTTTTACTCCCTCATGTTGTGAGATGGATGAAAGAAACAAAATAAATTCTAATTCTACTGGTGTGGCTGTGCCTTTAAGGAATACAACAATATCCCCATGAATTGGAATTAAGATGTGGTTCACCAGGTTGTATCACATAAGCACACGCTCTCCACCCGGGTGCTTGTTCTATCTAAAAAAGGGCCAATTTGTTGTCTTGAGGCATGAATTATTGCTACATTATTAGGATCTGGTACAAATTGTGATGGACTGAGTCCAGCAGGTCATACAGCAGGGTTCAGTCTGTCTAATCTGTATCACACTCTGTGTTCTATCCCTTCAGCATTCCAGTCTCGGACTTGAAGAATAAAATATTCATCATATTCCACTTGAAGAGTAGTCAGGGTATTATCCCATGTTTCTGTTATATTATTAACGCATTCATAATATCGCCCAGCATTTGCCTGTGCAGCTGCTGGAAACCAGGACGTCGACCATTTGATAGTACTCGGTGGGATGCTGTAGCACTTCAGAATCAGAATCCGGTGCATTATCACTGGCATGTGTTGTGAAATTTGTTAAAAGCAGCAGCAGTTGAATGCAATACATGATAATATAGAAAAAAATAAGTAAGTTACAGTAAGTAAATATATATTAAATAGATTAAAATAATGCAAAAACAGTTATAATAACACTTAAAAAAGTGAGGTCGTGTTAATAGGTTCAATGTCCATTCAGGAATCGGATGGCAGAGGGGAGAAGCTGTTCCTGAATCGCTGAGTCTGTGCCTTCAGGTTTCTGTACCCCCTTCCTGATGGTAACAATGAGAAGAGGGCATGTCCTGGGTGGTGCGGGTCCTTAATAATGGACACCGCCTTTCTGAAAATGTCTTAGATACTATGGAGGCACCTATAGACACCCAAGTATAGGTACTATAGTATAGCATAGTATAGGGACTATAGACACCCAAGATGGAGCTGAGTAATTTTACAACTTTCTGTGGCTTCTTTCGGTATTGTGCAGTAGCCGCCCCACCCACCATACCAGACAGTGATGGAGCCCGTCAGAATGCTCTCCATGGTACATCTGTTGGAGTTTTCGAGTGTTTTAGATAACAAACCAACTCTCCTCAACTTGTCAAGAGCTTCCTCAGTGGATTAATGCTAAATAATATTTTTTTCCTAAAATAATACTTTTGGTATAATGTGGCCCTGTCAGGAGTTTGCTGACAAGCAAGTTTTAAATGCAAACAAAGACTTTAAGACCTATTAGATATAAATTCTCTCACTAACTGTGACTACCAATTTTGAAAGACTAGTTCATTGTCCTGTTTCTTCTCCATGATGAGTTAAGCTGCCAATACCAACTATTCGAGCAGTGGCTCCACCTTTCCTGCCAAGAGAAGATACATCCAGCTAACAAAGCAGTTCAAAACATGGTTCATTTATTTTCAGTGATGCGTGTTTAAATGCACACAACACTCTCAAAACACATTTAAAACTCACAGAGGGTTTCTATCTTAAACATCTCCCATTTACAAACCATTTCTAAAATGCAAACCATTTCCAAACACAAAGCACAAAGCATTTCTCAAGTATAAAGGATTAAGGATTTCCAAAATACAGGTACAATTTCTATAAACTAAAAAGACATACCAATGACGTAGACAAGCAAATTGTCTGTCGTAGAAACCAAAGTTGGAGGAACAGATTCCAGTTCTTCCATGTTTCTTGATGTTCTTTCCCCATTTCCAATAAGCCTGAACTGCTCTCTGTATTTCTACCCTTTTCAGCCACTTGGGTGTCTTCACAAGCATGTTATATTTCCTCAGGTATCCTTTTAAAACAAGAGGTTTAAAAGCATTTTCTGGAGACGAAGGTCTTACCTAGCTACCATTAAAGGTGTAAAGCTAACTTCTGATTACATAAAACTCTTCCTGTTCTAATACATAGACAAAACTCCTCCCAATCAGATAAGAGACAGTTTTTGCTTCTAGTAAAATGCTGAAAAAGTTACAGCTCTAAATTAGAGATTAGATAAAGGACAATTATTGATCCTGGACAGTTACTGTATAGCTATACGTCCTGGTCAGATAATTCCACTAGTATGATATAGAGAAGTTGCCGCTTTCTTGTCTGACGGAGGGTAATCACAACTGTTAGTGAGATGTAGAACATTTACTGGTCCTAGCCCTAAATAGGACAGGTATGGCTCCTGGTCTGGTACAGCACAGGTCCTGCTTCCAGTCAGATACAAAACTGTTACTGCCCTCTATAAGAGTTACGAGTGAACTCAAGTTCAGGAATCACAGAGACTTCGGCAATTCAAACAAAACAGAAATTTTATGACAAGGATTAACCAGCAACACTAACAAAGACATGCAAAATATGCAGAATTGTTCAAAGTTCAAACTTCAAAGTAAATTTGTTATCAAAGTACATGCATATCACCATATGCTACCCTGAGATTCTTTTTCTTGCAGGCATTCACAAAGAAATACAACAGAATCAATGGAAAAGTACAGATGAAAACTGACAATCAATGTGCAAAAGACAAACTGCAAATACAAATACCAAATTAAAAAAAAATCAATAATGCTGCGAATCTGAGTTGTTGTCTCCTAGAAAGTGAGTCTGTCAGTTGTGGAGTGAGTGCAGTGAAGTTTTCCGTGCTGGTTCAGATGCCTGATGGTCGAAGAGTCATAACTGTTCCCGAATCTGGTGGTCAGAAGGGAGCATGGCCTGGATAGTGGAGGTCCTTGATGGTGGATGGCGGGGTTCCTTGATGGTGCCTTTTGTGGTAGTGCTCCTTGTAGATGTGCTTATATGTGAGGAGGGCTTTACTTGTGATGAGCTGGACTGCATCCACCAGTTCTTGTAGGCTTTTCTGTTCTTGGGCATTGGTGTTTCCATTCAAGGGTGTGATATATCCAGTCAGGATACACTCCATTGTGCATCCATGTAAAAGTTCGTCAAAATTTTAGTGACATACCAAATCTGCACAAACTTCTAAGAAATCAGATGTGCGGCCATGCCTTCTTTGTGATGGCACTTATGTGCTGGTCCCAGTACAGGTCCTGTCATGAGGAATTTAACATTAATGGCTTTCTTCACCTCCAGTCCCTTAATGAAAACTCTCTTCTCTCTTCTGGCTCTAACCTGTTTTTTGGTCAACACTGTTGAAATCCCACTGCATTGAGTTATAGCCAGTCTTTTATAAATTGTGACCATCTTAGAATATAAAACAAAAAATTACAGCTCAGTAATTCAGACAATGACCTTTTAACTAACTCTGAGGCCAATCTATCTCTTCCCTCCTTCATAGCCCTCTATTTTTATATAATCCATGTACCTATTGAAGAGTTTCTTAAATGCCCCGGATGAATCTGCCTCTTAAGACTTGAATGTTACACACAAAGGCAAAAGTACAATCTATGTATATTTGACTCTGAAATTAATTCTACTGAAGGCCAAGGTAACATTGCATAGCTGGCTGAAGAAATGGTCAGTCTCTCTTGCTCTCTTGCTGTTTTCATGCAATCCTGACATCAGGAATGATCTGCCCCTGACTATTCCCTGATGTCAGATGCCCCTGTTTTGGTGATCCCTGGCATGGACGCACCAATACTGCCAGGCTGCAAGTATTAGTGGGCTTCTGAGCTTCAAGTCGCCTAGTCAATGTAACTTTCATACCCTTCCACTCGGACCTGTTTCCTCATGCTCCTACATGATTTCAAAGATGCTTTGAGTAAACTCACAGAACAGCACCTCATCTTCAATTCAGCACTGTGTTCTACCGTCAGAGATATGACTCCATTATTTCCATTTACACCTCTTCTGGACTCATCACTATACTCTTTCATTGCGTTCTACCATCCCTTTCGTCACTTAAAGTCATAGAATCACAGAGAGCTACAGCATAGAAACAGGTCCTTCAGCCCATCTTGACCATGCCAAACGTTACTTTACCAAGTCTTGTCAACCCACAGGTGGGCCATAGCCCCCACTAACCCTCCTATCTAGTTACTTTCCAAACTTCTCTGAAGTGTTGCAATAGAACCCACATGCACCACGTCTGCTGGCAGCTCACACCACCCTCTGAATGAAGAACTTCCCACTCATGTTCCAATTAAATATTTCACCTTTCACCCTTAGCCTATGATGTCTAGTTCTAGACTCATCCAACCTCGGTAGAAAAAGCTTACTTGCATTTACCCCTCATAAGTTTATATACCTCTATCAAATTTTCCCTCGTTCTTCTAGACTCCAGGGAATAATGTCCTAACCAATTCAACCTTTTTCTATGACTCATTTCCTCAAGTCCCAGCAAAATCCTTGTAAATTTTCTCTGTACTCATTCAATCTTATTGATACCTTTCCTGTGGGTATCTTAACCTGCTTTCCCCACAGCTATGTCCTCTTCTTAACCTGTAGAGTACTTCACAGTAGCCTCGCGGTTACAAATTGGGCCGTTGGAGTTCAGAGCTCAATTGAGAATTGAGCTCAATTTGAGCTCAATTTGTACATTCTCCCCGTGACCACGTGGGTTTCGTTGAGGTGCTCTAGACTCTTCCTGCAGTCCAAAGCCGTACCAGTTATTAGGTTAACTGGTGATTGTAAATTGTCCTGTGATTAGGCAAGGGTTAAATATAGACAGGTTGCTGCATGGCTTGCTTCATTGGACTGGAAAGGCCTGTTCAGTGCTGTATCACTAAATAAAAAATGACATTTTCTGTTTCTATTACTGACCTTCCTTTTCATTCCGTCATTCCCTTCTCCATTTTTCTGCACCTAAAAATGCCCCCTTACTGAACCCTGAATAGGGGTTTCAGCCCAAAACGTTGACTGTTCATTTCCATAGATGCTGCCTGACCTGCTCAGTTCCTCCAGTGCTGCAGAATTTCTCATGTTTACCCTTACTATCCTTCCTTTCTGAACAAAGGGTTTCAGTCTGAAATGTCGATGTTATTCTCTCCCCACAGATGCTGGCTGAGCTGATGAGTATCTCCAGTGGCTTCTGCTTTTCTGTCAGATGACCAGCACCTGCAGTGTTTTTGCTGTATTTGCTTTGAGCCTTGTTGAGTGACAAGGCTGCAGCCTATGGAAGACCGGAAGGCCGAAGTACCATATGAGGAATGTCCGGCAGCTCTTGGGCTGTATTCCTTCGAGTTCAGGAGATTGAGGGGGGATCTCATAGAAACATTCCGAATGTTAAAAGGCCTGAACAGATTAGATATGGCAAAGTTATTTCCTATTGTAGGGGAGTCCAGGACATGAGGGTACAAATTCAGGATTGAAGGACTTCCTTTTAGAACAGAGATGCAGAGAGATTACTTTAGTCAGAGGGTGGTAAATCTATGGAATTTGTTGCCACGAACGGCTGTGGAGGCCAAGTCATTGGGTGCATTTAAAGCAGAGATAGATAGGTTCTTGATTAGCCAGGGTATCACAGGGTATGGGGAGAAAGCAAGGGAGTGGGGTTGATTGGAAGAATTGGATCAGCCCATGATTGAATGGGTGAGCAGACACGATGGGCCAAATGGCCTACTTCTGCTCCTATATCTTATGGTCTTATGGTCTAACTATAAAAAGAGACACAAATGAATATTAAGAACATCACACAGTGTTATGAAACATTAAATGACTTTACTCTATCATCACTTACAGAGCAATGAGGGTTACTCTGTCTTAATGGACTGTGATATTGTAAATGGTTAAGTACAATATTCAGTGAAATTTATGCAGAGACCAGCACTGACACCAGTGGAGTTGACATTGTTCAGTTAAACTGAACTTACACAATTTAAGTGGCATGATAGACAAAAATTGAAAGCAGAAGAAATGCCCGTGACATCAAGATTGGTTCCAGGTCACTGCACTTTGAAATTCCGGGTCATGATATCACCACCGGCCACCACAGAATCTGGTTTATTGTCGAGAAATCTGTTGTTTTACAGCCTCAGTATAGCGCAATACATAAAGTACACTGTATATTACAATCAGAAATATGTATATACACGATAATTAACTAAGTAGTGCAAAAAGAGAGCAAAAATAATGAGGTACTGTTCTTGGGTTCATGGTCTGCTCCAAAATCTGATGCCTCAGGGGAAGAATCTGTCCTAAATTGTTGAGTAGCTGTCTTCAGGCTCCTGTACCACCTCTCTGATAATGAGAAGAGGACAAATTCTGGGTGGTGCAGGTCCTTAATGATGGATGCTGCCACTCTGAAGCATTGCCTTTTGAAAATATCCTCATTGGTGGGGAGGCTAGTGACCATAATGAACCTGGCTGGTTTACAACCCTCTGCAGCTTTTTCCGACCTGTGAAGTGGCCCCTCCAAATCAAGTCCTAAGTCCAGGTAAAGCCAAAGAGTTCTACCTGCTCCGTGTAGCATCAATCAAGGGACTGGCCGGACGTAAGAAGGTCCTATTGGCAATGTTTGAAGAATGGAGCAGTTCTTCAGCCAGAGTGGTCAATCCTCAATCAGTGGCATTAACAATAATGTGGTTATTTATCACATGGTCTAGATTATGTTGGATTCTCCACACATACCAAGCCAACACTCCATTGGCCATAAAAGTCTAGACAAGGGGGAAGGGGTAGTAATTTCTCCCCCTCCTTCTTTCTCTCATTTCCACTCCCCATTCTGACTCCAGTCTTGATCTTTCTCTTCTCCTCACCTGTGCATCACCTCCCTCCGGTGCCCCTCCTCCTTCCCTTTCTCCCATGGACCACCCTCGTCTCTTATTAGATTCCTTCTCCTTCAGCCTTTACCTCTTCCAACTATCACCTCCCAGCTTCTCTCATCATCTCGCTGCCTGCCCTGTTGAGTTCCTCCTGCATTTTGTGTGAATGCCGAGAGAAGACCCAAGGAGGACACAAAAGGAAACATAAGAACTCTTAATATTTTAAAGCAACACACTCAAAATGTTGGAGGAACTCAGCAGGCCTCTCCGATATCTTTGATGAAACTACCGACTCCCATGGCTATCCTGACCATACCTCTTCCCACACCTGTAAAAATGCCATTCTCCTTTCTCAGTTCCTTCCTCTCTGCTGCATCTGTTTCTAAAATGAGGCTTTCCTTTTCAGGGCATAAGAAACATGCTCATTCTTCAAAGAATGAGGTTTCCCTTCCTTTACCATTGATGCTTTCCTCACAAACAGAAGAAAATCTGCTGATGCTGGAAATCCAAGCAACACACGCAAAATGCTGGAGGAACTCAGCAGGCCAGGCAGCATCTATGGAAAAAAGTACAGTCGATGTTTCAGGCTGAGACATTGACTGATCTTTTTTCTGTTGATGTTGCCTGGCCTGCTGAGGTCTTCCAACATTTCATGTGTGATGCTGCCCTCCATTTCCCAGACATCCACCCTCATCCCATTTTCCTGCCGCCTTTGTACACCCATGGCTTAGAAAGTGAAACAAGTACTTGGCCGCTCTGATGATTAACTGTGCTTGCAGGAGTAAGTGCAGTTCATTTCTGGGTGGATTAATTCAATACGGAGAGCTGCTTTACTCACTGTATTCTGAGGAATTTTCTGGTGATGCTGTGGCATTCATATCAGGATTGGATTACAACTGCAAGGGCTCATGAACAATGAGTCAGTGACCAACGTGTGACCGCAGTGCTTCAGCCTTCAGCCTCCGGTTGGTTCTGCTGGAACATCTTCAACAATATGACTGCGAAATACGCGAGCACTTCCAGTGTAACACAGCTGAAGAAAGGTTACCAGTTAACCAGGCTTTATGTTAGTTTGCTGAAAACATCAGTGGTGAAAGATACTGTCTGCTTGCCTTTTGCTGGATTGAGACTCATTGACATTGAGCCTGTCATATCAGTGTTGCAATGTCCTCTACCAACTGATTAACATCAGTAAATTTATTATCAAAATATGGGTATGTCACCACATATTATCTTGAGATTTATTTTCTTGCAGGCATTTACAAGAAACTAAAGAAATCAGGGAATCTAGTGATTCTTGAAAGATCTTTACTAATGCCTCCACAATCTCTTCAGCCGCCTCTTTCAGAACCCTGGGGTGCATACCATGTGGTCCAGGTGACTTATCTACCTTCAGACCTTTCAGTTTCCCAAGAACCTTCTCCCTAGTACACACACCTGGAACTTCCACCATAATGCTAGTGTTTTCCACAGCGAAGATTGATGCAAGACACTTATTTAGTTTGTTTGCCATTTCCTTGACCCCTATTACTACCTCTCCAGCATCCTTTTCCAGTGGTCCAATAACCACTCTCATCTCTTTCACACTTCATGTAACTAAAGAAACTTTTGGTATCCTCTTTAATATTATCAGCTAGCCTACTTTTGTATTCCATCTTTTCCTTCTTAATGACTCTTTTAGTTGCCTTCTGTTGGTATTTGAAAGTTTCCCAATCTTCCAACTTCCTACTAATTTTTTCCTCTATTATATGCCCTCGCTTCGGCTTTTATGTTGGCTTTGACTTCCTTTGTTAGCCATGGTTGTGTCATCTTTCCTTCCTCTTTGGGATGTATATATCCCATGCCTTCCAAATGGCTTCCAGAAATTCCAGCCCTTGCTGCTCTGCCGTCACCCCTGCCAGTGTTCTTTTCCAATCAATTCTGGCCAACTCCTCTCTCATGTCTCTGTAATTTCCTTTACTTCACTGTAATACTTATACATCTTTAGTTTCCTATAACTATACGGAAGATTCTAGAATGAATAAAGCAGCGCCTAACTGACAGGAGGCAAAAAACAGGAATAAAGAGAGCCTTTTCTGGTTGGCTGCTGGTGACTAGTGGTGTTCCACAGCGGTCTGTGTTGGGACCAATTTTTTTACGTTATATGTCAATGATTTGGATGATGCCAATTGGTGGCTTTGTTGCAAAGTTTGCAGATGATATGAAGCTAGGTGGAGGGGCAGGTAGTTTTGAGGAAGTAGAGGCCACAGAAGGACTTAGATTAGAGAATGGGCAAAGAGGTGGCAGATGGAGTACAGTATCAGAAAGTGTATGGACATGCACTTGCGTAAAAGAAATGAAGGTGCTTTCTATTTTCTAAATGGAGAGAAAACACAAAAATCTGAAGTGTAAAGGGACTTAGGAGTCCTTGTGCAGGATTCCCTAAAGGTTAACTTGCAGGTTGAGTTGGTGCTGAGGAATACAAATGCAATGTCAGTATTCATTTCAAGAGGACTAGAATATAAAAGCAAGGATGTAATGTTGAGACTTTATAAGGCACTGGTGAGGCCTCACTGTGAGAAGTTTTGAGCCCCTTATCTTAGAAAAGATGTTTTGAAACTGCAGAGTGTTCAAAGGAGGTTCACAAGAATGTTTCAGGTTTTGAACAGCTTGTCATATGAAGACTGTTTGATGGGTCTGGGCCTTTATTCACTGGAATTCAGAAGAATGAGGGGTGACCTTATTGAAACCTATTGAATGGTGAAAGGCCTTGATAGTGTGGACACAGAGAGGATGTTACCAGTCTAAGTCCAGAAGACACAGCCTTAGAATTAAGGGTGTCCTTTTAGAATGGAATGAGGAGGAATTTCTTTCTCCAGAGAGTAGTGAATCTGTGGAATTCTTTACCACAGGCAGCTATGGAGAACAGGTCTTTATGTATCTTTAAGATAGCGGATGACAGATTCTTGATTGGTTGGAGTATGAAGGGATATGGGGAGAAGGCAGGAGCGTGGGGCTGAGAGGGAAAATGATGGAGCAGACTCGATGGGCCAAATGGCATAATTGCGCTCCTATATATTACGATCTTATGGTCTTAAATAGGTGGTTTGCTGGGTGATGCAGCTCATTGGGAAGACATGGCCTGTCCCACATTGTATGTATAAATAATAAAAATAAATAATTAATAATGTGGTTCTCTCAATCTACTTCGGGTCTTGCCAATGCAGAGGAGGCTGTAGTGGGAGCACCGGATACGGTAGATGACTCTGACAGGCTCGCAGGTGAAGTGCTGCCTAATCTGTAAGGACTGGGGCCCTGAATGGTGGTGTATGTCCCACTTGCAGGGATAAATGACAGGAGGGAGATCAGTGGGGAAGGATGATTGGACAAAGGAGTCATATAGAGAGAAATCCCAGTGGTAAATGTGAAGTCACTCCAACTCCGGAACTCACTGACCTGCGGAGCCTCTTGCCCATTCCTTGGCGGTCCAACATCCAACATCCAACCATGGATATCCCAAGTCTGCATTGCTAGTCTACGAACATGGAACAGAAACTTAGACTCTGCCTTGACCTCTAATTCCACCACATCCCTATTCCCAAATCCTAACCTAACCCTCTAACTCCATCCCTGTTCCCAAAATTATCCTTTCAAACATAAAAAACTATTAAAAATTAACAATTTAACAATGAAAAACAACTAAATCTGAGCTACGACTCCTACTGAATGTTGAAAGGGCAGGATAAGGTGGATGTGGAGAAGATGTTTCTTGTGGTGGGGCTGTCCAGAACTAAAGGGCACAGCCTCAAAATTGAGGGGAGACCCTTCAGAACAGAGGTAAGGGGGAATTTTTTTAGCTCGAGAATGGTGAATCTGTGGAATGCTCTGCCACAGGCAGCTGTGGAGGCCAAGACTGTGGGTATATTTAAAGCAAGGTATCAAAGGATGTGGTGAGAAGATATGTGTCTGGGGTTGAGTGGGATCTGAGATCAGCCAAGATGGAATGGCGGAGTAGACTCAATGGGCTGAATGGCCTAATTCTGCTCCTATGTCTTATGGTCTGATAGTAGCTCTGCACCATTTTGGAAAGCTTGACATGTTTAGTGGTGGGATCCCATTGAAGATGGCAGAAGTTACAAGCATGATGTGCTGAATATGGAGGTTTGAGGAGTGGTAGGTAAAGACAAGAGGAACCTTATCCCTATTTTGGTGGCAGGAGGCTGTGGTGAGAGGAGATGTGGGTGAGGGCAGCATCAATGATGATGGAAGGAAAACCTTGTTCTTTGAAGAAGGGGGACATCTGAGATGATCTGGAATGGAAAGCCTCATCCTGAGAACAGATGTGATGGGGATGGATGAATTCAGAAAATGGAATAGCATTTTTACAAGTGACAGGATGGGAAGATGTCAAGGTAGCTGTGAGATTCAGTAGAGTTATAAAAGATATCAGTAGGTAGTCCATATTTTGAGACAGACTATCTACTGAAACGAAGAGATTGAGAAAGAGGTAAAGAGGTGTCAGGGATGGATTAAGTAAATTTAAAGGTAGGGTGGAAGTTGGAGGCAAAGTTGATGAACCCAGCATGGGTGTAGGAAACAGTACCAATGCAGTTGTCGATGTAGAGTAGAAAGAGTTGGAGAGCATTACCAAGATTCCTCCTTCTATTTCTTCCATGGTCCACTGTCCTCCCCTATCAGATTCCCCCTTCTTCCACCCTTTATCTCTTCTACCTATTACCTCCCAGCTTCTACTTTATATTCCCTATCCCCCCCACCTGCCTTCCTCCTCACCTGCTTTCACCTATCACCTGTCAGCTTGTACTTCATCCCCTCACCCTACCTTCCTATTTTGGGTTCTTCCGCCTTCCTTTTCAGTCCTGTTGAAGGGGCTTGGCCTGAAATATAGACTGGGTATTCCACCCATAGATGCTGCGTGGTTTGCTGGGTTACTCCAGTGTGTTGCTCCAGCTGTCTAAACACATAGCATTTGTCTGGACAGTACAGATTCGTCCAAACACTGCATACATTGATCACACTTAGAAAGAGCAGATTCACTGAGTGGTGTAAATATACTGGGCCTGCACATTTTCATGCGACTGCCATATACAACAAGCCTGTTGGGATAAGAAAGAGACACAGGAGAAAGCTGTCGCAAATGCTCAGTGAATGAACCTCCACTGCCCCATTAGTTTGAGAATCTCGGAGTTTCACTTCCAGCTGGGTGAAGAAGTTTCTCATCTCAGTCTTCTTTGGGTGACCCACTTACTTTTAAATGGCTATCTACCCGTTCTCGCCACCCCATTCAAGTGAAACTTTGCCCTCACATGCACTCTGTCATACTTGAAGAACGTGGAACGTTTCAAAGGATCACTTTGCTCTACAAACTTCCAGAGAATATAGGCCCACTCTGTCTATTCTTTCCACAGGACGACTCCTATCCAAGGAATTGATCTGATCAATGTTCTCATTTATTACCTCATCCCATCAGTTATCTACTTGTCCATTACTTAACCCATCTCGGCCCCCATCAGCATCTGCCTCTCAAAGCTGCTAATAGCCACTTATCATGAGATACTACACAGTGCCATAATCATTCATATCAGTAATGAACAGCTGGATTCCACCATCAATCCCACCTATCATATCCTCCCCACCCAAAAGTGAGCTCTTTATTCCTGTTCCATTTTCTATCCTGCAACCCAGTCCTCAATTCATTCCAGTTTTTAACTCCTCAAGCTGACTTGTTAAATAAACTTATGTGGCACCTTGTAAATGAATTTTCGAAAGTCAATAAAATGCCTCAAGCATTGGTTCCCGTCATCTATTCTGCTAGTTGCAAGCTCAAGCATCTAAAAATATGTCAAATGTGTTTTCTCTTCCCAAATTCTATATTATTTTCTATATTGTAACCAGTTCCTTCATAATACTGTCCGGTATTTTCCCTTCTAGCACTGTCAGACTAGCTAACCTGGTGAACCATGTCTTCTATCTCCCTCCTTTCTTAAATGGAGGGGTTACATTTGCTATCAGTGAGGAGTTCCTCCCAATGTCTTTTGTTTAAGTGGTGACTGAGCTCAGTGAAAGAATCTGATATTATTATATGTTTAAGAACCTTAATTTCAGCTGGATGAGTGTTTTACCTGGAGGGCCTGATAATGTAGAGAGAGGTAAAGTTTTGAATCGGAGAAGCAAAGGGTTTTTTAAGTGAGCTGGCCATCCGTGGAAAACATTTTTAAATCTATGTAATGTCTGAAGATTACAATCAGTGCATTAATCATCCACAAGGAATTCTCTTTCAAAACCCTTTGTTCAAAAACTCCGAAAATTTATTAGCTTCCTTCTCATTACTTTCTCCAAAACTATTTTATTTTAATTAGACTTAATTCCTTTCAGCTCCTAATTCATTCTAGACCTATGAATTCCCAAGATAATTTCTGGAATTTTCTCAAACTGCCTGCCCTTTTCAGTAACACTTTATCTTTAACTCATCTTGTTCCTGTTGGTTTTCAGTGCCTTAAGATAATAGTTATTTTGTATATTAATGCTTTGACTGTGAGTTTTGCTGTTTACTGTCAGAAAATAGAACATAGAACAGTTCAGTGAAGGTCCTTCATCCCACAATGTTGCGCTAACTTTTTATCCTACTCTAAGATCAATCTAACCCTTCCTTCTTACATAACCCTCCATTTTTTAATCATTAATGTGACTATGTAAGAATCTCTTAAACGTTCTTAACATATTGGCCTCTACCATCACCCCTGACTCACCACTTTGTAAAACACTTACCTCCGGCACCCCCCACCCCCGATACTTTCCTCCAACTACTGTGAAGTTCACGTTTAAATGCTGTTCCCCAGTCCAGCAAAGCCAATTCATATTGCATAGCTCTGTAGTTTACTTATTTTAAGGTAAATTTTATTTTTATTTATTTAGAAATACAGCATAGTTACAGGCCCTTCGGCCCATCATGTCTGCACTATCATGTAACCAATTAATCTCCTAACCTGCACGCCTTTTGAAATGTGGGAGGAAACCATGTGATCATGTGGAGAATGTACATACAGCTCACAGACAGCGGTGGAATTGAACCGGGCTCACTGGCGCTGTAAAAGTGTTATGCTAACTGCTATGTTACCTTGCTGACTTGAATCACTTTCACTCTCTATGTAAATTCTGTCATATTATGATTATTCTTCATTAAACAACTTTTAAAGTTATTAATTAACCCTTTCTTATTACATGATACTAGACGCAAATAATGTTTTGTTGGCTTCTTCTTGTACTGATTCTTATGGATTCCAGGGCAGAACTGTTATAATTTATCATGGGATTGAAATGGCCATGTGTTTCCTTTCTTGACCTTCTCCCAGCCAATGAGAAGTTCTGAAACTTTTGTTTTTTTTTGTTTTGGTTCATTATAGTCACATGTACCAAGATACAGCAAAAAGCTTGCTTTGCATATTGCTTATACAGATCAGGTTAGAATCAGGTTTAATATCACCGGCATTTGATGTGAAGTGTGTTGTTCTGCAGCAGCAGCACATTGCAATATGTAATGGTTTTTTTAAACTATAATTTACAATAAGAAATATGCATAAAAACTTAAATGAAATAAGTAGTCCAAAAAGGGAGCAAAAAAGGGGAAAAAATAATGAGGTTGTACATGTGGGTTCACTGTCCACTCAGAAATCTAATGGCGGAGGGGAAGAAGCTTGTCCTGAAAAGTTGTGTTTCTCTTCAGGTTCCTGTACCTCCTCCATGATGGCAGCAAGGAGAAGAGGGCATGTCCTTGGTGATGAGGGTCCTTAATGAAGGGTGCCACCTTTTTGAGGCATCATCTTTTGAAGGTGTTTTCAATGCCGGGGAGCCTAGTGCCCATGATGGAGCTGGCTGGGCTTACAAATTGCTGCAGCTTTTTCCAGTCCTCTGCAGCGGCCCCTCCATACCCTCCATCTGGAAAATGTATAACTCAGGTGGTTGATAGTAGGGTTGAGTTGTTCTCCGATCTTGGCGATTTACTTTATATACTTATCAAACTACTTGCCCATTCTCTGGTGGTCCAACATCCAACATCCAACCATGGACGTCCCATGACCGCATTGGAGCAGAGACTGAGATTCTGGCTTGATCTCTAATTCCACCACATCCCTAATCCCGAATCCTAATCACCACTCAACCAACTGATCTATCTCGCACCTGTACACCTCCTCATCGTCATCTGAAATTCTGCCAATAGTTGTGTCATCAGCCATTTTATAGATGGCATTTTAGCTGTGCCCAGCCGCACCATCGTGGGTGTGGAGAGAGTAGGGCAGTGGGCTAAGCACACATCCTTGAGATGTGACTGTGTTGATTGTCAGGAAGGATTAAATGGTATTTCTGATCCGCACTCACTGTGGTCTCCCGGTGAGTAAGTCAAGGAACCAACTGCAGAGTTGGTCAGAGGCCGGGTTTTGAAGCTTCTTTATTAGAACAGAGAGGATGATTGTGTTATGCACTGAGCTGTAATCAATAAAACAGCAGCCTGAAACAGCAGCAATATTGCTTTTGCCCAGGTGATCTAAGGCCAAGAGAAGAACCAGTGAGACTACATCCGCTGTACACCTATTGTAGTGATAGGCAAATCGCAGCAGGTCTAGGTCCTTGCTTAGGCAGGAGTTGATTCTAGTCATGACCAGTTCATCACAGTAGATGTAAGTGCAGCTGGCCGATCATCATTGAAGCAGATCACCCTGCTCTTCTTGGGCACTGATATGATGTTGCCCTTTTGAAGTAGGTTGGAACCTCTGACTGCAGGAGTGAGAGATTGAAGATGTCCTTGAACACCTCCACCAGTTTGTTTGCACAGGTTTTCAGTATCCTACCAGGTTCCCCATCAGGGCCTGATGCCTTGCGAGGGTTCACCTTCTTGAAAGATGTTCTGACGTCAGCTTCTGAGACAGAGATTCTGCAGGATTTCGCTTGGGAGTAGTTTCATTCTCCCTTTCATAAAAGGTGCTGAGGTCATCTGGGAGTGAAGCAGCACAGTCATTCATGATGTTAGGTTTTGACTATTCATGATGTAGGAATTAACAGCCTGCAAACCCTACCAGAGCTGATGTGCATCTGATTCCCTCCCTAACTTCAATCAGAATGGATTTCTTGCTCTTAAAATAGCTTTCTGTAGGTCATACCTCCACTTCTTATATAGTTCTAGGTCACCGGTCTTGAATGCCACAGATATAGCCCTCAGCAGACTATGAACCATTTGGTTCATCCATGGTTTTTGGTTCAGGTAGGTTCAGTTTGTTCTCAAAGACATGTAATCATCCACACAGGTCTTGATAAAGTCAGTGAAAACCGTGGTGTATTCATTCAGATTTGAAGATGAATTCCTGAATATTATTCAGTCCACTGACTCATAGCAGTTATGAAAATGTTCCTCCACCTCCTTTGACCTTTCCTTCTTGGTTTCCACCATTAGTGCTGCAGCTTTTAGTGTCTGTCTAAATGCTGGGAGTAGAAGTACAGTCAGGTGATCAGACTTTCCAAAGCGTGGGTGTGGGATGACACAGAAAGCATTCTTGATGGTAGTCAAATGTGTTCGCTTCTCTGGTTCCACACATTGTTGGTAGTAGTTGTTAGAGAATTCTTCAAGCTGATCTGGTTGAAATCCCCTGCAGTGATACGGAAGGCATCCGAGTGTGCTGTTTCAAGACCGTTGATCATGGTGTTCAGCATCTCCGAAGCTTGCCTGATGTCGGCCAGAGGTGACATTGCCCAGTGCATTGAGCTAGAGTGAGGTAAAACAATAACAATGCAAAATAAAGTCTAAAAGCTGATGAAAATTTTCAGTGGAGATTATCAACAAAGCGCAAGTTTATAACAAGGTAGATTGTGAGGCCAGGAGTCAATCTTCTCATATAAGAGATCTGTTCAGGTGTTTGATAGCAGTGGGATAGAAGCTGTCCTAGAGCCTGATAGGATATGTTTTTGGGCTTTTGTATCTTCTGCCTGTTGGAAGGGAGGAGAAGAGAGGATATCTGAGGTGGACGGGGTCTTTGATTATGCTGGCTGCTTTACTGAGGTATAAACAGAAACCATAGAGTGGAGCCTGGTTCCTGGGAAATACTGAGTTGTGTCCTCAGCTTTGCAGTTTCTTGGAAACATACACTGAGCAGTTTGGGGAGCTAGTCCCCTGCGTTTCCAGCACTGGCCTACACCCTCTGGACACTGAAATCTGGACTCCCAACAAATGTTTTAGGCTAACTAATCAGGCTAAAGGCTAGTGCTGCTCCCCCACCATTTGGAGCTTGGGCTAGTTTCTCGTAGTCCCAAGTTTAATTTATTTTCTTTAACCATCACTGGTAATTGTTTCTCGGTGAGTAAATTTTACTTCACATGATATTTGTTGATATCAGCGTGAGTGAGAAGGTATGTCACCCATCTCAAACAACTTGTGAGTAAAATCCTAGGCTGATATTCTAAACCAATACTGTTGGAGATGATGTCACCGGAATGAGATAACTCTTTCAGTAAAAGATCCAATGATGCTATCTAAAATATGAACAAGAGAATTTTCCTTGATACTATCTACCCTTGGCAATGAAATGAATGATCTGATCATTATCATAGTTATAAATGTGGGTTGGCCTTGCACAAATTGTCTGCAGTGTTTCCCACAGTAATCACACTACAAAAATAAGATTGTTGGTTGTAGAGAGCTTTGGGACATCTACTGAGAGTGGAACGATCAGCACTACTGATCCAGTCGCTGTCCACTCGCAGAGTGTGGAACAGTAAAGCGCCTTGGAACTGTTGGATGTAAGCGGACAAGATGCTTTACTGAAGACAGAAAAGAAACAGTGTCATGGAGTTAATCCAGGGGTCCAAACTAACAAATTGGAAACATGAGTTCAAATCTACAATGGCAATTATAGAATTTAAATTATTTTGATGACCTAACCTGGGAGTTTTTTGAAGAAAAAACTAACATCAGTAATGGTGACCATGAACCTCCCAGCTGCCATCTGAAAACCCCTCTGGTTCATCAAAGGAAAGGAATTCTAGCTTCATAGAGACTGACAAACAGTAGGTGACAGCCAATTAACCCCCCTCTGATAGTCCAAGGTGATTGGTCAATTTGTTACATTGACTAGCATCTGCCCACTGAAATACCCAGGCTATTGGTTGATCCTTAACCCTGCCCAGCACGCGGCTGCTGAATTGGCCGAGAAAGCTACTTAGTTAGATTAGTAACCATGATTTCAACAAGATAAGAATAAGACAGGAAGGCCCACAGACACAGAAATCACTCATTCCCAGGTCAACCAGTGAAGTCCACTACACCAGCATCCTGGGATGGGGAAACTGTTCAGCAACAGGCGGACATCATTGCCTTTATACACATGTCAGACCCTTCCCACATTCCCTGGGTACATCCTGACCCACAGGCAAGAGAGATCCATCAAAGGTGCTGTACTCGTAGGAAGTAGTAGCATTGGGGGGGGGGGGGGGGAAGTCCTCAATATGGTCTGAAGACCCTAACATCAGGTTAAGCATGCGCCAGGAAAACTCCACTTTTATGTCATTTACCTTCCACTCTTGGCTAATGATATAGTATGACCCTGTGTGATCCTGTATGACCCTGCGTTGAACAGCAATTGGAAGAAACATTGCAAATTACAAAGGCACACAGTGTATTCTTGACTGCTGGTGGCCTTAGTGGGTTGGTAGCCCTAGCATTGACCAAGCTAGCTGAATCCTGAAGACCACAGGGAACTGATTCTATAACCTACAGACTCACTTTCCAGGATTCTTTACAATTCATGTTCTCAGTGTTGTTTTTTTTGCAGTTTGTCTTTTACATATTGTTTGGTTTTGTATAGTTTTTCATAAGTTCTACTGTATTTCTGTTTTTCCTATAACTGCCTGCAGGAAAATGCGTGTGGTAACAGATGCAGATTTTGATAATAAATTTACTTTGACTTTGAGAAGATAACCTACCTGACATTTCCCCCTCAACAGTCTAACTGCTGAAGATGCATCTGCCCAGGAGAGCACAGGCAGAAGTGACCACTGCACAGTCCTTCGTCATTGTGTTAAATGGTGCTATTATTGTGCTAAATTGGATTGATGTAGACAGATCTGGCAGCCTTCAAGAACATGAGGACCATCAACAACAGAGGAATTAAGTTTCATCCCAACCTGTAATCTTGAGGCTCTTTTCATCCCTCACTCTACTAAATCAAGAAATTGACTGTAGTTCATTGAGAATATTAACAAACTTTGAACATAGAACTCTACCACACACCTTTGGTCCACAAAGTTTTGCTGGACATTTAACATACTCTAAGACAAATCTAACCCTTCCTTCCAACACGGCCCTTCACCTTCCATGTGCCTATCTAAGAGGTTCTTAAATGCCCCTAATGCATCTGCCTCTACCATCACTGATGGTAGGGCATTCCACACATCCACTACTCTGTGTGTAAAACATTAACCTCTGACATCCCCTATACCTTTCTCCAACAACTTTTAAAATTATTTTTCTTTGTTTTAGTCATTTTGACCATGGGAAAAAGTCTCTGGTTATCCACTCGACCTATGATTCATCATCTTGTACATCTCTATCAAATCACCTCTCATCCTCCTTCTCTCATTCAAACTATCCACATAAGACATGCTCTCTAATCCAGGCAGCATCCAGGTAAATCTGCTTTGCATCCTTTCTGAAGCTTCCGTATCTCTCCTGTAATGAGGCAACCAGAACCGAACACGAGGTTCCAAGTGTCGAAAAGAAACGTCAGGTGTACCTGAAATGAGATGTCAACTTGACAAACTCATGTGTTTTGAACAGCAGGAAAAAAACAGACAATATTCAAAGCTAAGAGGTGCTACGATGAATGGGTCAGATCAAGAGTCTGAGGACCCATCACATCTGGTTATAAATAGCGGTCAATAATTAAACAGCCTGGAAGAAGAGAAGGGCCCTAAGACATCCCCATCCACACTCTTGCAGGTGAGAGCCAAAGACAAGGCTGAAGCTTTTGCAGGCACGTTCAGCCAGAAGTGGTGAGAAAATGCTTTAGCTTAGCTTCCTCCTTATGCCAGTAGCATGATCACTCGAGTCGAGTATGATATTCCTCTAAGGGGTTGTCTATTGTTGGGTTCTCATGCGGTTGTAGAGGCTGATCTGGGATCCACAGCATCTCGGATGTTAGTGTGGTTTCCATTAATAGAGGACACCTGTGCATGACTTTGTTTAATGTGGGGAGACTGATGCATGGACCTCCATCACACAGTCTTTGACAGATGAGGTTCGTGGTCCGGTGTATTGGAATGCAAGATGCCTGGGGACACTTTACTGCTGCACCCTTCTTTGCTTTCATTGCCACTGTGGTGTGTCATTATCTTCCACCAGCTCCACCATTGACCTCTTGGTTGGAACCTTTGTCTGGAACCTCCCCCTTGACCTTACAGCCATGGGTGACCCTAACAAGAGGTAAGCGCCAGGTTGCTAAACTCCAGACGGCATTACTCTTGGGTTGTCAGGAACTCGCAAGCCTCTCCACTACGACAAGGTGATGATCCTAGGATTCATAGGTCCACATTGTCAACCAAGCCAGTCTTCAGTCAGCTCAATTAACTCCACGTAATATGAGAAAAATCCATTAAGTTACTGAAGTCATCTGAGGGTGTGGGACCCGGCAGTGATCTTGTTGCAGTTGTGAAGACTTGTGTTCCAGAATTAGAGGCAAATTTTTCCAGGACGAGTGCAATCCTCATTTCAACTCAGCGATATCTCGGGATGTCCTTTACTCAAAAGCTAAAGCAAATTTAATCTGGCCACGTACTGTCTAGTCAGTCTATTCTCTATCATCAGGAAAGTGCTGGAAGGTGGCATTGATGGTGTTATCAAACTGCACTTACTCACTAATCTGCTGGCTAATTTCAGAGCCAGACCTTCAGGCCTTGTAACAGCCTAGAGCTGAATTTCAGAGAGATGGTGAGATCCAGACGGCAGATAACTGAATGGGGATTCATAAAACATCAAAGCAGAACTGTATAACACAGGAAGAGTTCCTTTTAGAGTATAATGTTGTGCCAAACTAATTAAAAACTTACTAAACTAATCCCATAATGTCCATACCCATCTATTATCTACATATTCATGTGCCTTTCTAAGAGCTTCTTAAATGTACTTTAGAGAGCTCTGGTTAAAAAAAAACTAAAACCAAAGGAATCAAAGAGGAAACTGTCCAGCAGCTGCACACAATGGAGGATGGTTTTTGGGTGCTGGAGGTGAACGAATTTGGCCCCAGGGTATCATTGCAGGAGTTTTTCAGGGCTGTGTCCTTGGTCTGACTATCTACAACTGCTTCATCAACAACTCTCCTTCCATCTGAAGGTCAGACAGATGTGTGCTGATAATTGCTGATAAACAACCAGAAATAAAGCAGTGCATGCAGTGAGACTTACAGAACACTCAGACATACTTTGGTGAATGTTAAGTTACATTTGTACTACACAGGTGTCAGCTAGGGGTTAGGGGACTACATATATGTGTGGGTGGGAGATAAACGGGCTTGCTTTGCTATTGCTGTTCTGTCACTTGTTATGTGTTAGGCCGGCTGGTGGTGTTGTGGCATCAGCGCCGGACTTCATTGCGAAGGCTCACGAGTTCGAATCCAGCCAGCTCCAAAAACCTGGAGCGGGATGGGCTCTGCCAGGTTTCAGATGCCCAAGACACGCCGTACGTTGAGCAATCTCCAAAAAGATCGGTGCAAAAAGCTTGTCATGACTGTGCCCCGATGACTCCACCAGGAGTTAAGGGCATACACACACACACACACGCATGTTCTGTGTTGACCTGTTTGCTATTTTGGCACCAGAGTGTGTGTAACGATGTTTGCAGGTGGTCCCCTAGCACATCCTAGGGTGTGATGGTCGTTAATGCAAATGATGCATTTGTTTGGATGTACATGTAATAAGCAAAATCTAAATCTGAAATAATTAAATATCAATACTAATCATTTATCCATTTATCCTCAGAATTCACTGGCAATGCAAACAGTCCCTATTACCACTATCTCCACTGACTGGACTGGCCACGGAAATACTGTTGCTGCAGGATCAGCTCGGAGTTTGGGTATCTAGTGGTGAGTGATTCATCTTCTGAGGTTCACTCATGATGGAATGCTCTCCATTTGCTTAGATGAGTGGCAGCTCCAACAATATTCAAGAGGTTTGACATCATACAGCACCAAAGAGAACGATTTGTACTACACCCTAAGCGTTCTCCCCCAGGCAGAGTGAGTCTCCCCGTTGGCACACACAGTCTTGATCACGCCCTCAACTGCTTCTTTATTCTCATAGAATATTTTCTGATATAAATAGCATAATCATCAGGAGGGATCTCCCTGGCTGATTATTCCCCCTTTCTCTTGGCTACTTTTGTCTCAATCATTGTGCAATGCCTGCTCCAGTGACTGTAAGCTGGTCCATCACTGTAAATTGGTACCTAGGCCATGCAATGTGCTGACATTTTCCAGGATTTCTCTATTTCTATTGCTGACAACTTTGATAAACCTCTATAGCTGCACAGTGGAGAGAATCCTGATTAGTTGCGTCACGAGTAAATCTGCAGATGCTGGAAATAAATAAAACCACAAAATGCTGGCAGAACTCAGCAGGCCAGACAGCATCTATGGGAGGAGGTAGTGACGACGTTTCGGGCCGAAACCCTTCATCAGGAGTGAAGTAACATCGGATTGTCGAGGTGGGGGGGGGGATAAGAAGTGAGGGGAGGGATGGAGTAGAGAGCTGGGAAGTGATAGGCTGGAGGGAAATGGGCTAGGGGGAAGGTGGAGAATTATGGGAAATAAAAGAGAAAGAAAGATAGGGCTGGGGAGAGATTATAGTGAGGGGGGAGAAAGAGAGAGAAAGAGAACCAGACTAAAATTATAGATAGGGATGGGGTAAGGAGGAGGGCAGGGGTATCTACGGAGGTCAGTGAGTTGAATGTTCATGCCGGCAGGAAGGAGGATACCTAGGTGGGAGATAAGGTATTGCTCCATCGACCTGCGTGTGGCCTCATCTTGACGGTAGAGGAGACCATGGACAGACATGTCAGAGTGGGAGTGGTCTGTGGAATTGAAGTGTGTGGCCACAGGGAGATCCCGCCACTGCTGGAGGAGTTTTGCCGAACACCAAAAAATTTCCAATAATTCTCCACCTTCCCCTAGCCCATTTCCCTTCAGTCTGTCACTTCCCAGCTCTCTACTTCATCCCTCCCCCCACTTCTTATCCCCCCTCGACCATCCCATGTTACTTCACTCTTGATGAAGGGTTTCAGCCCGAAACGTCGTCACTACCTCCTCCCATAGATGCTGTCTGGCCTGCTGAGTTCTGCCAGCATTTTGTGGTTTTAATTAGTTGCGGCATGGCCGGTTTGGAAACATCAATACACAGGAACAGAAAAGTCGACAGGGTGTGGTGTGCAGCCCAGTCCATCACAGGCAAAGTCTTCCTCTCTACTCAGCATATCTACAAGAAAACTACATCCATCCAGGACCCACTGCATCCAGGCCATGCACTCTACCAACATAGGACAGCAGGTACAGGAGCCTTCGGTCACACACCATCAGGCTCAGTAACAGTTATTACCCTCCGTAAAGATTCTGAACCAGCATGGATAACTTCACTTACCTCAACACTGAACTGATCCACAACCTACAGACCTACTTTCAAGAACTCTACAACTCATGTTCTCAGTGTTTCTCTATATTTGATTTGTCTGCTTTTGCACTTCGCTTGTTTGTCAGTCTTTGTTTATAAATTCTGTTGTATTTCTTTAACTTCCTGTAAATGCCTGAAAATTAATCTCCAGGTAGTATATGGTGACATTAAAAATACATTGATAATAAATTTACTCTGACTTGGATCTTTTTCCATTGCTTTGCCTGCTCAGTGTATCTTCCCATATTCATATTAGCTTTTGGTAAATATTACTTCCCTAGTCATCTCTACCTTGATTTTCACCAGTCTTGCCATGAATATTTAGAGAACTGACATAAATTATCTGGTGACATCATTAACAGAGGGATTGAAATTCATCCAGGGCAGAAACAAATATGATTAATATTGACATCAACTTCCCTGCCCCTATGTTTTATCACTTTATGCTTTGATGTAAGAAATGGCAAAACCTGCTATTGATCCTACATACCTCCTCTGCTTTCTTGCTTTTCCTAGAAGATTATAAATATAAAAAGCAATCCCATGAAACATAATGTACAAAACCTGAGTGTGGCTGTATACACATAAGATGAGCTTATGTACATATACAGATTCTGTGTACATTAAGTGACTGTATAGTCTCACATATATTGTTGACAGTAATTTCTTCTCGACAAGTCTAAGTTTCTGTTATCCACATAGATTGTAGAGGCCAACTACCAGCCTCCCCACAGTAAGAAAGTATTGGGTTGTGCCTCAGAGTAAAGGGCTGTCGCTCTCCAACATTCCCTCTATTTTTTTTTTACAGCTGCGCAGACCAACTATTGCTCTGAGCAGGAAATTTTTACTTGGCTTGAAATCTGCATGGCACTTGAAATGTTTCAGCAGGCCAGCAGTTTATTAACAATGAGTGACTGACTTCCATTCTGTGTTTATTGTTACAATTTGTAACATTGACAATGTAAACACATTGAAGCTCTAAAACATGCAAAAGTAAATAAAGGTTGTGAAATGTTTATTTTTAGAAAATATATGGATTATATTCATTAACACATGCTAATTACAGGGTATTTCACAATCCTATTAACATAGATTTCAACATTATATTCGCATAATTTCAAAATTATACTTCAAAGAAAATTCCAGCTACACAGCTACGAAGACTAGGTGCATGGAAACATTTCCGTTACTGTGCAACAACACACTTGTGCAGCTTAGAGGATCGTGTGTAGCTCTTCAACCTTCTATACATCCAGTGCTGACAGAAACAGTTTATTAAATGAGCACCATCTGCTGGTTGTGAGTCTCTACTACAAGTATATCTGAAAAGCAAATAGCCCTTCTGAACTTGCATATACAGTAATTACTCAGAAGTTACAACGTAGTATCAGGATGTTCAACCCTATATTAAAGTGTATGCTCCACACAGGTGTTTATTCGCATTTCTTCATTCAACATAATGATTCATGGCTTTAGGTAATTTAACACCCAATTCCTACAGTGATCATTTCCTAAATATATGAGGGGTGATTGATAAATTCGTGACCTAAGATAGAAGGAGTCAATTACAGAAAACCTAGCACATTTATTTTTCAACATAGTCCCCTCCTACACTTACACACTTAGTCCAGCGGTTGTGGAGCATACAGATCTTGGACCTCCAGAAAGTGTCCACAGATGGGTGATTGATAAGTTCGTGGCCTAAGGTAGGAGATGAGTTATACAGCTCTCGCTACATGCACGTGCAGTTCAACTCTTTGAGTGATTATGCAGAAAGTTTGGTTAATATCTCCTGCTACCTTAGGCCATGAACTTATCAATCACCCCTGATGAGTTATTAACTGATGAGTTTTTAACTTTACACTTTCTGTATAATCAGTCACAGAGTTGACCTGCATGTGCCTGTAATGAGAGCTGTATAACTCATCTCCTTCTACCTTAGGCCATGAACTTATCAATCACCCTGCTGTGGACACTTTTTGGAGCTCCAAGATCCATATGCTCCACAACCGCTGGACTAAGTGTGTAAATGTAGGAGGGGACTGTTGAAAAATAAATGTGCTAGGGTTTCTAAAATTGACTCCTTCTACCTTAGGCCACGAACCTATCAATCACCCCTCATCGCAGAAGTAATAAATTTGTCTATTTGTCTATATAAGGTTTATTTCACTTTGAATATCAGCTGTATGTATGCCTGGTCAAATAAGTGGAGCTTTTAGCAAAGGATCTAAGTGAAATCAAAAATAGTTTTCATGTTGCCCTGGATGTTTAATTGGAAGTCAATCAGTGCCTTGCAGAAGTCTGGTGAAGAGAAGGGTGGGCCCAAGCTCTCACCGTAGGTGGATGCCCTGGGACTGGACTTGTTATGTTGTCTCTGATGCTGCTTTTTGATGTAGCCCTATGTTTGAACTCAGATATACACTGTCAGTCTACAACAGGTAGTTATAACAGCACCAGTCTACTACCCACCATCGAGGACCTATATACAGAAAGGTGACGGAAAAAGCCATCAACATCATGAAGAATCCCAGCCACCCTGCTCTTGGGCTGTTTGCCTCACTCCCATTAGGGAAAAGAGGCTGCACAGCTTCACTGGACAGGGTTACTTCCCCCAAGCTGTCTGGCTGATCAGCACCTCCACCTAGTAACCCACCCCCACCATTCTCCACCACATCCGTCACTCCATAGTATCTCAGCACCCTCTACCACCCCACTGCCACCTTATGCCTGCACTCCACACCGCGTACCTACACTGACAGAGTCAATGGCCTGCTGTACTTCCATATGTCCTGCTGTTACCTAGAAGAGTTCCTCTTGCCAAGAGATGCTGAGTCACTAGAACATTGAAGTTAGAATTGCATCTCTCACTACCTGTTTTGTGTAAGTGCTATCTCTTCTGCTATCACAGAAAGAGATCACAAATTGGCATGACATTTCCATCTACATTATCCATTACAGAATCATTCACATAATCTAAGGCCAATATCTGCACCTCCTTAGCAAGATCATTGGTTTGTCTGCAACGTAAAGCAGTTTTTGTAATACAGCAAAATAATTAAGATTTATTGATAAATAATTGAGAATAAAGATTTCAGAAATATCTCATTGCTTTTCTGCCATTGTCCATTAGAGTCCATTGTCTAAACAAGGGGTGATTGATCAATTTGTGGCCTAAGGTAGAAGGAGTCGATTTTAGAAAACCTAACACATTTATTTTTCCTACATTTACACACTTAGTCCAGCGGTCGTGAGCATACGGATCCCTTCTTTGTAGAAGTCTGCGTCTTGGACCTCCAGAAATGGTTTGCAGCATGGGGTGATTCATAAGTTTGTGGCCCAAGGTAGGAGATAAGTTATTAACTTCAAAGTTTCTGCATTATCACTCAAAGAGTTGAACTGCATGTGCATATAACGAGAGCTGTATAACTCATCTCTTTCTACCTTAGTCTACAAACTTACCAATCACCCTTGCTGTGGATCACTTCTCAAGGAAAGGATCCGTATGCTCCACGGCTGCTGGACTAAGTGTGTAAATGTAGGAGGGGACCATGTTGAAAAATAAATGTGCTAGGTTTTCTAAAATTGACTCTTTCTACCTTAGGCCACAAACTTATCAATCACCCCTTGTATGTATTTGAATTTCCTTTTCATTATCAACTGGAACACAAATGCTCACTCTAGGTAAACTATTCTATCACCCAGCAGCAATGTGAACAATCTTATCCCATCAAATTTCCAGATCACCTTGTTCCAATTGGCATCACTTCATTGACTCTGCCATCCCTGAGTTGCTCTCACATGCCTTGACTACAACAAAGACTGCATCTCCAAGATCTTCTGTTGATTGTCAAGTCATTTGGCAAAATCAGAGATAATGACAGAAAAACATTGAAACGCTAGATCTTGACTTAAAACAGAGGTTAAAAAAATTACTAGCTGATTATGTAAAGGTAGGGTTTTTCTTTTGGACTTTACGTACCTGAATACCTTGCTCACAATCCCAGCAAAGCCCACAGAAGATCCTGAAATTTGCTTCAATAATAGAAGATGGAACACTAAGGCATGAGAACAAGTTCTTCAGCCCATAATATCTGTGCAGAAATGCCAAATAAACTATGTATCTGCCTGCACTTGTCCATATCCCTCATTTCTCTGCCTATTCATGTGCTTGTCTATACGCCTCTTGAACATTACTATCTTGTCTGTTTCAGCTCCTTCCCCGGTTGTGGGTTCCAGGCACCTACCATTCTATATGTAAAAAAAAACTTGCTGCCTCAATCTCCGTAAAACCTTTTCCCACCACATTACGCTAAAGCTATGATCTCTAATATTTGCACTTCCAATCTGGGAAAAGACTCTGACTTTTGTCAAGGATTACCCCTTAGCCTTCAGTATTCTGAGAAACAATCCAAGTTTGTCCAACCTCCCTAAGCGAATACTCTCTAATCACACAAATATTTCTGGTGAATCTCTTCTGTACCCTCTCCAAAGCCTCCATATTCTTTATTTAAAGCAGTAACCAGACTGCACACAATACTCCAAATGTGGCCAAGCTGAAGTTTTATACAGCTGCAACATGATTTCCCAACTTTTGTACTGAACACCCAGACTAGTGAAGGCGAGGATGTCTCTCATGCACTGTTCTGTTCTGCAGATGGTACGATTACAAGATAGGGCTAATCTTAGCTTAGGAATAGAATATCATTGTCATGAGAAAGCAACATTCATCACTAACAACTCCCACCATTCAGGCCATGCTCACTACTACTGTACATATGGGGAGGAGGTACAGAAGCCTCAGGTCTCACAACACCAGATTCGGGAACAGTTCAACTATCAGGCTCCTGAACCAGCGTAGATAACTTCACTCACCTCAACGATGAACTGATTCCACAACCTACAGACTCATTTTCAAGGAGTGTACAACTCACGATCTCAGTATTATGTTACTATTTTTTTATTACTTGCGTTGTTTGTCTTGTTTTGCACATTGGTTGTTTATCAGTCATGAGTATAGTTTTCCTAAATTCTATTGTATTTCTATAATTTCCTGCAAGAAAATTAATCTCCAGATAAATACAGTGACATATACATATACACAATTTGGTTATAAATTTGATTTTGACTTTGAAGGGGAATGTGGAAGAATAATTTGTAATAGAATTAAGGCCAAGAACAGAGGCAGAATGGAGTGGAAATAGAGGGAGAATGGAGTCCAAGGGGAATATTATATTGGCATAGTTGGGGAATGGAGAATACAAAAAGAAGGGAACAGAGCCTGGAGCTCGAGGGCAAGGGATGGGAGATGAAGGATTAGTGGAGACCAGGAATGCAGAGGAGGATTAGACAGGGGGTTGAGACCAGAAATAAACAGAGGATTAAACACATAATTAATGGGATGTGCATAGGAACTGAGACGGAATGGAATCAATAGAAGAGAAATGGATCCAAGTAATAAAACTGTAATGAAGATGAGAAAAGTAGTGGAAGTGAATTGGGAAGAGGTGAATGGAAATCCTGTAGGAATTGTCTACAGGAATAGACAGGCATTACAGTGGGATATAACCCAGGAAAAGAGGTGCAAAGAGCACAGAAGGTAGAACAAATTTAGAAACATAGAATCAGCACAATACAGGCTCTTCTGTCCACAAAGCTGTGCCGAACATGTCCTTACCTTAGAACTTCCTAGGCTCACCCATAACCCACTATATTTCTAAGCTCCACGTATCCATCCAGGAGTCTCTTAAAAGACCCTATCATTTCGAAGTCCACCACTGCCACTGGCAGCCCATTCCACGCACTCACCACTCTCTGCGTAAAAAACTTACCCCTGACATCTCCTCTGTACCTACATCCAAGCACCTTAGAAATATGCCCTCTCATGCTAGCCAGTTCAGCCCTGGGGAAAAGCCTCACGATCAATGCCTTTCATTATCTCGTACACCTCTATCAGGTCACCTCTCATCTTCCGTTGCTCCAAGGAGAAAAGGCTGAGTTCACTCAACCTATTCTCATAAGGCATGCTCCCCAATCCAGGCATCATCCTTGTAAATCTCCTCTGCACCCTTTCTGTGGTTTCCACATCCTTCCTGTAGTGAGGCAACCAGAACTGAGCACAGTACTCCAAGTGGGGTCTGACCAGGGTCCTATATAGCTGCAAAATTACTCTCAGTTCTTAAACTCAATTCCACGAATGATGAAGGCCAATGCACCATGTGTCTTCATAACCACAGTCAACCTGCATAGCAGCTTTGAGTGTCTTATAGACTCAGACCCCAAGATCCCTCTGATCCTCCACACTACCAAGAATCTTGCCATTAATGCTATACTCCGTCATCCTATTTGACCTACCAAAATGAACCACCTCACACTTATCTGGGTTGAACTCCATCTGCCACTTCTCAGCTCAGTTTTGCATCCCATCAATGTCCTGCTGTAAGCTCTGACAGCCCTTAATACTATCCACAATACCCCCAACCTTGGTGTCATCAGCAAATGTATTAACCCACCCCTCCACTTCCTCATCCAGGTCATTTTTAAGAATCACAAAGAGTAGAGATCCCATAACAGATCCCTAAGGCACACCACTGGTCACTGGCTCCATACAGAATATGACCCATCTACAACCACTCTTTGCCTTCTGTAGACAAGCCAGTTCTGGATCCACAAAGCAATGTCCCCTTGGATCCCATGACTCCTACTTTTTCAATAAGCCTTGCATGGGGTACCTTATCAAATGCCTTGCTGAAATCCATATACACTACATCTATGGCTCTACCTTCATCAATGTGTTTAGTCACATCCTCAAAAAATTCAATCCGGCTTGTAAGGCATGCTGACTATTCCTAGTCATATTATGCCTCTCCAAATATTCATAAATCCTGCCTCTCAGGATCTTCTCTATCAACTTAACAACCACTGAAGTAAACTCACTGGTCTATAATTTCCTGGGCTATCTCTACTCCCTTTCTTGAATAATGGAACAACATCCGCAATCCTCCAATCCTCCAGAACCTCTCCCGTCCTCATTGATGATACAAAGATCATCACCAGAGGCTCAGCAATCTCCTCCCTCGCCTCCCACAGTAGCCTGAGGACATACTGTACAGTATGCGTACTCTTATAGTAAATTTACTTTGAACTTGAGGATGAAAGAAACACAGGAGTGGAGGGAGCATAGACCATTGGTAAGGAGAGGGAATTATGCACAGAACTGAGAGGGAAGTATGTACAGGGACAGAGAATTAAACCCAGGGATAGGGGATTGAAGTTAGGAATACAGGAAGAATGGAGCAAAAGCAGTGTCCAGGAACCGAGAGGCAACTGAACCCAGGAGTGGGCATGTGTGTGTGGAAGGAGAGGGGAGATGGAAGCACTGCACAAGAAAAGGGGTAAATTCATGCATGGAATAAAGAGCAATGGAACCCAGTGATACAGAGGAAAATGGTGCACACAGTGTTGTGAAGTGTTTTAGCACCAAAATAGGCCCATTGGCCCATCCAGTCCATGCTGAGCTGTCCCATTGACCCAATCATCCAAATTTTCTTCTATAGATAGTCATAGGTATTCTGACTCCCTTACAGACAGAGATATGGATGGAAGCCAAGAAAATGGGGGAAATGGAACTAGCAATATAGAGGGGATGGGGGAAGAATGGAATCCAAGGATGGGAAATGGGCACAGAAACGTAGGGGGGAAAGTTGTGCTCTGGGTTGAAGGGGTTTGGAGCACAGAAATAGTGGGTGTAGGGGAGGGAGGGGAGGACAGAGAAGAGAATGCCTGTTGGAAATGGTGCACAGGAGTAGAGGGGATGGGACCCAGGAGCAGAGGTGCCATGAAGCACGGGAATACAGATTCAGCTTCAGAATTAGATTTATTTATCACATGTACAATGAAAGATACAGTGAAACACACCATTTACATTATTAACCAACACCCTCAAGGGTGTGCTGGCCGTAGCCTATCGGAGTCATCACGCATTCCGGCACTAACTAAACATGCCCACAACGCTTAGCAGAACGACACAGAATACAACAAAACAACAGCAGCAAAACAAGCCCTTTTCTTCTCTCCTACTCACCCACCCACATAGACAGTCCTCCAACTCCGAGACTGGCCTTCAGTCTCCAGACTTTGGCCATTAGGCTTCCACTTCCAGACTTCCAATCAACATTCACGCTTCCATCTTCAGTATCAAGCCCATGACTAGCAAATGACAAGACCCCGAACTCTGGGCGTGCCAATTGAACACCTCCTTGATCCAATCCTGGGACCCACAGGCTTGGGACAGACCGACATCCATGAACGTCCATCATCACATGTCCACATCACTGGACTCCGAACACAGAGCACAGAGCAGAGGCCTGACCTCAAACTCCTCCACATTCCTGTCTCTAAAACCTAATCTGACCCCTAATGCTCCCACTGTCCCTTAACCATAACCTGGCACTTAACTCCATTCACTGTTCCCAAAATCATCCCAACAAACTTAAAACTACAACTGTGTCTGAGTGTGATCTCAAGGGACACCGCAGCTCAGCACCACCTTCTATACAGGAAAGATAGAGACAGAATAAAGCAGGAATGGTGAAGGAATGGGTTACCAGAATACAGCTGGAAGTAGAGGGTGAAGGGAAGCCTTGAATAGAGATAGAATGAAGCCAGGAAATGATGGGGAACGACTGCAGGGATCAAGATTGGAATGGAATCCAGAGAGATAGGGAAGCCAGCTATAGTGAGGGAATAGAGACAGGATGGAAGGGATGGGCAGCACAGTGGTATAGTGGTTAGCATAATGCTATTGCAATGCCAGAAACAAGGATTCAATTCCGGCTGCTGTCTGTGAGGGCTTCAAATGTTCTCTCGGTGACTGCATGGGTTTCCAGCAGAGGCCTGGGCTTCCTCCCACATTCCAAAGGTGTATGAGTTAGCAGGTTAAATGGTCACAATTCTGTAATTGTGTGGTGTGGGCCTGTGGGCCTGAAGGGTCTGTTAATGTGCTGTATCTTGGAGTAACATAAACCAGGAGAATGTTGCGCCAAAGTTGTGAAGGGATTGTGAATTAGCATAGAGGAGGAGTTATGCAGATACTGAGATGTGGAGGAACTTTGCTCCAGAATGGATGGCAGGAAGAGAGAGAATACAGATAGGATACTGTGCAGGAATTGTCCACAACTGCATTCAGATTATGTAACCTAGGGATAAGAAAGTACGGAACTTTGGGGATTCTGAAGTAGTGCAGGAACATTACCAAACGACGTGTGGGTACTGGCACACAGGAATAGAGTGAGAATGGTGTATAGTGACAGAGGTGTGGGGCACCCAAGGAAATGAGGATAGTTGATGTGTGTGAATTGAGAGAATTGTAAACAGGAATATAATGGGAATTGAGTCCAGAATTTTGGGGAAATGGAGCCCAGGATCAGAAATGAATGGAGCCTGGAACCAAGTTGTGATGGAGTCCAGGGACAGAGGGGAATGGAACTGAAGAATGGAGGACATCTCCCTGACAGAGACAGAACTCATATTTGGGTTGAGTTTTTGTCTGTTTTGTTTTGATGACATCTGTGCCATATCTTGCCATAATGTATAATATTCTTATTTTGTGTTGTTTCTTATAACACATAAAATGTTATAAGAATTGCTGGTCTTCCATACAACCTTGCCCAGGCCTGTGCCCTGGAAACCATTCCAGGCGCAGATCCATGGTCTTGCACCACCACCGTAAAATGTTGATAATTAACATTTATACATTTTCATTGCAAAATTAATTCAACTACACTTCCAAATTCTTGTGTCAGTGTTTTTCTTTTTCTGTTACTGTAATCCCTCAGGCATTTCAAGTCTTGTTCTGCAATTGATTTTTGGCTAGCCAAGACTTTTCCAGCAATAATTGAGTCCAGAAGCAGGAATACTCACAGCTGGCTGGAAATCCTAGCTCATTTGTAATTATTTCCTTTCCGCTTTTATCATTTAATTATTGTCCTCACTCCAGAAACATGGTGAGGTTGCTCAGATTATGAAAAGAAGGGAAGCTTTAAGTACTTGTTGAATGTCACTCTGGAGATGAGACTTGCTACCCAGTTGAATGTCTTCCTGTGCTACAGGCAGATGCTTCAGAGAAAGGACTCAGTCCTCTGGAATATAACATTGAAGACCTTCCAAACAGAGAAAGGAACAATAGGAACAGTAGCTTCCAAAATTTTTATATTACCTTATAAAATAATTTGTTAACATTTCATTGGTAAGAGAACACGTTTAAACATAACTTTACTGATGACATTCTGATCGCTGTTGATCGTTGGTTGGTATTTTTTTTCTAATTCCTTACTGCCTATTCGTTTGCAAGCATAGTGGGCATTCACTTGAGTCTTACATTCAGTGGCCCCTTCATTAGTTACCTTCAGTACCTAAAACAGTGGCCATTGGGTGCACGTTTGTGTTCCGTTGTTGGAGCCCTCTCACTTGAAGGATGGGGTGCTGTGCATCAGAGATGCTCCACTGCACACTATTTTTGAAACACGAGGCTTCCCGTCAGCTTGAATCAGTCTGGTCATTCACCTCTGACCTCTCTCATTTACAAGGCGTTTGCACCCACAGTACTACCGCTCACTGGGTGGGTTTTTTTTTTGGTTTTCACACTGCTCTCTGTAAACTCTGGAGACCATTGTGCGTTAAGATCTTAGGACACTGGCAGTTTCCGTGATACTCACACCAACAATCATTCCATGGTCAAAGCCACTGAAAAACCATTTCTTCCCCATTCTGATGTTCGGTCTGAACAACAACTGAGCCTTGTCTGCGTGCTGCTATGTGTTGAGTTGATGCCTCATCAGAATCAGGTTTAATATCGCCAACATAAGTCATGAAATTTGTTAACTTTACGGCAATGGTTCTATGTAATACACAATAATACAGAGAGAAAGCTGTGAATTGCAATATATATATATATATATATATATATATATATATATATATATGAAATAGTTAAATGAAGTTAATTGTGCAAAAAAAAAGAAATAAAAAAGTGGTGGGTTCAGTGTCCATTCAGAAATCAGATGGCAGAGGGGAAAAAGCTGCTCCTGGATTGCTGCGTGTGCCTTCAGGCTTCTGGATCTCCTTTGTGATGGTAGCAATGAGAAGAGGGCATGTCCTGGGCGATGGCATCCTTAATAATGGATGCTGCCTTTCTGAGGTACCACTCCTTGAAGACATCCAGGACACTACGGTGGCTAGTGCCCATGATGGAGCTGACAGATTTTACAGCTGTTTGGAGCTTACTTCGACCCCGTGCAGTTGCGCCCCCTCCCCTCATCCCAGACAGTGATGCAGCCAGTTCGAATGTTCCCCACGGTACACCTGTGGAAATTTGCAAGTGTTTTTGGTGACCTACCAAATCACCTCAAGCTCCTAATGACACAGAGCCGCTGTCTTGCCTTATTTATGGCTGCATCGATTTGTTGGGTCCAGGTTAGGCTGATTAGATATTACATTAATGAGCAGGGGTACAGGTGTACCTAATAAAGAGGCCGCTGAGTGCATTTCTTGTACATAATACTTGTGTTCACTATTCTTGCAATATGCAGAATGTGCAGCTTTGAGCTGCAGCATGTGCATGAAATACAAAACTCCCCACTTTGGCTTTGGCTTCGCTCCACAATTGCCCCACAATCCCTTCAGCCTTGGTCCTCTCTGAAGTTATTGCATTTTAAAAAAAATCTTCTCAAGACCATAAGACACAGGAGCAGAATTAGGCCATTCGGCCCATCGAGTCTGCTCTGCCATTCGATCATGGCTGATTTATTATCCCCTTCAACCCCGTTCTCCTGCCTTCTCCCCATGACCTTTGCATCCTTACTAATCCAGAACCTTTCAACCTCCACATTAAAAAGTGAATTACCATACTCAAATTGGCTGCTTTGTTCAACAAATGCCACAAATCAGGAATATTTCATTGCATGGAGGTTTTGAGACATCCTTAGGTTGTAAAATTCAGAGAATAAATGTGTCATTCTAATGCCATGGATATAAATCGAGTACCACAGTTTTTCCAATGAGCCTCTGTGTACTCTGCCTTTCTATTTTTTAATCGAGAGACAGGACTTGAAATATTGTCATCACTTTAGTCTCTAATTATAGCAATGTGGGTGAAACCCCTTTTATTTGTCAAGTCGTCTGTTGACTAAAATAAATGATAAGTCCCAAAAATACATTCTTAATGTAAGAGTGTTGACACCATTGCACAGTAAAGGGATAGTGGGATGAGATTGCTGCGACTGTGGGGGTGTAAAATAACAATTGGGAAGTACATAGTGAGAGGATCATTGAGGAGAATTGCAGACATGATGCATTCACAGATTTATTTGTTTTTTTTCCACTTACATTGAAGCAAATTAAGACAAATTCTACAAGCAGCTGGAGGTCTTGCCAGTAAATATTCCAAAAACTAAAAATCAGCCACAATGTTGAAGTAAGTGGGGATGAGGAAATCACTAAAACATGAACAATACAGTATTGGAACCGGTTCTTCGGGCCATTGAATCGCACCACATTAGTTAGGCCAATGATACAAATCAGTTCTACATGCACATGGTCCGTATTCATCCATTCTCTACCTATCGTTGAATTGGAGTGCGGAATTGTTATTTTTCTTGTAGTTTACTATCCTATATAGAATTAGTCACAGCTCAGTTACTATTGTATCACAGGTAATTTCACCATATGAGGCAATGTCCCATATACAGTATGATGAGACAGCAGTTAGAAAGCACTTGGTATTATTGGTTGAAAGCAGTTTCTCATCCCCCAGGAAATGTCCTTTCTCTTTGGAACCCATGGATAGTTTTCCTCCATTTGACCCTCAAGTATTGACTCATCTAAAAAATAAGCACCACATCCCTGCCCTTAGCATACAGGGCTGTCATTCCAAAGCCTGTTGAGCCTTCCATATTTTTACTGGGGAGCAAGGTTACCATAAAATGAACTAAGAAATTTATTTGCATATTAGAAGAATGACGAAATGGAACACATTTGTCATCCACTGTCAACAAAAACATCTAAATCACACATAATATTACGAGTCAGATTTAGAATTAAGTGTCCCTTTACTCGACCCATCTATGATGCCTTAATACTTAACCTCAGCAGAGCACCTCCTACTGCACTAGTATAAAGTTCCACTTCCTACACCTACCGTTTTCAAAGTATCACTAAATGAGATTGCCATTGTGATAGAACAGAGTTGAGGACAGTAATAAACAAAATTAAGACTTTCCAAACACATTTTGCATATCTTTATAGAACATGAAATTGAGAGAGGCAATTTCATATTTTCTAACTGGACTGATTGGAACCGAAAGTTGTTATCACCTTGTAAACCACTCTGCTAACCAATCCCCATGTCTAATGGCAAATAATTTATATTTTCCTATAGAAGCAACATTGACCTGAGTAAAGTTCAAGCATCGTTCTTATTTCATTCTTACTAAGACCACTGATGTTCACACCAACTATTTGGCATAGTAAGATTGTTGGAACAACGCAACCCAAGATGACTTTGGAATACAAAATCTAATCGACCAAAATCAGTACTATCCTCAGAAGATTGTTTCTTTCTGCCTCTGAATTCCTTTTTAAGCAGGTGGGTGTGAGGATTCCAGGCTCCGAATACCTTTTGAGATGAGAAATGCTGAAGTGATAACAGGAACAGTAGGGAAGGAAACAGCCTCATGAATAATAGCACGACCCTTGTTCTCCCATCATTCTTGCTTCTCTTGTTTCTCCTGTGCTCAAAGAAAATATTCTTAAAATGTAAAATAGCTCATCTTATTTGGTATATGCAAACCCTTGATTTAGATCTGTCGGATTTTGCACTGTGAGGAATCTCACTTGAGGGTCCTTGCTCCTTCAAAAAGTGAAGCATGAAAAGGGTGGCATGCATCATTAAGGACCCCCACCATCCAGCAATGCCCTCTTTGCCCTCTTCTATCTATATATCTAACTATATACATATTTCATAAGATCATTTGTAGTGTATTTTACATATTGCTCTGTATGGCTGCTGCAAAACAATTAATTTCATGACATATGTTAGTGATAATAAACCTGATTCTGACTCTGTTTCTGAGAAATTACAATGCCCCCGGGTGATGGCATCTGACTACTCTGCACACTTATCTGAGGTCTCCACTCTTTTCCCACGTGCTTGTTAAAAACACAAGATTAAAATCCTATTCCAGAGGAAGTGTGCAAGATAAAATGCCTTTACTGTCATTCCCAAACAAATTCTCATTTCCAAATCTGCCCCTGATTTAGGAATAAAGATTTATTCCCCTTGTCTTGTTATCCTGAGGCAATTAAGCATCATTCTTTCTTTTTTAACTAAGGACTTTAGAGAGCAGGTTTGATTTTTACAGAAATGCCGTGCAATCCAGAGAATTCATTCTGACTATTTACCAAAGCATAACTCTGAGTTTTGTGCTCATAATCTGTACCCAAGTGTATCCTGGTATCTGGGTTTTCAAGTGATAGATACTACAAACATTATTTTAGATAGGATAGATAATTTACAAAAGATGCTATCCTATCAGCCACATGCTTTACATGATGTGGTTACAGCTGCCTAAACGTCATCCCCAAACTAACCAAATACATATTTGGCTTCCCAACAGGCTGAGGATTTGATTAAATTTACAGGGATGAAACAACTTCTGTGATCTGTAAGCATGGCAGGAGCAACAGCTCCAGTAAAAGATACGAGCTAGAGAAAGAGAGGTGTGGAGGTATGAGGGGGGGAGTCAGGGGAGGGTTGCGAGTAAGTGAGAGGGGAAGAGAGAGAAGAGGGTGGGTAAGAGGGGCGTGAGAGAGAGAGGGAGAGAAGATAAATGAGGGTGTAGAGAGAGAAGATAAATAAAAGAGAAAAAGTGAAAGGGGAAGAGAGGGGGGAGAGTGGGAAGGAGGTGTAAGAGAGAGAAGATAAATGAGGGTGTAGAGAGAGGGGGAATGGGTAAGAAGTGGGAGAGAGAGAAGATAAATAAAAGGTGTAGAATGAGAAAAGTGAGAGGGGAGAGTGGGAAGGAGTGGTGAGAGAGTAAGAGATAAATGAGGGTGTAGAGAAAGAGGGGGAGTAGGTGAGAAGGGGAGAGTGAGAAGATAAATGAAAGAGCGTGTACAGAGAGAAAGGGGGTATGAGTAGGGAGGGGGAGTGAGAGGGGAAAGAGAGAGAAGATAGTGAAGTGAGTGTCGAGAGAGAGAGTAAGAGGAGAGGGGCGAGGGAGGACAGAAAGAAAGAGGGGAGAGAAAAAGATAGAGAAAAGAGGATGTAGAAAGGAAGAGAGAGAGGGGAGAAGGAGAAGAAACTGCTGTAATTCTGAACAGTTAGAAACCTGATATCATTGAGTTTATTTTCAGAAACAATTGTATAAGTTATTCATCCCTCAGCTTTCATCACCATGGAATCCCATACAGCTTGTACACATTACTGTATATTTTAATTACATCAAAGGAAGTAACTCTCATCCAATAAAAATGGAAGCAGGGCAAAGCAAGGCAGGCACATGTTGCAATTGGAATCAATCTGAAAAACAAGCAAGCTGGAGTTCTGTGACATGATGGCAATCTACCATGTTTGGCCAAGTAGACTACTTACTAGAGTAAATCTATAGCACATTCTCTCCACCACATCAAATAAGCGATGCAGGAAGGAACTGACACGGGAAACGTTGAATTAGCAGGCGAAGTAAACTAAAAGACAAAGAGAAAGAACAAACTGAACTAAAAAGACACAGACTATTAAAGGGAAAACCATCAAGAAAATGAATGACAAATGTTTCCAATCTTACTTTACGTTATTTTCAAGCTTTCAATCCTGAAATATTTCTCTAAAATGTTCCTTTGTTTCTTTCTCTAATGAAATATTAACTGTACAAGGATTTCACAAAAAAATGATACAGCATTTCCATAGAAGGCTGAGTATCTTGATACATATTTCATTCTATTGAATGAAAAAAAGGCCTGTGACTTGAATTGTGAATCAGCACAGAAGAGTGAAATACAGAGTCAAATACCTTAAAGCTTATTCTGGTATGATGTTGTTATTCTGCCCACTGTTGAGCTAAATGTTTATATTAAGAACATAATTTCACTGGAAATTTTAAGTTCCATACAATTCTATTTGAGAAATTCTGAATAAATCACAATTCCAGGAGCTCAATTGGTTTGCAGTGTTAACCCAATGATTGCAATCTTATCAATGTAATCTTTCAACCATGATATTAATTGAATGGAATATCTTAAACTGTCCTCTCTCACTGTCTCAAACACAGCAACAAGTGGCCATGTTAAGACTGAGAGACAAGGGTAACTCATGGATGCCACAGACCACAGGAATTATTGTGAAAATAATGTGATGTTTGGATTTCAAAAATAATCAGACAATATGAGCACTGCAGTTTATTGCAGCATCTCAGTCCCACAGCTAATTTGTCTGTTAGGTACCGAGACTCTGGGACCTTTGTATACAGGATATTTGTGTGATAGAAAATTTCACTTTGGTCCAAACATGAACCAAAGAGCTGAACTCCAGGGGTGACGGGAGACTGACTGTCCTGACATTAAGACAACACTTGACCAAATTCGGTATCAAGGTATCCTTGAAGTATCAAAGTCAAGGCAAGATTCAAGACTTAAAATTCACGATTCAAGTTTATTTGTCACGTGTGCATCAAAACATACTGTACAATAAAATGCGTCATTTGCATTAACAACTAACTGGAGGCAGCCCACAAGAGTCAACGAGCATACTGGAGCCAACATAGCATGCCCACAGTGCTCAGCAAAATAACACAGAACCCAACAAGCAACACCCAGCCGAGGCGACGTGTTGTGTCCTTGAGCAAGGCACTTAACCCCACACTGCTCCAGTCCACCCAGCTGAAAACGGGTACCAGCAAAATGCTGGGAGTTAACCTCATGGTGGACCGGCATCCTATCTGGGGGGTGAGTCTCGTACTCTCAGTCGCTTCACGCCACGGAAACTGGCATAAGCACCGGCCTGATGAGCCAATAAGGCTCGGGACAGACTTTAACTTTTAACTAACAAGCAACGAGCAACAGCAAAAACAAACAATGTTCCTCTCTCCCATCCACACACATACAGTCATTCATGGGCAGGACAGCCTCTCAGCCTCCAGCAGACACGGACTAGGTAGGGTCTGCCAACACTGGGCTTCTACCTCCCCGGTGGGCTTGCACATCAAGGGAAAAAACACGCCAGTGCTTGGATTAGGCCTTTGCACAAAGGCAAATAGCTTTGGCTGTTGCAGGCCAGCCATCCCAGCATAGGACATGCTGTCTTGGGCCCTATCGTTTGAAAGTATGATTGCACAATGCTTCAGATCCTCAGCAGATGAAGCAGAAAATTTCCAAATGTGGCAAAATTGGGACCGAGAGCATTCACGTCACAAAGGAGCCAGGCATTTGCAACAAGTGGGAGTCTCCCACCTACCTCCAACATACTGTGCCGTTGCGTCATCAGGTATTGCATTATCAAAATTCCGAGGGGCACCATTGACTAGAAACACATTGGGAACAACCACTTGATGCCCTGGGTACAAGAGCAAATCAGAGGCTGGATATCCTGTGGCAAGTATCTCACTACATGCTATCTTAAGGTCCATCCACTGTCTTTGGCATGGGAGCTTACGACGAGATTCGGTCGAATCAGTCGAGGTTCGATTCCCTCCACTGTCTGTAAGGAGATTGTACATTCTCCGCACAATCCCGTGAGCTTCCTTTGGGTGCTCCACATTCCAAAGACACACATTTAGGATTAGTGAGTTGTGGGTGTAATGCGTTGGTGCCGGAAGCGTGGCGGCACTTGCCCGGTGCAATCCCCGCTGATTTGATTTGACGTAAGTGAAGCATTTCATTGTATGCTTCGATCTGCACGTGACCTATAAAGCGAAAGATCCGGGGACCTAGTGAACACTCTCCACTTGCCTGGAACAGTGTAGCTCCAAATGCTTTCAAGAAGTTCTGTACCATCCACTCGGTAGGCAACCCAGTAAAACACCGGAAATATTTATTCTCTCCTGCAGTGTGTTCCACCTGCAATGTGCACTCACCTGTCAGTATCTCCCATACATGTAGCCTCTAACAGCAAGAAGAACAAAGGTCGCAGCTGCTTGGGAACACCGCCATCCGCAGGTTCCCCTCCAAGTCAGACATCATCCTGGCTTATCGCTCGGCCTTTATCATTGTCTGGAACTTGCTGGACACAAGCACTCTGTGAGTCCCTTTACTAGAAGGGTTGCAACAGTTCAAGAAGCCAGCATAAAACCACCTTCTCAAGAACAATTTGAGACGGGAAATAAATACTGTCCAACCCAATGACATTCAGACCCTAAAATCGATTAAAGCAAGTCACTTGGGGCTCAAACATATTCCCAGGATTGGAGAATCAAATACTGAGAAGGCAATGGCTCACCATGAGAAGGGAAAGGTTTCATTGGAACCCTTCAGGTGACTTGTTTAGGCATAAATTGCCAGAGTTACAAGAGCAACATTCAAAAGTCGTTTGGACAGGTTCATGGATAGGAAATGTGTAGAGACATATAAACCAAATGTGCCAAACATGACTTGCTTAGATGAGCTGGGTCAAGGGGCCTGCTCTTGCTGTATCTCTCCATGACTCTCTAAGTCCTCTATAGCTCTAAATCCTCTATTACTCTATAACTCCTCTATAACTCTATGTCCTCTATAACCCTGTAAAACCTCTATAACTCTATGTCCTCTATAACCCTATGTCTATAACCCTGTAAGTCCTCTATTACTCTATATCCTCTATAACCCTATAAGTCCTCTATAACCCTATGTCCTCTATAACCCTGTAAGTCTATTACTCTATAAGTCCTCTATAACCCTACAAGTCCTCTATAACTCTATAACTATAACTCTATAAGTCCTCTATAACTCTATAAGCCCTTCTGATACAGATACCCCATGTGTAAAAATATGAAGGTGATAGCAGAAGGGCTCAAAAATAATAATACAAAGAGTTATTTGGAGATAGAATAGAAAGCCGGTATAAAACAGTTTAGACAGGTCACTTCCAGGCACCAGACTTCGGTGAGAGGATTTGAGAGGATATAGGGCCAATTCACCAGAATATTACCAAAACTGAGCAGGTATAGTGCTGAATCAGAATCTGGATCAGGTTTATTATTGCTGACATGTACCACCAAATTAGCTGTTTTGCGGCAGCAGTATAATGCAATACATAAAATATACTATTAATTAAATAGTTTTCAGAAATCTGATGGCAGAAGGGAAGAAACAGTTCCTAGGAGATTGAGTGTGGGTCTTCAGGCTCCTGTTTCTCCTCCCTGATGGTAGTAATGAGAAGTGGGCATGTTCTGGATGGTGGGGGTCCTTAATGACAGATGATGGAGCTAGATGAGTTTACAACTTCCTGTGGCTTTTCCTGATCCTGTGCATTGGCCCCTCCACATCAAACAGTGATGCAACCAGTTAAAATGCTCTTCATGGTACATCTGTAGGAATTTGCCAGAAGCTGCGGTAACACACCAGATGTCTCCAAACTCCCAATGAAATAGAGCCACTACTGTGCCTTCTTCACAACTGCATCAATATGTTGGACCCAGGGTAGGCCTTCAGAGACATTGACACCCAGGAATTTGAAACTGCTCACCCTTCCCACTGCTGACCGCTCAAAGACTGGTATGTGTTCCCTCAACTTCCACCTCACGTCCAGGTGTGCGTGACATTCTTCTTCAGTCCACTGGATTATTCAATGTCGAGTTGAAAAATGTACCTGAAAGAAAGTAATTTGAAGGGCTATGGGGGGACGGGGGTAGAATTGGGCTTAACTGGAACATGTTGTGGAAAGTTGACAGAGACACTGGAGAGTCTTGAAGAAAGCTTGGCAGAGCGATTGTGTCTAGACAAAAGATTCAGAATTGACAGAGGCAAAATGGGAATTGGAAGGCAAGTGGGTTTGGAAGGCTGAGGAAACAAAGGGCAGAGATAATGCGTGCTTAATGGCACATATTTCAAAGCAAAAAAATCTACTGGAATAAGGCAGATATGTTGAAGGCTCAGATGACTGCCCGGGAAATTATATCTATTAGTCAAAAACAGCCTTAAAAGTGCAGGAAAGGTGATTCAAAGTTCCTCTGGCTGAAAGATATTCAGGTAAATTGGAAAGGATTAAACAAAAAGATGTGGAATAGCAGTATTGGTTAAGGAAAGGAGGAAAAGCACACTAGAAGGATTAACAAATGAATCCACAAACAACGCACACAAAACGCTGGAGGAACTCAGCAGGTCACACAGCATCCATGGAAGTGAACAGTCATCGTTTTGAGCCAAGACCCTTCTTCAGGACTGGAAAGGAAGGGAGAAGATGACAGAATAAAAGGTGGGGGGAAGGGGAAGAAGGACAGCTAGAGGGCGATAGATAAAGCCAGGTGAGTAGAAAAGGTAAAGAGCCGGAGAGGAAGGAATCTGATAGGAGAGGCAAGTGGAACATGTGAGAAAGGGAAGGAAGAAGGGTTCCAGGAGGAGGTGAAAAACAGATAAGAAGAGGTAAGAGGTCAAAGTGGGAAATAGAAGAAGGGGGGGGGGAGACATTTTTTACCAGAAGGAGAACTCGATATTCAATAGAAATTGGAATTAAAATGCTTGACCACCAGAAAGTTCTGCTTTTGGTAGATGGAGCGGTGGTGCTTGACAAAGTGGTCCCCCATTTTATGATGGGACTCACCAATGTAGAGAAGGCTACATCAAGAGCACTGGGCACAATGGACGACCCCAGCAGGTTCACAGATGAAGTGTTGCCTCACCTGGAAGGACTATTCAGGGCCCTGAATGGAGGTGAGAGAGGAGGTGAATGGGCAAACAGGGCACTTTTCACAAAAGTAGAATTAAAGATCATAAAGTGCATAGACATGTGACTAGGAGTATACTGGTGACCCTCAAACAATCAGAAGGACACAGAAGAGACAATTTTCTGTGCAAAGGCAACATGGCAGGGACTTCAGTTTCCAAATTTCACAGTTTACTGGATATCAAGATTTATTGCAATAACCTTGAGCATTTTTTGCAGCAGAAAACTGTGCTTTATTATCAGCAGCTGCCTATCAATGGCTGACTGTATCCCATTCTAATGAAATGACAGAACTCAACCCTATTTCACCTAATGGTCATATTTAATCTCAGCCAACATGTGCACCCTATTCCCAGTGCCACCTGCACCCTGTCCTTATAACGTCCCTGTACCTTCTCATAAATGCATACCCAAACCCTACTTCTCAGAAACGGCTGACTCTGTGCCCAATGTTTCTGTTTCCATCGGTGTATGTTCTCAGCAGGTGTTTGACCCTTAGCCTCTGCGGAGCCTCACACTTCCTTCCAAACAGATGATTGGTTAATTGCTTGTCCGTCATATCCAATGTGGGAGAGTTTTAAAGTGGAAAAGCCACGCAGTGGGGCACTTCCACCCTCTCAGTCTCAGCACTCTGGGTCCAGTAGTCGTCACAACCGGGGTCTTCCCTGGCTGTAGTGGATGATCTTGACTTCTTCTGTGCCTTGTCGTGCCTTTTGTTCTCCACGATGAATTGCAGAACTGCCTTCCTGCCACTGGATCTCACTGTTGATCCTGATAGTGCCTGCTAGGTTAGGCCAGTCCCTGTCTCACCGTGTTATGAGGCCAGTTGTCTACCCTCATCTAGTTTTGCCCACCTATTGAAGTGGTGTATAAGGGTGTGGCCACTTATGCAACCAGCTATTTGGAGCCACAGGTGTGTCCAGTGGAGACCAAAGGTGAGTGAGGTGCCCCAGTAAGGGCACAACAAACCCCTTCACCAGAGGTGCCACCTCTTCCTGGACACCCCATACACCCCTCCTACAAACTAGATGCCTGACTCTTCTCTCCACAGAAGTCTCTGTCTTGTTCCCATCAGATATTGGTACCATCTTTCTAGTTCATACCTATACTCTCTTGCCAGCCTGGGTCTGCACCCTATTTCAACTTGAATTCTATCCACAAGTTTTGCCAGCATTCCTGACAGCATCTATCTGACATTTTGCCATATGGCTATAGGTTTCTGGAAAAAAAAACAGTGGCTGGGAACCTGAAAGAGGAGGACTTGGAAGTGCTCGGCAGGTCAGTCAGAAACAGTGAAGACATCAACAGTTACTAATGTAAATTTATTGCTTTTCGAGAGCATCCCGAGCAGCTGCATTACTGCCTGGTTCGGAAATTGCACCTTCGTGGATCGTAAGACCCTGCAGCGGATAGTGACTTCAGCTGAAGGGATCATCAGGGTCTCTCCTCCCGCCATTACAGACACTTACACCACAAGCTGTATCCGCAAAGCTATCAGCATTATGAAGGACCCCACAAGCTCCTCATACAAACTCTTCTCCCTCCTGCCATCTGGCAAAAGGTGCTGAAGCATTTGGGTTCTCACATGACAGTTTCTTCCCCCAAGCCATTAGACTCCTGATGCACCATCAATAACTCACTCTGAGACGTAAAGGCGAGATATCGGCTTTTATTGACTGGAAGAAGGAACAAGCAGTGAGTGACCACCATACTACATCTTGGAGACAGAGAGGCCGGGCTCAGGCCTTGATCGCCTTTATACAGGGGTCTGTGGGAGGAGCCACAGGAGCAGTCAACAGGGGGCGTGTCCAGACAGGTATATGTAGTTCACCACAACTCCTCAATTCCCAGAGTCTAGTTTCACACACTAGAAGGAAAGGAGGGGGATAAAATGAAAGAATAGTGGAGAAGGGATGGAAAGAGTGCAATTGATAGAGAATAAGTATAAGTGCTGATATCAATGGATCTGAGCCTGTCCTCAATATTTTTTGATCAGAAAGTACACCATCTTTTGGAAGGGTAATCCAGTTTAGGAATTATTTCTTTATGGGCTGGGTTTTGTAATCAGAAATGAGCTACTGCCCCCATGACAAAGGTAATAACCTTATGATCCTCTGGCTCACTCACTCAACATGCGACCAAGATCCTACTGTCATGCAGCAGATGCCCTGACCACAAAATCTACTGACGAAGTCAAGGAGAATTTCTATTCCCAAAAAACAATATAGCCTGCATCCAGCAAGACAAACTAATCCTCCTGACTGACTTCAAGATGACACTGCTAACTTCTGGCAATGTTTTGTGGGCAGCTCACAAATGCACTTTGAACTTTGATGCTAACTTGGAAAGAATGCATCACACTGGAAAACCATATTTTGTAAGGAAAGGTTAGGGAAAGCTGACCCCAAAAGACTGCTCCTTTGCACAAAATACTTGAAACATGATCTCATCATAAACAACACTGTTTGTTAGGGAGATAAGCAAAAATCTTATGTCATTTCCAGTCTAATCACTGCCACCTGTTAGATTATAAGAGGCAAGACACTACAAGTGTATACACATCACCTTAATGTGACGGAGCAGTGACACTAGATAGATAATGTTCTTATTAATCTATTATCTCCACCAAACTAATCAAAATAATCTTGAACAACACATACAAAATGCGGGAGAAAGTCAGCAGGTCAGGCTGCATCTACGGAGAGGAACAAACAGCCAATGTTTTACACTGAGACCCTTCAGCAGGACTGGAATGGAAAAGGGTGTGGAAGACAGAATAAGAAGATGGAGGAAGTGGAAGGAGAATAAGCTGGCAAGTGATTGAGTCTAAGTGAGCACATAGTCAAAGGGCCTGGGAGCAGCAGAGATCACAGATTGGAGAGTAATGTCTCACTGAACTCCCGTCAAAGAGAAGATTTAAGCTTATTCAGGGTAGACCTACCTTGAAGAGACATCTTAGTGGAGCAGCATATCATTTGCCCAAATAAATACTGACAACAGAAGTACTGTTCCTTTAAAGTCAGTGTTGTAGGTCTCAAGGACGTCACGAAGGTAGCTCCTCTCAAAGATTATTGTAAAATCTGATGAATCCCAACTACAGAGTCTTCATAGTACCTGGATTAGGTTGAAGTCCACTATGCTTAATACTGCTCAACTTCTCTACGAGAAAACCTCAGGGCTGTTGGGATGAGAATGACCAGAAGACAATTAATTCCAAACACAATTAGCTTGGCTGAAAACCCAACCACGGCTAAAGGAAAGAGCTCTGAAAGCTGAGTTCCAGCGGAAACCCACAAGCTGAATGACTAATGATTAGAAACAGTAGAGGAGGTCCAACAACTTCACAATAACTGATATGTACAGATTTTTTCAGTGCTATAAAGAGCTAAAATGAAGAGAAGCTTATTAAGGAAACAAAGGCAGTCAATACCTGCTGATGAATCCCTCAACCATGATTGTCTCCTTAGCAGTATCTGAGAGAAAACCATATTGGTCTTGCCTCTACACCTTTGTAGACCAACAAGAAGCTCAAGATATGAACATGAGAAAATCTGTGGATTCTGGAACACACACAAAATACTGCAGGAACTCAGGAGGGCAGGCAGCAGCTATGGAAGTGAATGGGCAATCTGCGTTTCAGGGCGAGACCCTTCTTCAGGATTGGGTCGTGGCCCAAAACATCAACTGTCTATTCATTTCCATGGATGCTGCCTGACCTGTTGAGTTCCTCCAAGATGTTCAGGGGGACATATATTGGGAGAAAAACAGCTAAGTCTGGTTTTAAAACTTCAAAGTTCAAAGTAAATTTGCTACCAAGGTAAATATATGTCACCATATACTACCCTGAAACTCACTTTCTTGCAGGCATTTATGGGAGATCAAAGAATTACAGCAGATTTATGTATAACAAAGACTGACAAACAACCAATATGCGAAAGAAGATAAATCATGCAAAAAATAAAAATAGGTAAAATAAGTAAATAAATAATACTTTGATGCTGATCCCAGATCCGCTGATATGGAGACACCAGCTCCAATCCCTACGTGAGGACTGGCTCATGGACCTCCAGCTTCTTCCTCCTGAAATCAATAATCAGCTCTTTGGTTTTGCTGATGTTGAGTGAGAGGTTGCTGTGGCACCACTCAGCCAGATTTTCAGTCTCACTCCTATACGTCAATTTGTCACCATCTTTCATCACTTGGCAGAGAAGAACCTCAGGACAAATTCACATCGCCACCTGGAAGGCGAGGACAGTCCAGGGTATCTCAGAGATGTGTGGTCAGAATCATCTTCAACAAAGGAGACGAATACAGTTGCAGTGACTCCAGGGGAAGTTATTGGCTGGGCCCTCCTCATCTGCTTCCTCCTGCTGGGCAAAGAGCTGGTCCATAAATCGCAGTGTGAATTCATCCATCTGCAGGGAGAGCTGGCAAAATTTTCACCCCGCAAACAGTACAAGGCAAACTCTTTGAATCCAGTGATGGGATATAGACCAAGGTTAGCATCCTTGCTCAGGACAACATCCACGACAATACCATTCTAAATACATTTACTCAGGGCTGTTGGGCAGAGCGTACCACTTGTATAACTGAAACCAGACACTATACTCTATGGCCTGTTGTGGCAAAGGATTACCATGGCAGAAATTATGTAAATAATTTTTCAAAACCTACTAATAATATCAAAACCAAAAACCTATCAATCACAGTATTCACTGTACTTGAAACCTCCACACCCACAGGACTCTGGGGTAGAGTATTCTAGCCAATCAAGGCCCTCTGGGAGATATTTTTCGTTTATTCCATCTTAAAAGCTTAACTCCTTGTTCTGAAACTATGACTCTAAATTCTAGATTCTCTCTTTCTGAAAGAGAACTACCTGTTCAACATTTATTCTGTCAGGATCCTTCAGAATCAAAGTTAGGTTTTTTGTCATATGCACAGGTACACACACTCAGTGGCCACTGGGCAAAGGTTCATCATCTTCTACCGCTACAGCAGAAGACCATGAACTGCAAAGTTTATGACTATACAATGAGAGAAAAGCAGCAAGGTCTGGTTTTTAAAACATTAAAGTTCAAAGCAAATTTGTTATCTAGGTAAATAAGAGTCACCATCGACTAACCTGAGGCTCATTTTCTTGCAGAAAAGATGTTCTTCTGCACACTAATGTTGTAACGTGTGTTTACCTGAGTTACTGTCGTCTTCCTGGCAGCTTGAACCAGTCTAGACATTCTCCTGTGGCCTCCCTCATCACCATGGTTTTCTATCTCGCAGTGCTCCCACTCACTGGAATTTTTTTGTTTGTGTCTTTTGGACCATCCTCTGTAAGCTTTAGAGATCGGCCAGAAGATCGGCAGTATCTGAGATACTCAAACCATCCCATCTGGCACTAACAATCATTCTATGGCCAAAGTCACTTAGATCACATTTCTTCTCCATTCTGATGTTTGATCTGAACAACAAATGAACCTCTTGACCATGTCTGCATGCTTGTACGCTTTGAGTTTCTGCTGCATGATTGTCTAATTAGATATTTGCATTAATGAGCACATGTAGTAGTAGTAGGCCTCTGTTAGTCTCGATAGACAATGGATTTGCACCTTGGAAAGTTTTCATGGCGCAAGCCTGGGCAAAGTCTTTTTTTTTTATGGAAGACCAGCAGAATCGTCGCAGAGCAATGTGTAGTTAGGTGCCTTGCTCAAGGACACACACGTAAGCCTCAGCCAAGGCTCGAACTAGCAACCTTCAGATCACTAGACCAACGCTTTAACCACTTGGCCACGCGTGTGTACAGGTGTACCTAATAAACGTGGCCACCGAGAGTACGTACAGCATCCCCACAGACACATAAGAAACCTGGTCCTCAATTACTCAAAACAGAGCCGGGCCATTTGGGAACAGCAATGAATCTCAGGTCTCTCTGTCACAAATACAGAGCATCCAAGTCACGGAAGAAACAGACCACCTCCCAAGCTACGCACCCAACCTGTCAATCAACTCTGGCTGAGTTTGCCACTCCCAAATTTACCCTATCAACCACCACTGAACATGCGAGGAAACCAGTCATCTTCAACTGGGAGGGACTCCATAAGGAGAGGAGGGAAGAAAGGGGGAGGGAGAAAAGGGCAAATAGTTAGGGAAGGAGATATTGGCAATGAATTTCTGCGGTGGGGTAAGGGCTGTCTGCTGTACTTCAGTGTGAATTTGGTTTCTTCTGATGCCTCACCAAATTAATCGATAAAGAAAATTCCCAAATGCAGATGCCCCGGTGAGAGACCTATATGCGACAGAGAACATGAGAGTCGAGGGCAAAACAAAAGATACACAGGGATTCCTAACAAGTGGGAAAAATAAACAGCAACAATTACAATTAGAGTCATAAGAAAGGAGAGAGCCTAGATTTTTGTAAAATAAGGGAAACATTTCATGCACTGCCTCTTCATGTTCTCATGACTTTCAGATTCCCTACCAGCTTCATACATAGAGTTTGTAATTTCAGTTAGAGCTTCCTGTGATTTGTGTACAATTTTAGAATACAGCCTTGCTAGTTCCTCTTTTCTATGTCTTACTCTCCCGACAATCATCAGGCCCTATTATTCTGTACATTCTACAGTGATGACAGCAGAAAGCTTTTCAAGGCCACGATCAGTCAAAGCAATCCTGGTACTAATTTAATTGTCAACAGCATTGTTCACATTTAATACAACTACAATACATGTTCTAAAAGTAATATATGGGAGACAGTGAGTTCTTTAACAGTGAATAAATGTCCTCAAAATAAATGTCCATTAAATATCCCTAAGTCATTTATGATGTCATTTGAACTCACTGAGTTAAGTGTCATTCTATTGTTCAAAATACCCAATTTTTTTATCTAATCAAGGGTGAGTCAATCTTAACATTTGGTACACTCCTTGTTTCATATGAATAAATAATTCTGTAGATAACTCTGAAGGAAGCTTTCACTAGATACCCTCATTTCCCCCAAATAACTTCCATGCAGAAAATGATTCAGCCTTGATGTTGATTCTGCGCTATTATCTTAAGATCCTGCTTTGAAAAGGATAATGATTCCACTTATATGGCACCTTTCACAACCTCACAGTATTCACGAACACTTTCCTACCAATGAAGTACCACTGTGATGCAGGAAACCCATCAGCCAATTTGCACACAGCAAGGCCTCGCAAAACAATATTGAAATATGATCAGCAAGGGAACCTTCGCACAGTACAGCTCCGCCTCAGTGATGCCCTGGAACATCACCTGAGATCCTGCGCTAAATCTTCTGTAGTGCAGTTTGAATCTGTGACCTTTTGATTAAGACCTGCCACTGAGTCATGGCTGAACTACTGTATCTGCAAAACATTGGTATATTTGTGAATGCACACATCTTTGATTTATAGATTCATAGAGGTCTACAGCATGGAAGCAGCTCGTCTAGCCAACCTAATCATGGAGACCAATATGTCCATCTACACTGATCCCATTCGACTGCATCTAGCCAATATTACTTTAACATCTATGTACCTGACTAAATATTTTTTTTATTGTTATAATTATACCTGGGTCTACCAGTTCCTCTGGCAACTCAATCCATATATTCCGGGTGGAAACAACCGGTCACATAGAACATAGCACACTACATCACAATACTGGCCCTTCGGCCCACAATGCTGTGCCAGCCTTTTAACCTTCTCTAAGTTCAATCTAGCTTTTCCCTTCTGCAGAGTCCAGTGTTTCTCTATCACCTTTAAATCTTTGCCTTCACATCTTAAATATATTTCCTACATACATTCCCCTTTCCAAGAGGCCACTTTGTCCTTATGCCATTGGTTTAGAAACAGTGATGTTATCTCCGATTCATTGTTCGAATGCGCGGATTAATCCTCATTGAGTGTAAACACAGTTGATGATATCAACATTTTGTCTGAATAGTAACTTAACTGTAGTTTGCATTAAATGTCTGCATTATTAGTTGTCTTTCTCATATTACACGTAATCTGATAAAATCTGTCACTCAATGTAAACATAGATTCGCATAGAACTAGCATAGATTCAAGTCCCAGATGATTGAAGGGACTCCTCAATGCAGTACTGGGGAAGTGCAGTACTGTCTTAAGTGCTTAAGTGTTGGCAATGGGATATAATTGAACCAAGCAACTGTCTACCCTCTCAGGGGGATATAAAAGATTGCATGTTGCAAGATTGCAATAGAGCAAGGAAGTTTTACCTGGTGATCACTTCACATGTAACACTTTGCTAGCAGCATCGAAAGAAAACCGGTTGGCCATTGCTGCCTGTGAGTGCTTGCTGTGGCCAAATTTGTGGCTCTGTATATTGTCAGTGTTTACAACTATAAAATGCACTTAATTGGTTGTAACCTGCTTTGGGCCAAATGTGAATTCTTTAAATCCGATGAAGCCTGAAAATGTGAATGTTTTCATCCCTAGCTTTGTTACAGTGCTGGAAACACGCTCACTAATAATGCCACAGGCAACACGAGTGAATCTGCAGATGCTGGAAATAAATAAAAACACAAAATGCTGGCAGAACTCAGCAGGCCAGACAGCATCTATGGGAGGAGGTAATAACGACGTTTCGACCCGAAACGTCATCACTACCTCCTCCCATAGATGCTGTCTGGCCTGCTGAGTTCTGCCAGCATTTTGTGTTTTCACTAATAATGCCATTGTTCTTCTTATGTTCTTCATTGTTTGGAATCTAGATATTGACAGCAAGGGCTGCGTTGGTTGCCTGTCCTTAAATGTCCTTGAGAATGAAGTGATGGGCTGCCACCATCCTTCCGGTGAAGAATCTCCCACAGAGCTGAGACCAGGATTTGGAGGCAGCAACGAATCAAGATTGAAATTTATTTATCACATGCACGTCAAAACATACAGTGAAACGCGTCGTTCGCATTAACAGCCAACACAGCTGAGTGTGTGCTGGGGGCAGCCCACAAATGTTGCCAACTATTCGGGCGCCCACGTAGCACGCCTACAATGCTCGGCAGAACAACACAAGAACGTATTTGAGCAGAGTGGAAAGCAGCACCAAAACAAGCCCCGTTCCTAACCCACGGCCTCGCACAGTCCTCCAGTCCCAGGACAGGCCAGCTTCAGCCTCCAGCTTCCAGCAGATTCTGACTTGGGCTCGCAAATATTGAGCTTTGACTTTCCCTGCAGACTCGCAGTCTCGGGGCTCTTGCCAACAGGCCTCAACTTCCGGACTGCCAGTCGGGGTCCCGGCATCGGTTCCAGGACGTGCCAATTTGGCAATAGCGATGTATTCCAAGTGGAGAATCTGCTGATGTTAGCGCAGGTACATATTTGAGAGGTGCTATTGGAGTAGGCCAGGCAAGCAGCGACGTTTTTAGATGGCACACAATACAGCCCCTGCCTATCATACACCTGATGGAATATTGCAGACCGTGAAAAGCCCTTGGAACATGACGAGTGTGCTACTAGCCACAAGATGCTCCTTCTCTGACCTCCTTGAGTCATGATGTGTACTGTATGTAGTTAGTCCATCTGAGTCTCTGGTGAATGTTGACCACAGGATATTGTTGATGGGGGAGCTGACAATGGTAATACCATGAATATCAGGGGTTTGTGGTTATATATTCTTTCTTGGTGGAGATGTTCATTGCCCACTATTTTTTGTGGCATGAATGTTGTTGCTACTAATCAACGTCTGCCTGTTTAGAGCCATGAGCATGGAATACTATAAGCTGGATATGTAATTTATAAATATTTAAAGCTAGATCAGTAGAATTGCTGTTGTAAATGTAAATGCGATTTTATAATTTGGCATTTTCTCAAAAGGTTCAATTTATTTAAAAACTGCTTGATTGAATGACCTTAACTACACCAAAAAGCTATTTCACGACTGAGCCATTGATTGCATCTGATTAACACTGTAGACTATTAAACCTCTCCATTCATTCATATCATTGCAAATCACTTTCATTCATATTTCAAAGCATAATACATCCCGAGGGACGGAAAGTGACCAGTGTAATTCTTACAATTGTATCTTATTCCCAAATGTTCCATTGTCTCCCTAATTGTAAGCAATAACGTGACCTGCCGAATTGCATCCCTAGCAGGCAAAATGAACATGGATAATTCCTAATGGATTTGCAGTTTCCCTTCCCAAATATCCGCAGACCAATATTCCTTGGGTGTACCCCATTTCCAACAGAAAACGAATTGCGAGATTTATTGAAGGAAGAAAAGGCCGACAACTATGAAAGCTTCATAATCAAAGGCACCATAACTACCTTTTGTCTGTTTAAAACAGACCTATGAAAGTATAGATCAAAGAATCACACAGAAAGGAGCTGTAATGGGGCAGAAGTCACGTTCACATGGTCAAATGCTGGGCAGCCATCAAAGAGGACTCTGTGAAAAGGAAGCATTGTCAGCACAAAAGCAGTACACCAGCTGGAGACTGAACCCTCGCCTCGGCTCCTTTGTAACTAGCAAGTGACTGATATTTATTTTTCTCTTAATCTGGAGATTATCCAGTCCGTGAGACAGCCAGAAAAAGTTCTGACAGTATCGCTCAATAAAAACTGAAAGACGTAATGGTTTTCTCTCGACTTTTGAGTAAAATCCCATCTCGGTCCAATCGAGTTGAAACTTGCTGTGAGAGGAAGTCTGTGGGCGGCCCGGCCACACATGGGCTGAGCTCGTCATAAACACATGGAAACATCAGCCTATCTCTTACCAGAAATAGTGAACTTACATTGCTGCAAATAGATCTTTCCATTCCCTTGGAATCAGTAAAGAATCAGTGAATTAAAATTAGCCTTGAGGTCTGACCCATTTCCTATATTGATACAGTAAACAATTAGTTCTCCTACCTTACCTAAACTTGAGTTTTTGTGACAAGTGGTTTTCAGTTTTCTTTTGTCTTTTAGTGGAAGTTTCCTTTTTCCAGGTTGTTTCGCTCAGACCACATTGTATGCGGATCTTCTTTTGTTTCACCAGTCTGTGAGCCCAGGCATTTCCAAGTCGTGCCACGGTATTGTAGCAGTTAGTGTAATGCTTTACTGCACCTGCTATTAGGTCAGGGTTCGATTCCCACCACGGTCTGCAAAGAGTTTGTACGTTTTTCCCAGAACTGCATGGGCTTCCACTGGCTGTTCCAGTTTCCTCCCTCATTCCAAAGATGTACAGGTTAGAGTTAGTGAGTTGGTGGGCATGCTACATTGGTGCCAGAAGCGTAGTGATGCTTTCAGACTGCCCGGCACAATCCTTGCTGATATGATTTGATGCCAAGTGACACATTTCACAGTATGTACGTGTGGAAAATAAAGCTCCTATCCCAGTAACTACTTGGGTAGATACTGCGAGCAGTCCAGGAAAGCCAATCCATTGCATCATGAATGAGGAAAACACAAAGGTAAGGACTGTGGGAAACCATTCTCCCAACAAATGTTTCACTGATGGCAAATGGAGAGCTAAAGAGTCTTAGTCACAACAGCTCGCTCTCCAGTAAAAGACACTTGTCAGATTTTGCTGCTTTACTCAAGCACACACTTCCACTGATTTATCACTGAGTGGTACAGGTTGCTCACAACTTCCTTCCACTTACTCACAGGAAAATAAGAAAGTGAAAAAAGTGAAAGTGGAAACTGCGGATAGAACAAACACAGAAAAGTCTAGAGGAACACAGCAGGTCAGAATGTATCTGTGGATATTGAAGTTCAGGCTTCGGGGCAATGATACTTTATTTAGGAAGGGAAAGAGTCAGCAGAAAAGGAATGCCAAGCCCTCTGGTTCCAGCAATCCTACATGAGGTACCGAAAATCTGGGAAGCAGGAAGTGCTGAGGGTCGATGAGTAGAAAAATTGACTGGTTCCTCTTTCCACAAGTGCTGCTTGACCGCTGAGATCTTCCCAAATTTCTGTTTTTGTTCCACGTTCCAGTATTCGCTGTTTTCTTTGTTTAACAGGATTCATTGACCATAAGATCATAAAACAAAGGAGCAGAATTAGGCTATTCAGCCCATTGAGCTGTCCCCACCATTCGATCACAGCTGATTTATTACTCCTCTCAACACCATTCTCCGGTTCATTCCCTGTAAGCTAATCGAGAACCTATCAGCCTGCACTTTAGGTATACCATTTGACTTGCCCTCCAGAGCCGTCTGTAGCAATGTAGTAAACAGATTCACCACCTTCTGTCAGAAGAAATGTCTCCTCATCTCAGTATCTTTGCATTGAGGTACTGAAAAAAGGGTTTCTTTTTTAAATTTAGTTTTGGTGTATTTTTTAAATTTGATGCAATAAAAAGGGTTAAGGGCTATTTGACCAAGCACAGTGACAGAAGTCAGGGGGTCCTAAATGAAACCTAAAGAAATCTGACCAATTTGAAAGGACAAACCACCAATAACAAACCACTCATTTAAGATTATGTTTATTGCTTATTTTTAGCTCTCATACTACTGTTAAGGGAAAAAGAGACTTGTATTAAAGAACAATATTTTTAAGTGTCAGGATATGCTTATGAATCACTTACTGAAGCCATTGCATTGTGGTGATGTAGCAACATGTGTCAACCAAATTACCCACAGGTCCCACCAGCTGCAATGTGGTCATGATCAGGTCTGTTTTTATTGAGGCTGCTCAAGATATTGATATTAATCAGGATACTGGGAATATTGAACCTGATTTTACGCACATTAGATCTACCAGCCAGGAGCCAGTTATCTAATCCACCTGCCACTGTTTCGCGCAAGTCTCATCTTATCATCTAATTATTTATTATTTTATAACAACTATTATTTAGGAGACAGTGCAGAGCAGGTCCTTCTGGCCTGAAGAGCCACAACACCAACAGCACACCTGTTTAACCCCTGGCCTACTCACAGGACAATTTACAATGACCAATTAACCTACTAACTGGTAGGTCTTTGGACTTTGGGAGGAAACCAGAGAACATGGAGGAAATCCATGCGGTCACGGGGAGAATGTACAAACTCCTTACAGCGGGAATCAAACTCCAAACTCCAGAACACCCTAAGCTGCGATAGAATCACACTAACCCTGGAATCCCAATCCCTACACGTACCGTTTCACGTTTCACCTACACGTGCTGCCTTAACTTCCGCGTGGTTAAAAATTACTTATTTATTAGCACTGAGTACCTATAAAACAGTTTCTGTTTTGGCCTTGTGAACCAGTGGTCAGAGAACAAGCGGTAGGCAGCTTCGAGCTGAGATGAGAAGAAACCTCTACACTTAGAGGGCAGCCATCCTTTGATGAAACTCAACCATTGAGCACATTCAAAACAACATCTCATAAGTTTCTGAATAGTGAAAGAATTAGCGGTTACGGACACAGTTCAGGAAAATGGCACAAAGGTAGAACGTCTGTGATGTTGAACGGTGGAACAGGCTCACCAGATCTGTGGGGCTACTCTGGCTCCTGCTTCCTAAGGTTCTGGTGAGCTTTCTACTTTGTGGTGATTGTGTGACTTTTTCTGGCTCATTTAAGAGATATCACCTCGCATAGAACCAGAACTGCTTCTTGGAGGATACTAATCTGGGGTTTTAACAACAAAACTGTCACTTCTATCGTGGTTGTGTTGCCTTGGTTGGCTTATATTAACTAATATTACAACCCTCTTGTTATACTGTAGTGTGAGAGGAGGACATGCTGGGCTCAGAGCCCATAAGAAGGGGGCTGTCACCCACTGAGTGCCAGAATATTAACCCAGAGTTCATTGCAGCAGTTGGTAAAATCCCTGTCGCAATTCCACACTGCCATCAGAGAGAGCATCCTCACACCAGCCGTTACTGTCTGGTTTGGTGCGGCATCCTTTCACAATACAGGAAAATCAAAGCAAAGTGCCAGCACAACTGAAAAGGTGCAAGACTTGAATGTGTCCAGGACAGAGAAGCTGGCAGGAAAAATCATTGTGGACATTATTCACCCTGCATACGGCCTTTCCCAAAAGTTCCCTTCTGGAAACTCTCTAGGACTACTAAAACAAAACTTCACACTATTTTAAAAGTTTCTTCCATCAAACAGTTAATCCTTTCAACCATTCTGGTTAGCACCCCCCATCCCCCTCTATCAATTACCTCAGTCACTGCAGTACACTGTAAACACTTTAAATCACTTTTTATAATGCTGTTTACATTGTAAATACATGCTGGTATTTATGTATTTATGCACATTTTTTTTCAAGTCCGTTCATTAGCCTCTAACTTTATTTTTACGTAATTCTTTATTCTTATAACTGTTGAACATTGGGTTTTTTTGTTGCACGCCGTGCCCTGACCAACACATCACAGCAAATCCCCCATGCATGTAAATATGTATGGTGTAAAAAGTTGATCCTTGATCCTTGATAGCCAGAGCTCCAAACTTCATTCATGTGGGGTTTGAAAACTGGCTAGAATCCCTTCTCAGACTTATGGAGGGAGTTTGAACTCGAAACTTTCTGGCAAAGCAGAGTGCCTCAGGCTGCAGCCTGCCAGCAAGAATCCTCATTGGAAAGTTAAAATCCCTGCTGGGAACTTCTGTAAGAGAGACAGGAACACAACGGAAATTATAGTTTTCATCTTTCGCAGAAAGATTTCTTTTTATTTGTTCATGGGATATACGTAGCACAGCACTTTTTTGTCCAAACCTAATTCATAGTTATTATTATCAAGACAATATTTTTTTTAAATTACTCATTTATTTAACTGTTTGAATTTAAATACCTTGGCTGCTGTATTGGGATTCAAGCGTCTATTTTAGATCACTGGTCCAGAACTCTGATTGCTCGTCTGACAACTAATACACCACTGTACCTGTGGGTCTCTGGAGCAGAGACATAGGTCTGAATGCTGTCATGGTATAAATCTGGAACTCTGGCTGCTAATCTAATAATTTAATCACCATGTGACTGTTTCACCGAGATTATAATACTTGGGGTGCACACACAATCCCTGAACACATAAAGCCAGCAGAGTTTTTATAAATAAAAGCTGTGAGGAATGAGCAGTAAAAAAAAACATTTTAAGTTGCCCTTTAAACTTCTGTGCTTTCGTAGAAAATGACTCAGGTTTTTAAGTTTTCTAATTGGCATGCACACATGTAAAGAAAGTGGGGGGAGGGCAAATGGAGTGAGAACCTTTTATGTGCATTGGACTGTGTGGATGGAGCCTAATATGAGACAGTGACAGAGAAAAGAAAGGGGCTAATGAGAAAAGTGATAATTTTAAGGAGTCAAGAGCCCTAGGAAAGGCAGTGCAGTGCAACTGGAAATAGGCTAACGTCAGTGGTGTCAAAATGTAGACAATTCACATGATGGGAAAGTCCGCTTTCTTGGTAGGATTCTCATGAGCACCCAAAACTCTCCAGATGTGCCAACAATAGTATGAGGTCCAATGTTTTCTTCCTCATTCAGCTGGAAACTGTCACTTCTTGTTTACTCACAAGCTGCTTTTTGTTAAGCTGGTTCCCCTGAAACCATGAGGCGACACACAACCTTCACACTTTGCCAGGCTGCCTCACACCACACTGCAGAAGTGGTTCACACTTGGCACCGAACTTTCTGCATTCCTAACAACTTCCAACAAAGATCTGTCCACACCTAACTCTTCAGCTGCTTCACAGAATAGGGATAGAACATGGGCATCGGAGAGATACACTGCCAGCTGGGACCAGGTGGGAGGAGGGGCCCATTAACCAATTCATAACCAAACTTATACAACTCAGATGTATAGATAACTCAGCAGGTCAGGCAGCATCTATGGAGAGGAAAGAACAGTCAATGTTTTGCAGAGGTCCTTCGTCAGGATTGGAGTAACACACACAATACGCTGGAGATAGTCAGCAACTCGGGCAGCGTCTACAAAGGGGAATAAGCAGTCAATGTTTTGGGCTGAGACCCTGCAATGGTCTGAAGGTCTCAGTCTAAAGCATAAACTGTTCATTCCTCTCCATAGATGTTGCCTAACATGCTGATTTTCGCTAGCATTTTTTATGCGCTGTTCTCAATTTCCACCATCTGCAGAATCTTTTGAGGTTAGAATTTATGGGGAATTCCCTGAGGAGGAATTCTTTTGCAGACAAACCTTTAACAAGACAGTCCTTCTGTGACCTCTCAAGATCAGGATGAGAGTTTACATGGATGTTTGTACTATTTTGTTTGCTGAGGTCAGGCTCATTGTCTTTCATGGCTCCCTCAACACCATTATCATTACAGGTTCCTGCCACTGACGTTTGCTGAACTATACTAAGAAGATCATACAAGTCATATAATAATTCGTGGGGTGATTGATAAGTTCGTGGCCTAAGGTAGGAGATGAGTTATTAACCAAACTTTCTGCATAATCACTCAAAGAGTTGATCTGCACGTGCATGTAACGAGAGCTGTATAACTCATCTCCTTCTACGTTACGCCACAAACTTATCAATCACCCCTGCAATGGACACTTTCTGGAGGTCCAAGATCCATATGCTCCAGGACCGCTGGACTAAGTGTGTAAATGTAGGAGGGGACTATGTTGAAAAATAAATGTGCTAGGTTTTCTAAAATTGACTCTTTCTATCTTAGGCCACAAACTTATCAATCACCCCTTGTAAGAGGAATAGATCGAGTGGAAAGCCAGAGACTTTGTCCCAGCACAGAAATAGCCAAACCAGGGGGCATAATTCCAAGGTGATTGGAGAAAAGCCTGGGTGGGGAGGTCAGAAGTAAGTGTACACACAGAGAGTGGTGGGGAGTGGGATATCATGCCAGAGGTGGTGGTCGAGGCAGATACATCAGGGGCATTTAAGAAACTCTTAGATAGGTACATGGATACATGGGTAGATAGGTACATGTATTGATACGATTATTTACAAAGCAAAGTTTTCAAACTATGCTCATGTCATTTGGCCCTACAGTTGACTTTCTCTGATAAACACATCTCATTTTTTGCTTTTTCTTGTTAGTACTATATATTTATAAAACAGCTTAGGTTTCTCTTGACTTAACCAGGTAATGCTTTTACATGACTAATTTTGCCTTCTCAATTTTACTAATTTCCCCTTTTTATATTAACTTCTAGAAATCTTATGCTATGGAAATCCCATACTTGCAAATAAATAATGTATGCAAATTAAATTACTATAGAATTTTCTTTCCACTTTATACCCATCTGAAAACAAATCAAAGTGTATATGCAGCCAAGCCCCGTTTCAGATCTCTCTATAAATTAGTTATTGATTTCCTGGAGGCTGCTGATTAAGGGGCCATTTCAATTGTTTGGCAATTAATGGAGACACAACTAATTACAAATAAAATAATGCTGAATGCAATAAATATTCATTTTAATTTTCAATGGCCACGTTAATTTTTGAACAAACATAGTGCAATAGATGTGGATAATGGACTATTCTTCTTTCTGTCAATGTGATTTGTATTCACATACTGTATATAGTGTTACTTGGTCTGTATAGGAAATTAATGAGTGAGCAGATGAAAAATGAAAGCATTCAGTGACATACATATGGAAAAAGTTTCTTCATGTTATCATATGTTTATAGTAAAATTATTCAATTACTTGTATTTATGTGATACTTTGTCACATCTGCTAATTTGCACATAAGCATCAAACTCAAAGTCAAAGTAAATTTATTATCAATGTATATGTCACCATATGCTAGCTTGAGATTCATTTTCTTGCAGGCTTTTATAGGGAAATAAAAAAATACAATATTTATGAAAAACTATACATAAATGAAGACTGACAAACAACCAATATTCAAAAGAAGACAAATTGGACAAATAAAATTAAATAATACTGAAAACATGAGTTGTAGATAATGAATCAGATAATATTTTTATTATATTATTTGAGGATAAATGTTCACTTGATTACTTGGGAGTAATGTAGTTTGGAAGGAAGCCTGCCCAAATTATTTAGTTGAATTCAAACAAAATTGAGGGCCCCATGCATTTCTAAGACTCTAAACTTCTAACTGGATGGTGTTTGTATTTAACACGTCACGTGAAGTCATGATGAGACTTAATGAGTGAGGGAATATGATGCAGAAAATTTAATGCAGAAACAGCAGCAGAAGTTGTCGTCTGTAAGAAGATTGCAAAAGTTGTAAACAAAAAGATTGCTGGGATTTTGGGAAAGGGCTGATGAAGTATCAGGGATTAGTGGAATAAAATTAAAAAACTCAGACAGCTCTATCTACGTCCAGCCTTCCCACCATCAAGGAAATCCTCAGAAGGCGATGCCTCAAAAAGGCAGCATCCATCATTAAAGACCCTCTTCTCATTGCTACCATCAGGGAGGAGGTAGAGGAACCTGAAAACACACACTCGAGGTTATAAGAACAGTTTCTTCTCCTCTGCCATCAGATTTCTGAATCACCCATCATGAACCCGTGAACACTACCTCACTATTTTGCTCACTTTTGTACTACATTTTATATATTTCTTATTGTAACTTACAGTAATGTTTTATGTATTGCTCTGTACTGTTGTCACAAAACAACATATTTTGCAACATATATCAATGATGATAAACCTGATTCTGATTCTGAAAGGATACAAAGTAGTTAATTTGGTTGCTTGATTTGAAGTAACAAAGAGAATACAATCAGCTCTATATTTTGATATTTACTTGGGCATTGCCTTTGTAAAGTAATCGTTGAGTGAATGCGGACATCACTGAAAATCATGCTTGCTTCCTGCACAATCCAGCTTGGGTCTGCTTACCAAATGATGTGCACACAGCACTACACATGCTGTGCACACTCAAACTGGACCTCATGTTGATCTTGCAATCTTTAAATGTATTTCAATGTGGTTCTTCAAATTGTACCAGCGTGCAGAGTATTGTGCCATTGGAACCATTCCTGACCACTTTTAACTCATACCGCTGATCTTGCCAATTTTACCCTCTGAAAGAATATGGCAAACAGTCAAACTCTGTACTTAATTAAGACAACAGGCTTAATTTCCTAACAGCACAAAAATAATTTGACATATCTGGAAAGTTTTTCATTTTCAAAGTGACTGGGTTTTGTTAGAAGATCCATTCATTACAGTTGCTTGTGACTGGAAAATCATCACATCCCATCTCCTCTCCCCCAGAGTTTGTTATAAAACAAATTTTGGAACTTTAAGGGTTTTATGAAACAAAGTCAGTACAGTGGATTCCAGCTAATTGGGACACATCAGGGCAAGTACATTTTGGCCCAATAAATTGGCTGCCCCAATTAGCCAAAGTTGCATGGAAGTACAAAGAAGATGAACCACTACTTAACTGAGTAACAAATTGTGTATTTAAATAAAATACAGACTAAACTGTAACATCTCCAAAACTACTATTGTATTATAAAACTGTATGTTAGTTATCGATGGAGGAATTCATCCAGTGTATGCTGCCATGTTCTTTTGATTATCTGTAAATGAACAAAATCAGTGTACATACCTAGTGCAGATAATGGGCTGCCATCTCCCAAATCTTTCGTTTTCATTGTAACATTCAAAACTATTGTCAGTATCTTCAAATTCTTCCTAGTTCCTAACTTGCTGAAGTAGTGAAATTGCTTCATTTTCACTTTGGACCATTTCTGACAAGTCTGAATGTTTAAAATTGCAGTGAGCAAAACTTATTTCTCGCCAACTGTAAGTGACCAGTTGCATTTTGAACACAAATACATGCAAATGACTCTATTTAAAAACTCTTCACTCAAAGCACAGTGTACACTGTGTCAAGTACACATGACTGATGCCATTTAAGAACTGTTTGGCAACAGTCTCAATTAAGCATAAAGTGTTCCAAATAAATAAAGGGAATCCCAGCTGTTTTCTCAACCAGTTGATGTTCTTTAAGAATTGTCCCAAATAAGCAGTTGCCCCTATTAACCAATGGCACAATTAACCGGAATCCACTATATCTAGGAAGGCCAAGCTTACATGGCTATCTTAAGTAGGTTTGTAGCAGTTCTTATAACTCTGAGTCAGCAGATTGTGGGTTCAAATCTTGTCCCAGAGAGTTGGGGTACAAATCTAGTCAGATGTAGTTCAAAGTTCAAACCAAAGTATGTATATGTCACCATATACTACTGGGAGATTTATTTTCTTGCAGGCATTCACAGTAGAGCAGAAGATACAATAGAGTCAATGAAAAACTACACACAAAGATTGACGAATAACCAATGGCCTAAAGAAGACAAACTGTGCAAATACATACTTAAATTAAAAAATAAGACATGAGTTGTGAAGTCCTTGAAAGTGAGTCCATAAGTTGTGGAATCAGTTCCGTGTGAGTTGAGTGACATTATCTACACAGGTTCAAGACTCAGATGGTTGAAGCGTGTCTGAATCTGGTGATGTGAGATCTAAGGCTCCTGCACCTCCTTCCCCGTGGCAGTAGCAAGAGGAGAGCATGGCCTGGATGGCAGGGGCCTGAAGTTCAGGTCTACTTGGGGTGCCCTCTTTTGGATGAGATGTTAAACCAAACTTCTGTGTGTGTCCTACAGGTGGATAAAAAATTGATATGCAAGTATTCAAACAAGAACAAATAAGTCCTCCCAACTTTTGTCTCTCAGACTACTTCAATAAAGAACAGAAATCATGTTTTCCAGCTATGTATCACTTTTTTAATGGTCCTGGACACTCCTGGCAAGGCCAGGATTTATCATCCATCCCTAATGATTTTTGAGAAGTTGGCAGTGAAGATCGTCTCATGGTGCTGCTGGTTAGGGACTTCCAAGTTTTAAGCCTTGCAACAATGAAAGATGGGTGACTAAAAGATAACCTACTAATGATGCTGCCCCACAGCTCTAGGTTTGACCTTGACCTCCATTTGCACAACCGCCCTGTCACTGTGTAGGATTCTTCTGGCTGCTCCAATTTTCTCCCAAGGACATACTGGTGTTTCGATAAGGGATAGAATCTGAAGAAGCTGATGGGAGTGTAGGGGAAAACATTATGAGTTCAGTGTAAATGTGTGCTTGACTGTTAGTGTGGACTTGGAGGGCCCAAGCTCCTGTTTCTGTGCTAATGGCTATATAGTCCCAGGTATGCAACCCAGCAGGTATTCCCATACACCCAGTGCCTGGTGTCAGATCTGGGAGTAGTCTGGACAGAGTAACCGAACAACCTGCTGTTCCAGTGCCACAACCTGATCAATCAGTTTTGGACTGAAAAATATGCTTCCCTGCCACTTGAACTAATAAAAATCTAATGTCTGTTTTGGAAAGCTTGTGAAGGAACATAATGTGAAGTGGGAATAATCTGAGGAATAACAAACAGCCTGGAATATCAATCAGATCAGCAGTCTCAGATTAATATTCAAGATTGTTTAATGTCATTTCCACTATACAAGTGTAAAGGAGAATGAAATAATTGTTACTCCAGATCTGATGCAGCACAAAAAACTCAGTAAGATAAAGGATGCACAAATAATAATAATAAAAAACACAATAAATATAAATACATAAGATAGCTTGTATACATAGATTGATTGCATGTCCCTAAAGCAACGCTAGGCACAGGAGTGTCATACAGTGACCCTGACAGGAAATGATAAAGTAGTGGCAATGTGGGATGGGGTGTGGATGGGTGGGTTAGTGGGTGAAGGTGTTGATCATCCTTACTGTTTGGGGAGAATAGCTGTTTTTGGGTCTGGTGGTCCTGGTGTGGACACTACACTTGCCTGGTGGGAATTGGACAAACAGTCCATGGGCAGGGCAGGTGGGATCCTTCATGATGTTCCTGGCTCCTTCCCAGGCCTTTCTGCATATACAGTATGCCCTTTGTGGTGGGCAGGCTGGTGCCGGTGATGCATTGGAGAGTTCTGACCACCCATTGTAGAGCCCTCCTGCCCACCGCGGTGCAGTAATGCAGCATGTTGTACATAGAAGGTGTCCTGGGGCCACGATGGGCTGTTTAAAGGCGTGCGCCCCCAAGACTTTGCAATTTCTGGGGCTGGGCTGCCGATGTAAAGAGGGTTGAGAGTGGTGCATGTTCTCCTCTAGCCGATAACCGTCTCCTTTGTCTTAGTGAAGTACAGCGTATGGAGTGCAGTGTTATAATATGAAGCTTTAATGAGCACATATCACAGTCCCAGCTGTTCTCAGCAGATAACAAATAGGTTGAAGTGGAAGGAAGGCATTTGTTAAGGATACACACAGAGTTATGGAATTACACTCTTTCAAACCATGCTGACTGTGATATCTATCAATACTATTCCCACTTGTCTGTATTAGACTGCCGTTGCTTAGTGCTTTTCCCATCTAGTAGCTGTCCAAATGGCTTTTAAATGTCGAGGTTGTATCTGCTTCTACCATCTCCTCTAGCACCTCATTTCAGATAATCACTACTCTCTCTGTGAAAACCTACCCCTCAGATCTAAAGCAAAACACACACAATACAGGAGGAACTCAGCAGATCAAGCAGCATCTGCTGAAGTGAATAAACAGTCGACATCACAGGCCGATGTCCTTCATCGTGACTGGAAAGGAAGGGGAAGTAAGCCAGAGTACGAAGGTGAGGGGAGGGGAAGGAGGACAAGCTGGCAGACGATAGATGAAACTAGGTGAGGGGGAAGAGGGGTGCAAAGAAGCTAGGAGATGACAGATGGGTGAGGGAAATGGCTGAAGAAGAAGAAATCTGATAGAAAAGGAGAGTGGACCACAGGGCAAAGGAAAGGAGGTGGGGCACCAGAGAGAGGTCCTCAAATCTAACTTTCTCCCCTTACCTGAAACACATACCTTCTGGTTTTAGACTATCCTGTCCTGGAAGTTGAAATACTATGTCTATCCTTTCTATGCCCCTGATAATCTTGTAAACGTCTGTAAAATCACCCTCATCTTCCAGCGTAAATAGACCCAGCTCAGCCTATCTCTCCTGGTAACCCCAGTCCTCCCTTTCAGACAACGTCCTGGTGAATCTCTCCAGTATTCTTTTGCTGCCACATCCTCCCTGTGGTGCTGTGATCAAAACTGTACACAATACTCTATTTGTGGTCCACCAGCTTTTAAAACAGCTGCAAAGCGTTATCCCAACTCGTGTACTCAAGGAAGAAGGCAAGCATATTAAATACCTACACACCTGTGCCCTAGTATGTACTCTGATCAGAGTCTGACCAGAATTTTACTTCTATTTATACATAAACTAACTTCGGACGTGATAAAATTTCTTAGTTAAATCCATTCGGCAGACCCGGTCATTAAAATGTAACGAAGTGAGGGTTTACGGAAATGCTGGAAAAACTGATCAGCTGATGGGAATGAACGTCTCGGGAGACCAATATCAAGGCTAGCCTGGCGCTGAAGCAAACAGCAAGCGCAGCCACACACCCTTCGGTCCATGCAGACCCGCCCTTTGCAGTGTGAACTACAATGTGAAAGTGACCTTAGGAAAGTATGAACCCACTCACCCCCTCCGCCCTGGCGGATGTCTTTGTGGCTGTTTGCTAACTGTCCCCTGGTGTTTTAATTATCTAAATATTCCCCATAAAGTGGGGGGGGGGGTTATAGCCGTGTTATGGTCCGCGCTGCTCTGACCGTCAAACTCCTTTCTCTCAGTAACGCGCCTACTTCAGTCCAAGAGCCGTTCAGCCGAAACGTGTCCCGTACCCCGCCCGCGCTGGCAACGTCCCTCCACCGGTCAGAGACCAGGGAGCCTGCGGCCGGCAGCACCGCGCCCTCCCAAAGTCGCGTTCAGTGTGTCTGGCAGAGAAGCCGTGAACAGCCCGCATGCTGACATTTCTACCCCAGTGGCTTCTTGTCGTTACTCTTCTTTGTGGTACAGAGCCTCAGCGGGCGAGTCGCTATCTTTTGGGAATCGGTCGGCAAACGCCGCTGTGGAATAGAAGCGGTGGACCGCCGCCTGGAAATCCTGATGCTCGGAAACTGCCGAACGCCGATTTCCACCGGCGCTTCCTTGAACAGAGGGCGCTCTGTGCGAGGAGCGGCCGGTCAACTGGTGTTAGACAGCGCAGGGTGCCGACCAGAGAGAGCGCAGGCAGAGCCCAGCGGGGAACATGTGATTGTAGAGAGTGCAGACGGAGAAAAGAAACTTTGTGTACAGAGTGAAAAATAATACTAAAGGAAGTAGGTAGAATAATAAACAAGAGAAAATCTGTAGATGCTGGAAATCCAAGCAACACACACACAATGCTGCAGGAACTCAGCAGGCCAGGCAGCATCTATGGAGAAGAGTACAGTCGACGTTTCGGACCGAGGCCCTTCATCAGGAGTACTGGGAAGAACTTCAAACGATGTTACCTCAAAAAGGTGGCATCTAACATTAAAGACTCTCACCACCCACGATATGCACTCTTCGCATCACTGCCATCAGAGAGGAGGTACAGGAGCTTAAAGGCGCATAGTCAACGTCTCGGCGATTTAGGAACAGCTTCTTCCCTCAGCTATCAGATTTCTGGACGAAAATTGAACCCTTGAACACCACCTCATGTATATACTTGTAATTAATAGTATATTTTATGTAGAGCACTGTACCGCTGCCACAAAACAACAAATTTCATGACGTGTCAGTAATAATAAACCTGATTCTATGGGGGGAAAGCGGGAACAAAACAGCACAATTAATTAGCATACTATCCATTAGCCTGAACATTAGTTCCCTCAGTGGGACATTGTGTGAATACCTAATACAGTGCACTAGATGAGGAAAAGTGCGCAGGAATTGCTACTTGGAATAACTTTTGGGTACCTGGATGGTGGAAGAGAAGAGGTAGACAGAAAGTTGCTCCTTACAGTGCCGTCTCCTCTGCACCAGAGAAATCAAACTGGTGACTGCCTCGTGCAGCACCGGCAGACAGTCCGTGTGCTGGTTACTCATCGTTGTGTTCCCCGCTTCTTTAATTCTCCATCCCATTCCAACTCCGAACCAGCACCAACATAAATCATCCCACCTAAGCCCCAGCCAGCCTTCTGGACTCAGTGCCAAACTTTGCACCTTCAGCTTCCTCTGCCTGTGTTAGGATTGGCAATTCCCATGTAAGTCATCCACCTGTGATTTTGACTCCGTTTCTATCCTTCCATTAGCACTGACTGGCCTGCTAGACCTGTCCCACAGGTCTACATTTCGCATTCCTTCGTGTTCTCTCTCTCTCTCTCCTGCTATCCAACTTAATCATTCAATCAGATGCTCTGTGCACTTATCCCCAAGCAAACCTGATCTCTGCTTTCATGTACAGTGTACAGGAGATTCGTTTTGTTGGGCCGAATCAACGCAGCTGCTTATTTGGGACAACGCTTAAAGAACAAAACAATTCAAGAAAACAGCCGGGATTCCCTTTGTTTGTTTGGGACACTTTTCTGTTTATTTGGGGCAGGAATCTATTGTTGAACAGTTTCTAATAAGTGTCAGTTGCATGCACTTGCATGGCTATTAAACACTACACCTGTGCTTCAAGTTTTTAAATAGCGTCAGCTGCATGCGTTTGTGTTCACAAAACAGTCACTGATAGTTGGTGAGAAATAAGCAGTAAGACAATACAGAGTTGCTTTGCTCACTGCGGTTTCAAGTATTCAAACTTGGAGATGCCAGAAATGGAGAGGGAAGAAAATAAAATATATTTCACTACTTCAACAAATTAGAAATTATGAAAAAAATTAAAGTATTGACAATCATCTTAAATGTTAAAGTGAAAATGCAGATTCAGAGGTTGCAATCAACAACAGCATTCTATGAAGGCAGTCCATTATCTGCACAAGGTGTCTGCACTAATTTTGTGCATTTATAGTCAAAAGAATGTGACGTGGATGAATTCCTCCATTGATACATATGAGGAACTAATACACAGTTTTATAGTACCATAATTGTATTGATAGCATTCTGATCTGTTTTTCACTTTAGTGCATAATTTGTTACTCACTTTGCCTTTCTTATACCTTCTTAACTATTTCCATGAAACTTCAGCTATTAGGGCAAAAAAGTACTGGTCCCAATGTGTCCCAATCAACTGGAATCCACTGTATTTTCTTTGCTTCCCCACCATCTTTGCAGCTTAAGACTATCACGTGGTCTCTCTTTCCCTGTACTGATGAAGGCCCTTCGAACTGGAAAAGTAATCTTCCCTCTTTCCACAGATCATGCCTGAGATGATAATTCTACCATTCCCAATTTTTGCTTAACATTTCCATTGTCTGCAGTTTTTGTTCATTTAGCTTAAATATAGAAGAAGGTGAGTAAGGGAAGGATATGGTGGTTGACCGTAAAGAATACATTAAAGAGTAGGTGGGGAAATTATTGAAAGTATATTTAGATAGTAAATGTGAAGACTAGATTAAATCAGTGAGTTTGTCAAAATCAAAAGGCAAAGTAAATTTATTATCAGAGTAAGTACATGTCACTAAATATTACCCTGAGGTTCATTTTCTTGTAGGCATATACAGGAAAATAAACAAATACAACAGAATTTATAAATGCTGCCGAGGACTTGGAGAATGTTTGCTAGAATGGTTGCTTGGTCAAAGTCAAAGTAAATTTATTATCAAAGTATGTATTTGCCACCATATATTGTATTGAGATTTATTTTCTTGTAGGCATTTAGAAGGAAAGAAAGGAAATACAATAGAATTTATGAAAGCTACACGTAAAAGACTGACAAGCAATCAATGTGGAAAAGAAGACAAATGGTGCAGATAAAAATATAATTCTGACAACGTGAGTTGTAGAGTCATTGAAAGTGAGACTGTAGGCTCTGGAATCAGTTCAGAGTTGAGATGAGTGTAGTTATCCACACTGGTTCAGGAGCCTGATAGATGTAGGATAATACGTTCCTGTTCCTGGCAATGAATCAGTAAGTTTTGGTGATTGTGGAGAAGATGTTGGGAGTTTATGGAAGGAAAAAAAAGACAATATATAAGAGAAAGGCAGATCTGGAGGATAAAAAGAAGGTAAAGAGGTACTGAGAGGGCAAAATGAAAATATAGAGAATAGCAAGATCAATCAAGGTTGACCACAATAGAGAGAATAAGTGGGAGAATAAAAGATAAAGGGAGAATATAGAGTAGGGAAAAGGAGAACAGAGGGAATGAAGGGAAGGAGAAATGGAAATGAAGGAGATATAAGAGGAAGTAAGAGAGTAATGGGAGAATTTTGGGAATGAAGATGAGATTAAGAATCTAAACAGAGGCAGACTAAGAGACAGAAGGAATATGATAAAATGAGCATCAATACAATAAACAGATAATTGAGGTAAAAGAGAATATCTTCCTGGATGACGCCTTACTTGCATTCTGGTACTGTGCGATTCATATCATGGAATGGAGTGGAAGTTATCTGTAGAAGGTTTCTTTTTCATGTGGGCAGCCATTACATCCCAGTTACCACACAGGCTTCACAAAGCAAGATGACAATCCAGTGGCCAAAGGGCCCAAGACTGAACATCTGACTCTGCTGCATGGGTACTAATGTTCACGGATTACTGGGCACACACCAAGATGCTTCCTGATGTGCAATACTCCAAGTCTATTAATTAGTTCGGGCTAACTGTTACGTTAGAGTTACAAAGCAAATTTTTCTTGGATGTATCAAGAGCAATGAAGTGTTTTTTTTTAATTTCTTTATTTAGAGATACACCACAGAACAGGCCCTTCAGGCCCAACCTATTTCTTCAGCTGTCCATTGATTTTCGATGATGACTGAGGCCTGGGCAAAGTTGTATGGAAGACCTGCAGTTGCCCAAGCTGCAAGTCTCCCCTCTCCACACCACTGGCATTGTCCAAGGGAAGGGCATTAGGACCCATACAGCTTGGCACCGGTGTCTTCACAAAATAATGTCAGGTTAAGTGCCTTGCTCAAGGACACAACATGCTGCCTCAGCTAAGGTTTGAACTAGTGACCTTCAGATCACTAGACCGACACCTTAACCACTTGGCCATGCGCCACATGTTTACCTATTTGACCCTAGCCTAATTACAGGAAAATTTAACAATGACCAATTAACCTACTAAATGGAGAGGAAACCAGAGGCCCCTGGAGGAAGCCCAGACATTTACGGGGAGAATATGTAAACTCCTTACAGATGGAAGTGGGACTGAACTCCAAACTCTGTAGAGTGGAACTGGGAATTATGGGGAACTATCTGAAGATGAGCATACTTCATAAAAAGACCAAAAAAAAGTAAAATTGAGAAAATTAGACTTCGGAGTATAAATAAAGCGTAAGGAAGTTTAGAGATAGACAACAAGGAAGATAAACTAAAGGAAGAATATCAAGTCATCAAAAGGCTCTGAAAATGAGTATACACAAGGGAGAATATAGGGAATAAAGAAGCATTTGTTAATCTTTTTCTGAACATGCCTTCATTTAAACATGGGAGATCTTCTGCAATTCCAAGATAATACAATAAATATATATTAGTATAGATTTTATACTGAAAATAAATTGACTTTGTGGCTAAGAACAGCTCCAATAACATATACAAGTTCGTTGATAACACCACAGCTGTGGGCCGTATCAAAGGTGGTGATGAATTAGCATATGAGAGGGAGATTCAAAGCCTGTCTGAGTGGTGTAATAACAACTTTTCACTCAATCTCAATAAGATGAAGAAACAGATTGTAGTCTTCAGCAAAGGGAAACCAGAACCATAGAACATTACAGCACAGCAAAAGGCCTTTGACGGGCCGATATGAGCTGTCCTTCAATCCTCCAGCACCTCACCTGTAGATACCGACATTTTTAATATATCTGCCAGGGCCCTTGCAATTTCAACACTAGGCTCCTTCAAGGTCCGAGGGAATACCCTGTCAGGTCCTGGGGGTTTATCTACTCTGATTTGCCTCAAGATAGCAAGCGCCTCCTCCTCTTCAATCTGTATAGGTTCCATGACCTCACTACTTGTTTGCCTTATTTCCATTGAATCCATGCCAGTTACTTAATAAATACAGACGCAAAAAAACCCGTTTAAGATCTCCCCCATTTCTTTCAGTTCCATACATAGCCGACCACTCTGATCTTCAAGAGGACCAATTTTATTCCTTACTATCCTTTTGTTCTTAATATACCTGTAGAAGCTCTTTGGATTATCCTTCATCTTGACTGACAAAGCTACCTCATGTCTTCTTTTAGCCCTCAAGTATTTTTTGCACTTTTTATACTCCTCAAGTACCTTATTTGCTCCCTGTTTCCTATACATGTCATATATCTCTCTCTTCTTCTTTATCAGAGTTCCAATATCCCTAGAGAACCAAGGTTCCTTATTCTTAATCACTTTGTCTTTAATCCTGACAGGAACATACAAACTCTGCACTTTCAGAATTTCTCCTTTGAAAACCTCCCACTTACCAATCACATCCTTGCCAGAGAACAACCTGTCCCAATCCACGCTTTTTACATCCTTTCTCATTTTTTCAAATTTGGCCTTTTTCCAGTTTAGAACCTCAACCCGACGACCAGATCTATCTTTATCCAAGATCAAGTTGAAACTAATGGTGCTACTATCACTGGATCCAAAGTGTTCCCCTACACACACTTCCATCACCTGCCCTAACTCGTTTCCTAATGGGAGATCTAAAACTGCATCCGCTCTAGTAGGTACCTCTATATTTTGATTTAGAAAACTTTCCTGAACACATTTTACAAACTCTAACCCATCTAGACCTTTAACAGTGTGGGAGTCCCAATCAATATGTGGAAAATTAAGAAAACCCTACTATCACAACTTTATGTTTCCAGCAGTTGTCTGATATCTCTCTGCAGTTTTGTTCCTCCGATTCTCACTGACTATTGGGAGGTCTATAATACAACCCCATTAATGTGGTCATACCTTTCCTGTTTCTCAGTTCCACCCATATGGCCTTGGTAGACAAGCCCTCTAATCTGTCCTGCCTGAGCACTGCTGTAACATTTTCCCTAACTACCAATGCCAATCCCCACCCTTCATTCCTCTGCCTCTATCATGTCTGAAACATTGGAACCCTGGAAGTCCATGAATCAGTAATCATTGGAGGATTAGAGGTGAACAGGATCAGTAACTTTAATTTCCTGGGTGTCACTACCTTAGAGGACCTGTTCTGGACCCATCAAAAAAACATTATTGTGAAGTAAACACAGAAGTGCCTCTTACCTCCACAGGAGTCTCAGGAACTTTGTCATCAGAAACCTTAGGAAACTTCTATAGATGTGTGGTGGAAAGTGTGATGACTGGCTGTATTATGGCCTGGTATGGGAATACCAATGCCTTTAAGTGGAAAATCCTGCAAAAGATAGTGTATTCATCCCAATACAACACGGGTAAAATCCTCCCAACCATGGAGCACATCTATACAAAATATTGCTGTAAAAAAACAGCTTGCATTATCAAACATCCTCACCACTCAGGCCATGCTCTTTCCTTGCTGTTGCCATCAGGTAGAAGGTACAGTTGCCTCAGGACTTGCCCCACTAGGTTCAAGAACAGTCACTGCCCCTCAAGTATCAGGCTCTTGAATAAAAGGAGATAACTATACTCATTCTATTTCTAATGCTCCCACAACCAACAGTCTCACTTTAAGGACTCTTTATCTTGTTGCTTCATGCTCTTGTTATTTATTTATATTTGCATTTGCACAGTTTGTTGTCCATTGATCCTGTTTACAGTTACTGTTCTGTAGATTTATTAAGTACGCCCATAGGAAAAAGAAACTCAGGGTTGTACGCGGTGATAATAAATATTACTTTGATCTTTGAAATGTAAAAGCTGTGTTATAGTGATGGATGAAGATAAAAAACCATTGACTACAGGAGGAAGAAGCTAAAAGGTTCATAAGCCACCCCTCATTAGGGGATCAGAGGTGGAGAAGATTAGTAACTTTCCTTGGCATTATCACAGGATCTGTCCTGGGTCCAGTGCGTAAGTGCCGGCAGAAAGAAGGCTCAGCGGTGTCTCAACTTTCTTGGAAGTCTGCATAGAATTGTTAAGTCACCTAAAACTTTGACAAGCTTCTATAGATGCACAGCGGAGAATATCCTGACTGGTTGCATCACAGCCTGACATGTAAGCATCAACGCACAGGAATGGGAAAGTCCACAGAAATTGGAAGGTGCAGCCCAGTCTATCGCAGGGAAAGCCTTCCCCTTCATTGAGCTCATTTGCAAAGAACGCTGCCATTAGAAAGCAGCGCCCCCATCATCCAGGCCATGCTCCCTACTCACTACAACCATTGGGCAGGAGGTACAGGAGCTTTGGATCCTACACCACTACATTTAGTTACAGTTACTGGCCTACAACCATCATGATCCTAAACCAGCATGGATAGCTTTCATACCGCAATCTATGGACTCACTTTCAAGGACTCTAAAACTTCTGTTCTCAGTATTATTGTTTTATATTTGCACCATTTGTCTTCTTTTGCATTATTTGTTTGCCATTCTTTGTTTATGTGTAATCTTTCATAAATTCTGTTGTATTTCTCTATTTTCCTGTGCACGCCTGCAAGAAAATGAGTCGCAAGATATAAACTTGACTTTGGAAAGGAGAGAAATACAATTAAGAGAGTAGAAACAGGAAAAGAAAAATATAAAGGAAGGGAACAGATAAAGTGAAAGGGAGATTTTGGAGGCTCTGAACATGAAAATGCAAAGAACAACAGACTGGTAACTCCACATTGCAGGGTGTGGAATCTTCAGGCAAATCAGAGGAATGTAAGGGAAGATGGTATTCAATACTAATCAATGAGTCTATTGGTGCAGGTAGGAGCTGAGGCTTATCCTGGAAGGATCTTGAAGCTGGCCCATATGGGTTTAGCTTAAAAACCAAAGGGAACAATTATTTTGCTGGGGTTGTTCTGAAGCCTCCAATTGATCAGTGGGCAAGTCACAAAGGAATGTATAATTGTATGGTAGTAGTGGTGGTAGGTTTTAGCTTCCCCAGTATTAACTGGATCACCCTTTCTGTGAAGTGGGGGAGGGAATTTTGAGCTTACATGTAAATAGTCCCACAAAAGAAAGGACAGCACTGGACCTACTAGAGTCATTGAGTTATACAGCACTACAACTCAGCAAAAGGTCCTTTGGCCCATCTAGTCCATGCTGAAGTGTTATTCTGCCTAGAGCCATCAACATGCACCTGGAACATAGTCTATTGTACCCCTCTCATCCATGCACTTGTCCAAACTTCTCTTAAATTTTGCAACTAATCCCGCAACCACCACTTCTGTGGCAGCTTACTCAGCACTTGTACCATGCTCTGAGTGAAGAATTTTGCCCCTTAAATACCCCTGAGATATTTCACTTTTCACCATTACCCTATGACCTCTAGTTATAGTCTCACCTAACCTCAAAGGAAAAACCTGCTTTGCATACCTCTATTAAATCTCCCCTCATTTTCCTATGCTCCAGGGAATAAAATCTTATTCAACCTTTCCCTATGACTCAGGTCCTCAAAATCCCAGCAGCATCCTTGTAAATTTTTTTCTGCACTTTTTCAAACTTATTTAAATCTTTGCTGTAGGTAGGTAAACAGAACTGCCCACAATACTCAAAATGTGTCCATACCAACATCTTATACAACTCCATTATAATATCCTAACTCTTGTATTCAATACTTTGATTTATAAATGTCAATGTGCCAAAAGCTTTTTTACAACTCTATCTACCTATTGTGCCACTTTCAAGGAATTATAAATCTGTATTCCCAAATCTTATTTTCTACCATATTCCTCAGTACCCAACCACTCATTGTGTAAATCTTACCCTGATTTATCCTCCAAAAGTGCATGCTTGTCTGCATTAAATTCCATCTGCTTTTTTCAGCCTATTTTTCCAGCTGATCCAGATCCCCTTACAAGCTTTGATAGCTTTTGTCACTGTCCACAAAGTCCTGAATCTTGATGTCCTCCAAAAATGTGCTGATTTAGTTTACCACATTATCATCCAGATCATTAATATAGATGACAAACAGCAACGGACCCAGCACAACACTAGACACAGGGCTCCAGTCAATGAGGCAACCATCTAACACCATTCTCTGGTTCTCCCACTCAGCCAATGTTAAATCCAATTTACTACTTCATTCTGAATGCCAAGCAACTGAACCTTTTAGAAAAGCCTCCAACGTGAACTTTGTCAAAACCCTTGCTAAAGTCCATGTAAACAACATCCACTACCTTTCCTTCATCAAATTTCCTGGTAACCTCCCTGAAAAACATTGGTGTTTGAATGCCGAAAGATTGGTCAGACATGTCCTACCATGCACAAAGGCATGTTGACCAGCCCTAATCAGGCCCTGTCTATCTAAATATTTTGTCCTTCAGAATATCTTACAATAATATACCCTCTACTGATGTCAGGCTCACTGGCTATAATTTCCCATCTTATTCTTAGAGACTTTCCTGAATAATGGAACAAAATCAGTTATCCTCCACTCTTCTAGCATCTCACCAGTAGTTAAGGACGTCTTAATTCCCTCTACGAAGGCCCCAGCAATTTCGGCACTTGCCTCCCACTTGGTCCAAGAGGACACCTTGTCAGGCCCTGAGGACTTACCCTCCCTTGATTTTCCTCAAGACAGCAAGCATCTCCTCTTCTGTAATCTAGATATGGTTCATGACCTCTCTTCTGTTTAGCCTCAGTTCTATAAGTTCTGTGTCCATCTCCTGAGTAGATACAGATACAAAAATGTGCCACAGTGGTATAGCTATTAGCATAATGCTATTACAGCTTAGGGTGTTACAGATCAGAGTTTAACCCCAGCATCCTCTGTAAGGAGTTTGTACGCCTTCCCCATGAAATGTATGGTTTCCTCTCACAGTCCAAATACATACCAGTTAGTAGGTTAATCAATCAATGTAAATTGTCCCATTATTAGACTAGGATTAAATCAGTGGATTGATGGTGGCGTGCCTCAAAGGGCCTATTCTGCACTGTGTCTCTAAACAAAAATAAAATTTTAAAAATCAATTTAAAATCTTCTTAATCTCTTTTGGTTCCATGCATAGATGACTACACTGATCCATTTGCTCTTAACATAACTGTAGAAACCTCTTGGGACTCTTCTTTACCTTGTCCGCCGGGCAACCTCCTGCCTTCTTTGAGCCACCTGATTTCCCTCTTAAGTCTTCCCTTGCACTTCTGGTACTCCTCAAATGCCTCATTTGTACCTCGCTGTCTATTTCTGCATTGCACCTCCTTCTTCTTAACCAGGTCCTTAATACCCTTTGAAAGCTAAGGCTCCATAAATCTGTTAGCCTTTCCTTTTATCCTAGCAGGAACACACAAACATTGTACTCTCGATATTTCACTTTTGAAGCCCTGTCCCCATGTCCAAAGTATCCTTTCCCAGAAAGTAGCCTATCCAACTCCACACCTACCAGGTTCATTCTAATACCATTAAAATAAGCCCTTCTCCAATTCAGAATCTCAACCCAAAGCCTAGGCCTATCATTTTCCATAATTATCTTGAAACTTATGGAATTACAATCACTAGGTCTAAAGTGTTCCCCTACATACACTTCCGGTCTAAACCAACGGAACCCAGGAACATTGAGCTGCCAGTCCTGCCACCCCTGCAACCAAGTCTCACTAATGGCTACAGTATCATAATGCCATGTGCTGATCCATGCTCTAAGCTGATCTGCCTTACCTACAATATTGCTTGCTTTGAAAAAGAGGAAACTCAGAACATTAGTCCCTCCATGCTCAGCCTTTCAGTTCTTGTCTTTGTAGGTAGGCTTAGCATCTGCTTTCCCCACAACCACTCTACTAGCTGCTCTGGCACTCTAGTTCCCATCCCCTTGCAACTGCAGCTTAACCACCCCCAACCCCTTACAGCACTAGCAAACCTTCGCAAAAGGATATTGGTCACCTTCCAGATCAGGAGCAAGCCATCCCATTTGTACAGGTCCCACCTTCCCTGGAAGAGAGGAAGTCCCTGTTGTACATACTATTTATTATAAATTGCTGTAAGTTGCACATTTAGATGGAGACATAACAAAGATTTTTATTCCTCATGTATATGAAGGATGTAAGAGATAAAGTCAATTCAATTCAATGATCTAGAAGTTCTGAAGCCCTCACTCCTGCACTATGTCCTTAGCTGCATGTTAAACTGCAGTATCTTCCTATTTCTAGTCTTACTAGCATGTAGCCTTTGGTAGCTATCCCAAGATCATCACCCTGGAGGTCCTATCCTTTACCTTAGCACCTAAATCCCAGACCTCACTTTATAGGACCTCATCACCCTTCCTGCCCATGTCACTGGTACTGACATGGCTTCTCCCCCTCCCACTTAGGAATACCATGAAATCAATCTGAGTATTTTTGGTCTATTCCCCTAACCATTAAATCCCCATCATTACTGCTCACTTCTTCATCCCCCTTCCCTTCCAAGTCACAGAGCCAGATTCATTGCCAGACTCCTGACCAGAGGCTTTCCTCTGCTAGGTTGTCCATCATAGTATTCAAAACAATATACTTGTTATTGATGGGAATGGCCTCAGGGTGTCCTGCACTGGCTGCCTATTGCCTTTCTCTCTCCTGACAGTCACCCAGTTCCCTGTGTCCTACACCTAAAATCTGTAAGCTGCAGCTTGTGTGATCTCTAGATCCACAGTATCCATCAGGAATGTAGCTGAGCAAATGGAGGCCGTGTCAGTGAGAGCCATGACTGAAACTCTGTAAGTTCTAACGTTGTGATAGAGATAGATGAGATGGACCAGGCATTAAGATAGCAAAATTTGGGGAGGCTGATTTCAACATGGCACAACAGGATAAAAGTGGACTGGGAGCGGCTATTGTAGTTAAGTTCATACACGACCAATGGGGGCCATTCAGAAATGAAACAGGGCTGAGGATCAATATGTTCTCATAAAGGAGAACAGTATGGCCAAAATTCCAAAGAACCCTGAGTATCAAGGAGCATTTGTGATTAGAAAAATTAAGAAAGTATAGCTTATGACAAGCTTAGAGAAAACAGAATAGGCCTGTCAAGAGATTGAAGGTCTAAGGAGGATGTGGAGATATCATAAGGGAATTCTCATCTATATTCACTATGAAAGAGAACGTTATAATTGGGGAATTCGAGCAGTCTAGAACAAATTACCATGAAAAAGTATGAAATTACCATGAGGAAGATGTCTTTGTGGGTTTAAAAGGATATAAATCACCAGGGCCTGATGAGATATATCTGAGGCTGCTTTGGGAGGCATGGAAGAAGGCTGCAGGGCTTGACAGAGATTTTCAAATCTTTGACCACAGAAGAGAGAGGCAGAACGACTAGAGGACAGCAAGTGTCCTTCACTAGAGAAGGGCAGCGGTGATTAGTCATATAATTATAAGCTGGTGAGTGTAACATCGGTGAAAAGGGAAGTTATTTAAAAAAAACTCTAAGGGACAGCATAATTCTGGCCTCGGAGGGGCAGAGCACTTGACTAGTGACAGATAGGATTTGTTAAAGGGAAGTCCTGTTTAGATAATTTGGTGACTTTTTTTGATAAGCATAATGTAGTTGATGTAGTTTATATAGGCTCTAGCTGGGCCTTTGACAAATTCAACTTTGGAGACTGGTTCAAACATAAAAACCCATCGGATCCTGGACAACTTGGTAAACTGGATCTGAAACTGATTTAGTGAGGGTAGATAGTGAGAATCTTTTCCCTTTATCAGAGATGTGATAGGAAGCAGAACGGCGATGGCTGATTTTGTAATCGGAAGCTTGAGACTAATGGCGTGCCACAGGGAACTCTGCAGAGGCCTGTGCTGTATTTTTTGTATATAAGGACCCGGATGAAAATGCAGGAGGCATTCTTACTAAGTTTGCTGATGACACAAAAATTGGTGGTGTTATTAATACTGAGCACAGTGAACATTAGGTACAGAACAGTGTTGTTGAGATGGTAAGATGGGTGAAGAAAAGGTAAATTTAATTTAATTTTAGAAAATGTGAGGTACTGCCTATGGCTAAGATAAACAATGAATGGTAGGATCTAAGGTGTGGTGAGGAACACAGGTAATGATTGTACTAAACACAAAGAGATTCTGTAGGTGCTGGAGATCCAGACCAACAAATAAAATGGAATGCACAACTGGTCAGGCAGCATCTATGGAGGGAAATAAACAGCCGACGTTTCAGGCCAAGACCCTTCATAGGCATACATTGATGGCAACATGGCAGGTAGTTAAGGTCATTAAGAAGCAATGTTTGCCTTCAGTAACCAGGACATGGAATGTAAGTGCGGGGAGGTTACCTACCAACTACATAAGAGATAAGTGCAGTTCTGATCAACACTATATAGAAAGGGTTTCATTTCACTGGAGATTCCCTAGAACTATTCCCTGGGTTGGAGTGATTCAGCTATGAAGAGTGACTTGGAAAGGCTGGGTTTGTTTCCTTTGGAACATAGGAGGCTGATGGGGTCCTGAATGAGGTATACAAAATTATGAGGGGCTTTGAGAGGGTAGATATTGAGAATCTATTCCTCTTAACAGAGGTGTTCAGAGGTGGCAGAGGAAATTTAGAGGACATGTAAGGAAGAGTTTGTTTTCACCCAGAGGGTAGTTGGAATCTGGAACACTTTGCCTGAATGAATATAAGATGCAGGTACTCCCACAACATTTAATCAGGACTTGGTTAAGGACTTGAATCACCATGGCATAGAAGGCTACAGGCCAAGAGCTGGAAAATGGGATCAGTATAATAGGTCAGACCACATTTGTAGTACGATGAGCAATTCGGGCCCCATATCTAAGAAAGGATGGGCTGTCATTGCTCAGGGTCTAGTGGAGATTCCAGTAATGGGTTAATATCTGGAGGGTGTATGATGGCACTGAGCCTGTGCTCACTGGAGTTTAGAAGAATGAGGGGGGACCTAATTCTGCTCCTATATCTTAAAGTCTTATGGTTTTAAAGGCACTTGTTAGCCATCAAGCAAATGGTGAGCCAAAGGGTTTGTCATATGCTGTATGACTGTTGATCGGTGTCTCTTAAGAAATGATTCAAAGGGAGTGAAAGGAAGAATACTGTGTAGTACAGGAGTAACTATATTTGTGTTACTCAAAGGGATAATATTGAGACTAAGATGACCAAAAATGGAAGGGAGCCATAGAGAATAAAGGCTGTGAGGTTATATAGATTCAATGAGCATGGTATATTTCTACAGATGTACCGTGGAGAGTATCTGCTAGGTTGCATCACTCTCTGTATGGGGGCAGCAATGCCCAGTACTGGAGAAGGCTGCAGAGGGTTATAGACTCAGCCAGCACTATCCTGCCCACTATTGAACATGTTCTCAAAATGCAATACCTCAAGAAGTTGGCATTGATCCTGATGGACCTCCTGCACCCAGAACATGCCATCTTCTTATTATGAGGAGGTACGGGAGCCTGAAGATAAACATTCAGAACTTTAAAAACTGTTTCTTCCTTTCTGCCATCCATGAATACTACCTCACTATTCTGTTCTCTTTCTACACTACCTATTCTTAAATATATTCTTATTGCAATAGATAGTCATTTTTATGTCTCGCACTGAACTGCTGCTGCAAAGCAACGAACATAACAACACGTGTCAGTGATAGTAACCCTGAGTCTGATTCTGAAAACATGGAGGAAAGTTTGAAATTTTATGGGAATGAGAAGGAACATAGGAAGGCATAAAAAGAATAAAAGTTTGAGGTTCCTGGGCTGGTCTCGGTGTCCAGGACTGTAATTCGCAGGCGCTCTCTGTTCATATTTACCTGGTCTGACGTGGAGGACTAATCATGCTGTCGTAAAGCAACTCAGTATTCTGTTCTTGCAATTCTGATTTGGACCCAACATTTTAGGACATTTATCTAAAGTGAATAAATATGTTACAAATTATAAAATAATATTTAAAATAAGATTAACTAAGAATACAATTAACTAATTTTTAAAAAGTAAATTAATACTAAGTAATTTTAACAGGCTACCTTTCCATTTGCTTCTTATTCAGCAGCCTGGAAATTCCCTTTGAAAACAGTGGAATATTAGACCCTGCACCTGTTGAAGAATCAGCGAAGTGATACCCAAGACTAGTGATGGGAGATATCAGCAGGACCGTGCTCCAGATCTGTCAGTAAATGCAGGATTTTAGGATTTGCCGTGGATGAGACTTGCTGCCATTTAAGTGCCGACTCTTTTCAGAACCACATTCAGGGATTTGCATTGACCAGAGAGTAAAAGCATGTACAATGATTAAGTTCAGTGTGTAGATTATGTTTTCCATCTTGTCGCAGCCCTGCTTCCAAATGTAGGAAAAGTGACAGAAGATGCTACAAATTGAGTGGTATTACCATCCCCGAGTCCCCACCATTAATGTCCAGTAGGGCGAGGGGAGGGGGAGAAGGGAAGGTAACTATTGACTAGAAATTCAACTGGTCTGCCACATAACTTCACTTGACTTTGTTCAAGATCTGGTGAGTATTCCGTAACCATAGAATAATCTTTCTGCAAGACACAAGTCAAGAGAATAATGCTGGAATTTTTCTCCATTGGATATCCCAATCCTGTTCGAATATACTCAGGGAACTTACTACGACCCAGAGATGTCAGTCTGCATCAAAACCGCCTCAGTCACATTAAGCATTAATTTCCTCTGATGTTCTAGTTACAAAGTGTACCATTTACAAAATATACTGCAGTACCTGCATTTGCTATTTTGAAAGAACCTTCCATGGATAAAGAATTCAGGCACGTGACATCTCATCTCGAGCTGGAAACATAATTGCTGTCTCTTCATCATTGCAGCTTCTAAATGCTGGAACTCTTTGCCAAAGCTATCATGAGAGTTCTTTCACCTGGGCCGCACGGTGAAGGAAAGTGGCTCACTGTGCAGAGGAGGTTAACAGGGTGCTTCCTGGACTGAAGAGTGTGTCTCATGAAGACAGTTTTGAGCAAGCTTGGGATTTTCTCATTTGAGCAAAGGAGGGTGAGGGCTGGCCTGAGAGTGATGAACAAAAGGTAAGTGGCATCGATTGAGTGGATAGCCAGAGACTTTATTGCAGGGTGGAAATGGTTAATACAAGCAGGCAGAGTTTTAAGGTACTTGGAGGAAAATATAGAGTGGATGTCAGAGATTAATGTGTGCATGGAACATGCTGCCAGGAATGATGGTAGAGGCAGATACATTAGGAGCATTTAAGAAACTCTTGGATAGGCACATAGACGATAGAAAAATGGAGGGTTATGTAGGAGGGGAGGAGTTTGGAGCAGGTTAGAAGGTCGATGTTATATTACTGAAGGGCCTTATTGTGCTGTAACATTCTAGGTTCTATGTTTGATTACCTTTTCAGGGACAAACCAAATAGAAAACGCTGGGAATACCCTTCAGGTCAGATAGCATCTGTGGAGAGAGAAAAGTAACATCTGAAGTCATTTAGATTTCCAGTGCCTTTGTTGCCTCTCACTTATCAAGGGAGAATAAGGGAGAATGCAGCCCACATCCTAAAATATTAATAGGTATCTGTGACTAAAAACAGAGGAGCAGTAATAAAAAAAAATTAAAGCGTGACATACAGAGGGTAGTAACCCATGAATATCTACAATATCTAATAAGGTCCAAGAAAGGACTGACAATAGATTAGACACTGTTCAATCAACAAACGTAACTGGACTGATGTGCTGGGCAATTAAAAGAGCAGAAGTCCAAACCCTGCGTACATTCTTTTTTCAAAATCTTGCTCTTGTGTAATAAATTGCGGGTTTCAAGACTGAAGAGCGTTGTTTTTCGTTGTGGGGGTGAAAGGAGAAGTGTATGGGAATCAAGAGTCCAGAATTTTGGTCACGGCACCGCATCGAGAAAGTGACGCCCTGGCTACGAGAGGAAACGGGCTGTAGTATAACTCGGCTGTGATTTCGCATGATTTCCAGGCAATTTTAATCTTCGAATCATTGTAGTGCCAAAATTAGTAATGAATAAACTTTGTTTCCGGATTCAGAGCAACCTGCAAGAGAGCAGGAGACTGCGGCCAGTGGTTCGGATCAAACTCCGCTGTTTTATGTGGATAACTTGGGAATGATATTGGAATCAAGTGAAGTGTCCCATCCCGACACAGAAAATGCTTCATGATGTCCAACGTGCGCGCGCACACGCACACAAACACACACCTACACCCTTGCAAACACTCCCTACAAATTCACATCCATGCCCTATAAATAACAAGAAGGGATACTACAAGATCACATCGAGGAAGACGGGAACAATGTTAGTGAGGGAAGTAAACACATTATACGGCGTACTTGGGTCGGGAGAACCTACAATGAATATTGCAGGAAGAGGGCTGAATCAGATTGAAGGGAATGAAGTGGCCGGCTGTGAGTTAACACGTGAAAATGCGTGACAGAGGCAGTATAAACCAGAGACAAGAGCGTGTGTGTGTGTGTGTGTGTGTGTGTGTGTGAGAGAGAGAGAGAGAGAGAGAGAGAGAGAGACAGACAGACAGACAGACAGACAGAGAGAGAGAGAGAGAGAGAGAGAAAGAGAGAGAGAGACAGAGAGAGAGACAGACAGAGAGAGAGAGAGAGAGAGAGAGAGAGAGAAAATTGTTTGGAAAGGACAATCCACATTGTCCCATTTTTTCCTTACTTACACTGCTTGTATAACCAAATGAGAAATTTGGGTGTACAATTGTTCCCTTTAAAACAATTGTTTCCGGAACATGATTCTCTGGCAAGTTGTTAATGCTGACTCAATGGTACGCGCTCCCTGTCTAAAACTTATTGCGCGGGACAGTTCGAAGCAGACTGTGAAGAGAGCAGCGCCGCCCGGCTCGCGACCACACTGTCACGCTACCCTTAAAGCATTTTATATATTGGTGATTGGAGAGATACGCGAAAGTAGAAACAGAAGTAATCGCCCTGCAAAAATCCCTATGCAATGAAAACTGTGGAAAAATTTTGAAATCGAAATTGCTCAAAGCGAAAAAGCTTCACAGATGCCACCACCTCCGCAATCCCAAACCAATGTTTATAAATCAAGGGGAGCGAGGGGACAGTGTGGAATGGATCGACTGAAATAAAAATTATCACTATCCTGAGATATAGATGCACATAAATTATTTTCGCTTTTTGTCTTTAAATAATATCTGGTCAGCTATCCGAGCCGCGGTTGTATGGAGCCCCACTGCGGTCTCCCGTTCCTTCCACTGGTCAGCTTCAATGTGTTGTGTCTCACAGTCGCTAGTGTGGCTTTTGAGTTTCCGTGACTTATTTTCCGGAATCTCACGCCAAATATGGAGAAAAGGAGGGACGGAGGCGTTCTCTAGCCCGCCCCTGTCTCCCGCCGGATCCTCTCGCCATACATGGACAGCCAAATGCAACCGGAATCCCTCTCTTAACTCTTGGAAATGCTCGGCCGCGCAGAAGTATTCAGTTAGCAATAGCGCATCGCCAGCCCAGGAATGGGGAGAGGGGAAGGAGGGAGTGGGATTTGTCCCTTCCGCTCTTGGCCCGAGTGCTGGCCGGGCCCATGGGACTGTTCCCTACCCGGCGCCGAGGGGAGGGGCAGCGCTGGCGTCTTGCACACCCGCGCTAGCGCGTCGCAGCCCTTTTCCTCTCTCATCCATATATGGTCTCTTACGTCACGGGGCATTCGCTGGGTCGGGATAAATAGTAAATGAAGCTCGAGAGAGGGAGGCTGAAGCAGAGAGAAAGTGTGTGAGAGAAGTGGCAGAGATTAGCAGCAGTTTTAAGGGAGCTAAACATTTAATAAGCGGCAGGGGAAAGAGCCCTGCCACTTAGGCTTTCCGAATCAGGGCAACCCCACACTGACATAGCCCGGCTTCACCACTGACACTAACGATAACTGGAGGCAGGAGGAGAGGAAGAAAGAGAGAGAAAAGTTTTCATTTTGATCCGAATTCCGGCCAAAACAAACGATGACAGCGAAAACGGTGGAGAAAATCCCGCTGCCGCTCGGAAATCTCTTTCACCAGCTGCCCGAAAGCATGTTCCCCGTGGAGGAGATCAGTTCGATGCCCACGTCCGTCACTATCTTCCCTAACCCTGAAATGGCACAGTATGAGCAGATGGCCTCAGGTAAGCAACTTGGGCACCGTGCACCTATTCGGTATGCGCGACTTGTAGGGAGGGCGGCCGCTGCTGCGAACCCCCCGCGCATCTTCATTTGTTTCATGCAACAGTTTGTTTAGTAGCGCAGAGGCGACCGGACTTTCCACCTCATTCATTCATTTCGCGGGCGCTAGAAATCATTAACCAGGAAAATCGCGTGAACCCGACGTGAAAATAGAATGCGCCGTAATGTTATTTTTTTTAAGTTAAATATCTTGGAACGTGGGGTTGTTTGGTGAGCCGTTTAGTCTGGCATCCAGTTTGTTGTGTTTGGTGGCTCCTGTTTACTTGTTGATGAAGGGGTTGTGTCTCAGGTGCGCCCCGTCAGTCCCACCTCCGCTTGTAGTTACTTCTCCAAACCTACGTGAAACTCCGCGTTGCATCCTTCAGGCTCCAACAATTGTCCTTTACTTTTCAGATGGGATAATCAACGTGGACATGGCCAGCGACAAAAGAGCGATCGATTTACCTTATCCCAACAGCTACCACCTACCCTCTGCACACAGAACACAGACTGTTGGCTACACAGGCAAATTTTCCATCGAGTCTCAGTGCGCCAGTCCCAACTGGAATCCTGAAGGTATCATCGTGAGCGCCGGGGTCCTCGGAATCCCCGCATCGTCCTCCTCTTCATCGTCGTCCTCCTCCTCCACGGCTTCTCCAAACCCGCTCTCCAGTCCCCTCAGCTGCACGATGGCGCAGAGTCAGAACGAGATGGAGCATATGTACTCGCCGCCACCTCCTTACACCTGCGGGGAGATATATCAAGACCCGACTCCTTTCTACAGCACCTCCACTGGCACCCTCGGGTACCCTCCTCCCCCGTCCTACCCTTCTCCAAAACCGATGGTAGACAGCACTTTATTCCCCATCCTGCCGGACTATAGCAGCATCTTCCAGCCCCAGCACCCGCACCGAGACCTGCACCCGGGGACCGAGCGCAAGCCTTTCTCCTGCCCCGTGGAACCCGGCAGAATGGCACCGCCTCTGACTCCGCTTTCCACCATCAGAAACTTCACCCTGGGCAACCCGGCAGGGGAGGGCTCCCGGCTGCCCAGTGCATACGGCGGACAGAACCTACCTCTCCGGCCCATCAGGCTCAGGAAATACCCAAACCGCCCCAGCAAGACCCCGGTGCACGAGAGACCTTACCCGTGTCCGGCCGAGGGCTGCGACCGGAGGTTCTCTCGCTCCGACGAACTCACCCGGCACATTCGGATCCACACGGGGCACAAGCCTTTCCAGTGCCGCATCTGCATGAGGAACTTCAGCCGGAGCGACCACCTCACCACCCACATCCGCACCCACACCGGCGAGAAACCCTTCTCCTGCGACTTCTGCGGCAGGAAGTTCGCCAGGAGCGACGAGAGGAAGAGGCACACCAAGATCCACCTGAGGCAGAAGGAGAAGAAGCTGGCCAGCGAGAGGGCGGCCAGTTCCTCTGTGGGACCTCTCTGCAGCGGCAGCAGTCCCTTGCCTCTCTGTCCGCCCAGAACAGTCTAAACTGGAAACACAACCCGCTAAGAAATGACACTACTGTACCCGAAGGCAAAGCACCTAAGGGCGTAGACAGAGTATTTATGGCAGATTGCACCCGAATTTCTGACAGTTCCTTGATATACTGTTTGCTGCTTCGTCTCCAAGAACATGAGAACGCCCCTCTCCCCTGAAGACCTTTTGGGGAAAGCACATTGACTTTTTTTTTCTTTATCTCGGCTTTTCTTTGTATTATTTTGCAGCACACGTTTTCTGGTTTCCCACAACGGCTAAGGTAGTCAGGACACTGCACATGCCGTATTAACGATCGGTGCCACCTGCCAGTCCCTCCCCGCCGTTCGGCGAGGCACAGCCTTCCCTCCAAAGCCACTTCCTAAACATGTAACCGGCGTGAGGTGGCTTGAAAACGACCTTGGAGGGAAGGGACTTGAGGCGGAGAAGGTGTGGTCGCGGGGAACTTGTATGCAAGATAGGAAAGGGATGTTTTGTGGAAAAGGCAGCGAATGTTTTCTGAGGAAATTAGCTTCGGCACTTTTTTTTATTGGTCACTAATATTTTCAACAACAAAAAAAAAGCTAAGCATGATAAGCAATGTAAAAGCTCTCTAATCGGATAAGCATAACCAGGAACAGGCTTCCTTTTGCTGAACCCTTAAGTTTAGTACAGCAAACAATTCATATTTTAATTCTTTCCTAGTGGTGTAACCGACGCCCAAAGGAAAAAGGGGGTTAGAGAATTCAAACCGGATCAGAGAATACTGAGAGACAACTTTATCCCGTGTTAGTTTAAATCGCAAGTGGATGTTTTGTACTTTCGCATTTGAACTCTGCATGCTGAGATTTTTTGGTGCCTTGTTTATTGTGGACGATTCTATATGTCTGCATGTAAATATCCGGCCTTAAAGACTGACCATGGCAATCGTGAAATCGCCAATAACCTTCACAAGCTGGCGAAACGGTTCAATTCCTGCCAATTAATATGGAATTTTTTAGAAAATATTTTTGTACGTGTTTTGTGCTAATATTTCCAAGTGTTTCATATTTTGTAGCAAAGCTCTGGTTGTAAAGAGTGTGAATAATTCTTATGTTGCTGATGCTGACCTGTCAATTGTTTAATGTATTGGTGTAAAACCACTAACTGGGTGAAAATTGAACTAATTGCTCCCGTCAAACTTTACTGTTTTATGGTTATATTGATGTAAATATAATTTTGCAAAATATGTATATTGTGTGTGTGTGTGGGTTTTCATAAACTGCATTCGAAATGAATCATTTATATGCCATTCGGATTTTTCTGATCTGAAATGTACTGTCTAAAGACAATGAAGCGGGGTCAATAATAACTTACAAAAAAGAATTGGGTTAATGAAAAAGAACAAATTTCACGAAATGCGTCAGTGATATTAAACCTAATTCTGATTCTGAAGAGGGGTAAAGAGAGAAGCAATGGATCTAAGTGGTTAGTGGTTATACGACTGGCCCAATACTTCTCTCTATTGAGAATCATTCCATAATTCTGACCTTTTATCCAGAACTCCCAGTCCAGTCAGTACCACAATGAAATGTCAGCCTGTACTGTGGATCCCAGATTGGGCAGGGACCTTGCATTCACGGGGTTGTGTGATCCAGAGGCAATTGTGCGCCAATGAGCAAAGCCAACAGCAACAACAACCGATTATGTACCTTCCATTTGGCGTCTAATAAGTCGCCCAGGCGCCCTATTCTTCAGCAGCCACTAGCTTTCAAAAACGTGGCGAATATGCAGGCTGATAGATGTGTATTCCTTTATGTGCAGATGATAGGGTCGCTCCGGAATGTGCTTACCCCACGTAACTCACTTAGAAGCTTAACTGAAAAAAAATAAGAAATGGGGCATACCTGGGGAAGTTTCTTTTTAACATGTCACGAAAGATTGTTTACTCAGATAGTTCTGAATTGCTTTCGAACAGTCCGTTTCCATAACGGGGCTAAAAACTGGGTTTTTAGGACGTGCAGCCATGGCACCAGCCAACCAAAACATCTCCCGCCGTTCTGTTTTTGTTTGACAATGTGCACTGGACAAAATAATTAGAAGTCTTCTGCTCTCCAGATCAATTGACTTAATATCTGGATTCTCCTTCAAATTGTTTTATCCACCTGTTACGATCGCCAGTCCAAAGTAACTCACATTTCGGCTTTGTGGAGCAAAATGACTTCCTTTTATCCCCCATGTGGTAAAATAATAACTGGACGAGTCGCTTTAAGACGTTGGAGCTGAATTAGCTCTAGATCAAAATAAATCACCCACTGGCCCAGCTCCTGCTTGGAAACGTCTCACAAACACGACGCAAGTTCTGTCGGCAGGGGAGATCACATCGATATTGGAGGTGGGGTTCGATTTGACCCCTGTCACCTGCTCTGTCCCCTATCAGTTCTTAGGCTAGTTGGTGGCGGTGGAGTCTTGTTGGGAGATGAAGTTTGCTGGTGGTCCATGCAGACTGTGTAGGGAGGTGGAACTTGAGCTGGTGTTTGAGCGAGGTGACGTGCTGTTGGTGTTGGTGATTAATCGGGGACTGAGAAATTAGTGGTGGGTAATGGGGAGTAAGACAGCTATCCTCTCCCCCAGCCCTCCTTGAAACTAAGTTGGTCCAAGTCGCAATGCACACCAAAAGTCACATATAAGCTTAGCCACTAACTCCTGCTTAGACTCCACATAACCCCAACATCCTATCAGCCCGCAATACTACCCCTCTCCTGCTTTGAACCCCATTAATTTTAATGCCAGCAAAGCCACACCATCACTTCCCAATACTAGCTCAATGAACCATCCCAATACCCAAATGTGTCCTATCAACTCCACTTTGCAGCACTCCACAAAACTAACTCCATTCCAATTACCCCACCCCATTCCTCCGGGTATCAATTCCTAATATCCATGGCTTTCACCAGTAGAACCAACTTGGCTGACTAAATCTCATAGTCTCTTCCCATCAAAATCTCTCCCCACTCACCACAACAGCACTGTATATGCCTGAGTTGGATGATGTTTCTCAGAAGTATGAAAGGAAGTCTCTGAAAGGAATGTGGATTGGATTAGAGGATGCACTCCATGTCCTTTGCCATTTAAGCCAGGAAAGAAGTTACCTGTAGTCCCAAAGTTAAACCACAATTACACCGTCTGGATTTGGATGAAATTCCTGCTGATCCATTGCTGTGTGTCACTCAGTGGAGGAGAAGAGCAGACAATGCCAGCACTGTGGGCAATGTTACGGAGATGAGAAATTAATGTTCAAAGATAATTCCTTGAGAAACTCCCAGTTACAAATGTGGAAGAAGAAAGATTAGCTACGTATTTTAGTTCTATTGCAGTCATTGATGAGAATATGACAATAAGACTACAAGACATAGGAATAGAACTAGGCCGACTGGCCCATTGAATCTGCTCCGACATTTAATTGTAGCTGATTTAGTAACATCACAGACTGCCAACTATACAATAGAAGTGACCCACAGCTGGAGACAGGGAAGGATTTATGCTTGATTTTATTATCCTGAGTATAATTTGAAGGGTTTGAGCAGTAAATTGACATCAGTTTTGTTAACCTGAGCATTTTGAAATAGGCTAAACCTTTTCCATCAAACACCAGTTTTGAGACAGTCGGAACAGGAGCCATTACCACAAACAAAATGTATATCTCATCTTTACATTCTTAAGAACACAGGGACAGAAGAAATAGAAACATTGTCACTGTTGAAGAAGTTCATGTCAGATTTTTTTTGACTCAGTGCCATTTTCCTGTACCTCATAACATTTCATTGCATAAGACCACAAAACATAGGAGCAGAATGAGGCTATTTATCCCATTGAGCCTGCTCAGTCAGTATTACCCCTCTCAATCCCATTCTCCTGTCATCTCTGCATAACCTTTGACACCCTTACTAATCAAGAATCTATCAACATCTGCTTTAAATACACCCAATGATTTGGCTCCACATCCCTCTCTGGCAGGGGTTCCCAACATGGTGTCCATAAGCCCCTTGCTTAGTGGTATTGGTCCATTGCTTAAAAATGATTGGGAACCTCTGTTCTATGGCAATGAATTCCACAGATTTACCACCCTCTGGCTAAAGAAATTCCTCCTCATCTCTGTTCTAAATACATGTTCCTCTATTCTGAGGCTGTGCCTTCTGGTCCTAGATTCCCCTATTATAGGACACATTCACTCTATTCAGGCCTTTTAATAATCAATAGGTTTCAATGAGATCAAACACTCCTCATATACTAACCCTTTTTATTCCCAGAATCATTTTTGTGAACCTCATCTGAACCCTCTCGAATGCGTGCACATTTTTTCTTAGATTCCTTTAGCACCTAAAGGTTAATGGATCCTTGCCAGAGACTGAGCCTGTTGGATAGAGAATGATGAAATCTCTTCTCATTTCTGTCCTGAATAGTCCATCTTTATTTGAGACGTTGAGTCCTAATCCTAGAAAACGCCTATAAAATAGTCAAACTCGATACAAGGAATTATAAACACCTTGGTAAGATTACTTCTCATTCTTCTAAACTCAGAATGGTATATAGATCCCACCTGGCTTAAGAATGCCCATTTATGTACAGCCCATGCCTATGAACAATCATTTGGAAAACTGGTAGTATGGATTTCCCAGCCGCTGTAGAACAGCAGACATCCAGACATCTTCTGATGTGTGGGAACTCAGTTTGTGGCTGCATTTCTAACTTGCATGTAACAAGAGCATCTTGGACCTCCAGGTGGTCCACAGCAGGGGCAATTGATGTTCATAGCCTAAGGTAGAAGGAGATGAGTTATACAGCTCTCCTTATATGCAGGTGCAGTTCAGCTCTTTGATAATGCAGAAACTCTGAAGTTAAAAACTCATCTCCTTCTACCTTGGGCCACAAACTTATCAATCACCCCGTGCTGTGGACCATTTCTGGAGGTCCAAGATGCTGACTTCTACAAAGAAGGGATCTGTATGCTCCACAACTGCTGGACTAAGTGTGTAAATGTAGGGAAACTAAATGTGCTAGGTTTTCTAAAATTGACTCCTTCTACCTTAGGCCACAAATTTATCAATTACCCCTCGTATGGACAATGGTAGAAAACCAATGAGATCTTTCTGAAATCTTTATTCTCAATTATTAATCAATAAATATTAATCAATTATTTTGATGTGTTACAAAAACTGCTTTACATTGCAGATAGACCAATGATCTTGCTAAGGAGGTGCAGATATTGGTCTTAAATTATGTGAGATTCTTCTGTAATGGATAATGTAGATGGAAATGTCATGCCAATTTGTGATCTCTTTCTGTGATAGCAGAAGAGATAGCACTTACACAAAAAAGATAGTGAGAGATGCAATTCTAACTTCAATGTTCTAAATATGACTGTTACTGTAATCCCACATTAGCCGATGCCAGGGTTATTTCACTGTGGGATTCTTGCATCATGTGAAGTTTTTCAGTGGAATTAACAACATTTCTGGCTTTGCTATTGCGTAATGATTTTGGTCTAGGATGTAAATCGCATGGCACATTCATAGTGCAATTTCTGTTAAGTCCACAAGTTCTCCACATAGGGAACCACTAACACTTCACAAGATTATGGCTAAGCCTTGGTCAAAGATTGGAAGTGACCATTGTGACTCACTCACTGTTCATAACCAAGTCACCAGCATCACTTGCACTTCCATGTAAGGTGGACAAACAGCATGCTTGTAATATTTTGATACCAGTTTTTCTTGATTTGGCCTTTAGACTATCATAATGATATAAAGGCATCATGTGTTTTAGCTCCAATGCATTTTAGCAAACACAATAAACTGGATGGAGGAGAAATGCAAGCAGTTTTTCATAAATCCTGGTATCCCAGCTATTACTTGGTGTTCTCAGCACAAAGCCTGGAAGGTGAGACTGCCTAGTTATGGAATGCTTTACAAACGTCAGTTCCAATCTCCAGCGTAGCAATAATCTCATGATATGTTAGAGGTACTTTAACTGGAGAACAAACAGAATTTGAATCAGATTTATTATCATGACATATGTTGTAAAATTTGTTTTGCAGTAGCAGCACAGCAAGACATAAAAATTACTGTAAGTTACAAAACTAATAGTGCAAAATATGACTAACATGGGTTCATGGATCATTCAGAAATCTAATTGTAGAGAGGGAAGAAGTTGTTTCTATAACTCTGAGTGCAGGTCTTCAAGTTTCTGTATCTTCTCCCTGATGGTAATAACATGAGGAGGGAATTTGCCGGGTGGTGAGGGTCTTTAATGATACTTGCTACTTTCTTCAGTCACCGCCTATTAAAGATGCCCACCATTCTTCACCTATCTTCAGTCTACCCATCACCTACTAGCACCATTGCACCTTTTTCCTCTGCTCTTTATGTTGGCTATTTTACCAGTGTCTGTCTCATATGCAAGATCTCAACTCAAAACACCAACAATACTTTGTCCCCCATGGATACTACTGTATGCGTTGAGTTCATCCAGTAGTTTGCTCTTTGCTAACTTTTAACAGAGATGGGAAAGACAACAGATGTGTCCTGATGTTAAAGAATAGGATAAAGGCAATAGAAAAAGAGATCTAGGTTCAGTAGGTCAGGGAGCAGGATCAATGGAGACACAAGGTAATGCAGATATTGGAATCTGAAGCAACAAGAAATCTGCTGAAGAACTAAATGGGCCATGCAGCATCTATGGGAGGAATAGAATCATTTGGAGGCTGTTATAATCGTATATAAAGGCACCCAAACAAAAACTGGTAATAGTAATGAGTCAAGCAATTAGAGGTCATTACCATATCGGCAATACAATAATGATGGGGGATTTAATCCATATACTAACTGGGAAAACTAAATGAGCAGAAAAAGTTGAAAGGATGCATTAATGCACTGTGTAAGATATGGATTTCCAGATCTGCATGGTCAGGCATCAATGAGGGAATTGCTATTTTAGATCCAAGATGAAGTACATTGGAAAAGGTCAATTGATGAGCTAGTAGTTAAGGGGTGTTTAGGAAGAAAACTACAGAAGCATGAACTTGGAAAATGATGGAATTGTGCAGAAATAGCATGTATTTATGGTTTGACAAATGTTTGCTTTTTTGTGGTAACCTACAGAGTAGATAAAACTGACTTGATAACATTAATCTGGAATTTCAGATGCTTTCTTTTGATAATGTGTCATACAAGAGGCTATTAAACAAAAGAAGAATGCATAATAAACGGTAAACATAATAACTACTGCATCTTTGGGAAGTGGGAGGAAAATGGAGTACCTGGGCGTTACGAGCAGGACATGCAAACACCACACATACCGCACCAGAGGTCTGAGATAAACTCAGATCCCTGGAGGTGTGAGCACTGTCTGCCCTCATAATCTATTGGTAAAGTTAGTCTAGGTTTCCAACCAACTCAGGCTGGTAGGAAATTCCAGAATTTTACCCCAGTGATGCAGGATGAATTTTGACATAATTCCAAGTCGGGCTGGATATGAAATCCTATGTAGTTACCAATTTAAATGTCATACACCTCTCATTATCTAAATAAAATATATTGATCTTATTGATACAATACTGTACCTTATACCATTGATGGCCTGTGCTGATACTTCCAGTATCCCATTAATTTCATCACTTTTGCTGTACTTAACTATATCCATGCAAAGACAGGTTTTTACACCCTGCAGAGTCTGCACAGCAATAGTTTCAATGAACTTGGAGGCCCAATTTATACTTTCACCATTCTTACCTGGAAATATACTGCAGGTCCTTCATCATACACCATGTAGATATGACCAGCCTTATCATCTAAATAACAGCAAATGGATGTATACATCTTTTTTTTTTCTGATTGTTACATGTTCAGGCATACCACCTCACAGTGAGCAGACCCCATTCACCTGCAGTTCAACTGATAGTCCCAATGACCCAGCTGCCATTTTTCTTCAAGACTCAAAATGAATTGCAAACCTGGAAGTTTTGGACCTTTTCTGACCTAATTTTGTAAATATCAAGCATTAATAGCTATTCGTTTTTAAATTTAAATTTTTTGATAGGGCTGTAGTTTCGTGTAGCTTCCCTCCACCTTTCAAACTTATCATAAGTAAAGCACCATTAATGTGGTTCAAAGACTTAGGAAGGCTGATATTTTCAGAGTTGAATAGATCACACTATATAGGGTCATGGATGTTAAAACAATCCTTCAGATTATAGATTTTTTTTAATAAAAGAATTCAGTTATCTCACCTAACAGTCAAAACTTCTGAACAATATTTTGAATGTTTCAGGAAGTACCTGTGCATAGAGGGATGTATAGATGCTATTTATGCTAACTTTTTATGAAATCCCACCCAAAAAAACTAGTTTGCAATACTGAGGCCTGTGGAATTAAAGAATCAGTAGATAGATGGACAGGAAATTGATAGAAAGCAACTCATGATGGTAGATGATTGCGTTGGAATTGGTGCTTCTCAGGGATCAACGCCAGAAATTCAGTTTGGAGGTACAGATATGTTTCATGTTGAAGGCCAGTGATGTGAACAGGTGCGACAGGATATTTGTGGATATCAGGCCATTCCAGGTCTGGGGTTGGATGACTGTGTGAGCAAGAGACACGAGGAAGCCCAGGGGCCGGTGAGTTGGCATGCCCAAAGTTTGGGGTCCCATATTCTGCTAGACTGGGGGTCAACACCAAAGATTGGAGCCTGAAGGTCAATTGGAAGTCCGAAAGGCAAAGCCTGGAGCATGGAGTCCTGTCCTGGAGTTGTAGGTCTGCCCATGTGTGTGGGCGGGTGGGTTTGATTTGCTGTTGTTTTGTTGCCCGCTGTGTTATGTGTTGCTCAGCCAAGCATTATGGGCGTGCTATGTTGGCACCGGATTCTGTGGTGATACTTGTGGGCTGTCCCAAGTACAGCCCTAGGTGATTTCCAAGGAATTTTTCATCAGTGATTGATTTGGGATTATTGTGTGATTTACACTAGGACTCAATGCAAAATATATACTTAGCAACAAATAAAGAATTTCCTCACCCTTTGACTAAACTGAAATGACTAAAACTTCTCCAGTCTCCTGTTGAGTGTGGGATTATTTCTTCTGTTTGGCTTTGATTATATCTGAGTGCAGAAATCCCATGTGGAAATCACAGACAAGATTACAGTGCTCGCATTACATGGCAAAATTCAGGTCAATATCCCCACGTGCTAGATACATTTGCCTGTATTGCGCATATGGTCTTTGCCATCAAAATTAAGGTGCTTAGCTAATACAGTTTTGCCGTTGTCACAGAGTTTCTCTTGCTTTACAGTATCTGTACACTGTTTGCTGGGAAGATTCATGTTGAGGCTTTCAAAGTGCTGTCAGACTTTAGTCAGCCATTGGTTTAGGGCAGGGGTCAGCAACCTTTACCACTGAAAGAGCCACTTGGACCCGTTTCCCACAGAAAAGAAAACACTGGGAGCCGCAAAACCCGTTTGACATTTAAAATGAAATAACACTGCATACAACGTTTTGTTTTGCCTTTATGCTATGTATAAATAAACTATAATGTGTTGCATTTATGAAATTGATGAACTCCTGCAGAGAAAACGAAATTACATTTCTGCATGCAACAAAAACATTTTGAACTCCGAAAAAAAGACGTTGGGTTGAAGGTTACTTTTAAGTAAAATACTCAACGTCTATTTGAGTCCTTCTTGTATTTATGAAAAACGCCAAACTTAAATTTGCCGCCAGCAGCAAACCAAAAATAACGTCAGCCAGCTGTCAACCTGAAAAATAAAAGGACTATTTCACTGAACAATGAAAACATATGAATATACGTAAAATAATACGCAATTAAAATATTTATCATACTTCTTCAGGTTGACTCACACCTGACAATGCAGTCGTATTCAGTAGGGATGGATCGATGCTTAGGGGAGTGACCGGGAAGGATAATGTGTTTTTTTCCTCTCTGAACTCACAGAAGCGTTTCCCAAACGATGTTTGCATTGCGATGATTGCAGAATGTAAATACTCCGAATTTATCATGTCGTGACATTGTTTGAACTCTCTCAAATTGGGGAAGTGAGACAATGTGCCTTTCTGTAAATCTCTGGCAAGCAACGTCAACTTGCGCTCGAATGCAAAACATCCTCCAACATGTGCAGGGCTGTACGTCCTTACCCCGTTGAAGAGCTGTGTTCAGCGTGTTCAGGTGCGCTGTCATGTCTACCATGAAGTGTAGCTTTTCCAGCCACTCTGGCTGTTCCAGCTCAGAAAAGTTGAGCCCTTTGCTGCCCAGGAAAGTTTTCACTTCTTCCAGACGCGCGACAAAGCGTTTCAGCACCTCCCCTCTGGACAGCCAGCGATAAAAACACGTTGTAGCGGTTGCTACACGCAGTCAGTAAACTGCAGTCAAAGATAGCTTTATTCGAACTAAACAGCCTTGCTTTTAAGCCTCCCTCAACCCGCCCCCCATGGGCGCAGATGCTGCAAAAGACACGTACTCACAAACCCCCGTAGGCTATCTCCCTTAGCCTGAACGCTGGCTAATTGTGAGCCGGTTCGGATGTGTCAGGAAATGGGTCACCACAACGTCTTATTTAGATTGTACAAGATCACCATAATCTTCAAATTTAGATTTACATTTCAAAAACTAACAAACTAACATAAAATACATATTAATTAAATACTGACCATGTAGCGGTGTGCTACACGCAGCGCTAAAATTACGACACGGAGTCGGTAACTGCAGTCGAAGGAAAAAAACTTTATTCGAAATCTTCAGCCTCACTTTTAAGCCTCCCTCAACCTGCCCCCCCCCCCCATGGCACAGAGGCTCCAAAGCTCTGTGCTCGCAAACCCCCGTAGGCTATCTTATTGTGAGTCGGTTCGGATGTGCCAGGAAAAGGGCCGCCACAACCAATTATTTCCCAAAGCAACAGGGAGCCGCAGCACAGACGTAAAAGAGCCACATGTGGCTCCGGAGCCGCGGGTTGCCGACCCCCGGTTTAGGGGATGATCTTCCTTCTATGACTACAGTCACGTGCGAGTGTGAATTTCAATTTCCAATGGTGGAAGCAGTGACAGTTCCTCTCAGGGATAGCTTGCCATTGGCTGATGGCTGCTTAAATTTTTCGAGGCAGGATGAGCCTGGTGGCACTTTCATGGTATTTTTGATGAGCTGTTTGTTAGAAATTTTGCTCTGTCCCAGTACCCCTGCAACTGAAACTCATTATTGGCGTCAGTACACTGGTGCCATTGAGTGGCCCTGAGGTAGCTTTGCTAACATGCAGGTCGGGGGTGATTGTTGGTGATTTGAGATTCAGACTTGTTTCACCATGGCCACATTGAAACACACAGGGAAATGTGCCATCTGTGTAAACAGCCATGGTGTGCTGGAGACAGCCCACAAGTGTTGCCACACGTGTTGCCACACATTCTGGCACCAATGCTTGGCAGAACAACACAGAGCATAACAAGCTGCAACAACAAACTCTGTTCCTCCCTCCCAGCCACACACATACACTGTCCTTTAACCCCAAGAATGGGGGGCTTCCTCAGACTCCAGGGGACTTGGACTCGGTCAGCAGGCTTCAGCTTCCCTAAGCGACTCATAGAGATTGGCAGACTTACTGAACTTAAAAATCCATTTCATGCAAATACATTTCATTGTTTGGCCAACTTGTGTCTCTCAGCAAATCTAAGATAGTGAAATTTCACACTGGCTCAGTAACTTTCAGACTGATTAATTTTGTGTAATGGTCTTATTTTCTTCCTGTTCTCTAAGCATGAAACTATATTGCAAAAAATACTTGATTCACCAAGTAGGAATTTTATGAAACCACCTGAAATTAATAAAATCCACTATACATCAACCATGATAAAGGCAGCAGCTTCAGTCACAATAGATTGTGGAGAGGAAGAGCAGCAGACGAACCAAGGGAAAGTGATGTTACCAAAAACAGATTTGATGAAACAAGACCTGGACATAGGAAATAACACAAGCAGAGCGACAGATTGATTTGAAACATTTTATAATGGAAAGTGAATGCAGAAATATGTAAACTGATTATGGGACTCAATTCAAGTTCTTTTCAGCATTGCAAGGGAAGGAAGACATTGACTGATCTACAATTATCTGATCTGATTATGTCGTAGACTATGACATGAGAATGTCCAAAATACTTTTACCGCATGTAAAGTAATGCAGAAAACATGACAGACAGCCCAGTTTGTGTACATCACAGCCCACAGGCAACAGCAAGTTAAATGACAAAATAGCGAACATTTACCACATTGCAGCATGTCTGTGTCTTATACAAAGGAATTTCATTAAAGACCTGTTTGCTAAGTCAGATTGGCTCAGTTATGTACAGGTCACAATACTTGTTTCTAGCCATTCATGTATGTGATTTGCAGTTTTGTGCCTGGAAGGCTGTTATCATTGTGATTCCACAAGGCTTAGTACTCAGTCTCTCACTTCTTGTACATGATAATGATTTGGATTTAAAAACTGGAAACATGATACAAATGATTTTATGTCAATGGAATGACATGAAGTGTGAAGGAACAGACAGACACGGTGCCCATAGATGCTTAAAAAGTCAGCACAGATAGATATGATGGTTAAAAGAACACATAAAATGCAAAGAACCATGGAATTATGTATACGCAACTTTTTCAGCCACTCTTCACCGTTATACATTCTAGTCCACACACTACACCAAAGATGTGAATTCATGGAAAGGGAATAGAGAAGATATTAAGGATGTCATCAAGACAGGAAAAAATTATCTTTGTGGAAAATTGGGATAGACTGGGACAGAGAAGGGCCCAGACTGAGTAAATAGAAAGGAACTATTCCCCTTTCCTGGAGGATCAGAAGTTTGGATCCTGCATTCAAAGCAATTGAGAGAAGGATTAAATTGTTAATAAGGAAAAATCTGGAAGTCACTACCTGAAAGAATGAAAGAGGCAGAGATCTTCACCAGATTTAGAACAATAGGCTGTCACTTTTCTTTCAACCAGCATGAACGCAATGAACAAAATGATCATCTTCAGAATCAGAATTAGGTTGACTATCACTGAGGTATCATGAAATTTGTTGTTTTACATCAGCAGTACAGTGCAATACATAAAAAATTACTGTAAGCAGCAATAAAAAAAAGTGAACAGTGCAAAAAGCGAGCTAAACAGTGAGGTCATGGGTTCATGGAATCTGACAGCAGGCAGGAAGAAGCTATTCTTAAAATATAGAAGGTACATTCCCCCGATGACAGAAATGAGAAGAGGGCACATCCTGGATGTTGAAAATTAAAGTAATGGCCATGAAATGAGAGATTTCTGCAGATACACAGCAGGTAAAGTGGAGAATTAATGTTACAGTCTGAGCCAGTGTGTCTGAAGTTGGAAAGAAATTGGCTAAGGGTGGAGGGGCAAAGGAAATATCTGTGAATGGTGGAAACTGAGATTGAACAAGTTGTTCATATGTTGTTACTGCAGTCCAAGAGAAGATGATTGATACGTGTTGATTACACTTGATCTGTCTGGAGGAGGTTCCCTTTTGTCATACATTTTCTATGATGCATGGGTGTCATGCAAAATAGATTATCGCTGCAAGAGCAGAAAACATTCCACCCTAATCTGTCCACCAGACATTTGTCTGACAGAAATATCTCTAGGTTAATGTGTTTTGGGGGTATTGATTCAAGTGTAAGCGTTCAGCAGAATATCCCAAGATGACTTTTGTCCTTTTTAAAATAGTTTTACACCATCCCCAATGAAGTCAATTTGAAGTTATCCTTCAGTTTAACACACATCAGAAAGACAACATCCCTAATGCTATGACACCTCCACATCTTCAGCCAAGAATCCAAGTGGCACTTAAACTTAGACCTACATGATCAGAGATAAGCATGCTGTTGCCGAGGGAAGGCCACTGCAATGTGATGAAAGTGTAAAGCCTACTGAACTTTGAATGTCTTAGTTTTATATTTAATCTTTGAAGAAGTCAGTAAAGATTGCTTAAAGGCAAAAAAAATGCAAATAATTGAAAACCGAAATTAGAAAGTGCCGGAAATATTTGGCAGGTCATGCAGCATCGGTGGAGAGAAAAACAGAGTAAATGTTTTATGTTGATTGCCCTTTGTCAGAATGAAGCATCATTGACTTGAATCATGAACACCATTTCTCTCTCCACAGAGGCTGCATAACCTGCCTAGAATTTCTCACACTTGTTTTAATTTCAATAGAAATTACATTTTGCAGAAGAGCAAGGCAATTGTGGTTAGGTGATTCAAGCTTTTTTTCTAATGCATTTACAAACCAATTTACATCCTGTAATTTGCTTTATATTTTATGTGAGAATTCTGCACTTTAATTCCCCATTTGCTTAGCTATCCTTCAAATTGGTTTTGTTCCCACTACTTTTATTGACAATTATACTTTTTACCATGCCAAATGATGTATTTAAATAAAACCGCTTTGATTAATGACATCAGTTGCAAGCATAAAATTTGAAAGAAATAGGCCATTCTGCCAGGAAGTATGATCATGAGCGATCCTATCACAATATCATGTTCCAATCACCAGGGAAACATCCTCCCTATAACCAGTATATCTAACCATGTCATTTTTTTTTAATATATTTCAATGAAATTTCCTCATTCTTCTAAATTCTTGTAAATATAGCCCAGTTGATCCAGTTTCATATGCCAACTATCCCAGGAATCAGTGTAGTGAACTTTTGTGCCACTCCCTCTATTACAAGTATGTTCTGTCTTACTCGAGAATTAACCCTAAAGTTAATACAATACTCTGGGCCTGGACACACCAAGGACTGCACCATTGTAGTGTCTTATCCTTGTACCACATTCCAAGAATTAACATACTATCTTCCTCCGTAACAGCTTGCTGCCCTTGCTTCAATGTAAGGCCATCCAGATCACTTTTTACATCAAAATTTCTCTATCACCATTCTAATAATATTCTGCTTTTCTGTCTTTCCCTGCAAAGTGATTTATCAATGTTATACTGCATCCGCCACATGCTTTCCCGCTCAGTCGAGGAACTTGAAATATATTGTGAGTAACAGAGGCCCAGGCAATATTCCCTGCAATACCTCCCACCTGAGGAAGACCACTTTTTGTTGTTTACTTCCAGTCTAATAGTCAGTCCCACCACATCACATCTATGGTGCCCTTTTGCCTATTCTACCGGTTACACCCTTAGAAAGCTCCAGATTTGTCAAACATGTTTTTGACCAAGGGCCACACATGAGGCTGCTTAACAAATTAAGAGCACATGGTATAACAGGAAGGATACTAGCATGGATAGAGGAATGGCCCATTGGCAGCAGGCAAAGGATTTCTGGTTGGCTGCTGGTGACCCATGATGTTCTGCAGAGGTCAGTGTTAGGACCAGTTCTTTTCATGTTATATGTCAGTGATTTGGATGATAGTATTGATGGCTTTGTGGCCAGGTTTATGGACGATATGAACATAGGTAGCGGGGCAAGTAATGTCGAGGAAGCAGGGAGTATGCAGTAGTACTTAGATTGGGAGTACAAGCAAAGACAAGGCAGGTGGAGTATATATATATATATATATATATATATATATATATAGAGAGAGAGAGAAGCGTGTATGGTCATGCACTTAGGTAGAAGGAATAAAAGCATAGGCTATTTTCTAAATGGGGAGAAAATTCAAAAATCACGGGTGTAGAGGAATTTAGGAGTCCTCGTGCAGGATTCCCTAAAAGTTAACCTTCAAGAAGAATCTGTGGTAAATAGGGCAAATACAATGTTAGCATTCATTTCGAGAGGACTAGCATATAAAAGCAAGGATGTAATAAGGCATTGGTCAGATCACACTTAGAGTATTGCGAGCATTTATTTATTTATTAAGACACGGTGCCTGATCGTGGGAAAAGTTACAGTAACCAACTGACCTATCTCCCAATAACAGGAGACCTGGAGGAAACTCATGCAGTCGCAAGGTGAACACACAAACTCTTTACAGGCAGCAGCAGGAATTGAACCTGGGTTGCCTGCACCGTCAAGTGTTGTGCTAACCACTATGCTACCATGCCACCACTTAACTAAGAGAAGAAGTGCTGGCATTGGAGAGGGTCTGGAGGAGGTTCACGAGAATGATTCCAGGAACGGAAGGTTTGATATATGTGGAGCATTTGATGGGTACTCACTGGAGTTCAGAAGAATGAGGGGGAATCCCTTTGAAACCTATCGAATAGTGAAAGGGCTAGATAGATGTGGATGTGGAGAGATGTTTCCAGTAGTGTGGGAGTCTTGGACCAGAGGACACAGCCTCAAAGTAGAGGGGTACCCATTTAGAACAGAGATGAGGAAGAACTTCTTTAGGCAAAGAGGACAATGAATCTGTGAAATGCCTTGGAGGCCAAGGCATTGGGTATATTAAAAGCAGAGGTTAATAGGGTCCTGATTAATAAGAACATAAGGTTATGGGGCAAAAGGCAGCAGAATAGGGTTGAACAGAATAAATCAGCTATGATGGAATGGCATAACAGACTCGATGAGCCAAATGACCTCACTCTGCTTCTAAGTCTTATGGTCTTGTGTTTCATTTTTGATAAATAATTCAAGTCCATTACCATTGTCCAATCCAGTTGATATTTCTAAATAATCCTGTTATCGCATCCTTTATTATAGAATCAGTGGCTGCTTCATTAGGAACAGGAGTGGAACCTGGTGTGGTCTCCTGCTGCTGCAGCCAATCCACTTCAAGGTTTGACATGATGCACATTCAGAGATTCTCTTCCACACACCACTGTTGTGATGCATGGTTATTTGAGTTACCGTCACCTTCTTGTCAGCTTGATCCATTTTGGGCATTCACCGCTGATTTCTCTCATTAACAAGGCGTATCTGCCACAGAACCTCCACTCACTGGATGACTTGCACACCATTCTCTGTAAATTCTGGAGACTGGTGTGTACTCTATGATCGAAGTCACTCAGATCACAGTTCTTTCCCATTCTGATGTTTGGTTGGAATAACAAGTTTATCTCTTGAAGCATCTCTCTAATGCTTTTATGCATTGAATTGCAGGCACAATTGTCTGATTAGATGTTTCTGTTAATGAGGTGTACCTAATAAAGTGGCCACTGAGTGTAGACACTAGCATTTTCCATATTATTGACATTCCATGTTTCCTTCTCCACATCCTTTATAAATAGTACAATTATATCTGCTCCCCTCCAATTTCCAGGATTGCTAAACTTGAACTCTTTGATCCTCTAAAGAAATAAAATCATTTTGATTCATTTTTGACAAAGTGTCTAAGGATAGTATTTGTTCTAAATTTTTTATGTAACAATATCCATTAATAAGGCATGTGGAACTACCATCTTGAATAAACAGCTGTCACATTAGAATACAGAACAGCATATTACAGGTCCTTCGGTTCATGATGTTGTGATGAGCTTTTAAACTACTCTAAAATCAATCTAACCCATCCTTCCTACATACCCCCTCCATTTCTCTATCATACAGGTGGCTATCTAAGTGTTCCTTAAGTGCCCCTAATGTATCTGCCTCTATCACCCCCTCTGGCAGGCTATTCCATCCACTCATCACTTGGTGTAAAAAATATATATCTGACAGCTCCACTACACCTTTCTCCAAATCATATTAAAATTTTGTCCCCTTCTGTTAGCCATTTACACCATGGAAAAAAGTCCCTGGTAGTCCACTTAACCTAAACTTCTTATATCATACACCTCTATCAACTCGCCTCTCATCTTCCTTCACTACAAAGAGAAAAGTCCTAGCTTACTCACCCTATCCTCATAAGGCATGCTCTCTAATCTAGGCAACGTCCTGGTAAATCTCCTCTGCACCCTCTCTAAAGCATCTGCATCCTTCCTTTAATGAGGCAACCAGTACTGAACACAATATTCCAAGTGTGGTCTAACCAAGTCTTAGGGCTGCAACATTACCTCATGCATCTTGAATTCAATCCCCAAACTAATTAATGTCATATGCACTCAGCATCTCTATCAACTTGAGAAGGAAGTTCAAGGGATCTCTAGATGTGGACCCCAAGATCCCTCCGCTTCTCCACACTGCTCAGCATTCTACCAATAATCTTGTATTCTCCCTTCAAAATCAACCTTACAAAGTGATCATATCACACTTTACCAGATTGAACTTTTTTTGCTACTTCTCAGCCTAGCTCTGCATCCCGCCAATGTACTGTTGTAATCTCTGACAACCTTCTACAGTATCCACAACTCAATCAACCTTATGTTATCTGCTAACCTACCTTTCTACTTCCTCAACTCGCCTCCCCCCCCCCCCCCCCAGCACATGCCCTCTTCTCAGGAAGCAGGTATAGAAGCCTGAAGACACACACTCAGCAATTCAGGAACAGCTTCTTCCCCTCTGCCATCTGATTTCTAAATGGCCATTGAACCCATGAACATAGCTTCACTACTTCTTTTAAAATCTGTTTTTGTGCTACTTATTTTGTCTATTTAATATACATATATACTTAAAGTATTTTTTTCTCTATCATGTATTGTACTGCTGCTGCAAAGTTAGCAAGTTTCACGGCATATATATTAATATATTATTTATTCATTTATCTATTAAAATATCGCAAAGAGCAGGGGTCCCAGAACAACACCTTTTGTGCCCCCTTTCTTCAAACTTAATGGCAGCAGTATGAACACTGGAATGCTTATGCAATCACCATCAAATTTAATGGGGTGCTAATGCAAATATTACTTCTGTCCTAGAAAAGGCAGGGTGCCACAAATCCATGGAAATTATAGAGTGCATAGTAACAATAAGTCACTTATTACTCTAATTTCCTACAAGCTGTATGCTGCATTTCTATGGCACAACTTTAAAAAAAAAACAAAAGGCAATGTCTCCATAGTTTGTAATGTAATCCACACATTTCTAGTGGAGGCTGTGTCCTTTGGTTCTACTGTACTGGTTGTTTTGCAATAGCTTGTCATAAATAGGATAAACTAATCTATTTGAAATCCCAGAACCAGATCTATCACCTCCTAATGTTAACTTTTCCATTGGCAACATGCCCAGCTTTCAGTGCCATCTTCTATTCCCTCCAATACCTGTTTGTTCTAGTTGCTCCATTTTGAATCCTTTCCCTTCTTAGCAGTGGTCATTGGAAGCAAATCCAGTTATCCCAAATACAAGTGTTCTACAATCCGTGCCCTCTGTATTCTTAGTTCCTATATTATTTCCCAGTAATGTTTTTCCATTACATTTCTTTTTCCTGGCATTTTTTATATCCCAGATTATAATTAATAGAAGTTCTTAATTATCATAACTATCATTTTCAGAGCAAATGGTTGTACTTTTTCAATTGAACGGTAAAATCCTTTGAAGAGTTTGCTCATTGCCATATGTTTTACAATCTCTTTAAACCAATACTCAACAAGAGTCACCACCGTGGTTATGCTTACATTACTAATACCCAACCATGGCTTGCATAAATTCCTGTTCCTTCATGCTTACTAGGGAACACTGAGAATGAACTATTTAACACTAAATTGGTGATGCTTTTCCTATTTAGTGCTTAGCAAAATTGGCATTCAGCAGGTATAAGCTGTGCTTAAATGGGCAGATTAACTTGTTAGTAGACCAACACACACGTGCATTTTGAAGCAGAGTCAACAAAACTGACTGGACAGAAATCAAACATTGGAAATTTAGAAATGCTTAAAACTTGAGCTCAGTGAAATATACTAACTTTTTATGGGGCTTCAAGTGTTCGCAAGCCATGGCTTAGGTGTCCCAAACGAAGGGCAACATCTGCAAAATAAGGGGGTTAGCTAGCATGGATCAAGATGAGAAAGAATTTTATCATCTAGAGGATGGTGAAGTTTTGATATTCTCCACTGAAGACAGCAGTCACCCAGTATATGCAAGGTAGTGAGTAATAGATTTTTGTGCTTTAGGGAACTCATGAGATGTAGAGCTAATACAGGAACATGGTGATTAGTCATGAGCTGAATAAAAAATTAACAAAACCAAATTAAGATTTCTTTTATTCAGGATTTATATATATATGGAGATAGTTGGGGCTGGTAGAGATATTACATGACAAAGGGGATGAAAGATACTAATGGAATATCCAATGAAATTGAAAGTTCCTACAGGAAGGTCCATGCTGTGTGTTGATTCTATGATGAGTAATATTTTTGAGGAGAAAAAAATAAAGATATCAGAACAATACCAAATAAAATACCATTTTGTTTTTATTTCAGATTCCTAGCATTGACAGAATCTATCTTTCATTTCAGAAGGCTACTTAGTCTAGATTCATCTCAGCCTCTTCATCCCCCCCTAACTTTCAATATTCTTTTTCTTCAAATAGTTTTTTTTTAAATAAGCCTTCTTCCAAAGTGCTTTATGACAGAATTCACATTCCAGAGCTTCTATTTGTAAAGAGTTGATTCAGCCTCTTTTGATATTCCCAATGTCACATCTCATTTCAAAGACTGTTTTTCAATTCCAAAAATCACTGGATTATCAAAATCATTCTATCTTCCCATTGGTTTTCTAGCAGAGATCAGGGAGAAGGTGTAGCATGAAAACCTGCTTTGAGCTCCTGTTGCTTTTTTCAATACCATTAAAGAGCATGAAAAATCTGCTCCAGTGGACTGATCTCATCTGCCCAACAGTGAGACCCAATAGCCAGGACTGGAGTTCTGCAATACTTTGTGGAAAGTAAAGGGCATGATAAGACACAGAAGTAGTCATCATCATCCACTGCAGCTAAAGAAGATCCCAACTGTGATAACTACTCAGACCAGTGAACCCAGACTTGAGGTTGGGAGAGTGGAACTGTCCCAGAGCAACACCTTTTCCCAGTTTAAAAAAAATTTCTGCAGTTTGCAAAATGACATAGTTGGATATGATGGACAACTCATTAAATCATTCAGTAAAGAGGAAGCCAAACAGCATCTCATGAGGTTCAAACTTATTTTTAGGAAGTTATTTCAAACAAAATGAAAAATGTTGCCACACTTAAGGTTTTCTGATAGTAAATCAGTGTACTCACAAGCACCAGTCTACATCCTTGTCTACACAAAAATTTGGAAAAAAGAGTTCACTGAAGATCTGATCTGGCGTCTCCAATTCTTTCACTAAGGAAGCACATGAAAGGTTAATTTCTCCTGCAAATATTTTTTGACAAGCAAACTGAGACACAGATCTTCATTACTAAATTATTTGTACATTTATTGAACAGTATCACTCTGAGTCAGAGGGCTGCAGAATCTAGTCCCTTTTAGATTTGTTGTAAACACATTAAATCAGTTTGATACTTTAGCATGGTATTACAGGAGTTACAATTTGAATGTGACTTTGACACCAACATTCAGAAGTTCATAGACACCCAGGAATTACATAAATCAGGAGACCTTTTCTCCTGAAATAACATTGCCAGTATAAATTATCAGCACTATCTCAATATTTGTCAATCAATATATTAAATCTGAAGTCATTCATCAAAAAGTATTTTGGTTAAAATATTTGACCCATACATTCAAGACATGTTCCTGAAGTCATGAAAACTGCCATGCAGATTCCCCCCTCCCCCCAAAAACAGAAGAACTGACTTATAAAAAAACTTCATGCAATTCTCCCATACACTTCTAATGCATTTTTTCAAGACAGAGTTAGTTACAAATATGCAAAGATTTTCAGGGAGGTATGGAATAGCAGTATCAGTTAGTTCAAAAATAAACTGTTTACATACAACAACCTTGCAGTAATCAAATACATTGTCCTTACCATTCCCACTGCTGGTTCACAGCAGGAGGCCAATTAAAAGACTTGCTTTGGAAACTAACAAGGCAAACCCCTTCTATCAACACTTGTAAAATGTAACACTAAGGCCATCAAAATCAGCCAGAGTGTGGAGCTTTCTGATTTTATAATATTGTAACTACACAGGAGCAGTCAATAAACAAACGTTAAGATAAATTTAATTGAAATAACCATTTGAATTAATGAAAAGACTGGCTTATGGACAGTTCTTCAATAACCTGGAGACAGTCTGTAAATATTATAACATTATATATTTTTGTCTAGCATGTTTGCGTTTTTCTCCATTCAAAGTTACTCCATAAACAAGAGTATATCCTAGGTAAATTTATAAATATGTTTCTAAAGCTTTTCTGTTATTTATAATCTGGGATATAAAAAATGCCAGGAAAAAGAAATGTAATGGAAAAACATTACTGGGAAATAATATAGGAACTAAGAATACAGAGGGCACGGATTGTAGAACACTTGTATTTGGGATAACTGGATTTGCTTCCAATGACCACTACTAAGAAGGGAAAGGATTCAAAATGGAGCAACTAGAACAAACAGGTATTGGAGGGAATAGAAGATGGCACTGAAAGCTGGGCATGTTGCCAATGGAAAAGTTAACATTAGGAGGTGATAGATCTGGTTCTGGGATTTCAAATAGATTAGTTTATCCTATTTATGACAAGCTATTGCAAAACAACCAGTACAGTAGAACCAAAGGACACAGCCTCCACTAGAAATGTGTGGATTACATTACAAACTATGGAGACAATGCAAAACTTAGAATTTTAAGACAACTTTGAAATAAATGTCCAACAGCTGGCTCTCAATAAATCTAAATGAATTCACATGTTAAGCTTACTTTAAAAATCCATTAACTATGTTATTCTTTTGCATTATTTACTTTTTTGTAAATTATGGTAATTTTTATATCTTGCTTCATACTGTTGTCATAAAACAAATTTAAGAACATATGTCAGTGATAATAAACCTGAGTCTCCTGATGTGGGAAATAATTTGATGTGGCTCTAAAATTTAATTCTCTAACATTGAAATCCTTCCAAGAGAAAATTCTCAACAAGTATGCTACTTTTCATGTGAACTAGTTATCAAGTTATTACAGTTCAACGTTGTTTTGAGAAATTTGAGTGACCTGTTTGTTGAGGCAGTCGCTGAATCCCTTACTAATTAAGCTTTACCCATAAATCAAGATTTTTTTTCAAAAAAGACAGAATTCAAATCAACACAATTTAAATCTGCATTTTTTAAAAAAAATATAAATGTTTAGTGAGTCCCCAGGACCTTTATTAGCAGAACTCTAACTTCTCTTCTTTCCACCCTCCACTATAAAAGCCTTTTGCCATCAAGGAAATTCTTTATTTAGCAGAAACATTTGCACTTTTTCCAGTTTTGGCTTTATGCTGATGTACATCATTGGTTTGATTAGCTCAATTAGTAATGCTCAGGAGAAGGTCATTATATATAAATAGGTGGCTATATTAGGCACATGTAAATAAACAGCAATGCTGGAGGGAGAATGCTGGTTACTTTAATATGACCATCTTGAAAACAGCAAGGCAGAAAACATTAAAATTGCATTCATTTGCATTGCCATTTATTAAATAACAGAAGCATTCAGTGCAAATCCAAACATACTTTCCAGTACAAGAGATCCTGCCTCCTCATCCCACTAGAGGTAGTTGCAATAAAATTATATTTGCCAGAGTCACTGAAAAAGTCTAAAAAGCCTATAGTAATGGCTGATAGCTGTTTCTTAAAATTATCTTATTTTGTTTGATTCTAGTTTATGACATGGCCTAATGAAACCAAATTAAGTCACGGTCAAAACTGCAGATGTCGGAAATCTAAAATACCTCTATAATCAGAAAACAGAGAAATGCAAAAGCTTACTTGAAAATTTAGTTCTGTTTCTTATGCAGATGTAGTCTGACGTGCTGAGCATTTCAAGTATCTTGTGTATTTATTTTCAGCCAGTGTTTATGACCAAAGTACCTCTTCAATCCCTTACCTGCCAATAAATTTCACATAACATTTCCCAATCGCATAATGCTTTTTCAAAGTCTATCCTTACATAAGAGAGCAATGATCACTACCAGTTTACACCATACACAGTATACTTTCACTTGAAGCTATCAGTAGACTATATACTTGCAAAATCATTTTGTCACTGTTCATTGCCAACTAGTTTCTTCATGACGATTTTAAGCAGAGTAGATATAAAAATATGCTGTTGGAAAATAAGACTGCAGAGAACTCACAAATTCAGGCTTCATGGCACTCCCAACATGGAATGCAGGGGTTCCCTGGTTTAAAGACTACCCTGAATTACAGAAATCCTGAGTTTACACAAATTCTCCCATAAATGTTAAAGTATCTTTCAAGGTAGTACTAAAATAATGACAGCATTGTTCAGTAATAACTGAATATGTATATATTACATAGGTTTAATACTAGGTGGTGCTAGGGTGAAGTCTGCTAAAAATGAAAACATTTCAAGTGTACGTAGAGCTACATGATAATAGGTTGCTATAGAAAATGGATGCTTTTGAATTAGTGAGGAAAAAAAAGAAAATCAGCTTATGGACAGTGCTCAGAAAAACCTTTACATTATCCAGGAACTCCTTAATGAAAAACAAGGAATAAAATACAAAGCATAATACGAAAAAGTCTATAAATACTGAAAATGCTGGAGGATCTCAGCAGGTCAGGCAGCATCTATGGAAATTAATAGATAATTGACTTTTTGGACTGAGTCCCTTCTTCAGGACTTTCAATATTGCAGAAACAATGACTGCACAATAAAAAAAATCGATGGCAAGGTCTAATCACATTGGTAATTTAGATATTTCTACTCAAGTGAACTACCGTATACTCCAAAGCTTGAACTTGATCATCAGCACTTTAATGAGGCAGCAGACCAACCAATAATGTACATCTATGCTTTCTTTTGTGAAATTGGATAGGTTCCTGCAAGCACTTGCATGCATTTTACTATTCATTTACCCAGCTCTGCTTCAGGTTTATGACCACAGCTCAAAGTTCAAAGTAAATTTTTATCCAAGTATATGTACAATATACAACCTTGAGATTTATTTTCTTGCAGGCAGCCACAGGAAAACAAAGCAACGTGCAAAAGAGGGCAAATAATACAAATAATTTTTTAAAAAGTAAATTTAAGTAATACTGAGGATACAAGCTGCAGTTCCTACAAGTGACTTTGGTCCAAGTCTCCAGTCTGTGTGCACCAAAACTCAGACTACCATTCAGCAATACACAGTTTTGCTCAATGAGATACATTATTTCAGAACTTACAAGTATTATTATATTTTGATGACACTGCTTTGCATGCTAAAAGTTCAAGAATTTACACCAAGGAATACAGCATCAGTAAAATCATACTTGGTATGTTTTATTGCTTTTAATATTTTCCAATATGCTATATAATCTCTCATTTGCTTTTGAAATGGTAGAACCACAGGAAAGTCCACATGGTATTAAGTAATTTTTACTCTTACCACTGGCCAATCTAATCAGTCTTCCAAATGGATCAGAAATTAAATTTCACACATTTATGCAACACCTGAATGAAATTAACAGCAAATCATTTTTCCACACTTTCATTTTCAGATGAAACAAAAAAAAGATTGCTGCAGTCCTGCCAAGATTGGCTTAAGTTACAATACCATCACATGCAAACCAACATGGCAATCTAGTGCACAATATTCTGAATTTTTTTTAAAACAGGAATTTCATGAACTGAATGTCAACAGATTCTACAGCTTCAAGTCTGCAATAAAAATGTCCCTACCCTTCCTGAAGGGTACTATGATTTAAAAAAAATCCTAATACAATATATTAAAAATACTTTTTTCCTGGAAAAGTCATAAAATGTTAAAGACACAATTGACCGGAACACTTCCCAAGAAGAGGAAATTTCATATTTTATGCACAAAGAACAGGTAGGGATTTTGGCATAGAAATATTACTTGATTAGTTATTATTTTTGAAACTTTGGGAATTATGGCCCTTCTGAACCAAATGCTGTCAACTGTTACTTACAGCATCTTCAGCCATATATTCTCCTCATAAAGCTATTGTTAGCTTTTAAAATGCATATTAGGGCCAGGCACTGCAAACTGAATGCGGTCTACAACAAACTACAGCACCAGTTTACAAGATTGTGTCTTATGATTACTTATAATACAGGATTTTACAGGCTCAATTTCAAGACTCCATTACAAATCTATTTTTAAGCTTGATTAACGGACAATTTAATAATACTAACCAATAAATGTTATACATTAAATGGAAGCAGTTCCTTACCATATGATTTGAAAGATAAGTTATTTACTGAACATACAGGATTACAACAACCCTACTGGTTTAGAAGCCCAGATTCTGCCCAAGTACTTTGAAGTTTAAAATTGATCAGTTGTCACTTTGCTGAAGTCAGTGTTTTACAAGAGTGTGTAAACACTCTGTTAGTGTAATTTGGGTAGCATTAAATACAATAAGTAACCTTTAATATAAACACAGGGACTCATGCTGACAACCACTAGGCCATTAAACTATCAGTAAGCCCTCTTCCTTAAAAGGAAACTGACATATTAGGATTCAACTCCATTAAATGAAAATAGTGTGTTTCTGCTTGGAGTGTTTAGATGCAACTCCTTTAACCAACAATGACAAAAACCTTCAAGCTTATCTTCTGATGGCTGTCAAATATTCAGATTGCTGACTACTTATCTAAATGATTCTATATGGGAAAATATAATTTGGTCAGATGTATAGAAAAATACCCCACTGTTATTAGTAAATGCTACCAGTAGTGTTTTTGTTCTTACTGGGAAAAGAATGTTTGTTCTCAAACTATATACTTAGGGCAAAAATAAACAAAAAAACCTCACATACATCTGAATAAATTAATAATGAACAGAGGAAAGGAAATGGGAGTTTAATGGAGCTAGTATTTCAGTTAACTAACATTTGATAAGTGAATACTTAGCGACGAAATTCCAGTAAATACATGCAATGGGATATATGCCACGAAGTGCTATAGACTGAAAACCGAGCCGAAATAGATCTAAACCAATATAAAGTGTGTAAAGTATTACACGTATGCCTGCTTTACCAAGAAACCCCTGGCTTTTAAAGTTTCTTTAGTCTTCATTGGAAGCTTGGGATGTCTAATAACTTGTTTAAAGATGCTAAAATAACCTACGAAAAGCACATCGCTGTACAAAGGAGGGAAAGGAGATGGAGACACCGTGAAAGTACGTTAATATTCTCTCCCTGTCAATTGTTCCATTATGGAGAGACCTTGGGACCAGGGTAAGGCTCCCCACCGCACCAGAAGTCGGCAGGCTGCGGCACCTCCAAGAGCCACACCGGTTGCGGCGGCGGTGTCTGCGGCTGTTGGGACGACGGGGGGCTAGAATTACCCGCGTTCTCCGACACCTGCAGCACCTTGTAGTAGTGACAGTCCCTTCCCTCGTCCGGGTCGTACGGAGGCGCCAGAATGTCCAGGAAAGCGGCGGGCCCGTCCGTCGCCTCGATCTGGTGCATGTTGCCCTGCAGCGGGGTGAGCAGGCACGGGTCGCTCTCCTCGCTCAGCACGGTGCTCGACCTCCGCAGCGACCTCCGTAGCGCCGCCCGCTGGCACTGCAACAGCGGCGGGTTGAACTGCACGCTGTCCGCGCCCGCCGCCTCCCTCTCCTCCTCCTCCTTATCGAAGCACTTGACGGTCACCTGGCCGAACAGCACCTTGAGCAAGCCGTGCATGCCCGGGTGGTCATGCAACGGGATGCAGGCGCCGCTCTGCAGCAGGAACACCCCCATGGAGAAGCAGTCGGTCTCGCAGATGTGCATGTAGCTGACGGGAGGTCCCTGGTGCGGCGGCCCGCTGTTCCTCCGAGCGCCCAGGTTCAGGTCCTCGGCTCGGATCTTCTCCAGCAGCATGCGCAGCTTGGCGAGGTTGTCCTGGAAAGTGGCGGCGTCGCCCGACGGCAGCACCATGAAGGTGGAGCGGGCTTGACGGGCGATCTTCTGGATCAAAGAGGCCATTTCGGCCCGCGGCATCGCCCGGACCCCTCGCGGCCCCTTCTCCTCCCGAAGGACCGAATCGGGGCTGCTGCCGCCCACCCCCACCGCGACCGGGATCCCTTCGGCTGCCGCCGCACGTCCGACCGCCGCGGATGGGCGCGCTCTCCCCGCCGATGGCCGCCGCGTGCCCCCTCGCTGCACGAACGCACGTAGGCGGATCCGCCCCCTCTTGCGTCACAGGCTCTCGCGCGCCCGCCCTGCCCCAAGCCCGTCCCTGCTATTGGCCGGGGACGCGCGGGGCCGGCATCGTCAAGCTCGGTTGATTCATCGACGGGAACAGCTCCTGGTGGGGGTGGGGTTGGGGGGGGGGGGGGGGGGGTCACTCCGAACTACAACTCCCATCACCCCCCGCGCAGGCACGTCCCTCGGACAAGTCGACAGTTGCGCTGAATCAAGTCTTTGAATATCGTTATTACCCCGCCGCAGGGCTTGTTTATTGACTGAAGGTTACAGGTGCCGCCTGCATCCGTAATTTTAGTGCCTTAAGGAAGTTGCATTTATCTCGAATACTCACCTGGCGTTATTATTATTGGGAGTGTCGGGTTTTCAGTAGTTCTTTGCGCGCTCCTGTCACAGGTAGAGCAGGACACACTGTAATCATTTATATCACTTGTATCATTTGTACTGGAATCATTTATATCACTTGTATCATTTGTACTGGAATCATTTGTATCGTTCTTTGCGCGCTCCTGTCACAGGTAGAGCCGGACACACTGGAATCATTTATATCACTTGTATCATTTGTACTGGAATCATTTATATCACTTGTATCATTTGTACTGTAATCATTTGTATCACTGGTATCATTTGTACTGTAATCATTTGTATCACTGGTATCATTTGTACTGTAATCATTTGTATCGTTCTTTGCACGCTCCTGTCACAGGTAGAGCAGGATAAACCTGAGGGGCAGGCGGCTATTATCATGGGGTGAGGGGGTAAGTACTGGGCTCTTTCTGTCATTTCTGCAAACACGAGGAAATCTGCAGATGCTGGAAATTCAAACCACACACACAAAATGCTGGTGGAACACAGCAGGCCAGGCAGCATCTATAGGGAGAAGCACAGTCAGGACTGACGAAGGGTCTCGGCCCGAAAAGTCGACTGTGCTTTTTGTCCTTTCTGCTTGGCTTTCGAAAAAGCGTTTCCCTCAAAGAAGCTCGAAGTGCCCTGTCTTTCATATCAGAATCAGATTTATCATCACTGACATCCGCCCTGAAATCTGTTGTTTTGAAGCAAGGCTACAGTGCAATGTATAAAATAAGAATAATATATAAATTAAACAAGTAGTGCAAAAGGGGCGCAGATAAAGCTGGGTAGTGTTCATGGACTGTTTCAAAATATGACGGCGCATGTGAAGCTAGATCGCGAGAATCAAAATATTGTCTTTAAAAAAAAGTTGCTTCGAGAAGGTCGTTCAGTTCCTTTTTTCTGCAAGTCTCTTACCGTGATAGAACTTAGCGTACTGTATTTATGTTGGAAGTCTGGCGTGAACATGATATGGCCAAACAGTCCTGGCAAGGAATGTCGATGCTGGGCACTTCACCTTGGAAGAGGAAGCTGATGTTGAATCGTTTGTTCTCACAATGGACACCATCCAGGTACTTAGAGAGAGAATAATGGCGGTCTCTCTCCAGTTGGTAGTCCCTGTCAAAAAAAAAGCTTCCAGGAAGACACATTTCTTTCCTGTTAGGCAGAACACATGCTTGATGGTCTTAATCTAAAAAGCATTCTCCTCAGCCAGTCAAAACCTCTGTTGGGGCACTTATGAATTTTGGGCTACTGATCATGAAAATCACCATGAAATTTCCCCCATCACGCACCATTTTTTGAAATCACTTATGTTTATTGTTTCAAATCATATTTCAAGTCAATTAAAATGTTTCCTACAACGTAAGCTGGGAAGTTTCCTATCTTGTCCGGGTATGCTTAGGCTGCTGCATGGCAGGACAGGTTTTAGTAACAATTACTGGGTTCAGGACTGTAAGGGTGGAATTTGCTATCACCAGGCACAAAAGTTCCTAGGAAGAATTTTGATATTTGAGACAGATGCTTCACAGAATAATTGATGCCAAGATTAAGGAAAGCATTTTTGTTGGTCCACAAATCAAACAGGTCATCAATGACAGGCAATTTGAAGAATTTCTAGTGGGACCGGAGAAAATCACATGGAAGGCATTCAAGGAAGTTGTCTGAGATTTTTCTCGGCATCTACAGAGCACCAAACTACATGCAGCTGGCTGAAAGCATGCTTCAAGCATATAAAACCATGAAATGCAACATATCACTAAAGATTCATTTTCCGCATTCTCATTTAGACTTCTTCCCTGCAAACCTCGGTGCTGTTAGTGACAAGTGTGGTGAAAGGTTTCACCAGGACATTGCGGTCATGGAGAAAAGATACCAGGGCAACTGGAATCCGTCAATGCTGGCGAACTTAAACGAGAAGCCTCAGACACTGATTACAAATGAAAATCATTAACAAAATATTTTTAACTTAGTTGAACTATTGCAAAGCATCAGCACCGTTATGCAATTAAGCACATTATATTCAATAAAAGTTAATTTATTGTTTCTCTAAATTCCTGCGTGATACAAGTAGTCTGAAATTATATTTGTGTTTATCTTCAAGCAGTCTATCATAAATAAAAAAAATTCTGAGGAAGCAACACTTCTGAAAAAATTTGTTGTCCAGTGTAATCAGTGTTTTTCAGGGCTTTGTTGTCATGCTTTACTTTTGAGTGAACAATGTTGTGTAGTGGGGAAGGTTTGTAGAGGACAATCATATGATGAATGATAAATGTAAGATCTAAACTTTAATCAACTTCCATAATAAATTGGTTAATGACTTTAGTGATTCAATGGAAAATTCAGATTATTTGAAGATATCACTAGATACTGGAATGTCTTTAGAGATTTGGTAAAGATAAACAGTTTTAAGCTTGGAAAATGGCTTGACTTTCTTGAACACAACAGTTATTTAGATACTTAGATGATATGATGGTTGCTGACTACCTTTTCATGCATGCCTAATTGTTGTTTAGAACAGTAGAAAGTTTTTGACAAGAACAGGCTATTTGGCCCAACAAAGCTGGCCAAATTCCCATTCACACTGTGTGTTGAAGTAACTACCAAGTTTAGATTTGAAAATCTCTAGGATACTACTCTCAACTACACAACTAGGTAGTTTGTTCCATGTGTCCTTAACTCACTGTGTAAAGAAATGCTTCCTGATATTAGTCTGAAATCTACCTTTAACCGGTGTTCACCTATGACCCTGCATCCTGACTGATGGATTAATTTTGAAGCAGCAACTGGCATGCACCTTACTTATGTCCTGAATGATTTTGAACATTTCTATCACATCTCCTCTCATTCTATGTCTACTTGGGCTAAAAAGATTTAATTCTTTCAATCTTTCTTCATAGCTCATACCCTGCAAGCCTATAGGTATAGCTGAATGTAAGAATGATCTAGTAGTGTGCTGTAGTAAATTGGTTATTGATAAAGCAGCTAAAGGGGACATTGTCCTGCAGAACTTATTCAGGGCTGAGATCATTGACCTCCAACAAGCACAACCATCACCCTAGATGTCCAGTAAACAGAAAACCCCCTCCCCCCCTTTGATTCTTACTGGCATCACTTCTACCAGGGCTCCTAGACACCTTTGTTGATTGAATTCAGCATAGATTTAAGGCTGTTAGTCTTATCTGATGTCTGGAGTACTATAGTTCCTGCCTCCACATGTTCAGCCAAGGCAGTAGGAAAGTCTGAAGCCAAGATATCCAGATGAAACCGAAACTGAGAATCGGTAAGCAAGTCATTGTAAATGCCATGTTATGGCACTGTTGAAGCCACCTCCCATTGCTACTAATGAAGAATAGTGTGAAGGAGTGATGACTCGATGAGAAATGGTGCATTATTATGTCCTGAGAGTAAAACTTGGCTACATCTGAATTCATCACCCAGGATGCTGCCACATGCTCTATTCAGTTTTATTGAACTTTAATGTAACCATTTTGATACAATTGAATAGCTTGCTTGTTAATAATCAACCACAGAGTTCAAATTCAAGTTATTTTCATGGGTGTACGTACAAAGGGTACAAATACCATTAAAATTAAATTTGTACAGCAGCAGCTCAGTACATTACAACCACGACAAAATAAACTACATTAACATAAATTAACATTAATTATATATAACTTACATGGCACAATAAACAAAACTAATATCATGCCTTTACTTCCATTGCCTGAACATTTTTGGGTCTTTGGAGTCACATGTAAATCAGATTGGAGCAGAATGATAGGCTGGCACAAGAGATTCTGCAGATGCTGGAAATCCAGAACAATCCATACAAAATGCGGGAGGAACTCAGCAGGTTAGGCAGCATCTATGGTGATCTATCCATAGGTACATATACAGTACCCTCTTTCCATTGGTACTACCTGACCTGCTGAGTTCCTCCAGCATTTTGTCTGGAAAAGGATCATTTCTTTTCCTTTGTGAACCTTATAGATATTTTTAAAACTGTAAAGCCTTAGAAACATGCAGTTTCATCATCCTTATTTTCTAGTTTATTCTACTTGAATTCCATATCAGAAGGTAAATAACCCATTTGATGAAACGGGGTGGGGGGGGGGAGGTTTCATGCATCTAAATGATAAAACTGGGTACCTCTTTTGTTTTTACCCTGGGTGCCATTACTTTTCAGGTTAAACTAGTTACAAAATCAGATTTCAAATTTTCATTTTTATTTTCTGCCTCATGTTTTTAAAAATTAATGGTAGGTTTAAGGTATAATTAGTGGTAAATAATAAAATGCCACTTTAGTGGGGATTTAGTGTATTTAATGGGGATTTATCCCTCTCATAAGCAAGACTTCAAATAAATCTGCATGTTGTAGTCATCTGTAAAACATTTTAAAAATTTAATTTAATTATTATTTCAATATAAGGTTTGTCCTTTATAAAAATGCAGCATTATATAAGAATGCTTCCTTCATGTTCAGAATCATTTATTTATCACATGTACATTGAAGCATATAGTGAAATTCACTAATTGCATTAATAACCAACACACTTAAGGATGTGTAATTATCATCACACATTCCAGCACCATCATAGTATGCTCACCATGTTCACACTTCACACAAGCAACAAGAGAACAAGAACAGCAAAACAAGTCCTCTACACACACCTCCCCACACACACACACACTCTCTCTCTCTCTCCCCCTCTCTCCCTCTCCCTCTCCCTCTCCTTCCCTCCCCCCCCCCCCTCCATTATCCCCAGGACAGACGGTCTCTGGGTCTCTAGCCTCCAGTGGAAAAATGCAGTATAAATAGAGGTGAAGCATTTTCCCTGCCTTGGACTTTGAAGTTCCCTTTCAAAGATGGTGGATGTAGCATGTTTGGATATATTTAAGGAAAGGTGATGAAAAGTTGCTGAGGATAGGTGGGAATATGGAATTGTGGTAAAAATCGAATCTGCCATAATGTTATTGAATGGAAGAGGAGCCTGAAACTCTGAGTGGCTTAGTCCACCTCCTACTCTATATGTATATATGTATGTATGTGGAATGGGTACTTTAATATCGCCTTTGAATTTTTGAAATATGAGATATGATTAGAAGAACATATGTGTCAATAGTTCCCAGAGCTCACATCTCATCATTAGCATTTTCTGAATCTGTTGTAGAATTTTTGATTATTCTGATCCAATAACTCATCCGTAAGTGTCAGGATGGTAAAAGGCAAATCTGATTTGTGAAATAGTTCCAATTATTTTTAAATGGCCTTGGGCTTTTTTAATAGAAGTATTGTTCAAGCTCCTGAAAATCTGATTGGGAATTGTTAAAGCTAGCAGAGGATATGTAACTGTGTCTCTTCTTTAAACTAAGATGTAGGTCATTCATGGATCATTTTAGCACACTTAAGTTGCAAGAGAAGCAGTAGCAGTATGGGAACAGAACACTTATTTCACTTCCTTTTCATGCTAGTGACTTTACAAAAGATTTGACAGAACTTGACCCCACCAGATGTCAAAGCTCAGCATAGATGTGTAAATTAGGCTTCAGCTTTGCAAACAGGAATAAACCTATCCAAATAAATACTTGCCAATGGATTTACGGCACCATAAGAACTACATGAATGAATACATGAATTCCATGGAAACGTTTTTTTAAATTTTACTGCCACACATTTCGTTCAGAGAAATGCAGATGATAATTAAATTTGTGGCACTCAAGGATCAATCAGTTTGGCTCAATTTCTCCATTTATTTTCCCCAGCAGCTGTGACTCACCATAATTATTTTTTTGATTTGCTAAATACATAAAAAGCAGGTGTATAGTAGCAAAGTGATTATGTGATTAGACTAGCAGTCCAAAGACAAGAAAGGCAAGAAAATCTGCTTTCTTGGCCTAACTTGATTGATTCTGGTCTCACGACAATATAATTAACTCTTAACTGCCTTCTAAAATGGGCCAGATAGTTGTTCAGTTCAAGATCTATTAATGCTGGGCAATAAATATTGGGCTTGCTGCTGACATTCATGTCCAAGCATAAAGGGGTTGAGATATGAAGAGAAGATGATATGTGAATACAATGGACATCGTTTCGGAACTCAGGATTGCATACTTAAGCCTGAGTTGAGGAATTCTTTACTTTCGGAGGATTTTTGAAGGAGGAGTCATTGAATATATTAATGAAAGGATTTAACAGAAAATCAAGGGACATGAGCAGATGCAGGAAAGCTGAATTGATGTCAAAATTTGATAAGACACAGCCTTATTAAAAGATGAAGGAGACTCAAGGGATAGATTGATCCATTTATCCAGCTGTTTCTTATATTCTTATTAAATTGAGCTTTCACTTTGACTCCATTCACCAATTTTGTGTCCATGTTAATATGGCTGGACATCCTTACATTAAAAAAAAACTACTAATTTCAATCTTGGGATTGGCAAGTCAAGATTTCCATTTCTTTGAGTTTTAAGTTGGTAAATTGGTGTATTTTTGTCGTATGTAATGAGCTACAATGAACATTTTTGTTTTGCATGCCATCTATACAGATCATTTGATCATGTCAGTGTACTGAGGTAGTTCAAGGGAAAACAGTAACAGAAAGTAGAACAATGTGTTACAGCTACAGACAAAGTGCAGTGCAGGCAAACAATAAATTGCAAGATCATAATGAGGACAATTGTGGGATTAAGAGTCCTTCTCATCAGACTAGGGGGCAATTCAGTACTGTTATAAAACAGGATAGAAGCTGTTCTTGAGTCTAATACATGCCTTCCAGCTTTTATATCTTCTGTCTGATTCTCTAAGGGTGAAAAGAAAATGTCCAGGTTGGGTAAGATCTTTGGTTGCCTTGGCTGCTTTACTGAGACAGCGAAGAATATAGACAGAGTCCATGCAGGAGAGGCTGGTTTCTGTGAAATCTGAGCTGCACCTACAACGTTTTTGGCCATGTTGTCTATGTGGTTGGACAGGACAGGCTATTGGTGATGTTCACTTCTAGAAACTTAAAGATTTCAACCCTCTAAACATTGGCGCTGTCGATGCAAATAGGAGTGTGTGCACTGTCCCCCTTCCATGACCAGCTTTTTTCTTTTGCTAATATGTAAGAAAGGCACCATGACACCATGTCACTAGATTCTGTCTTTCTTTCTCTGTACACTGACTCATCATTATTTGAGATTTGGCCCTCTGTGGTGGTGCTATCTGCAAGTTTCTTACTGGAGATAGAGCAGAACCTGGCCATGCAGTCACGTGTGTACAGGGAATAGAACAGAAAATGACGCAGCCTTGTGGGGCTCCAGTGTTGAGAATAATGGTGGAGGTGTTGCTGCCTATCCTTATTGATTGTAGTCTGTTGGTCAGGAAGTGAAGGATCCAGTTGCAAAGGGATATATTGAGTCCCCACATTTCTACGTATGATGTCGAAATGTGCTTCTTGGTTTCAGTATTGAGTGACTTAACTCTGATTTTAAGATCTGAAGAAAAATTAATCTTTGGTTATTAATGCTCTATGTAGGCAGTGTAGGCAAAATAGGGCTTCCTGCATGACAAAGACACAAGTAGCTCCCGATTCAGTCATCATCTCAGTTAAGACTAGAATATATCTTAAGTGGCTAAGTGGCTTTTATTTTTTTCATATGTTCTATTTCAGACTTCAATGCCAATGTCCAAACTTTTAAGAAATTTTTTGTTTGATATAAACATGGGGACATTGAAGTTTTTTGCTTTTTTTTCCTAGTAAAAAATAAAACCATTTATCCTCTTATTTGTTCAGTCTGTTGTTTCCATTAATGAAAAATAGTTTGTTTTCTATATAATCAATGTGAACTCTAAAATTTATACATTTAAGGATTTCTAGATTCCAAATATGTTTTTAACTGGAAGGAACAGTTCAGTGAAGAGCAGCTGAAAAAATCACGGCCTAAATAATCTAGATTAAGATGGAATTCAGCTGTATAATAACATTATAGAGTCTGCAAGCTGCCTGTTTGAGTTCTCTGGAATGTTCTAGTTAACATTAATCTCTGAAATATTATCACATAGAATAAGACTTAAGAGCAGATTTAGGCCATTTGGCCAAATGAGTCTGCTCATAGCAGATTTAATATCCCTCTCAACCCCATTCATCTGCCTTCTCCCCGTAATCTTTGCACCCTTACTAATCAAGATCCTATCAGCCACTGCTTTAAATATACCCAATGACTTGACGAAATGTGGCAATGAATTCCACAGATTCACCACCCTCTGACTAAAGAAGTTCCTCCTCATTTCTTTACTAAAAGGATATTCTTGTATTCTGAGGCTGTGCCCTCTGGTCCTAGACTCCCCCTCTACAGGAAACATCCTCTCCATGTCCATTCTATCTAAGCCAGTATTCGATAGATTTCATTGAGATTTTCCCCCTTCTTTATTCTTCTATACCCCAGTGAGGTGAGGCCCAGAGCCTTCAAACGCTTCTTCTAGAAATCCCAGTATGTCTGTCTGTATTTCAAAAAAAAATCCTTGACAGAATCGGAATCAGAATCATTGTCAAATATGACATGAAGATTCACTAACAAGAGAAAATCTCCAGATGTTGGAAATCCAAACAACACACACAAAATGCTGGAGGAATTCAGCAGGCTAGGCAGCACCTATGGAAAAAGTATAGTCGACATTTTGGGCCGAAACCCTCCTGCAGGACTGTGAAAATTGTTGCTTTGCTCTGTGGTGCAGTACAAGACATAAAATTTCTATAAGGTGTAAAATAATTTAATAGTGCAAAAAAAGAGGAATAATGAGATAATGTTTATAGGTTCATGGACCATTCAGAAATCTGATGGCAGAAGTGAAAAAGTTGTTCTTGAATGTTGAATGTGGGTTTTCAGGCTCCTGAACCTCCTCCCTCCAACAATAAGGAGAAGAGGCAATGGCCCAGGTGTTTTGGAGTCCTTAATGATGGGTGCCGTCTTCCTGACACACCAATTTTTGAAGATGTCCTCGATGATGCTGAGAGTGATGTGTGTAATGGAGTTGGTTGAGTCTACAACACTCTGCAGCCTCTTGCAGTCCTATGCATTGGAATCTCCATGCTGAATTGTGACGCAACCACTCAGAATGGTCTCCACTATATGTCTACAGAAATATGCAAGAGTCTTTGGTTACATACCAAATGTCCTCAAACTAGAGTCAAAGTCGGGTCACTGCTGTGCCTCCTTCATGATTGCATCAATGCGTGGGCCCAGGACAGATCCTCAGAATTGTTGAAACCCAGGATCTTAATGTTGGTTGCTCTTTCCACTGCTGGCTCCTCAGTGAGGGCTGGTACATGTTCTAATTTCTCCTTTAAGAAGCCTGCATCGGAGCCCTTGACATGATAACTTGAGTCAAGTCAGGAACCAAATTCTTACCATTTTAGATTAACTATCCCAAATGTAATTGACTATTTATAGAACATAGAACAATACAGCACAGGAACAGGCCATTCAACTGACAATGTTATGCTGAGCCAACGAAGAAGCATATCAAAACGCACAAACACTAATCTCTCCTACCTAAACCATGTCCATATCCTCCATCTTCCTTACATCCATGTGCCTATGCAAATGTCTCTAAAACTCTCTAAAGTATTTGCCTCTACCACCACACCAGGCATCCACAACTTGAGTAAAAAAAAGCCCCTCACATCCCCCTGGAACTTAACCCCTCTCAACTTTCATGCATGCTCTCTGGTATTAGACATTTTAACCCTGGGAAACAGATGCTCTCTGTCCACTCTATCTATGTCTCTCATAATCTTGTAAATCTCTATCAGATCTCCTCTCAGCCTCTGGTGCTCCAGAGAAAACAAACCAAATTTAGCCAGCCTCTCATGATAGCGCATGTCCCTGAAACCAGGCAGCATCCTAGTAAGCCTCTTCTGCACCCTCTCCAAAGCCTTAACATCCTTCCTATAGTGGGGTGATCAAAACTGTACACAATACTCCAGATGTGCTCTAAACAGAGTTTTATAAAGTTGCAACGTAACTTCTTGACTTTTGAACTCAATGCTTTGACTGATAAAAACAAGCATTCCATAAGCCTTCTTAACCACATATTCTGCCCCATCTAAACTCCTTACACTAAGAAGGTCCCGTTTTGTATTATGGAAGTGGAAATCTCATGTGACAACAACCCTATTATTTTTACACTTTTCCTTAATCCTATTATCTCTGCTCCTCTTTCCACATCTGAGTGTTTCCAGCATTTTGTGTTTTCAATTAGACAATAGACAATAGGTGCAGAAGTAGACCATTCGGCCCTTTGAGCCTGCTCCGCCATTTTGAGATCATGGCTGATCAACTACTATCAATACCCGGTTCCTGCCTTGTCCCCATAATCCCTTGATTCCCCTATCCATAAGATACCTATCTAGCTCCTTCTTGAAAGCATCCAGAGAATTGGCCTCCACTATCTTCTGAGGCAGTGCATTCCAGACCCCCACAACTCTCTGGGAGAAGAAGTTTTTCCTTAAATCTGTCCTAAATGACCTACCCCTTATTCTCAAACCATGCCCTCTGGTACTGGACTCTCCCAGCATCTGGAACATATTTCCTGCCTCTATCTTGTCCAATCCCTTAATAATCTTATATGTTTCAATCAGATACCCTCTCAATCACCTTAATTCCAGCGTGTACAGGCCCAGCCTCTCTAACCTCTCTGCGTAAGACAGTCCAGACATCCCAGGAATTAACCTCGTGAACCTACTCTGCACTTCCTCTACAGCCAGGATGTCCTTCCTTAACCCTGGAGACCAAAACTGTACACAATACTCCAGGTGTGGTCTCACCAGGGCTCTGTACAAATGCAAGAGGATTTCCTTGCTCTTGTACTCAATTCCCTTTGTAATAAAGGCCAACATTTCATTAGCCTTCTTCACTGCCTGCTGCATTTGCTCATTCACCTTCAGTGACTAATGAACAAGGACTCCTAGATCTCTTTGTATTTCTCCCTTACCTAACTCTACACCGTTCAGATAATAATCTACCTTCCTGTTCTTGCTCCCAAAGTGGATAACCTCACACTTATTCACATTAAACGCCATCTGCCAAGTATCTGCCCACTCACCCAGCCTATCCAAGTCACCCTGAATTCTCCTAACATCCTCATCACATGTCACCCTGCCACCCAGCTTAGTATCATCAGCAAATTTGCTGATGTTATTTTCAATACCTTCATCCAAATCGTTGACGTAAATTGTAAACAGCTGTAAATTGTAAATTGTAAATCGTAACCAATTCCGAGCCCTGTGGCACCCCACTAGTCACCACCTGCCATTCCGAGAAACACCCATTCACCGCTACCCTTTGCTTTCTATCTGCCAACCAGTTTTCTATCCATGTCAATGTCTTCCCCCCGATGCCCTGAGCTTTGATTTTACCCTCCAATCTCCTATGTGGGACCTTATCAAATGCCTTCTGAAAATCGAGGTACACTACATCCACTGGACCTCCTCGTCTAACTTCCTGGTTACATCCTCGAAAAACTCCAACAGATTAGTCAAGCGTGATTTACCCTTGGTAAATCCATACTGGCTCGGCCCAATCCTATCACTGCTATCTAGATATGCCACTATTTCATCCTTAATAATGGACTCTAGCATCTTTCCCACCACTGATGTCAGGCTGACAGGTCGATAGTTCTCTGTTTTCTCTCTCCCTCCTTTCTTAAAAAGTGGGATAACATTAGCCATTCTCCAATCCTCAGGAACTGATCCTGAATCTAAGGAACATTGGAAAATGATTACCAATGCATCTGCAATTTCCAGGGCCACCTCCTTTAGTACCCTAGGATGCAGACCATCCGGACCTGGGGATTTGTCAGCCTTCAGTCCCATCAGTCTACTCATCACCGTTTCCTTCCTAGTGTCAATCTGTTTCATTTGCTCTGTTACTCTATGTCCTTGGCCCATCCATACATCTGGGAGATTGCTTGTGTCTTCCTTAGTGAAAACAGATCTGAAGTACTCATTAAATTCTTCTGCCATTTCTCTGTTTCCCATAACAATTTCACCCAATTCATTCTTCAAGTGCCCTACATTGTTCTTAACTATCTTCTTTCTCTTCACATACCTAAAAAAGCATTTGCTATCTTCCTTTATATTCCTGGCTAGCTTGCGTTTGTACCTCATTTTTTCTCCCCGTATTGTCTTTTTAGTTAAGTTCTGTTGTTACTTAAAAACTTCCCAATCATCTGTCCTCCCACTCACCTTAGCTCTGTCATACTTCCTTTTTTTTAATGATATGCAATCTCTGACTTCCTTTGTCAACCACTGTGGCCCCTTTCCCCCTTTGAACTTTGGCCAGCTCCTCCCTCATGGCTCCATAGTTTCTCCTGTTCAACTGCAACACTGACACCTCCAAGCTGCCCTTATCCTTCTCAAATTGCAGATAAAAACTTACCATATTATGATCACTACCTCCTAATGGCTCCTTTACTGCAAGATTGCTTATCAAATCCTGTTCATTACATAACACTAAATCCAGAATAGTCTTGTCCCTGGTCGGCTCTCGTACAAGCTGTTCCAAGAATGCATCCCTTAGGCACTCTACAAACTCCCTATCCTGTGGTCCAGCACCAACCTGATTCTCCCAGTTCACCTGCATGTTGAAATCCCCCATAACTACTGCGATATTACCTTTGCCACATGCCAATGAAAACTCCCTTTTCAACTTGCACCCAATATCCACGCTACTGTTTGGTGGCCTGTACACAACACCCATTTGGGTCCTTTTGCCCTTACTGTTCCTCAGTTCTATCAACACAGACTCTACTTCTCCTGACCCTATGTCCCCCCTTGCAAAGGACTGAATCTCATTCCTCACCAACAGGGCCACCCCACCCCCTCTGCCCACATTTCTGTTCCTACGATAGCACATATACCCTTGTACATTCATTTCCCATGTCTGATCTCCCTGCAGCCATGCCTCCGTTATCCGAACAACATCATAGTTACCCATTTGCACCTGGGCTTCAAGCTCATCCGCCTTATTTCTGACACTTCGTGCATTCAGATATAGAATTTTTAGCCCATTTCTCCTCTCTGTGTTTGAATCGCTGCCTATTGTGCTTAACCCAGCTCCCCGAACTCCCATCGTGCTATACACCCCTAGAATTTTGTTGTCCTTCTTAAATTTACTTATTCTTTCAACACATTTAACTCCATGTTCCGTCAGACCATCCCTTTGTACATGTGTCCTCCTTATCACTTGTTCTGCCTCACCTTTCTCTACTACACACTTAATATTCCAGAACTGTGTAGTCCCCACCTGTCCTTTATTCTTCCTCTCGCTATCCTCTCTCACATTCTGGATCCCCGCCCCCTGCAAATTTAGTTTAAACCACCCCCCCCCCCGCCCCAAGAAGCACTAGCAAACTTCCCTGCAAGAATCTTAGTACCACTCCAGTTCAGGTGTAAACCGTCCCTTCGAAACAGATCCCACCTTCCCTGGAACAAAGCCCAACTATCTACAAACCTGAAGCCCTCCCTCCTACACCATCCTCTCAGCCACGTATTAATCTTTATAATCCTTCTGTTCCTTGCCTCACTCGCACCTGGCATAGGTAGCAATCCTGAGATTGTTACCCTGGAGGTCCTGCTCTTCAGCTTCGCACCTAACTCCCTGAACTCCCTGCGCAGGACCCCCTCACTCATCCTACCCACGTCATTGGTCCCTACATGGACCACAACATCTGGATTCTTGCCCTCCCTCTCGAGAATAACCTGCACCCGATCTGAGATGTCTCAGACCCCGGCACCAGGGAAGCAATATACCATCCGAGACTCCCGATCTTCCCCACAAAATCTCCTATCCGCCCCCCTGACTATAGAATCCCCTATCAATACCGCTCTCTTCTCTTCCCTCCTCCCCTTCCTAGTCAAGGGTCCAACCTCAGTGCCAGAGACAGGACCACTGCAGCTTGTTCCTGGTAGGTCATCCCCACCAACAGTATCCAAAACGGTATACTTATTTTTGATGGGAATGGCCACAGGGGTGCTCTGCTCTCATTAGGTGTCTCATTTATTAACATTTAAGCACCCATAAATAAATCTATTGGTAACCCATTTGTTAATGAGATCGATTACGTTCAGATTTCATAACCTGTAAATTGAAGTAATGAGACTATAGCAGAGTGAAAGTTGGATTGTGAAGAGGTGATGTGAAATTGTCCAAATTTTGATAGCTTGATATGTAAATGATGGGGAACACACATAAAACGCTGGAGGAACTCAGCAGGGCAGGCTGGATGGAAATAAACAAGCAACGACTCAGGCATCCTCAGGACTGGGATAAATGATGGTATGTGTTTTTTTTGTAGTAAGGAAGTCAAATGCCCATTATATAAAAGAAAACAAATTAAAGGATGCTAGAGGGTACATCATTTATATTATTTTAATAATTTAAGTTTACTTTATAAGTTAGTGGATGTATTGAAATAAATAATGGGATGCAGTTTTGATTTGGACACAAACTGCTGTTGAAAATTTGGATGAATGAATGCTTCCAATCAAATGCATGAAACCACATATCATTAAATCCTGCATTTAACATAAGGAAACTTGACTGGCTGTTATATCATGCATCCTTTGGATTGTCACTCTGGCATCTGCTTGTAAACTCCATTTTCTAAGTGCAAGACCTTTAATCAGGTGCACCACAGTTGTGGGTTTTATTGCTGATGTATCTGGACAGAGAGTGCAACATGTTTCCAGATTCACTTGTGAAACATAAGCTTTGTTATTAACAAGGTGGCAGTATATTTTCCTGGCATTGAACAGCTCAGCTTGAAGTGGAAGTTTTTTAAGAATACCAGGGGATTGGTCTTAAGTTTTGTAGGACCTACGCAATGAAATTCCTTTTTTAAATTTGTTCACCTCACTATTTGCAATACCTTAAAATGCTTAAAAGCTACTTTTCCTTTGATCCTTTGGAAAACTGTCCTAAGTGGTCCAATGTGCTTTGCTAGTATTTTTTGTGATACAGCTCCACATAGCACTTGAAATGGTTACGGTGTTCAAAAAGGTAAATGACAATAAGTCACTACTATTGCGGCTGCTGCTGTACAAGGACTACAGCCAAACTAATGCGAAGAGAAAATGATCACCAGTGGTACAATGTTTGTGTCAAAGACTTTTAATCCAGGCACAGCTCAGATTAAAGTTTCAGATTTTTTTTTTGTTACGCGTTCATTGCAACATACAGGGAAATGCATTGTTTGCGTCAAATCAAATCAGTGAGTATCAGCTGGGGGCAGCCCACAAGTGTCGCCACGCCTCCGGCACCAACATAATATGTCCACTACTTACTAACCCTAATTACCTGTCTTTAGATTGTGAGCGGAAACCAAAGCATCCGGAGAAAACCCACGCGGTCATGGGGAGAATGTATACACGCCATACAAACAGTGGCAGGAATCAAACCTTGATCGCTGATTGGTACTGTAAGGTGATTGTGCTAACTACTATGCTACTGTGACATCCACAACATAAGGGCACACAAGACACGATAGAAAACAGCAGTAATTAGCCAGCTGATCGCACAATCCTGCTCCATATTAAATACGATCGTGACCAATCTGCTCCGTCTCAATTCCATTTTTGTGCCAAATTCCTTGTATATCAAGAATTAACTACCTCTTTAAATATTTCTAGTAATCTAGCCTCCACAACTCTTCAGGGTAGAGTATTCTATACAAAGGTCCATTCACCCCAGTTTTGAATGATCATTCCCTTATCTTGTAATGAAGTTCTCTTATTCAAGACTCTACCACTAGTAGTAACCTCTCAGCATATACTCTGACATGACCCTTAGGATCTTTATGTTCAATGAGATCAGAGAAGTTAAAAAAAAACTGCTTGAGGAATTCAGTGGGTCAGGCAAAATCTAAAGAGACCGAGGGATATTTTAATTCACCAAGGCAATAGACAATAGACAATAGGTGCAGGAGTAGACCTTTCGGCCCTTCAAGCCAGCACCACCATTCAATGTGATCATGGCTGATCATCCACAATCAGTAGCCCCGTTACTGCCTTCTCCCCATATCCCTTGACCCCGCTATCTTTAAGAGCCCTATCTAACTCTTTCTTGAAAGCATCCAGAGAATTGGCCTTCTGAGGCAGAGCATTCTACATATCCACCACTCTCCGGGTGAAAAAGTTTTTTCCTCAACTCTGTTCTAAATAGCCTACCTCTTATTCTTAAACTGTGGCCTCTGGTTCTGGAGTCCTCCAACATTAGGAACATGGTTCCTGCCTCCAGCGTGTCCAATCCCTTAATAATTTTATACGTTTCAATCAGATCCTCTCTCATCCTTCTAAATTCCAGTGTATACAAGCCCAGTCACTCCAATCTTTCAACATATGACAGTCCTGCCATCCCGGGAATTAACCTCGTGGATCTACGCTGCACTCCCACAATAGCAAGAATGTCCTTCCTCAAATTTGGAGACCAAAACTGAACACAATAGAGGTAGTGACACAATATTCAGCAGGTAGAAAATCACTGGGATTTGTTCACACTAGCTGTTCAACATGGTTACTTGTTCCTCCTTTACTGTTAGTTTTAAAGAACCTTAGCAGTAGAATCTGGCTTTATAGTCAGAGGCATAAAACTATAGTGGGTAGCACCTTAACAAGGCCCATCTACAAACTTTGTCATGCAAACCATTTTTTTAAAAAATGGCATGTTTTCTATTGTGTATTTAATATATCAGTAATATTTGAGTAATATTGTAGACATATTGTTTGACTAAGCATTCTTTGTTTCAATAATCCATTATGGGTTATATGTAAAAGTACGTGTATGGCATTTCTAATTCCACTACCACCATGTCTTATCTACGTGCCTTGCTGAATGTAAAAAAGAAACTGGTCTCAAGTTATCCCCGGCTCTCTTTTGCTTATCTTTCAATTAATTTATGGAGTTACAAAGTGTAACAGTAGTGATGAGGATGTTCTAAATGAATCTGAGATGACAACTTATCTGTTGAAGCAAAGTGAAACATTCGAGTTTTAAAAAAAAGTGCAGTGTGCTTTCTTCACAAGAGGAGAAGACAGCTGAGTTAAATAAAAGGCATAAATGGACAAAATTCACAGGTTCATAAACAGTGACTACCAGGTGCTGCTAATAATAATACTTCTTTTAAAAAAAAAAGCAGAAATGGCTGGCTACATCAGAAAGATTGACACATTAAATTGCACAAGAGATAATTAGTTGATGTATACTGAGTGAATGAAGTAGTATCTTGAAGCAAATGAAATAGCCAATGAAACACGAATGACAGTTTTGTTACGTGTATTGTGTAGAAAAGCATACCGTTTGCTTATAGGTTTGACTACTCCAACCAACCAGTTTAAATGAGCTTTGCAGATATTGCGAAAGTAATGCAGGAACATTTAGAAACCATTGATGTTTGCAAAACACAGTTGGTTTCATATACAGAATCAAAAGGAAGAGCAGTCCATTTCAGTGTACATGGCTGAGTTGAAGAGATTATCTGAGCGTTCTCAGTTCAGTGATGAGCTTAATGATGTACTGAGAGGTTGTTTAGTTTGTGGAATCTCGCAGGAAAGCATTAAAAAATCGCTCCTAACTGAGCAATTGAATTCCCTGTATCATTGGATACTGCAGACAGAGATGCAAATGAGTTGTAGTCAGGAATTAAAGTGAGCGAGAGCAAAATAGCAACATCTAAACAGAAACCGGCCTAAACAAATTGCATTACCTTTGTGACAGGGGCTCATGTACATCAGACCAATACTGCTTCAAAGGTGAATCTTGCAGAAAACACAACAAAGTAGGACACATACAAAGAGCATGTCAGGTAGACAAAAATAAATAGACTGCACAGAGATGAGAAAAAAGACAAAAAGACAATTTGCAGTTTAAAAAAGAGCACTAATCTACATACTGTTGATGAAAAATCTTATAATGATGAGAGTGACACAGGACTGAGCAGCCTTAAGATTTACAATGTGAAAACTAGCAGGCAAAAAGTAATATGACTTACACCAGAAGTGAACGGCAAATTAATTAGCATGGAATTGGAACCCAGCTCAGCTGTTTCAGTCATGCCTCATAATGAGTTTGAACAGCATTTTAAAGATACTAGATTGAAACCTGTAGATATAAAACTAAGGACATACTGGAGAAAAGATGACTCTTGTGGGGATGATATTTATAACAGTGAAACACAACAACCAACAAGCCACATTGGGCTTGTATGTGACAAAAAAAGGGAGCTAGCATTGTGGGAACGTGATTGGCTGAGACAACTACAACTTGATTGGCGATCTATCCACCATTTCAATGCCACATCCCCTGCAATAGAGTCAACTGAAAGTGAATTAAGAAAGGTACGGGATGATACACCAGCAGTGTTTGATGATGACACTGGAGAACTCAAACATATCAAGAGTAAGAGAGTATTAAATGAAAATGCCACACTCAAGTTTTACAAAGCCCATCTGGTTCCTATACCATCTGTGATAAAATGGCCAGTGAGCTAGATTGCCTGGAGGTTGGAGGAATTCTTTCCAAGGTTGAGTGGAACCTAAGGGCAACACCAGTGGTCCCAGTAGCCAAGAAGTATATGTAGAACCATAGAACATTACAGCACAGAAACTGGCCTTTTGGCCCTTCTTTGCTGTGCTGAACCATTTTTCTCTCTAGTCCCACTGACCTGCACATCCCTCCATACATCTCTCATTCATGTACCTGTGTGAAGAAGTCCCCCCTTAATGTTCCCTTTAAACTTTTCCCCCTTCACCTTTAACCCATGTCCTCTGGTTTTTTCTCCCCTAGCCTCAGGGGAAAAAGCCTGCTTGCATTCACTCTATTTATACCCATTTTAATTTTATATACCTCTATCAAATCTCCCCTCATTCTTCTACGCTCCAGGGAATAAAGTCCTAACCTATTCAACCTTTCTCTGTAACTCAGTTTCTCAAGTCCAGGCAACATCCTTGTAAACCTTCTCTACACTCTTTTATCTTATTAATATCCTTCCTGTAAAGGTCTGTTAAGATCTGTGGTGATTTTAATGTTACCTTCAATCCAATACTGAAAGTACATCAGTACCCTCTGTCCCGGATAGAGAATATCTTTGCAAACCTTTCTGGAGGTAAATAATTCAACAAAGTCGACTCAGCTGAAGCCTACCTACCAATGGAGATGGAAGAAGAGTCCAAAGTGTTTCTCACCATAAACACTCACAAAGAGATTTATCACTATAATAGGTTTATTTCTGCTGCAGCACCTGCATCTGCATTCTGTCAGAAAGCTAGGGACCACCCAGGTACTCAGTTTTACTTGGATAACATCATTGTTACTGTTAAGAATGACAAGGAACATCTCCAGAATCTCATGACATAGCTAAAAGGATTAGAAGATTCTGGTCTCAGAGTGCGATGCAACATGTGTGAATTCTTTAAACCAAGTATCACATCCTGTACTCACACCATTGATACACAAGAACTATTCAAGTGTGCTGAGGAAATTCAAGCAGGGGTGGATGCCTCAAGGCCAAAGGACATGTCACATTTGTGGTCTTTTTTTTAGGAATTGTCAATTACCGTAACAGATTCCTGCCAAACTCTCAGGTTGTTTCCTCTCTCGCTCCTGATCCTATTGGGCTATTTTTCCAGCAGCCCAATCAGATAGCGATACATCAGCAAAGGCAAATAAAAATAAGGCAGGGACAAGCGGATCAGCCACTGTGTGAGTGGACCAGTGTTAGAGTGGGGAGACTTTGGCAAGAACAGGCTTGGGTGAGGTACATATCTGGTAAGCTTTCTCTTCATTCTTCATCTATTAGTACATCGAGCAGCGAGGATGGCTCCAGGATCTGTGTTGTGTTGTTTGTGTGAGATGTGGGAAGTCTAAGACCTGGATAACCACATCTGCATCAGGCACATAGAGCTGCAGCTCCTCAGAGAATGCATCGAGCTGCAGCTCAGTAACAGTCAGCTCATACGGGAAACGAAGCTGGTGCTAGATAGTAGTTACCCCTAAGTTGCAGGAGGCAGGTACCTGGGTGACTGTCAGGAGAGGGAAAGGAAATGGGCAGCTGGTGCAGAGAACCCTTGTAGCCGGTCCCCTCATTACTAAGTGTACTGTTTGGGACACTGTTGGGAGGGAGCGACCTCCAGAGGGAAGCTGGTCTCAGGCACAGTCTTGCACTGTGGCTCAGAATGGAAGGAGGGAAGAAGAGGACAGCAGTAGTATAGGGATTCCATAATTAGAAGAGTAGACATGAGATTCTGTGGACATGGCAGTCACCCAGATGGTATACTGCCTCCCCGACACCAGGGTTAGGGATATCTTGGATTGAACCCAGAGCATTTTAAAGGAGGAGGGTGAGCAGCCAGAAGTCTTGGTACATATTGGCATCAATGACATAGGTAGGAAAAGGATGAGTTCCTGAAGAGAGAATTTAGGGAGCTAGATGGAGAGCTGAAGAGTAGAACTGCCAGGGTAGTAATCTCTGGATTGCTGCCTGTGCCATGTGCCAGTGAGACTGAGAATAAGATGAATTGGAAGATGAATGTGTGAATAAGGAAATGATGCATTGGGCAGGGTTTCAGATTTCTGGATCATTGGAATCTCTTTTGTAGAATGCCTACAATTTCCTAAAGCAGTTTGTGGTTGACCCCACCAATGGATCAATAGTTCTGAATTGGGTGTTATATAATAAACCAAATTTGATTAGAGAGCTTAAGATAAAGGAACCCTAAGAGGCGGTGATCATAATATGATAGAAGTGCCCCTTCAATTTGAGAGGGAGAAGCTGAAGTCAGATGTATCAGTATTACAGAGGAGGAAAGGGATGAGAGAGACAAGCTAAAGTTGATTGGAAGGGGACTCTAGTAGGGATGGCAGCAGAGCAGTAATGGCTGGAGGTTCTGGGAGCAATTCAGAACACTCAGGATAAATACATCCCAAAGAAACATAGAAACATAGAAAACCTCCAGCACATTACAGGCCCTTTGGCCCACAAAGTTGTGCTGCATACATCCCTACCTTAGAAAGTACTAGGTTTACCTATAGCCCTCTATTTTACAAAGCTCCAAGTACGTATTTAAAAAGACCCTATCATATCCGCCAGCAGCCCATTCTACACATTCACCACTCTCTGAGTAAAAAACTTACCTTTGACATCTCCTCTGTACCTACTCCCCAGCACCTTAAACCTGCGTCCTCTTGTGGCAACCATTTCAGCCCTGTGAAAAAGCCTCTGACTATCCACACAATCAATGCCTCTCATCATCTTATACATCTCTATCAGGTCACCTCTCATCCTCCGTCGCTCCAAGGAGAAAAGGCCGAGCTCACTCAACCTATTCTCATAAGGCATGCTCCCCAATCCAGGCAACATCCTTGTAAATCTCCTCTGCACCCTTTCTATAGCTTCCACATCCTTCCTGTAGTGAGGTGACCAGAACTGAACATAGTACTCCAAGTGGGGTCTGACCTGGGTCCTATATAGCTGCAACATTACCTCTCGGCTCCTAAATTCAATTCCATGATTGATGAAGTCCAATACACTGTACACTTTCTTAATCAAAGAGTCAATTTGCACAGCTGATTTGAGCGTCCTATGGACTCGGACTCAAGATCCCTCTGATTCTCCACACTGCCGAAAGTCTTATCATTAATACTATATTCTGCCATCATATTTGACCTACCAAAATGAACCACTTCACACTTATCTGGGTTGAACTCCATCTGCCACTTCTCAGCCCAGATTTGCATATTATCAATGTCCTGTTGTAACCTCTGACAGCCCTCCACACTATCCAGAACACCTCCAACCTTTGTGTCATCAGCAAACTTATTAACCCGTCCCTCCACTTCCTCATCCAGGTCATTTATAAAAATCACAAAGAGTAAGGGTCCCAGAACAGATCCTTGAGGCACTCCACTGGTCACCGACCTCCATGCAGAATGTAACCCATCTACAACTACTGTTTGCCTTCTGTGGGCAAGCCAGTTCTGGATCCACAAAGCAATGTCCCCTTGGATCCCAAGCCTCCTTTCTTTCTCAATAAGCCTTGCATGGGGTACCTTATCGAGTGCCTTGCTGAAATCCATATACACTATATCTACTGCTCTTCCTTCATCAATGTGTTTAGTCACATCCTCAAAAAATTCGATCAGGCTCATAAGGCACAACTTGCCCTTGACAAAGCCATGCTGACTACTCCTAATCATATTATACCTCTCCAAATTTTCATAAATCCTGCCTCTCAGGATCTTCTCCATCAACTTACCAACCACTGAGGTAAGACTCACTGGTCTATAATTTCCTTGGTAATCTCTACTCCCTTTCTTGAATAAAGGAACAACATCCGCAACCCTCCAATCTTCTGGGACCTCTCCCATCCCCATTGATGATGCGAAGATCTTCGCCAGAGGCTCAGCAATCTCCTACCTCACCTCCCACAGTAGCCTGGAGTATATCTCATCCGGTCCTGGTGACTTATCCAACTTGATGCTTTCCAAAAGCTCCAGCACATCCTCTTTCTTAATATCTACATGCTCAAGCTTTTCAGTCTGCTGAAAGTCCTCACTACAATCACCAAGATCCTTTTCCATAGTGAATACTGAAGTAAAGTATTTATTAAATACCTCTGCTATTTCCTCCGGTTCCATACACACTTTCCCACTGTCACACTTGATAGGTCTAATTCTTTCATGCCTTATCCTCTTGCCCTTCACAAACTTGTAGAATGCCTTGGGGTTTTCCTTAATCCTGCCCACCAAGGCCTTCTGATGTCTCCTTCTGGCTCTCCTAATTTCCTTCTTAAGCTCCTTCCTATTAGCCTTATAATCTTGTAGATCTCTAACATTACCTAGATCTCTGAACCTTTTGTTAGCTTTTCTTTTCTTCTCAACTAGATTTATTACTGTACACCATGGCTCCTGTACCCTACTATAACTACCCCGTCTCATTGGAACGTACCTATGCAGAATGCCACACGAATATCCCCTGAATATTTGCCACATTTCTTCCGTACTTTTCCCTGAGAACATCTGTTTCCAACTTAAACCTCCAATTTCCTGCCTGATAGCGTCATAATTCCCCTTACTCCAATTAAATGCTTTTCTAACTTGTCTGTTCCTATCTCTCTCCAATGCTATTGTAAAGGAGACAGAATTGTGATCACTATCTCCAAAATGCTCTCCCACTAAGATATCTGACACCTGACCAGGTTCATTTCCCAATACCAAATCAAGTAAAGCCTCTCCTCTTGTAGGCTTATCTACATACTGTGTCAGGAAACCTTTCTGAGCACTCCTAACAAACTCCACCCCACCTAAACCCCTTGCTCTAGGGAGATGCCAAACGATATTTGGGAAATTAAAATCTCCCATCACGACAACTCTGTTGTTGTTGTTGTTGTTGTTGTTGTTGTTGTTGTTGTTGTTATTATTATTATTATTATAAAGGCACAATGAGGTAGGATGACACAACCATAGCTGACAAGGGAAGACAAAGCCAAAGTAAAAGCCAAAGAGAGTGCATACAATAGAGCAAAAATTAGTGGAAAGTTAGAGGATTAGGAATCTTTTAAAAACCAACAAAAGGCAACAAAAATAGCCATAAGGAGGGTAAAGATGAAATATGAAGATAAGTTAGCTAATAGTATCAAAAAGGATACCACAAGTTTTTTTTTCAGATATATAAAGAGTAAAAGAGGGGTGAGAGTAGATATCAGACCACTAGAAAATGGTGCTGGAGAGATAGTGATGGGGGAAAAGGAAATGGTCGATGAGCTGGTAAGTATGTTGCATCAGTCTTCTCCGTGGAAGATTCATGGGGCAGAAGTGAGTGCAGTTGCAATTACTAGGGAGAAAGTGCTTGGAAGCTGTAATGTTGAAGCTAGTTGAACCAGAGATAGCTGAAGAGATTTTGGAGGCATTAGGAGTGATCTTTAAAGAATTACTAGATTCTGGCATGGTTCAGGAGGACTGGAAAATTGCAAATGTCACTGCACTCTTCAAGAAGGGAGGGGGCAGAATAAAGGACCTCAGTGTTAGGGAAGGTGATGGAGTCGATTGTTAAGGATGGGGTCTCAGGGTATTTGGAACACATAGTAAAATAGGCCAAGTCAGCATTGTTTCCTTAAGGGACAATCTTGCCTAACAAATCTATTGGAATTCTTTGATGAAATAACAAGCAGAATAAACAAAGGAGAATCGGTGGATGTTGTGTAATCAGATTTTCAGGAGGCTTTCGACATGGTGCCACAATGAGGCTGCTTAGAAGATAAGAGCCCATGGTATTACAAGAAAAACACTAGTGTGGATAGAGCATTGGCCAATTGGCAGGATGCAAAGAGTGGGAATAAAGGAAGCCTTTTCTGATTGAGTGCTGGTGGCTATTGGTTTTCTGGAAGGATCTGTGTCTGGACTGCTTCTTTTTACATTTTATGTCAATGATTTGGATGACAGAATTGACGGCTTTGTGGCTAAGTCTGCGGATGATACAAAGATAGGTGGAGGGGCAGGTAGTGTTGAGGAAGAAGGGAGGCTGCAGAAGGACCTAGATTGGGAGAATGGGCAAAGAAATGGCAGATCGAAAACAGAGTCAGGAAGTGTATGGTCATGCATTTTGTTCGGAAGAACAGAAATGTAGACTATTTTCTAAGTAGGTACAAAATACAAAAATCCGAGGTGCAAAGGGACTTGGGAGTCCTCATGCAAGATTCCCTAAAGGTTACCTTGCAGGTTGAATCAGTGGTGAGGAAGGCCAATGCGGTGTTAGCATTCATTTTGAGAGGACTAGAATATAAAAACAAGGATGTAATGCCGAGGCTTTATAAGGCCCTGGTGAGGACTGATTTGGAATGTTGTCAGCAGTTTTGGCCCCATTATCTAAGAAAGCATGTGCTAACATTGGAGAGTGTTCAAAGGAGGTTCACAAAAATAATTCTGCGAATGAAAGGCTTATTTTATGTGGAACGTTTGTTGTCTCTGGGTCTGTACTTGCTGGAATCTACTAATCTCTGTCTTAAACAGGCTCTTGATAGGTCAGGAAGCGAAAGGGCAGGAGATTGGGGTAGAAAGGTAAATGGATTATCCATGATCAAATGGCAGAGCAGATATGAAGCAATGAATGGCCTAATTCTGATCCTATATCTTAGGGTCTTATGGTCAAACCTGACCACTGTGCTTCCTTAAACTCAATACTACAGATTGGGAAGAAATGTCAATGGACAAAGCAGTGTGAGGTGGCTTTCCAAAAGGCAAAGGGAATGATGAACGCAAACACTTTACTCGAACATTGTGATTCACATCACTCAGTGAAGCTTGCCTGTGACACCCCGCGTTATGGTGTAGGTGCAGTCATGTCACATGTTATGACTGACGGAAGTGAATGTCCCATGCTGTAGAGAAAAACTACACACATATTGACAGGGAACCTTTGACTCTGCTTAGGGTCTAAAACATTTCAACCTGTACTTGTATGGGAGAGAGTTTACCTTCATTACTGATCATCAACCACATGTATCCAGTTCAATTCACAGAAGGCTGTTCCACTAACAGCAGCAGCACAAATGCAGAGGTGGTTCTGTTTCTTGGAGGACACAATTAAAAGATTGAATTCAAGAGGACAACTAATTATGGATTGTCCCATTTACCCTTGGAGAACTTCATCCTCAAAAATTTTTGAAAGAGGACTCTCCTCTTGACAAATTCTCCCTAATGCAAATCAAAAGTCTCCCTATTACAGCAGAGATGATCCAAGGGGAAACTAAAAAAAAATCCTTGCTTTCTCAGGTCAACATAGACACTCAAAATTGCTGGAATGTGCAGCAGAAATTCAAGTTACCCGATTTTCACCAGAGCCAGGATGAATTTGCCCCGACGGAAACTGCCTAATGTGGGGATGGAGAGTTGTTGTCCCATCCAAACTGAGATCTAAGGTGTTGGAGGAATTACATGCTGGTCACCTAGGCATGGCCAAAATGAAAGTGTTGGCTTGAAGCTTTGGTGACCTGGAATAGATCAGTGGATAGAGCAGTTCTCCACGCACTGTTCGGGATGCTAACACATCAGAAGATGCCAAGAGCAGCTCCTCTTCATCCCTCACAAGGCTTGCATTAGCTTGGAAAGGATTTATGTGGATTTTGCAGAACCATTCATGTTCACAAGCTTCTTGGTAGCAGTGGATGCAGGTGCAAAGCAGCCAGAAGTGTTTCCAAAAGCCTCCACTACAGCCTCACCTACCGATATGTGTTGAGAAGCCTTTTCTTAAGGACTGGTATTCCATTACACATCGTTCATGACAATGGACCACAGTTTGTTGTGGAACAGCTTCAGTCATTCCTGAAATTAATGGACATATTACATCTTCACCATACCGTGCAGCTACAGATCGCTTAGCAGAAAGGTTTGTCCAGAGTCTAAAGAATGCACTGAGAGGAATGACGGCAGAACATATTACACCAACACTGAATCAGAAGCTTGCCAATCTTCTCCTTGCACATTTCAGTGCAGCACACTGTACAACCAACAACTCATCAGCTATGCTGTTCCTGGGTCATCCCTTGCATTCATGCTTGTATCTCCTCAAACTCAATCTCAGAAGGAGTATGCAGGACAAACAACTAAGACAACGTGAGGGCTCCTTAAACAAGGAGGCTCAACGTTTCACTGCTGGACAAGCAGTCCTGGTGAGGGACTACACAGGTGATGAAAAGTGGGTATGTGAAAAGATTAAGGAAAGAACTGGACAACTCTCCTATATGGTGGACTGTGTCTGATATCATATGGAGACAACACATCAATCAGTTGAGGAGAGCAGGGTCAATTGTTAGAGAAAAAAAGTACCCAGAGTTGTCAGAACCACTTCTTGCAGCCCAAAAATCAACTTGGAGGAGGCTTCCTTACCTGAAATGGTTTCACAGCCAGATCTCACTTGCCAAGCAGTGTGATCCCCCTTGTCAGGAAAGACATTATCCTACAAGAGTAAGAAATTCTCCAGAGTGATTAATGCTTTAGGCCTGAATTAGACAATTTAAAATTTACTATACTATGGATGTCTATATCATAGTATTATGTAGTATACTGTTATATCTTATTATTGAGATGCATTCTACTTTGAGTTGGAATTTATACCTAAGTAGGGAGGAGTGTTGTGCATTTAATATTTCAGTAATATTTGAGTAACATTGTAAATATAACATTGGATTAAGCATTCTTTGTTTAAATAATTCATTCTGGGTTATATGTAAAAATACATGAATGGCATATGTCATTACGGCATCATGTCATAAGTGCACACCTTGCTAAAAGTAAAAGTGAAACCAGACATGAGTTATCTCCAGCTCTCCTGTGTTTTTTTAAAATTAATTTCTGGAGTTATAAAACATAGCATTTTCCACTTTATAAGTTTGAAAAGATGGTTGCCTTAAATAGGAGGGAGGTGCAACCACGCAGTCAGGCTTAGAGGGAGAGTTGTGGAATAGTCTTTCAGTAAATTTTGCTAACAACTTTCATTAACCAAAGGTACAAGTGGTAAATAAATTGCTAGATAACATGTATCTGGTGCTGTTGTACATTTACTTCATGGCTTTTACACCAAACCCTCTAACAAATCAATACACAAGAGAAATGAACAGAGTAAATAAGATGTTGAACTGTGTTGCTGGAGTACCACTTGATGAGTCAGAGGAAATGTTGATTGAACTTCACAGTTCTATAATCTGACTAGCTTGAATTGTGAATATAGCTTTAGTTGCCTGGAAATGAGAGAGCCATTCAAAGTGCAGAGAAGGTTCACAAGCATTTGTTGTAGCTTTGGAGATCTGAATTGGAAGGGAAGCCAGGAATGAATTAGACTTTCATCTTGAAAAGCAAATGGTGAAGAGTTGATGTAACATTTGGATTGAAGATTAAGTTACTAGAAAATTAATTCAATGTTATTTTATGCTGTAGGATTGAAATCAAGGACACACAGAAGATACTATCAAAGCAAAACACCCAAAAATCTGAAATAAAAACAAACATTATACTTGATAGGTTAGCATCTGTGGAGAAAAAGAGTCACTGTGATAGATCACTGACTTGCCATCAACCTGAAATGTTAATATCATTTTCTCTGTGTGTGACTTGGAGCAGATCTTGCAGAGTGTAGTATTCATGTTAATCTCTACTATTCTTCCTGATAGCAGAAGTGAAAGGGTTGAGGAATTTGTCAAAGAAGATTTAATTGCTATAATGCACAATACTAATGTTTGTCATTATTTATTTATTTAGGACATACAGAGACCCCTTACAGAATGCGCTGGAATTGAACTCTGAACTCTGGACCACCCCAGCGTCATGCTAACTGCAATGCTACCATGACGCCCTACTAATATATTAATGTAGATATTAAAAACACAGCTGGTGATGAATACTTAGGGTGATAATCAATCATAATGCAACACTATTGCAGCTCAGGGCATTAGAGTTCAGAGCTTAATTCAGTGTCTCCTGTAAGAAGCTTGTACCTTCTCCCTGTGAGTGCGTGGGTTTCCTCGGATGCTCCAGTTTTCACCCACAGCCCAATGAAATATCGATTACTAAGTTAGTTAGTCATTATACGAGGGGTGATTGATAAGATCATGGCCTAAAGTAGAAGGAGTCAATTTTAGAAAACCTAGCACATTTATTTTTCAACATAGTCCCCTCCTACATATACACACTTAGTCCAGCAGTCGTGTAGCATACGGATCCCTTCTTTGTAGAAGTGGTCCACAACAGGGGTGATTAGTAAGTTTGTAGTCTAAGGTAGAAGGAGATCAGTTATTAACTTCAAACTTTCTACATAATCACTTAAAGAGTTGAACTGCACATGCATGTAATGAGAGCATCTTGGACCTCTAGGTGATCCACAGCATGGGTGATTGATAAGTTTGTGGCCTAAGGTAGAAGGAGATGAGTTATACAGCTCTCGTTACATGCACGTGCAGTTCAAATCTTTGAGTGAAAATGCAGAAAGTTTGATGTTAATAACTCTCCTTCTACCTTTGGCCACTAACTTATCAAACACCCCATGCTCTGGACCACTTCTGGAGGTCCAAGACGCTGACTTCTACGAAGTGTGCTCCATGACCGCTGGACTAAGTGTGTAGATGTAGGAAAAATAAATGTTTTCTAAAATCAACTCCTTCTACCTTAGGCCACGAACTTATCAATCACGCCTCGTAAGTTGTCTTGTAATTGGGCTAGGGTTACATAGGTGGGTTGCTGGGCACTGCAGACTTGTTGGGCCGGAAGAGACTGTACCGCACTGTATTAGAAATAAATAAATCAAGCAAACTGCCTTTAACTGTTGTGAAAATTATGTTCTTTGAAACAATAAAGAGTTTGCATTCAACACCCAACCTGCTTTGTAGATGCATACAATGTGTACCTTGTGAACAAGCGGAAGGAAGACAGAGCACAGAAACATTGAGGAAAAATAAGACAAAATATTGCTGCAATGCAATTGTTAGTAGAAGGCCAAGGACTCTGAAGAGGAAACATAGAGTGCTAAACCGGGGTGAAATGGAACATGACATGAGAACCAGAGTAGATGCAGAAAATTAACTCCTTTATGCAAAATACATAATCTGAGATCTGATAATCTGACTTTAGAATCTGAGGAGCCCGATCTGTCTTGTGTTTGGAACTTGAGTATAAATCAGTAATATAAAATCTCATACACGTCCTTATCACTGATCCTGACCTTAAACGCTCTAGAGAAGGTGGTGGTAGGTATTCATTATCACAAGAATCACTCCTTGCAATAATGATTAGTGAGGTAGAGAGAATCTGTATTTGCTGATAAGTACCTTTATTGACTCAACTAACCAGTATGTGAATTCATACACTAAATACCTTGTGTGTACACCAGCTAAGTTTTCCCGACTTTCCATGAACAGTCAAAGAACAGAAAAGATATTACCAGTTAAAAAGGAGCTTTCTCTGCTGGAAACATGTTCCTCGTCATCCCGTTTTGAATCTCCATGTGTCTATAGGGCACCTCACATCTGCAATAGCTCTCATGGAGTTATGGCTGCCAGAACACTTGAAACATCAGCTTCTATATTCATTCCTGGCCAATTCAAATATTGAATTCCAGTGTCATATGTATGACCTTTAACTACTTTTTATTGGCTCTGCTACAGGCTAGTATCTATTTATTACCCTCTTCTGAACAAATGACAATCAGTAATATATGGCTCCTTGTCCTCAATCTGCTTGAATCACACAGACCAGACACAGACCAACGTTATATCCAATCAAAGAACAGCTCATAAATAACTTCTTATTTGGACATTATCCCTAGTTTAGCAGGTTACCCAAGACATCATTGTGTCTTCTTTAAAATACTGATCAAGCCAAGCAACTGACTCACAAATGCAGAACCCAGTCTTCTTCATAAAATAGCAGCCTCCATCTTCTCCTTCATAGCAAGGACAAAGGCAATTGGTCCATCTGCTTCCACTGTCCTTGATTCATTCAAGTTCACTGATTTGTAGACTGTAGTTCTTTATGGCTAACATCATCTTAAACTGCATATTTTTAAAATACTTTCCCTCTACCATTGTGAATGGAGTTCCAGGGATTTAACCTGTATTACTGAACAGCAAATGCTTGAGTGTCCAATGTCAGCTTTGTTTTGCCAATTGTAAGACCCTGTAAATTCAGATGAGATTCAATACAAAAGTAGCTATCTCTGTCACAACTTCATTGAAGAATTTTCAAGGTGGATTTTCATGTCAGTACCCTCTATCACCCTGTTAGCAGGGTCCATGTTTATAAAATAGTAGTTGTATCTTTCTACTGCAAGTTTAGTGTGTACCCGTAGTATAAACCCAGCAACTTCTCACATAGTTAATGGTAGACTCATAGAGCAATACAGCATGGATGCAGTCCCTTAGGCCCAAACAGTCCATGCCAATCACATTGTCCCTCCAGCTAGTTCCAATTCCCTGCATTTTGCCTGTATCTTTACTTGTTCTGTCTCTCGATGTGCTTCTTAAATGATACATTTGGACATACTCTTCCTCTGGTAGCTTGATCCATATACTCACCGTGCTCTGCATGAAAAAGTTGCCCTTCAGATCCAACTTACAACTTTCCCTTCTCACCCTAAACTGATTAAACACAGAGTTTTGGATTTCCCTACCCTGGGTAAATGACAGTTACCTTCCACCTTATGTCAGCATCTAATGATTGTAAGCACTTTTATAAGGTTACCTTTCATTTTCCTGCGTTCCAAGAAATAAAGACTTAGTCTGGCCAACCTCTCCCTATAACACAGGCCTTCTAGTACTGGCAGCATCTTCATAAAACTTCTCACATTCTTTCTAGTTTAACCATGGCTTTCACATAACAGGGTGACTAAAACTGTACACTACCCTGAGAGTGGCCTTACCAATGACTTATTCATCCTTTACTCAGTGCCCTGACTGCTGAAGGCCAGTACACTAAACACCTTTTCCTCCACCCTGTGACAATGCTTTAATGAACTATGCCCTTGTACTGCTAGGTCTCTCTGTTACATTACACTACCTAGTGCCCTATCCTTCAAAGAATAAGTCAGCCCATTTTCCTAACTGATCAGGCAATCTACGATAACCCCTTTTTACTATCGACAATGTATCCTAATTTTGTGTCATCTGCAAAATACTGATCAAGCTTTGGCATTCACACCCAAAGCATTTATATAAGGCTTCTGCCTATCCAAAAAATCTGTACCTCTTATCATCTTGTACACTTCTATCAAGTCACATCTCATCCTCCTTCTCGTCAATGAGAAAAGCCATAGCTTGCTCAGCATATCTTTTTAACATATGCTCTCTAATCCAGGCAACATCCTGATAAATCTCCTCCACTGGTGAAGCAGTTGAAAATCACTGGACCTAGGACAAGGAACTCCTGCAGCAACGTTCTGGTAGGAATGCTTAATTTCCTACAAACTTTGTTTGTGCAAGTGATGAATTGTGTTTATTATCACTGTCATATATCATGAAATTTGTTGTTTTGATTCTAGCAAGACATAAATTCACTTTTAGTTACAAATAAATAAATAAATCATGCAAATCTTAAGGCTCACTTTTTGAAGATGTCCTGATGTTGGGGAGGGTTAAGCTCATGATGGAGCTACCTGATTCTACAACAGTCTACAGCCTCTTCCAATCTTGTGCCTCAAAGCCTCCATACCAAGCGGTAATGCAACCAGTCAGAATGTATCCAATGTACACCTGTAGAAATTTGCTGGAGTCTTTAGTGACATAGCAAATTCCATCAAACTTTTAATGAACTGTATGCCTTCTTCGTGAGTGCATTGAAGTATTGGGCCCAGGATAAATCCTCTGAGATGTTGTCACACAGGAACGTGAAGCTGCTCACACCTTCTACCGCTGACCCCTCAAATGAGGACTGTTGTATGTTGGCCCGAACTCTCCTCCAGGACTCCATAATCAATTCCCTGATCTTGCTAATGCTGAAAATAAGATAGCCGTTGACTCCAGCCATTGAATATTTTCCACTTAGTGCTCTCAACTTCAGTTATATTAGGATTCCTTGACACCACATCTGGTTAAGTACTGCTTTTCAATCAAATGTAGTCAATTCACGTTTGGAATTCGCAAAGTTGGTGTGCTATGATGAATTATTTCTCATGCAGATTTTGAAAATACACTATGTTTCTGAACATTTTCTGCATATATTATACTTTAGGAGGTTTTCTTCACCCCATTATTTCCTAAACTCGGCCTAATTGAATTTGCAATAGCTTCACGTTCATTTTTTATTGGTATGTAGAACAGAAACAGAAGTTCAGCAGATTTAAATGCTGGATGTACAATTTGTTATTGTTCAAAAGAGCTCATGAATAATAGTCTGAGCATGGATATTGCATAAAAATGCAATACATTTCAATACAACAGAAGAATGGCACTAACAAGATTTTCTTTATATGCAGTCCTGGCCTTTAAATGAGTACCTTTATATTGAAACATTTTATAACTTAAAGGCGTATTGTCTTTTATCTACCATATCAAAGAATTTTAAAAACTAAGCTGAAGAAGTCCAGCGAAGAAGAATGTCATGAAGGATCAGATGATCAGTTTTAAATATTAGCGTAAGTATCACCAGGATACTCTGCTGCTAGAAATCATGTAATGGGATCTTTTATGTCCTTCTTTGGGGGCAGGTAGTGTTCCAACTCAATGTCTCATCTGAAAGTGGAAGACTCTCCCTCATAAATACAAAAAACACTCCTGTTCTCATGCTTAAGTACAAAAAACCCTTAGTCTCTTTGTGAACACCTTGTAGCCCTCTAGGGTGAAGAATTCCAAAGGTTCACTGCTTTCCGAGTACAGGGGGATAAAAATCTTATCCTCTGAGCCTTAAACAGTTCAGCCATCGTTCTGGAACTGAGCTTCCCAGTCCTGGCCTCGTCAGATGAAAGAGACATCTTCCCTGCATCCAGCCTGCCAAGAAGTGTAAGAATTTCTGTATTTTTTGTTAAGATCACCTTGTATGTATCCTAAATTCCAGAGAATACAAACCCAGTCCACTCAATCCTTCCTCAAACAGTAAACATGCCATCCCCAAACCATTCCAGTGAAACTTTGTTCCTTCTCCTACCGGACAAATACATCCTTTCTTAGTTAAGGAGACTAAACCTACATATCACTCAGGTATTTGACTAAGACCAAATGCATAAACCTTATAATTCAGGCAACATTGCTACAACTGAGCCACAGATACCTTCATTTCTCTTCCAGCGAATGATTCCCCTTTAAATAGTATAATTTTAACATATGTTATTTATTTTAATATACAAGCAATTCTTATATCACATTATAAAACTTTTATTTACAATTGAAGGTTGATTACTTTTTCCATTCCTGTGTCATAGAACAAAATCTATCCGTGCAGGAACACCTATTTCACTGACAGTCACGTCTGACATTCCTGTATTTATAAAAAGCTTGAAGGTCTTTCCTTAGAATACATCCATGATATGTGATTTAAGGAATGTCTGAGTGCTTCACTCATTGTAGTAATCTTTTTTTTATGGCAAAATATTCATTCCATTAAATGCTGCAACTGCAAACCTGCATTTAAATCAGTGACAGTAAATTTCATGTCATCACCATCATACCTGCTTCATGGTGTAGTGTAGATGATATTAACATAACAAACTTGCTATTCTCTAGGTGTCAATGTGCATGCACTGAAACCTTTTTGGGTAATTTGTCTCCAAACATCTCCTCTCATACAATTTATCCGTAACACAATAGTGTCTCTTTTGGTTCTTTACTTATGATGCCTACTTGTAGTATGCTGTCTATTTTAGTACAATTTAATAAGATGCTAACATCGGACTGCAGGCTGCGTTCTTGCTTGCAAGACTCCCTAGTTATACAGAAGTGTTGTCCAATGCAACCTGTCTTTAGGTATAAGCAACTTTTTTCTCCTTCTGCCAGCAGCTATGGAGAAAACATAGAACTTAGAACACTACAGCCCAGTAATGGCCTTTCAGCCCACAACATTGTACCAGACTGTTAATCTACTCTCAGATCAATCTAACTCTATCCTCCTACATAGCCAACCATTTTTCTATCCAATTCTACTTCCTATCGTTTGAGCGCTGATTATTCTGTCTTTCTACTGTTAGCTACAGTTTTGGGCTTGCTTCTGTAAATTTAACATAAATATGAGAATGAATGATCAGAGAAGGAAATAAGTAGCAGTAAAGAGCAACGTGAAAGAGGCAGCTATGAGCAGTAGGCTGAACAAAGAGTAACAACGAGGACGGGTGCAGCTGTGAATAGTGAAGGCACAGTCAGAAGAACAAAACTCTGAGAAGGACGGGAATGGCAGAAAGGAGAAAGAAGAAACTGACTTTAAATAACTGGGAAAAGAACTGGTGGAAGAAGAATCAAATTTTTTTTAACAGCGGGTTGATATGATCTGGAATGCACTGCTTGAACGGATGGTGGAAGCAGATTTTCTTCAAACACCTCCTCTTATCTGACTCAACCATAACACGACTTTGTCTCTCTTTATTATATTGTACAATATTGCCTACTTATAGTATTTTATCTATTTAATATACTTGAAGACATTGCAAACATTAAACTAAGTTGAATTCCTGCCTGTAACACCTTGTATAATTTTATTTTCAACTGATTTTGTAACATTCAAAAGGAAATTGAAAGGGAATATTTACAGGACTAGGAAGAAAGAGCAGGCCAAAGGAAGTGATAGGTATTTTCAAAGAGGCATTATACTCTCAGTGGCTACTTTATTAGGTGCACGGGCTTGTTAATGCCAATCGTATGGCTGCAAGTCAATGCAGGCATGGTCAAGAGGTTTAGTGGCTGTTCAGACCAAACATCAGAATGGGGAAAAATGTAATCCAAATAACTCGGACTATGGAATGTTTGCAGGTGCCAGACGAGGTGTAGGAGCATCTCAGAAACTACTGATTTCCTGTGATTTTCACGCACGACCGTCTTTAGAGTTTAGAGAGAATCGCGCAAAACCCCCCCAAAGAAAGACATCCTGTGAGCAGCAGTTTTGTCGGCGAAAATGTCTTGTTAATGAGAGAGGTCAGAGGAGAATATCTTGCTAAAGAGAGAGGCCAGAGTAGTTCAAACTAACAGGAATGTGACAATAACTCAAATAACCATATATTACGACAGTGTGCAGAAGAGTATCTCTGAATGCACAACCGTTTGAACCTTGAAGTAGATGGGCTACGACAGCAGAAGACCACACACTTAGTAGCCACTTTATTAGGTACAGGAAGCACCTAATAAAGTGGCCACTGAGTGTAGGTGTGAGGGATCAAATAGCCTCCTTGGATACTGTAGAACATAAGACCGACGCACATCCATAACTGGCCATGTCCTGCCTACTCTCCAGAACGCTAACCTTGAACTGCAAGTAATAAAGTTTTGCTATCCAGGAAATTTTCATTGCAGTATCACCATCGAAGCGGATTTTAATGCTTGAATTTTAGTTGACTAAATGTTTATGCACAGACTTGGGCAGCATTTGTTGTCCCATTTCAAACTGTCCCTGAGAAGTTAGTGGCGAGACACTTCTTTCTCTATTAGTGTGCCGTTCTTACACGCTGCTTCAGAGAGCACCTAAGAATCAGTCGTATTGTTGCGTCTGAAATCACATCTTGGTAAGAAAGGCAAATTTTGTTCCCTGAATGACAGTAGTGAATTTTTATAATAGTCTGGTAGCTTTCTAGTCATCACTACGAATGAATTTCCGCTTTTGTTAAAATTCTAGGTTATTAACTGAACTGCATTCTGTCAGAGTCTACAAAAGCAGTAAACGAGTGAGTGAGAGGACAGTGAAGAAAGAGCAGTGTGGAAGAGAAGCTGTAAAAGAGAGTCAGTGAGGGATATGAGCGATGGCTTGCTCTGTCTTCTGTATCGATGAGAAAAATGGACAAAGCCTAGGACCAGTGCCTATACGCCCGAGATTTTTTACTTAGAAGTTACAAAACTGCAATTCACTACCCAGGTATCTCTGACTACACTTATTGAGCAGGTCCAAAGCCAGAGCTGATGAATTTTGGGATGCCAAGGAATCAAAGGATACGGGGATCAGTTGACACAGTAGAGATGAGGTACAGGGCCAGCTGTTATCATATTGGACGCTGACGGAGGTTGATGGGGCACGTGCGTGTGGCCCACGCTTACTTCTGTGTTCTTTTGTTCTTATTGTACAGGTTATCGGGGGCTCGAGGGGTTTACTGCTGGACCATTGTCCTAAGTGTAATTTAGCTGACAAGTTTACTTCAGCAGAAGTTGCTATTCCAGAAGCCTGAATGACTAATATAATATTGTGAAAGACTATTTTGTTACAGAATAAACAAAAATCTCAAACATTCTATTTGGTTTGGAATTTGGCGGGATTTCAGAACCCTGGTCACTACAGAGTGTGTTTGCAGAGTGTTGACTGGAGATGTTTTTAGAAGCAGCTCTATAATAGTCCTTACAGCTGTTAACAGTTCATAGGATAATAGTAACATTATTCATCGCAATTCAAATGTGCATGACTTACATTTCAGAGAAGTCAGGTTTAGAGAATGTCAGGATTTTCCTGAAACATTTCCAATGAGATCTTCAATAAACTGCGAACTAATTTCCTTTCATTGGCAAAAATTAGCATGCGATACATTGTGTTACTGTAATTACTTATAGTTCTTTATGAAAGTTTTCTTTGTGCAGATGTAAGTAGAGCTATGTACATTCTAGATTCTTGCAAAAATGTCCCTGCCTTTCATTAGATTGAAAGGCAGCAACCTGCTGAGTATGTACAATGTTGAGACAATTTCTTATGAGTTGAAATATGTAAGAAATGTTGAAAAGTACATTGGGACAATAAGACAACTGAGTGAGTACAAAGTTCTACAAAAGTACTAGAGCTGGTAGGTACCACAGACAGACAAAACTGTCTTTCATTACCAAGTATAAGAACATACACCATGGAACAAAGCTATTTAATCCATCATCCCTTGGCTAAGAGCTCTTCTGACTTAGAAGGTTGGTTGATTGAGGTCCATTCTTGAAGTCCAAATGCATAATATGGGGTGATGGCTCATTGTAGCACTGAAGTGGTGGTGCAATATTGGGAGGGCTATCATTCAGGTCTTAATTATCTGTAGCCTTAGTACAATCCGTCCATGTTTGACAAATTTCTAATGGTTACCTTTCGTAATCTTAAATCACTGCTTCCCACATCTAGTTCTGTATTAGCCCACTCACCAACTATCTGTAATCTTGCCAATCTCTTTTGTAATAGTCTACCAATTGATAGGAATCCTTATCCCTGCCTCTGCTTCGTATCGATTCACTGCCTTTTGCTACAGTATTTCTGTACTGTTTCTAGCCTTGTTCCCATCTGTAATTCTCTGTTTCTATCAAATTTTATAACATATCTGTAGGCCGCACATAGAAAACTGTGTGCACTTCCTGCTACCAAAAGCGTAGATAAAAGTTTACATCAAAAACTATCATTAAAATATCATAAATAAATATGAAACATGAGTATTAAAGAATGTGCAAGGAAGATTTGCAAGGATGATGCTTGGGCTCTCAAATAGCTTCAGTTTGTGAATGGTTCCAATATATGTCACAATGATCCTATGAATGGTTAACAGTTGTAAGGACTATCATAGAACTGCTTCAAAAACATTTCCAGGTAAACACTCTGCAATAGTTGTTTTAATAATGTTTGTAATTCATATAAACAATTTGGATGTGAACGTACAAGGCGTGGCTGGAAAGTTTGGTGATGATACTGATATAGGCGGTGGTGGTGTAGATAGTAAACACAAAATACACTGCAGACGCTGGGGTCAAAGCAACACACACAACATGCTGGAGGAACTCAGCAGGTCAGGCAGCATCCGTGGAAACGAGCAGTCAACGTTTCAGGCCAAGACCCTTCGTCAGGACTGAAGAGGCCCTATAAAGAAGGTGGGGGGATGGTGGCAAGGTGAAGGCTGGTAGGCCCATACATGGCCTCCTCTACTGCCATGATGAGGCTAAACTCAGGTCGGAGGAGCAACACCTCATCTACCGTCTGGGTAGTCTCCAGCCCCTTGGCATGAACATTGAATTCTCCAACTTCCGGTAATTCCATCCCCCTCCCTTCCCCCATCCCAGTTTCACTCTGCCTCCTCCTCCAGCTGCCTATCACCTCCTTCATGGTTCCGCCTCCTTCAACTACCCATAGTGCTTTCCCCTTACATTCCTTCTTCACCCTTCCTGTCTATCCCCTCCCTGTTTTCCCTCCCCCACCCCTTGATCTTTCCCCTTACTGATTTTTCACCTGACACCTACCAACCTTCTCCTTCCCACCCTTCCCCCACCTTCTTTATAGGGCCCCTGCAGTCCTGACCAAGGGTCTCGGCCCGAAACATTGACTGTTCGTTTCCATGGATGCTGCCTGACCTGCTGAGTTCCTCCAGCGTGCTGTGCATGTTGTAGATAGTGTAGGAGGTTATGAAAAAAATTATAAGGGATTTCGATCAACTAAACTGTAAATTGGGTTATTATTGTCAGATGTGCTGAGGTACAAGAGAAACCTGTCTGCATACAGTCATACAGATTAATTCATTACAACAGTGCAAGGTAAAACTACAACAGAGTGCAGAATTAAATATTACTGTACTGTACAGTAAACAATAAGGTGCAAGATTACAATGAGTTTGATTGTGAGGTCACTATCTCATCCTACTTGGGAAACATTCAATAGTCTTATAACAGCAGCAAAGAAGCTGTCCTCAAACCTGGTGGAGCATGCTTTCAGGCTGATGGGAGGAGGGAAAAGAGAGACTGTCCGGGATGGGTGAGACCTTCGATTACTCCGGCTGCCTTACTGAGGGAGCAAGAAGTGTAGCTATGGACCGAGAAAAGGCAAATGCGTTTCAATCCAGATTAGTGTAAGGTATTATATTTTAAGAGGTCAAAACAGGGTAGTACTTAAAGATTGAATAGCAGGACACAACACAGGGACCTAGGAGGACGAGCACGTGGTTTGCTGAAAATGACATCACATGGAGCTAGGATGGTAAAGAAAGCATTTGCCACACTTGGCTTCATCAGTCAGGGTACAGAGTAGGTAGTAGTAGGCCTCCGTTAGTCTCGATAGACCATGGATTTGCACCTTGGAAAGTTTCCAGGGTGCAGGCCTGGGCAAGGTTTTTTTCATGGGAGACCGGCACTTGCCCAAGCTGCAAGTCTCCCCTCTCCACGCCACCAATGTTGTCCAAGGGAAGGGCATTAGGACCCATACAGCTTGGCACCAGTGTCATCGCAGAGCAATGTGTGGTTAAGTGCCTTGCTCAAGGATACACTGTTACGAATGTGCCACAACTCTGAGGGGCCGAAGGGTACAAAGTAGCCCCCTCCTTTTCGAAAATCACAAGATCGCTATTAATTCTGGTCTGGGACCCAGGAAATGAGAGAGAGATGTCCAGAATACACAGGGTTGGAATGTGTCCTGGCCTCAGCAAGACAAAGCCACGGGAAACGGCCATTGTCTCTGGGAGACAGAATTGTGTATTGAGTACTGTACTATTCATTGAAGCCCTCAGAGGGTGACCAGAGTGGGCTGGTTGAGGGATTGCATCATCCCAACCTGATTGACATCTGAGACCCCGTGAGTAAGGATAAAAGAGGGTCTGGGGAACAACCCCTTCAGACGCATCAGGAGAAACACTAGAAATCCCGTGACAGCGTTTAATAGCGACAGCCGGTGGAGGGCTCGCGTGCGTCCTTTTCCCTTGCCTGGGAATTGGGGCCTTACCATGGAAGAACGGCTTAGCAAAAGGAGTGGCCACACGTGACCAGCTACACCAACGGAACTCTTGAAGGTCGACATCATAAAAAGGAAAAGCTGGCAAGTTTCTAAAATCTCTCTCTTGACCAACCAAAGGCTGCAGCCTGAATGAACTGAGTGACTTTTATATTTCCATCGGATAATACATTATCCCCTAGACAACGATAGAGCTTATTTCTTATTGATTATTATTATACCTGCACTTTTAGATTTAGTATTGACGACGTATCTGTATGTTTGCATTGATATTATTTTTGTGTATTTTTACTAATAAATGTTGTTAAAAATAGTACCATCAGACTTCAACGGACCTCTCTATCTTTGCTGGTAAGTGACCCAGAAGAGCAATGTGTGGTTAAGTGCCTTGCTCAAGGATACACACACAAGCCTCAGCCAAGGCTCGAAATAGCGACCTTCAGATAACTAGACCAATGCCTTAATCACTTGGCCACGCGCCAACAAAGCACAGGAGTTGGGAAGCTATGTTGCAGTCTGAATAGGCCAGACTTAGAGTATTGTGTGCAATTCTGATCATCCCGTTATAGGAAAGCCATTATTAAACTAGAAATAGGGCAAACGAAATTTGTCAGGATGTTGCTTGGGGTGTGGGGGGGGGGGGGGTGCCACTAAGTTACGAGAGGTTGCATAAACCAGGATTTTATTCTCTAGAATACACAGTGGATGAGTGAGGAGTGACCTGATAGAGATAGGTAAGATCATAAGGGGCACAGTCTTTTTCCCAGCGAGGGGTGCTTTAAACAAGAGGGTACAGCACCCCCTCTCAGGGAAAAAGGCTTATATCTTATGATCTTATATATCTCTATCAGGATTTCTCGATATAGATTTAACATCAGAGGTGAGAGACATCAAGGAAGTTCCTTCACACAAAGGATATTTGGAATGAACCACCAGAAATGGTGGTTGAGGAGATCACATTGGCAACATTTAAAAGTCACCAAGATAAGTATGGCAATAGGAGTAGTTTAGAGGGCTGAAGGACAAACGCAGGCAGGTGGGTACACAGTCAGTATGGACCAGTTGGGCCAAATGGTCTGTTTCTCTGCTGTATGACTCTAAATATATCTATTTATAAATCAAGTCAGCAATTTTAAAGAAACTCAACAGTTAGGCAGGAGGGAGAGGGAGAAGCACAGTGTCATTTTATTAGTTTTACTTACCTGGTACTGGTCTGGGTACTGTGTACCGCAGCATTTTCTGATGATCATTTTCTAGTGTATATCAGTGATATCTGATACTGGAGTGGCCCTTTGTGCCTCAATGTTATCTGATACTCTGCGTCACAGTTTTACCACGTACCAGTCTAGCCACTCGAGTATTAAAAGTTCTGAGCAACACACAAAGTGCTGGAGGAACTCAGCAGTTCAGGCAGAGTGTCTCCAGCTTTTTGTGTGTTGCTCCAGATTTCCTGCATCTGCAGAGGCACTTGTGATAGCGGGCCTTTTGTAATTTTTTTGGTCTCTCTGTAATATTTGTTCAGGATCTGATAAGTTCTCAGATTTATACTAAATAATACCAAAATGAACAGGACCTGATCTGGTCCTGTGTAGTTCAGTATTATTTGGTAGTCATCTGTTACTGTGTACGATGCTTGTTCTGCCTCTCAGTGCGACCTAATATTAACTGGTACAATGGGTTTCAATATTATTTGGTTTTAATTTGCTACTGAGTCTTCCCTTACATCTTGGAACTAGTTTGGCACCCTATGTTTAACACATGTACGTGACAATGTCTCTCAGTACATATGGTATGTATTTCTGTGTCATCTGGTATAGTCTGTAATTATGCGCTTCAAAATGATCTGCTACTTTTTGGTAATGTGTGTTTTAGTACAGTCTGGTAAAATTTGTTTCAGTCAACTTGCTTTTATTTGATTTAGACCTGGCACTGTATGCCTCATTATGTCCATGTGGAATAAAAATGAAGTGTGGCAAATCCTCTTTGGGGCAAGGGTGGGCTCCTCAGTCTGATCATATCCACTTGCTCTGCTGCTTGGACCGAAGGGCTGCCCACTGGTGCAGCTAATAGAACTGCTGCCTTGGAGTCCCAGCAATCTGCACTCAGTCCCAAATTCATCGCTCTCTCTGGTGAGCTTGCATCTCTTCCCTGCGTCTGCGCCTTTCCTCCCACATGTCAAAACGTGCATCTTAGTAGGTTAACAGGCCACCCAATTTTGTCCCTAGCTCTGAGATGTCTGGTAAAATCTGGAGGGAGTCGACCAAAAATTAGTGAGCAAAACTTAAAGTGAAAGTTAGTAGGGAAATTGAGTTGCTTGTTCAGTCAGCATGGACTGGATGAGCCAAAGTTGTCTCCATGTATGTCTTAAGAAATTATTAATATTTCTAGGGTGTACTCTTTTCAGTATACCATAGAATTTATAAAATATGAGAGCAGTTTTTTTGCATCTCTAAAGCTGTCTAAGCTTTGGTGTAAAAGACTGAAAGGTCTGTCAACCAAACCCCTGATGGTACGTGCCGTCGTCTTGCAACTATTCACTGTACAGTTGTGAGCTGTGCTTGAAGGGAGGGAGCAACCTTCCCACTCTGTGTAGCTTAGGGCCTTCTGGCCTTGTTGAAATGAAAATAGTAGAGGGTGATGAAGTCATGTCTGTGTGATAGGCTGTGTAGGGTCAAAAGCAATCCAGACACGGGGGAAGTGAAATGTTTTCAAGCTGGTAAAATGTCAGGGTGATGTTGTGGAGAACATAAGTTAAAATACGTGCAGCCGACAGCATGTTGCTCACCAAGAACCTGTACATTGCTCAGAGACATTTATATAGGAAAGGCCAATGCAGATACATACAAGGGGTGATTGATAAGTTTGTGGCCTAAGGTGGAAGGAGTCAATTTTAGAAAACCTAGCACATTTATTTTTCACCCTCCCCTAGTGCATGAAGGCTGATGTTGTCCATTTTCTCAGACAGTGCTTACTTGCATTTTTCAATGATCTGAAACAGAAATACCACAAAAGATATTAACTTCAAACATCCTGCATAATCACTCAAAGAGTTAAACTGCATGTGCATATAACGAGAGCTGTATAACTCATCTCCCTCACCCTCTACGAGAGCTGTATAACTCATGACCACTAGACTAAGTGTGTAAATGTAGGAGGGGACTATATTGAAAAATAAATGTGCCAAGTTTTATAAAATTGATTCCTTCTACCTTAGGCCATGAAATTATCAATTACCCCTCGTATATATAACATCTCAACCCTCACCTATTTGGTCATAGTTCAGACTTAATGTTACTTGGGCAGCAGAAAGGTATAGGAGAGTAACATGGAAGGAACAAAAGGAATAATGACTATAGCAACTGGAGTTTGCATTTATATAGCACCTTTAGGGATAAAACAACCCAAAGCATGCCCCAGAAGTATCATTAAACAAACAAAATACATCTTTTTACTATATCAACTCTATTCTGCTTCCACCGTAGTTTGGGCCAAACCTGCTACTTCCAGCATTTCCAGATTTTATCAGTAAGTAAAGAAGTTTCTTCTAAAATGTTTGTTAGATTGATTAGTGGTGGTTCTGTTTTTTTATTTCAGATTTCTAGCACCAGGTAATACTGACACACAAAGTAAATGCATAATATCTGTAAGGTCAACAGTGACACATACAGTCCTTAGGAATATTGGATAATACTGAGATACTGCCAGATTTGTGCTAAATAACATTGAAACACAGTGTTAGATTAATACCAGATAATGCTGTGATAACCCAGCAGCAGGCGAGTATCAGAGAAGCAAACAAAACCAATACTGAGACATTTCTAGACTCATATCAGATACTACTCATGCAGTTCTGTGTATTTCAGTACTTTCTGACAGTAATGTTTTAGTTAATGTTAAAGTTATGCTTAGAAGTTGGATTTCATTCTTTTTGGTGCCCTTAACAATCATTGCGTTTTGGGTTAATGCCCAATAAGGGCCGCCAACAAAAAGATCATGAAACTGATTGACAACAAAGCTACTCAAGATGACACTGACATCATTCCACCAGGAAACATGCCCTAAAGTTGAACCTGCAGTGTTCCCGACAGGACACGTCTCAGCTGAACGCAGCTGCTGACTCTCCATTGCCTATCAATTACAAAACAGCCTCAGCCTACATTGCAGAAGGCAGCCAGACAGCAGCAGCAGTAATTCTGGGTGTCGAAGAGGAGAGAAAGAACAATAATTTTCAGGAAGGATAATTGGCGTTCTTAATATGGAGAATTGTGCCAATAGAGATGTCTTGTCCACTTGCCCCACATGGAGAAAGCTTGAGTTATCTCCTTGAGGAGTAAACGTTACCCGATTGTAGTGCAACGCTGCAAGAAATTTGATAACCTGACTGGATATGCCAAGTGCGTTCTTCACCAATATACATTCAGTGACCAATTTATTAGGTACAGGAGTTGAACCCAGTATTGTCTTCTGCTGCTGTAGCCCATCCAAGATTTGACATGTGCATTCAGAGATGCTCCTCTGCACACTAACTGTATGGCCGGTTGGTGGTGTAGTGGCATCTGCCCCAGACTTTGAAGCAAGTGGTTCGAATCCAGCTGACTCCTTACATACTTTCTATCTGTGCTGAGCTGAGTGTCAAGCTAGCAACTCAGCCTTATAAAAAGCAGACAAGTTATAAGGAAACAGCAAGGTTGGCAGCCAATGTGCCACATGGCATGGAGGGGGACAACAAAAAGACACTAACTGTTGTAGCACATGATAATTTGAGTTGCTGTCACCTTCCTGTCAGCCTGAATCAGTCTGGCCATTCTCCTCTGACCTCCTTCATTAACAAGGTACTGTCACTCACTGGATTTTTTTTGACCATTCTCTGTAAACTTTAGAGATTATTGTGCACGAAAATCCCAGGAGATCAGCAATTTTTGAGATAATCAAAGCCTGCCACCGTCAAGTATGCCACGGTCAAAGTCACTTAGATCACATTCCTTCCCCATTCTGATGAACAACTGAACCTCCTCAACATATCAGCCTGATTTTATGCATTGAGTTGCTGTGACGTGATTGGCTGATTCGAAATTTGTATTAATGAACAGGTGTCTAATAAAATGGCCGCTGAGCGTATAAACACTGCTTGTTCACGCTGACACTGGCACGAGCATGCATCTGCCCACACATCCCACTGTCCCCTGTGCTAACTTTGATTTGATCAGCAGTAGGTGCCAACTTACCAATCCTGCCTCGGGGGTGTAGCCGCCCCATTTTAAAGTACAATTATTTCAGTCCTGTCTGAGCAGGTATCAGGATAGACAACCTGTTTCCCCTTTGCGTGCAGAGCACGGAACAGGCTGGAGTCGAGGAGCAGGAGGGGAGACTGGGGAGGAAGGGAAGGTAACCTGTTGTCTGCCACCCACAGCACCAGACTGGTCCCACGGAGGACGAGTCGTGAGACTGCTTCCTCCAGTCTGTTAAGTTGTGCGCACTTTTTCTTTGCTGGAGATTAGTGGCTGTTCCGACACGTAACATCTTCTGGTTCAAGAGACAGCAGCTGTGGAGGCACTGAGGACTCATTTTATCTTCCTGTCATGCTGATTCAGCTAAGGATCTCATCTCTGCATTATGGGAGCAATTATATTTCAGCCAGCTCAGCTCGGGGTTTGAAAAAGCTGCCAGCGGATCATTGTGTCCGCCCGGCCCTTGAGAGATTGCTTAATGCGCAAGCTGAGGAAATTGATATCTTACCTCACAAGGACATCAATTCGTCTCCCAGTGAGACCTCTTGGGAAGGAGCCTCTGCCCCACATTAAACCTTCCCACACTATGCCCTCAGTTTGCTGTGACCTGTATATGAGCCTGGCCCATTCTGGGCAAGTGATTCTTGAGAGTTATCGGACTCAAGGTGTAAGCATGCCACGGTGCCACAGCAGGTGCAGACGCACACGTTCACCCCTAACCCAGGGAGCTGTCAGTGCCAATTCCCCCCACCGCCTTCCAGCTCTGACTCCTCATCTTGTTACTCCAGTCCAGCTGAAGGGTCTCAGCCCCAAAAATACCCTTTTCCATTGATGCTGCCTAGCCTGCTGAGTTCCTCCAGCATTTTGTGTGTGGTGTCATTTGTAGGTTTTTAAAAAATTCAGATACAGTTCAGAGTAGGCCTTTCTTGTCCTTCGAGCCATGCCACCCAGCAATCCCACAATTTAATGCTAGCCTAATCACAGGACAACGTGCAATGATCAATCAACCTATCAACTATATGTCTTTGTACTGTGGGAGGATACCAGTGCACCCAGAGGAAACCCACACGGTCACAGGGAGAATGAACTCCTTAAGGGCAGTGACAGGAATTGAACCCGGGTTGGCCGTACTGTAAATTGTTGTGCTAACCACTCCAGTACTGTGCCGCCCCATAACCTCCTGGACTCTCCCTGGGTTCTCTAGTTTCCATAAGACCATAAGATATAGGAGCAGAATTAACTATTTGGCCCATTGAGTCTGCCCCGACATTTTAACTCCCCTCACCCCCCCCCCCATACAGCACTAACAAACCCTCCCACTAGGATATTAGTCCTCCTCCAGTTCAGGTGAAAACTTTCCCTTCCCTGGAAGGGAGCCCAACGATCCAAAAATCTGAAGCCCTCTCTCCTGCACCATCTCCTTAGCCGTATGATAAACTGTGTGATATTCCTATTTCTGGTCTCACTAGCACATGGTATGGGTAACAATCCTGTGATCATATCCCAGGAGGTCCTCTCCTTTAACTTAGCACCTAACTCCCATGTCATTGGTACTGGCGTGGACCACAACCTCTGGCTGCTGACAATCCCACTTAAGAATGATCTGAGACCCAGGTGGGAAACCATAAGAGGATCCACAGAAACTCCCTTCTGTTCCCCTAACTAATCTGTTCCCTTTCACCACAGCTTGCTTCTTCTCTCCACTTCCCTTCTGAGCCACAGAGCCTGACTCAGTGCCAGAGACCTGCTTGCTTGGCTCCTCCCTGCTAGGTTGTTCCCCCCAACAGCACCCAAAGTGGTATACTTATTATTGAGGGGAAGGCTCACAGCGGTTCTCAGCACTGGCTGCCCATTTCCTTTCCCTCTTCTAACAGTCACCCAGATACCTGCCTCCTGCAACTTGGTGGTTACAACCTCCCAGTAGCTCCTTAACTATCACCTCCCCATTGTCCCCCATAAGCTGAAAGCCATTGAGCTGCAGCCTCCCCTTCCTTAACACAGTCTCTAAGGATCTGCTGCTCTCTGCATTTCATGCAGATGTAGTTATTAGGGAGACTGGAGGTCTCCCAAAGTTGCCACATCTCCCACAAGGAACGTACCACAAGTTCTGCACCCTTTCTTGGTGCACTGGCTATGTACTAATAGAAAAATAAAAACTAGCCTGCGTCTGTGCTTGGCCAAGCCTGTTGAACCGAAGTCAGACCGCTCTACCCGACCCCACTCCACTTCCTTTTTTGGAGACAAAACTTGCAGTTTTCAAATGGCTCCTATTTACAAGTCCCCATGAATTTTTATAATATTTCACTTTATATTGCTGATATAGTCAACATATAACACAGTTGAAATCTATTCTTATTTAAGGGAAACCCCATCCTTCATTCTACAGTGATAAGTTACACTCATGTAACTTAGCAGCTTCTAGCATTGCTGTGCATCTTGGAAGTTTTCGAATAGTATGCTTGATGTCATCCATTAACTGCTCATTGAAATTTAGGAAATTTAGGAAGTGCTGTAGAAACTCTCTTTATTAAGTTTAGTTAGGTTATTAAGTTTAGCACATTCTGTGTAATTCCCCTGCTTCTTGTAGAGGATGTGAAGCTGTGAAGTCAAGTCTCCTGGTATCATATTTTGGCCAAGAGTGATCTGAGGTTTCTGTTAAGGTTGTAGGTCAAACTTAGTTTTCTTTTTTAGGTTCATAGAGGAGATTTTATGGGTCCGGTTAGGTTTTAGGGATAAGGATATAGGGGTTAGAGTCAGGCTGGAGTCTACGCTTCTGCTCTGTTCAAAGGCCAGCAACATGCACATGGGATGAAGGACATCAGTGGTCAGATGTTGGGCTGGCAGACCAACAAGGACAAGGGATGGTTGTCCTCATAGGTCAGTGAGTTGTCACCGGGTTCTGGGATTGGAGTTCTGTGTTGGCAAGAGGTACAAGTGATGCCTTATGCTTTCATGGTGACCCTGTATGTATACAAGTTCACAAGACTAGAGTTCAAGGCCCAGTGTTTGGGGTCCCAGTCATCAGAAAGTCTAGCATTCTAGGCCTCATGTTTGGGGTCCTGATTATCGGAGACTCCAGAATTCAAAGCCTGGAGTTTGGGGGTCCTTATCCAGCATCCTCATTCGTAGTCATCGGTGAGTGCTGGATCGACACTAGAGATCAATTCCCGAAGGTTGATCGGAAGTCTGGAAGATGAGGTCCATTGGCTGGAGCTCTAGATTTGCGAGTCCACAGGGCAAGTCGAAGGCCCATTGTCTGTCAGTCTGAGTGCATTGGAGGCTGGAGGCTGGAGGCTGAAGATGGCCTGTTATGGGGTTGGAGGACTGTTTGTATGAGTGCGTGGCTGGGTGGGAGGAAAGAGCAGGGCTTGGCTTGCTGTTGTTCTGTGAACATTATGGGCATGCTACGTTGGCACTGGAATGTGTGGTGACACTTTCAGACTGGCCACAGCGTATCCTTAGCTGGGTTGGTCATTACTGTAAACAATGTATTTCATTGCATATTTCGATGCACATGTGATAAGTAAATCTCAATCTGAACCTGAATCATCTTGTCTCTTTAAATACCGGGGGGGGGGGGGGAGGCAGTGGGGGGAAGCATAGTACCATGACGTACGCCTAGTTGCACTTGGAGTATTTCAGAAGTTTCACAGGTTGTATCCATTCAGTTTCAATTTGCGTTGGTTAGGGTGGAAGTGGGCATTATGAATAGAGGTATCATTCAATGTGCATCAGTCACGAGGAAGCCAGGCAGCATTTTGCAGAGACCCACACAATGAAAGTTCTCCAAGCTTTTATTACTTCCACAAATGTTATTTTAATGTCAAATGAAAGAATGTAGAGCAATTTCTTGGCCATTATTTGGGGGCAATTTCTTTCAGTTTCTCTACTCTCTTTAAGGTGATCCTGGAGTATGTTTTTTTACCCCCCCCCCCCCCCAATCATGACTGCAACATTCCCCACATAATGCCATCTCTGCAAATAGCAGCAGGGATCTTATGTTTTTAAGGGATGGGTTCTGGAAACATAGCAGCACTAATAAGGATTCCAATTGACAAGTGCAAAGGTGCTTTAGTGTACCTAGAAATAGAATAGGAACATCTGGGCCATAATCTTTAATCTTGGCACAAAAAACAAAGATACCAAAGACCAGCTGGAATACTATCTTAGGTAAAAGGTTAAATGCATTAATATCTTCCTGTAAATCAATTAGCCTCTAGCTGGTTTTCTGCCAGCAATAATTGAAGAGGCAGAATGGCAGGAATCTCTCCCAGTGCTTTTATGTGGTGAGTGGCCCTTTAATATCAGGACAGTTCCTAAAGGGTTATATTATCACCACATTTTTTCGGATGTCCGGGTTAGCTACCAAAATAGTCTTCCTCCACAATGAATATCACAGTAATTGGAACAGACCAACAGGGTGCAATACACCGTCATCAAATATTTCCTGGCCAGACACATGCAGGACTTTGTTTTGGTTCCGTATTTACAATAGCTTGGAAGCTAGAGTCAAACCACATCTATAGAACAAGAATTTCCTCTGAGTTCCACTGCTCCGATGAAGCCAAGTGCCTGCTGTGAAATATATATGTAGACTTTAAAGACAAACCACAGCAAGGTTTTAAACTAAAATGAAACCATTTCCTTTTCATTAACCCTGAAGTACACTTGCATATGCTTGGAAAGTAACAATGCAGCTCTTGAACTGGGCCCTAAGTTTCAGTGTTAGCAACGTATGATGTTATTGAGTGACCTACTGTTACTTATTACACCTGGAGCACTGTGCCTTACAGCTGACGATGGAAAGCTAGGCGAACCTGCATTTATAAAGTGCTTTCCACAATTACAAGTTGTCCCAAATGTTTAACAGCCAGTTGTTTCTTTTTAACCATGTTTACTATTGTTATAATTGGTGCAGGCCCGCCGGTTACCTAGTACAAATCTGTTACGTGTTTTATTTTTATTTCGTATATGATGTTGCCTTATTACAATCCATCAAGGTATTATCAGTCTTCAGGGAGTTGTTTTGTTCAGCTACATCAAATATCAATCTTGAAAAGTTTAATTTATTAAGCGTTCACCGCCTTTCTGGGGAACATATAAATATATACTATAAATTAGGAATAGGAGTAAGCCATTTATTCAAAAACACTTTTTCCACTATACTTGTGTTTCCAAAGACTCAGAGACAAATAAAAACAATTTTACTGTCTTAAATGAACAACCTCTCATTTTTTGAAATAGTGAGTTCCAATTCTAGATTCTCCCACAAGAGGAATGTCCTCGCACCAAGAACCCTGTCAAGTCCCCTCAGGATCTTGTGTGTTTCAAATCAAGCCTCCTCTCACTTTCCAAATTTCAAAGATAACAAACTGTGTTTACCCAGCCCATTCCAATTTTTACTCTTGGTAAACCTCCTCTGAATTTCTTTCAACACATTAATATCTTTCCTTAAGTGAGGAAACCAACACTGTACGCAGTCTCCAAATGTGGTCTCGTCAGTGGTCAATATAATGGAGGCCAATGCAACAGTGTCATATTTCTTGTACTCATTTCTACAAGCAATAATAGTAAAATGCTCTCCACTGTTCCAACAACTTTCAATTCTCTGGCCCCCACTGCCTAACTTTCACCATGGACATCCAGTCCCCATGTACGTAGGCCTGCGTAAGTCTCCATAGACCATGGATTTGTGCCTTGGAAAGTTTCCAGGGAGCAAGCCTGGGCAAGGTTCTTTTTATGGGAGACCGGCAGTTGAGTCCCCATACACATACCCTGATGAAAAAAGACTTAAGGCTCTCTGTTTCTCTCTGGAACACAGACCTAATCAATTCCCTTCTGCTGATGCCCTCCTCTACCTGGTAGAACATGTTTAATTATAACAATTTCTCTTTTGACTGCTCCCACTTTCTCCAAATCAAAACATTCCCCATCTACACCTGCCTTTTCACTGACTCTATGGGGCAGCCCATGTTCCTAACCTACCCGGACGTTACTCCCCAGCTCATCCCCAGCTACATTGACAACTACATTGGTCTACCTACTTCCTTCACCTGTACAGAACTTATCATTTTCATTAATTTCACTTCCAATTTCCAACCCACCTGCAAATTTGTTTATTTATTTATTGAGGTACAGCACGGAATAGGCTCTTCAAGCTGCGCTGCCCAGCGACCCACTGATTTAATTCTAGCCTAATCACAGGACAATTTACAATGAAGAGTTGTTACATCTACCAAATGATACATCTTTGGACTGTGGGAGGAAATTGGAGCACCAGGAGGAAACCTACGCGGTCACGGAGGGAAAGTACAACCTCCTTACAGCAGCGGGAATTGAACTCGTACTGCTGGTACTGTCGAGCGTTGGACTAACCACTATGCTACCGTGCTGCGTAATCACGTGGTCCATCTCCAACACCTCTCTCCTGTTTCTCAGGACAAAGATTATCCAACAACGTCTACTACAAATGATGCCCACTGATGCCCACTGTTACCTTGATGTCACCACCTCTCACCCTGTCACTTCCAAGGATGTAGTTCCTTGGACAGTTACTCCATCTCTAGTGGATCAGTTTTCAGGCCTACCACTTCAGGACAACTGACATGTCCTCTTTTTCCGGAAAACAGGGTTCCCTATCCTTCCCCCTCTCTTTGATAGAGCACTCACACACCCCTTCCATTTCCCACACTATCCCCACCCCTCCTCAGACAGAACAGGGATAGAGTTCCCCTGGTTATCACCTATCACTCCAACAGCCTGTGCATCCAGTATATCATTCTTCACAACTTTTGCCAGCTACACCATCATCTCCCCATCTTCCCCTTCCCTCCCTATTCTATATTCTGTAAGAATGACTCTCTCTGCGACTCCCTAGTCTGCTCATCACTCCCCATGCACTTCTCCTTTTAACTGTGCTCATACCATCTCCACCATCCATGGACCCAAAAACCCTTTCCCATTGAGGCAGCCATTCATACCCTCTGGCCTTATCTATTGCATCCAGTGATGCCATCGTGGCCTCGTCCACATCTCCACATCAGTAGGCTGCATGCAGATTGGGTGACATCATTACTTTCTGTCCCCCATGCCAATGTTTTAATACTCTTCATTTCTATACCAACGTGTCTGTTTTTGTCCTCCTCAGCTGAACACAGACTTAGAACAACAGCGCGTTATATTCGGTCAGGGTAGTCTATAAACTATCTTCTGGAGTCAGCTCCTCCCTCTCCACAGCTTTTTTTTATCTCTTATGATCAACCCAATTCGTCTCATACTCTCTCCTGCCCCCATTATCCTGTCTCTCTCCCCCTGACCACCTTGTCCATCTGGTATTCCTCCCCAAATCTCTCCCTTAATTCCATCATCCACGTTCCTGTCATATCACATTCCATCATCTTCATTACTTTGTCACTTCCACCCATCACTTTTTAGCCTGTAACTGTCAGGTAATGTAGAGGAGGCTTGACTTGAAAGCAGAGCAGCAGAGGTGATTTAGCAGTAAATGGTATTTTACTAATAAGTTGCAAAATAACAAGCGATGAGGGGCCACAAAACGAGTGAGAACAGATGCTTAACACGACAAGGTAACTGATGGCTAGGAGCAACTGGTTGAGTGAACAAGGATTGTGGGTGTGAGCTGGTTTTAAATAGGCTGCAGGTGATGATTTGAAAATCAGCGGCAGATGACTCCTGTCAGCTGGATGGAGTTGGATGGCTGCCTCTGCAGACCTGACAGGCCAAGGCACCCCCTCCCCCTAACTTCACCTGACACCTGACAACAGAGGGCAATCCAGATGGGTCTGGAGGAACTCCTTATTCAAAATGGATAGCACACAAAACCTCTCCTCCAGTTTGTGTCCTCCACAGTCAACCAGTTTCTGCACAACCTGTCCATGGCAATGTGAATCTCTCAACCAGTGAACTATGTATACTGACCTGCCTTCCACCATCCTTGGCTCCAGAGGTCCAGGCTCAAGTGGGTTGCGTGGTCCATGAACAATGGGCTCGAAGCAGGGTATGTGTGAGGTCGGCATGGTCCTGAGGGACAGTGGCACCTGGAGAATGGGTTACAAGTGACTGGATTGATGTGATGGGTAACCTTAAAGGGGTCAATGAACTGGGGCAATGGCTTGCAAGAGTGCAGGGGCAGATCTTGGGTGGGCATCCAGACACTGTCCCCAGGCCGGAGTAGTCTGGCTGAGCACCAACGATGGTTAGCCTGTGGCAGTACGTGTGTGGTGGGCAGCTTGGATGACGCTCCGCGCTCTGTTCCAAGCATCCCGACATTGGCAAACCAAAGCCCTGGTAGACAAGTAAACATAGAGACATAGAAAATAGGTGCAGGAGTAGGCCATTCGGCCCTTCGAGCCTGCACCGCCATTCAGTATGATCATGGCTGATCATCCAACTCAGAACCCTGTACCTGATTTCTCTCCATACCCCCTGATCCCTTTAGCCACAAGGGCCATATCTAACTTCCTCTTAAATATAGCCAATGAACCGGCCTCAACTGTTTCCTGTGGCAGAGAATTCCACAGATTCACCACTCTCTGTGTGAAGAAGTTTTTCCTCATCTCGGTCCGAAAAGGCTTCCCCTTTATCCTTAAACTGTGACCCCTTGTTCTGGACTTCCCCAACATCAGAAACAATCTTCCTGCATCTAGCCTGTCCAATCCCTTTAGAATTTTATACGTTTCAATAAGATCCCCCCCTCAATCTTCTAAATTCCAATGAGTATAAGCCTAGTCGATCCAGTCTTTCTTCATATGAAAGTCCTGCCATCTCAGGAATCAATCTGGTGAACCTTCTCTGTACTCCCTCTATGGCAAGAATGTCTTTCCTCAGATTAGGGGACCAAAACTGCACACAATACTCTAGGTGCGGTCTCATCAAGGCCTTGTACAACTGCTCCTGTACTCAAATCCTTTTGCTATGAATGCCAACATACCATTTGCCTTTTTCACCGCCTGCTGTACCTGCATGCCCACCTTCAATGACTGGTGTACAATGACACCCAGGTCCCGTTGCATCTCCCCTTTTCCTAATTGGCCACCATTCAGATAACAATCTGTTTTCCTGTTCTTGCAACCAAAGTGGATAAACTCACATTTATCCACATTAAATTGCATCTGCCATGGATTTGCCCACTCACCTAGCCTATCCAAGTCACCCTGCATCCTCTTAGCATCCTCCTCACAGCTAACACCGCTGCCCAGCTTCATGTCATCTGCAAACTTGGAGATGCTGCATTTAATTCTCTCTTTTAAACCATTAATATATACTGTAAACAGCTGTGGTCCCAGCACTGAGCCTTGCGGTACCCCACTAGTCATTGCCTGCCATTCTGAAAAGGTCCCGTTTACTCCCACTCTTTGCTTCCTGTCTGCCAACCAATTCTCTATTCACATCAATACCACATCCCCAATACCGTGTGCTTTAAGTTTGCACACTAATCTCCTGTGCGGGACCCTGTCAAAAGCCTTTTGAAAATCTAAATATACCATATCCACTGGCTGTCCCTTATCCACTCTACTAGTTACATCTTCAAAAAATTCTATAAGATTTGTCAGACATGATTTTCCTTTCACAAATCCATGCTGACTTTGTCCGATGATTTCACCTCTTTCCAAATGTGCTGTTATCACATCTTTGATAACCAACTCCAGCATTTTCCCCACCACCGATGTCAGACTAACCAGTCTATAATTCCCTGGTTTCTCTCTCCCTCCTTTTTTAAAAAGTGGGGTTACATTAGCCAACCTCCAATCCTCAGGAACTAATCCAGAATCTAAGGAGTTTTGAAAAATTATCACTAATGCATCCACTATTTCTTGGGCTACTTCCTTAAGCACTCTGAGATGCAGATCATCTGGCCCTGGAGATTTATCTGCCTTTAATCCCTTCAATTTACCTAACACCACTTCCCTACTAACATGTAATTCCGTCAGTTCCTCCATCTCACTAGACCCTCGGTCCCTTACTATTTCCGGAAGATTATTTATGTCCTCCTTAGCGAAGACAGAACCAAAGTAGTTATTCAATTGGTCTGCCATGTCTTTGTTCCCTATGATCAATTCACCTGTTTCTGACTGTAAAGGACCTACATTTGTCTTGACCAATCTTTTTCTTTTCACGTATCTATAAAAGCTTTTACAGTCAGTTTTTATGTTCCCTGCCAGCTTTCTCTCATAATCTTTTTTCCCTTTCCTAATTAAGCCCTTTGTCCTCCTCTGCTGGTCACTGAATTTCTCCCAGTCCTCAGGTGTGCCACTTTTTTTTGCTAATTTATATGTTTCTTCTCTGGACTTGATACTATCCCTAATTTCCCTTGTCAGCCACGGGTGCGCTACCTTCTCTGGTTTATTCTTTTGCCAAACTGTGATGAATAATTGTTGTAGTTCATCCATGCGATCTTTAAATGCTTGCCATTGCATATCCACCGTCAACCCTTTAAGTATCATTTGCCAGTCTATCTTAGCTAATTCACGTCTCATACCTTCAAAGTTACCCTTCTTTAAGTTCAGAACCTTTGTTTCTGAATTAACTATGTCACTCTCCATCTTAATGAAGAATTCCACCATATTATGGTCACTCTTACCCAGGGGGCCTCGCATGACAAGATTGCTAACTAACCCTTCCTCATTGCTCAATACCCAATCTAGAATGGCCTGATCTCTAGTTGGTTCCTTGACATGTTGGTTCAGAAAACCATTCCACATACATTCCAAGAAATCCTCTTCCTCAGCACCCTCACCAATTTGGTTCACCCAGTCTATATGTAGATTGAAGTCACCCATTATAACTGCTGTTCCTTTATTGTACGCATTTCTAATTTCCTGTTTAATGCCATCCCCAACCTCACTACTACTGTTAGGTGGCCTGTACACAACTCCCACCAGCGTTTTCTGCCCCTTAGTGTTATGCAGCTCTACCCATATCAATGCCACATCCTCCAGGCTAATGTCCTTCCTTTCTATTGCGTTAATCTCCTCTCTAACCAGCAATGCTACCCCACCTCCTTTTCTTTCCTGTCTATCCCTCCTGAATATTGAATATCCCTGGATGTTGAGCTCCCATCCTTGGTCACCCTGGAGCCATGTCTCTGTGATCCCAACTATATCATATTCATTAATTACTATCTGCACATTCAATTCATCCACCTTGTTACGAATGCTCCTCGCATTGACACACAAAGTCTTCAGGCTTGTTTTTACAACACTCTTAGCCCTTATACAATTATGTTGAAAAGTGGCTCTTTTTGCTTTTTGCCCTGGATTTGCCTGCCTGCCACTTTTACTTTTCACCTTACTACTTTTTGCTTCTACCTACCCTCATTTTACACCCCTCTGCCTCTCTGCACTTGTTCCCATCCCCCTGCCACATTAGTTTAAAGCCTCCTGAACAGCAGTAGCAAATGCTCCCCCTAGGACATTTGTTCCAGTCCAGCCTAGGTGCAGACCGTCCTGTTTATATCAGTCCCAACTCCCCCAGAACTGGTTCCAATGCCCCAGAAATTTGAATCCCTCCCCCTTGCACCATTTTTCAAGCCACGTATTCATCTGAAATATCCTCCTATTTCTACTCTGACTAGCACGTGGCACTGGTAGTAATGCAGAGATTATTACCTTTGTGGTCCTACTTTTTAGTTTATCTCCTAACTCCCTAAATTCACCTTGTAGGACCTCATCCCGTTTTTTACCTATATCGTTGGTACCTATGTGCACCACGACCACTGGCTGTTCACCCTCCCACTCCAGAATGTCCTGCAGCCACTCAGAGACATCCTTGACCCTTGCACCAGGGAGGCAACGTACCATCCTGAAGTCCTCCACTGTTGGCCCCTCCACAAGAAACTACAGTGGGGAGGGGGGCTAGTGGCCATGAAGCACTTCAAAGGATGAAATACCTGTGGCTGAGGAGGTGTGTAGATTGTGGGTCAGCTCAGTCCAGAGCAGGTATAGTACATCTTCTATGTGGAAGGGTTAGAGGTGGCAAAGCATTGCAGAAACATTTCCGCTTGCTGGTTAGCTCTTTCTGACTGTCTGTTGGTCTGCAGGTGACAGTTGGAGGACAAACTCACTGAGGTGCAGAGGAGGGAGCAGAAGGCTCACCAGAAGCGGGAGACAAATTTCCCCGGTCTGACACAATGTCCTAGGGGAAGTTGTGGAGGCGAACTACACGTTGGACAACTGTCTCAGTGGCTGACAGTAGCTTGGGGAGAGCATCAAAGTGGGCTACCTTGGAGAACCAGCCTACAACTGCCATGATCACCATGTCTCCATCGGAAGGTGGCAAACCTGTGATGAAACCCATGGCAGTGTGGGACTATGGTCGTCAAGGGACTGCCAGGAGCCCCAGGAGCTCGGAGGGCCACTGGTTGGAGGGATCGGACTGGCACTTTGAAGGCAGGCAGTGATGAAGTGATGTACAACTGTGATCAAGGTGGGATACCAGAACGAGCATGGGAGAAAATCCAGGGTCTGCCATACACCTGGATGACTGGAGAGGGGTGAGGAGTGGGCCTACTGAGTCCTCCAGGGTGCACGATTGCTGGCACATATTTGTGGTTATCCAGTGCGTCGGCCAGAGCAGGCTCATGCTGTAGGGCCTTGTGGATTTGGTTTTCATGGTCCCAGACAATCGGGGTGAGGATCAGGGAAGATAGGATTTGGGCTGAGGGTCAATCCCTGTTTCAGCTGGTTTGAACTGTCATGACAGGGCGTTCATCTTAGTGTTCTTGGAGCTGGATCAGTAGGAGATGAAGTTGTATTGCTCGAAGAAGATGGTCCAGAGAGCCTGAATTGGGTTGGATGGATATGAGGTCCTGGTGGTTGGTCCAGGTCAAGAATGGCTTGGTGTTTTCCAACAGCCAATGTCTCCATTCCTCCAAGACCTATTTAATGGGAAGTAGCTCCCTGTCTTCTGCTCCATAGTTGCACTATATAGAAATTAACTTGCGTGAGAAGAAGACACCATTGTGTGGGTTCACCTACTGGTGCTCACTGCACACCCACGTCAGATGTGCCCACCTCTACCACAAAAGATCCAAAGGGGTTTGGATGGCAAAATTGGAAATGGTAGAGAATTGTCTTTTCAGCTCCTTGAAACGCTCTGTGGCAGCAGACCATAAGGTGGGTGAGAGGAGCAGCAGATTGGCTATAGTTTCTGAGGAAACGGTGACAGAAGTTGGAGAAGCAGACCATAAGGTGGGTGAGAGGAGCAGCAGATTGGCTATAGTTTCTGAGGAAACGGTGACAGAAGTTGGAGAAGCCCTAGCAGCACTACAGGTGGTTGTGGGAGCACAGCTGGGGTCATTCAACATCAGCATGCACTTTCTCTGTGTCCATGGTTGTGCCTTGGTGTGGAAGGATATATCCCAGGAAGGAAACGACTGTGGTGTTGGAACTGGCATTTCTCTAACTTGGAAAAGAGTTGGTTTTCAAAGAGGCATTGAAGAACTGGACGGTCATGACGGATGTGGTCTTGGAGATCTTTGGAGGAGATGTGGATGAATTTGAAGTAGACCAGTACATATCTGTGTGGCATTTTCTGCATCCGAACCCCTTTGAATCTTTTGTGGTAGAGGTGAACACATCTGACAAGAAATCTTGGGGTCCAAGTCCATAGGACACTCAAAGTTGTTGCGCAGGTTGACTCTGTGGTTAGGTACATTGGCCTTCATCAATCATGGGATTGAGTTTAAGAGCCAAGAGGTAATGTTACAGCTATATAGGACCCTGGTCAGTCCTTACTTGGAGTGCTGTGCTCAGTCCTGGTCACCTCACTACAGGAAGGATGTGGAAACTATAGAAAAGTTGCAGAGATTTACAAGGATGTTGCTTGGATTGGGGAGCATGCCTTATGAGAATAGGTTGAGTGAACTTGGCCTTTTCTCCTTGGAGCACTGGAGGATGAGAGGTGACCTGATAGAGGTGTACAAGATGATGAGAGGCATTGATTGTGTGGATAGTCGGAGGCTTTTTAACAAGGCTGAAATGACTAACACGAGAGGGCACAGCTTTAAGATGCTTCGAAGTAGGTACAGAAAAGATGTTGGGGCTAAGTTTTTTACACAGAGAGTGGTGAGTTTGTGGAATGGGCTGCCGGTGATGGTGGTGGGGGCGGATGCAATAGGGTCTTTAGAGGGACTCCTGGATAGGTATACAAAGCTTAGAAAAATAGAGGGTTATGGGTAACCTTAGGTAATTTCTAAGTAAGTACATTTGGCACAGCATTGTGGGCCGAAAGGCCTGTATTGTGTTGTAGGTTTTCTGTTTCTATGTATCCCATTGATGAAGGCTTGGACAATGGCTGGACTGTTGGAAAGTCCAAACTAGGTATCTGTAGTGGCCAACGGGTGTTATGAACAGCGACTTCCTCTCATTCCCCCCTGCCCCCCCCAGTGAATGTGGTTGAGCTTGTACGCACTCCATAGATCCAGTCTGATGAAGATCTGAGCCTCACGGAGTGCTTTGAATGCGTTATCCATCAAGGGGAATTGGTAATGGTTGTTATTACTCAGTAGTTGATGCACAGACAAAGACCCCATCTTTCTTTCTGACGAAGGAAAGCCCCGGGACAGTCAAATGAAGCCATGCTGTAGCACTTGGGCGATGGAGTTACTCATGGTTCGAGTCTCAGAAGGGGAGAGGGAAAGAGACAGCCTTGGGGGGTGCCAGGGAGGAGGTTGATCACGCAGTCACGTGGTCTGTGAGACAGCATGGTGCTGGCCTTTTTACTGAGGGCGATGGCTAAGTCGTGCAAGAGTTTGGTGAGCTGGAATGTCTCCTCAAGCTCATGGGGTGACGACAGCTGGGTTTTGAGGCAAGTAGTCCAGAAAGTGGGTCCGAACTCAGCAGTGAACCAGATATCCAGGGGAAGTGAAAATCAGGAGTGGGGAACCGAGGTTAATCGAAGATGAGAGGAGCGTGGGGTGAGTCTATGAGGAGGAATTGGATGGGCTCGCAGTGCTCCCTGATGCTCGTGTGGGATCTGGAAGCACTGATGATGTGGGTCTTGCAGCCTGAGCTGGTTCCGGGAATGCAACTGGGGTTCTGGCTGGTCGCTCCACAAGACACTTGTCGATTCAGAGAGGCAGAGTGTTGAGGCTTTCCAAGGTCATGGCATCTCCCAGCCAGACAGTACATCTTTCAAGCACTCCAAGAGGCTGTGATGGTAACGGGGCAGAAGTGTTTGCCCATTCCAGCTGCACTGCTCTGTGAGTGTCCTGAATTCCACAGCATTATTTTACAGCGACCATAGCCTCGTTGCAGGCAAAGAATCCAATCCACTGCCTGGATGGCCAAAAACCTGCCACATCTCCGTGGTGAAACATTCATATTTATTACAAATGGTGGTTTTTTTCATCCCATCTAGTAATGGCCTAGATCAGAGCACGATGAAATCTTGTCTCTGTCCATGAGATACAGAGGTGGCTGGAGCTCAAAGTGAAAGACGCACTGGGACAGTGGCATTGAGTGGGCGATTCAGAACTCAGAGGGAGGAGGGCAACTGGTGCGGGGTTGCTGTTTCAAGACTGTGTCTCAGAAGAGTGTGACGAGCAGACGGTTAACGGTTTCCTGCTGCTTCGGGATTGTGCGCCACTGTTGACGGGCCACTTCCTTTCGGTGAGCATACCCTGCTGGGTCAATCATTGGTTCACTCATTCTGCCAGGAAACATAGAGGAGGCCGGAGCAGCAGAGACAACTTAGCATTAAGAGATATTTTACAATTAATCTGAACGATAACAAGCCACGAGGGGCCACGAAACAAGTGAGAACGGATATGTAACACAACAAGGTAACTGAAGGCTGGGAGCAACTGGCGGAGGTTGGCTATTTCATATGACTGAGCAAGGATTGTGGCTGCGACCTGGGTTTAAGCAGGCTGCAGGCGATGATTTGGGAACGAGTGGCAGGTGGCTCCTCTTAGCTGGGTATAGACTGGGAACCACCTGCCTGTGCAGGCCTGAGAGTAAGACCATTCGCATCTTTCCCTCCTCAGCTTGACCCACCTATCACCTGCCAGATCTTCCCTCCATCTTTTCATACCAGCTGCCTCCTCTCCATTTTGCAGTCCAAGTGACTGTCCGGCCATCCAAAGTGCTGCTTGACCTGCTGAGTTCCGCCAGCCTTTTGTATGTAGCTCCGGATACTCACAAATGCAGTCCCTTGTGGCTCTTACAATAAAATTCTCTTACCCCTCCCAAATACTTGCTGACCCTTCTCCGTGGACTGTCATCTTGTCGTGGTGGAGAAGCTTGTGTGGTCCTGAGATCCCGAGAGCAATGCCATCTGGAGCTATAGTCCTGGTAGGGTCACCCATGGTGGTAAGGTCAAGGGTGACAAAGAACAATCCAACCAAGACCTCAACGGTGGAACAGGCGGACGGAGTTACTTGGAACTCAACGGCTGTGAAGGGAGACGAAGGCTGCAACAAATCCATCAGCTCCAATCGTCGTGGTTTCCATGCCATTGGAATCAGTTGGTTGATTTGTGAAGTATCGTGTGCTTCTTGGAGTGCAACATCAAGTACACATTAAACAAATACACACACAGTTGTCTTCACTCTGTGATAGATCAATGGAACGGAGACTATCATCCTCGACCCCGAGGGATAGCCATGATGACGATTTGCTGCCTCGATGTTCTAGCCTTTTGTAAACCATGAACTTTTTTTGAGAGCATGCGTCCAAATTGGTGATAATCTTCTAAACAGTTATCTCATGCATGGTTATTTTGAGTGGAGATTACAGAGCCAGGTTCAATTCCATCGCTGTCGGTAAGGAGTTTGTGCGTTCTCCCCGTGACTGCCTGTGCTTCCTCTGTGTGCTCTGTCTTCCTCCCACACTCCATGATTAGTCACAGGGGTGTAATTGGGAGGAGTAGACTTGTAGGGCCGGAAGGCCCTGTTACCTTCCTGGAGCTCTAAATAAAATTTCAAAAATTATCATTTATCAATTGATTAGTAACAATAGTTATGGATTCTTATATGTAATTTATTTTTTATTGAAGTTCACCATCAAACAAACATTTCCATAAGACGTATTTCAGATACTATTCATATATATCATATAGTCATATTTGCCACAAATCTCCATAAGGAAAAAAGATGACTCCTGTTGCTTATTCGTGTGTATTCATAGTTTTATTATTAATAAAGACATAACAGAGTCAGATTGAATATGGAGATTCAATATAGGAAGTATTTTAGAAAACCTGGTCAAAAATTATTAATCGTTTAAAAGAACAAAAGTCAATATTCATGGAGGTGCTAAACTGCATACAGTATTTACTGTTGTTATCACTGAATATCCAGTGTTCACTCACAAATGACCGAAAGGAACATATAAACAGAGCGAAGCTAATGCCAACTGGCCTAACCGTTTACTATCCAAATACTGATGTGAACACCAGGAATTCAAACCATATCAGCGAAGATCACAGCAAGCGTCTGTCTTCCTAGAGCTGGCCCCAAGCTGGCGTGCGACTTTTCCTGTGAAAACATCTCCTTGCTCTCAGGTTGTAAAATTTAATTCACTGATTTATTTGGCAGTAAAGATAATCATTATGTATCTTTTTATTATGGATGGGGTTTAAGGAATCAAGGAACAAAATTGTATGCCACGTGCCAGCAAAGTTATTTTGTGTGCTGTTTAGAGTGTGTGTGTCATAGCTTTGCTGTCCCTGCACTATTGCATGCAGGTCCATATGCATCTTGAAAAAGCTCTCACCTTTTACATAACATGCTTTTTCAATGTTTTTACCAAATTAAACAATTTCATATTTCCCCACAATATACACCATTTGCCAGATCTTGGCCCATTCAGTTAAACCCTTTGTAATTTCCTCGTCACAACTTTCTTTTCTGCCAGACACGAGGAAATCTGCAGATGCTGGGAATCCAAAGCAACACACAGACACAAAATGCCAGAGGAACTCAGCAGGCCGGGCAGAATCTATGGAAAAGAGTAAGCAGTCGAGGTTTTGGGCTGAGACCCTGGCCTGCTGAATTCCTCCAGCCTGTTTCATTTCTGCTGATCTTTTTGGTCTTCAGCAGATGTAGAACCATAACTCCAGTGTCTTTGTCCAAGTCATTTGGCTAAGCTGCAAAAGGCGATGGTTGAAGCGCCGTTCCGTTTCTTGTTGGCAATTTAATCTTGTTCGTGCTGATACATCACCTCCTACAGTTATTTTCCACAATAACGTGTGCAGCACCTGATTGAATTCCTTATGGAGATTTAAGTACAGGACAGCCCCCAGTTTCTCTGTTATCCATGGCATTACTTGAAGTTAATAAATTGGTCATACATGATTTCTCTTTTCCTTTTTTTGTAAGTGCCCGGCTACGATGTCTTTAATAATAGCTTCTAACATTTTCCTATGACAGGTGTTAGGAGAGACTTCTACGACTCTTCTGTGTGGAATTGCTTCCAGAACCCACACTTAAATGAACACACTAATTTTAATGTCCCCTTGCTCTTAATTCCATCAGAAAGGAAAATAATTTCCCTGTAATTACTCTATCAAATCCTATCATCAATTCAAATGCCTCATTTTAATCTCTGTGTTACAGAGGAAATAGAAATTCAAGCGTTTATATATCAGTCAAATAACCATGAAGCATAGAAACTGACAATGGACTTCTTTGATTATTAATCCCAGATATTTAACATGAGCATATAAAATGGAGGCAGGAGTAGGCTACTTAGCAAAATTATGCCTCCTGAGTTAATCATCTAACTCTTGAGTTAGTCAACTTTCGTATAGTAATCCTGTATTCTTTGGTACGGTTTATATCCAAGATATAGATCAAAGGATATTCTCAGCATCTAAACTTTGCTTCCGCAGAGAAATCTAAGGACTTACTGCTCCCAGTACAAAGAACTTTCTGCTTTCTCTGTATTGAATGGCCACTTCCCATTATGAAACGTCCACCTCAGGTTCGAGGTATCTCCGACACACATCGTTCCTGCATTTTCATGACTTATTTAGTCATGTCCCAACTCAGGAGATGGCCACTCAGCCCATTGGCTCCATGACACATCCCAACAGACCTATCCCCCTCTTATTTTCCTGGAAACCTGTAACTTATCCCGTTGCACATGACATTTCTTTCTCCTTTGATTCTTTTTGCCATAAACCAATATTAAGAGGTAAGGTTTACAGTAGCCAGCCAACCTACCAGCATTAGGATTAGGGTTAGGGTTAGGAGAGGAAGACAGAGCACCCAGTGGAAACTCATGTGATTATAGATTGAAAAGTTTTTTTTCCTGATACATAAGGAGAAAAAGAAAGAGTAGTAATGCAGAACAAAGAAATGGTGGATGAACTTAATAAGTATTTTGTGCCAGTCTTCACTGCCGAAGGCACTAACAGGATGCCAGAAATGCAGAAGTGTCTGTTGCTGCTAAAGAGAGGGTGCATAGGAAGCTGAAAAGACTGAAAGTAGATGTCACTTGGACCAGATGGACTACATGCCAGGGTTCTGAAGGAGGTAGCTGAATCGATTATGGAGGCATTAGTAATGATCTTTCAAGAATCACTAGACTCTGGAACGATTTCTCCAAGGACTGGAAATTTGTAAATGTCACTCCTCTCTTTAAGATGGGAGGGAGGAGGAAGGATGGAAGTTATAGGCCAGTTACCCTGACTTCAGTAGTTGGAAGGATGTTAGGATCTATTATTATGGATGAGATTTTGGAGTACTTGGAGTAACAGGATAAAATAGGCCAAAGTCAGCAAGGTTTTCTAAGGGGGATATTACCTGACAAATCTGTTGAAATTCTTTGATAAAATTACAGGCAAGATAGACTTACAGGAAAGGAAGTAAAAAGGATAGAAGATTGGCAGGGGGCATAGAATGGGAATAAATGGGGCCTTTTCTGGTCAGTTGTCGGTGACTGGTGGTGTGCCGCAGAGGTTGGTGTTGGGACTGCTTCCTTTTACGTTGTATGTTCGTGATTCAGATGACAGAATTTGTCAGATTCAGATGGCTTTGTGGCCAGGTTTGTGGATGGTGGAGGAGCAGGTGGTGTTGAGGAAGCAGGGAGTCTGCAGAAACACTCAGACAGATTGTGGGAATGGGAAAAGAAGAAGCAGATGGAATATAATGTATGGAAATGCATAGTCATGCACTTTGGAAGAGGGAATAAAGGCATAGACTATTTTGTAAGTGGGGAGGAAACTCAAAAATCAGAAGTGCAGAGAGACTTAGAATTAACTTGCAGGTTGAGTTGGTGGTAAAGAAAGCCTCACTTGGAGTGTTGTGTGTAGTTTTGGGACTGTTATCTATGAAAGGATGAGCTGGCATTGGAGAGAATCCAGAGGAAGTTCATGACAATTATCCTGGGAATGAAAAGTTTTACTTATCAGGAGGATTTGCTGGATCTGGGCCTATACTCGCTGGAGTTTAGATGAATGAGTGGAGGATCTCATTGAAACCTATTGAATATTGAAAGGTCTGGATAGTGTGGATGTGGAAAGGATGTTTCCTATAGTGGGGGAGTCTAGGACCAGAGGGCACAGCCTCAGAATTGAGAGATGTCCATTTAGAATAGAGATGAGGAAAATTTTCTTTTGCCAGAGGATGGTGAATTTGTGGAATTCTATACAAGTCATTGGGTGTATTTAACATGGAGGCTGATAGGTTCTTGATTAGTCAGAGTGTCAAAGGTTATGAGAAGAAGGTAGAATAACGGGGTCGAGAGGGAAAATAAATCTGCCATGATAGAATGACGGAGCAGACTTGATGGGCCAAATGGCCTAACTCTGCTGTTAGGTCTTATGGTGTTCTGGTCTTCATGGAGAATGTGCAAATTCCATTCTGAGAGTACCTGAAACCAAGATCAAAAAATCATCACTGGAGTTGTGAGCACCAGTGCTAACTCCTGAACTACTGTGCTTCCCTCTCAAGTCTTATAAATTCCTTGTTCACTTCATTGAAATAATCTCCCATTTTTTTTAACTCTACAGTATATGGAATTTTTCTTTGTAGGATAATCTCTTCATCCCAAGAATCTTTTCAAGTCTTTTCAAGTTGGGTAAGGTGTTCTCTTATGGGGTTTTCTATTGATGGGTCCTCAGGTGGCTGTAGGGGCTGATCCAGAATCCACACACTCTGGTGTCGTGCAGGCAAGAGTAAGCGGTGACTGTGGTCAGTGGCTGGGTCTTTCAGTTGTTCAGTCTGTCCTTTCAGAGCGGCCGGTTGTTCTCTGCGGCACAGCGGAGGCTGTTCTCACAGAGCACAGCTCCCTCTTGAACAGATTTCCCCCATGTGCGTCAATTCAGTGCAATGTCTTCCAAGTTTTGGATGTTGGCTTTCACTGTCTCTATCACAAGTATAGAGAACCGGGTCCCACTGAGTTTAAAATGAGTGTGGGAACTGGATCCCAGCAGTTTAAAGTGAGTGTGGGAACCAGGTCATAGAGAAGGAACCCAGGCAAATGTAAGTCTTTACCCTTGTAGTCAAGTCCTCTTACGGAATATAGGGACATAGCTTTGCCTTTCTAATTACTTGCTTTATCTATAGGTTAACTTTCAGTGATTTGTTTACAAGGACATCCAGGCCTTTTTCCACCTCTCACCTTTAAAAAAAATCCTTTTCTACCAAGATAGAAAACTTCACATGTTTTCATATCGTATCCCATCTACCATTCACTTAGCCTGTCTATATCCCCTTGACAATACACAGCCTGGTATCATTTGCAAACTTGGATACGTATACCTGGTCCTTTTATCCAGTTGACTGACCCAGATAGTGAATAGTTCGGGTCCCATCGCTGATTCTTGTGGCACACCGACAGCTACAGCCTCCAAAACCCAACATGTCCCATTTATTCCCAGTCACTGTTATCTATCCATTAGCATTCCACATTGGTAGCTTGTCAGTCTTTGTCTTGTGTGTTGTTTTTCGTTGATTCTATTGTATTTCTCTGTTCTCCTGTGAATGCCTGCAAGAAAATAAATCTCAGGGTAGTATATGGTGACATATGCATACTTTGATAATAAATTTACTTTGAACTTTGCCATGCCAATGTTCGACCTTTTATGTCATAGGCTCCAATTATGTTTAATAATCTCAGTTTATTGTATGCCATTTCCCTCTTGCACATTGTACTTGATATACCTTTAAAAAAACTCTATTGCTTCAGTTAAACCTGATTTTCCTTTCATTAATCTATGTGGTGTCCAGCTAATCCAATTACTATTTTCTAAGTGCTTTGCTACCACTTCCTGAGTATTGATTCCAATATTTTCATATATCACTGGTGGTCATTGCCTGATTTTAATCCACCAGTAAGTTCTGTAGATAGCACAGCTCGTAGCAACAGGCTGCGGTTTCTAGGGGAGTTGAGCTCGGAGCGGATATTGGGCAAGTATGAGGGGTTGTAGATTCTGAAATGATACAGGATTCCATATTTGCCTGCCACATACAGTAAAAGGAAGCTATTCAGACCACTGAAATGAAGCCAGTTCTCAAGTCAATCCTACTAGTCCAGGACCAACATTATTCACCATATCCATTTATGTGTACAGTGAGTTCTATTTCATTGAGACATCTCAGGACCAGTACACTTTGGCTCAATTAAGTGGCTGCCCCAATTAGCCGAAGTTTATGGAAATAGTTAAAAAAGTATAAAAAATATGAACTCCTATTAACTGAGTAACAAATTATGTATTTAACACAGAACGATACTACAGGTGATTGAATCAGTAGTATCCGACGATGACAGGAGACCAGTGTGAGATTTTTTTAAAGCGGAAAAGCCTCTGCACTGGGGCTCGGAAGTCCGGGTCCAGTGGTACGAGTAGTCACCACTACTGGGGTCTTTCTAATTCCTGATTCATTTTGATGAAGGGTCTCGACCCGAAATGTTGGCTACTCTTTTCTCACAGATGCTGCCTGACCTGCTGAGTTCTTCCAGAGTTGTCTACGTATTCTCTGGGGTCTTCCTTGTTTGTTGACATAGTGAAATTGTTTCATTTTCACTCCCGGCCATTTCTGGCATCTCCAAGCCTGGATGCTTGAAATCACAATGAGCAAAACAGATTTGAATTGTCTTTCTGCTTGTTTCTCACAGTGACGAAAATCATTGCTTTTTGAACTAACACAACTGACACCATTTAAAACCTGTTTGCTCGAAGCGTGGTGCAATGTCTAACAGCTACACAAACGCACACAATAAACCCTAGTTAGAAACTGTTCAGCAACAATTTCCTGTACCAATTAAACAAATAAACGTAGGGAATCCTGGCCAGTTACTCACTTAGCCTTCCTCCTTAATTAGTTGTCCCAAACAAGCAGCTTCCCCAATTAACCAATGGCCCAATTAACCAGAATCCACTGTATTAGGAATTTGCTGTGGTGTGTTGGTCAGGATGCAACATGCAACAAAAAACAACATTCAACAATTATAGAGAATAAAGAATTATTTAAAACTAAAGTTAATAGAAATGGAATAAAATGTGCATAAATATATCAATGTCAACATGGATTTACAATGTAAGCAGTATTATAACAAGTGCTTTAAAGTGGTTTACAGTGCAGTGTAGTGACTGAGGTAACAGAAGGTGTGTGTGGGGGGGGCTAACTAGAATGGTTGATCATCCTATTCTTTGACTCATTTCCCAATAGTTTAATTTCTCTGACATGCCCACCAACAAATGCCCTGATATACCTCTGTTGGTTGCATTAGGAGCAATTTACAGAAGATAACTAACCGACGAACCTTCATTTTCAGTTTCAAGACCAGCAAGCAACGTAAACAAAGGCGACATCCTATAGACAGTTCACAAAACTATGTCTTTTACTTCTTCTTCTTCTTCTTCTTCTTCTTCTATGATTCTGCTACTATTGGAACCCGTGATTTACATTTTGAAGGTGCGTCTTCGAGCCGATTGACTGATCGAGTTGCCATGGTGTCTCCAAGAGAGTTCGGTGAGGTTTCGAGCAGTGTGTGGCCTGGGCCTGCAGACGAGACCCAAGCCCATGATCGACTCTGTTTCTTGCCGATCTTGCTGATTAGAGCATTGAGCAAGATTGAAGTCAGCAAGGACGAGAGCAGAAGGTGAACGGGTGGTCTGCACTCTCCTCGTCTGGCTCAGTACTGCTGGAGGGTGGTGCCGGGGCCTTGGGTCATGGGCAAGATTTAATCGATGCAGTTTGTGAATTGGACTCTGTATTTCATTTTATAATATGTTTCTAGTTTCTGGTGACTCTGCTTATTATTGCTATTTTGTACAATATGGTCTGTGGCCTACAGCCAATACACAACACAGCACTAAATTGAACATTCCTAGGTTGTTTCAATGACTCTGTGGCTGAGATTTCATCTTCTGTGTTTTTTGCTAGTCTTTTTGCCATTTGCATGATTTGTTCTTTACTTGAGCATTGAGTGTTTGACGTTTTCGTTGATTGAGTTCAGTGGTTTTTCAGTGTTTCGTGGTTGTCTATGGGGCAGGCGAATCTCAGGATTGTATATTGCATACATACTTTGATAATAAGTGCACTTTGATTCCTTGATAAACACAGGAGATTCTGCAGATGCTGGAAATCCAGAGCAACACAGACAAAATGCTGGCGGAACTCGGTAGCACAGGCAGCATCTATGGAAATGAATAAACAGTCGATATTTTGGACCGAAACTTCAAGTATTTATTCATTTCCATAGATGCTGCCTGATCTGCTGAGTTCCTCCAGCATTTTGTGTGTGAGGCACACCTTTGAGATGTGGGAAGGAAAACAGAGGACCCCCCCCCCCCCCCGAGGAAATCCACCCAGTCACAGGGAGAAGGAGCAAACATCAACAGACAGAAGTGAGGATTGGGTAGCTGGGCACTGTGCCACCATGTGGATAAAAATCAAGCTAAGCACGACAATTGGAAATAAGTTGTGCCACTTTCTCCTTTGTGACTTCAAACACTTGTGTTGTCAAACAGCCATACGATGAAACATTTTCACTATTAGCTATCCACAGTGTCAAATATCTGCAACAACAATAAAAGAGTTGCTCCAATAAACAACCCGGACAAATACTAGCAGACACCTAAGCTGTCAGACATTTGCTTTCTCCAACATTTGCACTCTAAAATTCTCCTATCAGATATTCTCCATCAACAGTCATCTGCACCAACATATAAACACACTAGGAGGAACAGGAAACTGAAAAAGCTGGAGATATTCAGCATGTCAAGCAATGTTCCAGGTCAGTGGCATCTCATATGGTAGGTTCATAAAATGCCGTTGAAAGGAAATGGCACGTCATTCCACTTACCTACAAGACTCATATTTGTATATTATCAAGTTTCTTTTACTTGAATGGTCTAAATGGTTTTGACATGAGTTTCTGTCCCGTTCCAGCGTGGTATTGTGAGGGTTGTAAATAAAACCCTTCCCCAAAGCATTTCTTCTGGTGTATACCAACGAAGCAGTATGCAATGAAAAGTAACATTCAGCAATGACAAAGAATGATATAATAAATAAAGTTAGTTGCTGTATGGCTATAGAATAAAATATGCATAAATACAAATATACCAGCCTTCAGTATAACCAGCTTCTTGAACTGAAGAACCAATATTGCAACATGCCAAAACCATGCTTCACCAAGTTCATCATCTTTCAGCAGCAGGATGGTGATCTGATTATGCATTCCTAGGAACAAGCTGCGGATGTATAGACCTGTTTTACACAGCCACTTGAGATAAAGACAAAGATTGCACCGCCTGCAGACCTTGGGAAACAGGTATTCCTGAGGAAGCCTGATGACATCCCCGTCTGAGCCATAACGTACAGCAGTGCTGAGAGGTCAGGGAGGGCCCTTCTTACCACTAGCCAAACAGAAGCTGGTGCTTATTTGAAAATTATAGCTATGATGCATTCTGCTGAATAATTGACAGTCTGCTGAAAACCATTCAATAGAATCTACCATCTACTTCTCTCACTGGTGTTTGGCACAATCTGTGCAGGTTCCTGATAGATTTATGGTCAATGATGTTCTTCTGTAAATTTTCTACATGGTCTAAATGAATAAACTTTCTGTGGCAGCATGACCAGACACACCCTTAGCAATTCAAAGTTCCTCTTTGTGAACACAGGAGATTCTGCAGATGCTGGAAATCCAGAGCAACACACACAAAGTGCTGGTGAAACTCAGTAGGTCAGACAATATCTATGGACAGAAATAAACAGTCATTGTTTTGGGCTGAGACCCTTCATGAAGACTTTATGAATATTGCTGCATTTATTGCATCTAGTAGATAAAGTAACTTTCATTTGCAGTTTGGATAGGAATTGGGTGAGTACCTCAAAAATCTCAAAATTGAATTTACCGTTCATTTCCACTGCTTCTTCATTTGATGGTACTTGTTTAATGTTGCTGTCACTCACTTCTATTTGTTTTGTGTCTCTTTTCTCTGTGGGCACTGGGGTCTGGTCTTATTTTTTTTCATTGGGTTCTTTTGGGTTCCTTGCTTTGCGACTGCCTGTAAGCAAACAAATCTCAAGACTGTATAACTTATACATTTATTGTTAATAAATGGACTTTGAATCTTTGAATCTAATGGACTTGCATTGTGCACTTCCAGTAATTAAGTGTATTCGGCCCTTATTTTCAAGCCATGATTAGGAACTGATCAGGAGACGGTCAGTGTAAATGCTCAGCCTGCTCATTCTAGTTACTGTGACCCAACTCATGGGCCTTCAAGGGATAATTGCAGACTGCTCCAGCAGTAAGTCTATTGTTGTTTTCTTCTAGATCACTAACAATCTTCCCTTGGGATCCTCCCCACAATTGACTCAGCACCTTCCCAGCTCTGCGTGTCTGAGCGTCTGCCAGATTTTCTGATCACCTCCTCTGTAATGAGTGCTGGTGATGATTCCTGCTGCTGGAAAGACAATCGCAGCAAGGGCACTGTAAACTTGGCCCTTGCAAGCATCCCCCTGACTTGAAAAATTTATTAACCCAAGATTCTGCAGATGCTGGAAATCTAGACCCAGCATACACAAAATGCTGGAGGAACCCAGCAAGTCAGGCAAACTGTAGTAACTTACTTTTGCAGTGTAATTTCAGTGTATGTTTTCACTTTTTCCTCTGACATGTTACGTCAATCTTGAGAACCCTGGTTTTGCATACACTTGGCTTGGTTGCCATGAGAATATGTCCAGCCTATACCTCCACCCCTTCCATCCAATCTCCTCTGAAAACCTTCTAGTTACAGAAGCTATTTCTACAGAAGAACATGCCCAAGCTGACCAAGATGTCTATTTAATCCTATATTCCTGTATTTGGCCCATATCTCTCTAAACCAGGGTTTCCCAACCTTTTTTTCTGGCATGTACCTCTACTATTAACTGAGGGGTCCATGAACCCCAGGTTGGGAACCCCTGCTCTAAACCTTTTCTACCCATATACATTTTAAGTGTTGTAATTGTACCTGCTTCTTCTACCTTCTTCTCTGGTAGCTTGTTCCAGATACCCAGCTCCATCTATCTGAAAAGCTTGCCTCGCAGATCCCCTTTTAATTTTTCTCCTCTCACTTTAAACCCCTGGTTTTAGGTTCACCTCCTCCTGGGGAAAAAAAGACTGCGACTATCTACCCTTCAATCTCTTTCACTCCAGCAAAAGCAGTCCTAACTCTATATAACTTTGGTATAACACAAGCCCTCCAATGCAGACACATAGTTATAAATCTTTACTGCAATCTCTCTGGTTTAATCACATCCTTCCTAAAGTGTAGCAATCAAAATTCCATGCAGTACTCCAAATCTGGTCTAACCAAAGTTCTGTACCACTATACCATGATGCCCCAACTCTTGTATCCAACACCTCAACTGGTGGAGGTGAGCATGGCATATAACTTCTTCACCACCCTTTCTATCTCCTCCACCACTTCAAAGGAGCTATGTACTTGTACCCCAGGTGTCTCTGTTGAATGCCTCCCAGGCCCTTGCTGTTCATTGTGCATGCCCTTTCCTGGTTTAATTTACCAAAGTACATTACTTTGCACTTATCTGAGATGAGTTCCATTTGCCTTTTCTGTAACCTAAGATAACATTCTTTGCTGTCAAACATACCAGACATTTTGATGTCATCTGCAAATTGCCACCAATTTAGCCACCCATGTTCCTATCCAAATTATTAATTAAATTTGGCACCTAACATGGGGTTCTTATTGCACACCACTTATCAGGGCCTCAACAATTTTCCCACAATGTCCTAGAGTACACTTGGTCGGGGACTTAGCCATCTTTAAGCATGTAAAGACTGCTAACACCCCCACTTTTATATTGTTGATATGATTCAGGACATCACTTTCCTCTTCCCTGAACTCACCAACTTCAGTGTTCTTCTCTACAGTAGATACAGATGAGAGGTATTCATTTAAGTCCTCAGCTACCTCCATCTATAAATGACCATATTGATCTTTAATGGAACTACTCTCTACCTAGGTAACCTTTGACTCTTAATATACCGATACGAACCTTTAAGATTCTCCAGGGCTAGCTCATGTTCTAGTTTTGCTGTCCCGTTCTCCTCTCTAAGTCTTTAGGGTGTCATGTACATTCAGGTTTGCTTTATTTTTCAGCAAATCTAATTAATTACCTTTATTTTATAGTTCACTTTTGTTTATATTACTTAAATTCTCCTTTCTCTTCTGTTTCAACATCCCATTCCCTACCTTTCAACATTCTGATGAGGAAATCTACCTTACTCCACTCATTGGTTTTGTATCTGTCGTTGAAGATTTCATTTAGTTTGGTGCACAATTTGAGAGATCCGCATTGATCCAAGGTGAAAACCAGCTCCCTATTCCAGTATGAGAAAGGGTCTTGACCCAAAACATCGCTGTTTCCACAATTGCTGCTTGTCCCACTAAACTAAGCCATCAGTTTGTTTCTTTACCCCATACTCCCAATGTTGACTGAATCATCACTTCCACTTATCCCTCAATTTTGTACCCTTTAACTCTGTTCTGTCCACTTAACTCCCTCTTAGTGACTCTCATTAAACTTAGAAATTTCCTAACTTCTTGAACTTTCCAAAAAGCATTATAGAATATTTTGTTGTTCATAGTTCACTGTCAGAAAGTGAGCTTTGCTGAAAAGATTAAGGCATCCCCATTATATTCGTGCAGAACCTGGTTGAAACGACTTGATATCTGAATGACCACACAGGTTTGAACATAGAGCATTTCGGTACTGTACAGTCCATCTGGCCCATGATGATGTGCCGACCTTTTAACTTTTTAAGATCAATCTAACCCTTTCCTCCTATGTAGCCCTCCATTTTATCATCCATATGCCTAAGAGTATTTTAAATGCCCCTAATACAGTGGTTCCCAACCTATTTTAAGTCATGGACCAATACCATTAAGCAGGCAGTTCATGAACCCCGGGTTGGGAATCCTTTCCCTAATGTATCTGCCTCTACTACCACCACTAGTGGGGTGAACCAGACACCCACCACTCTCTGTGTAAATTATGCCCCCTTGTATTAGCCATTTCCACCCTGGGAAAAAGTCTCTGGCTCTCTATTCAAAAGGTATGGGTCTTGATTTGTGATTGCAGGCTGGAATATTTTCTACTTTCGAAAGTGCATTCGTGAACCTGTTATGTCAAGCCAAATGCTTCATGATCACTTTCAATGCTGAACAGTTTATCGCTTCCAGATTTTATATCCTCTCAGTTCCAAGTTAAAAAAGAATAGATTTTGTTAATTGTCTGTGTGGTTAAGAGTTACTTGGAAAGTGTTAAAGAATTATGATCGCAAGGGCAGTCTAATCTTTGTGATGTTTCTATTAACAAAATTACACTCTCAAGAACTCAATTAACATTCAAAAATTGTTCATCCTTTTTGAGTATTTTGCCGAGTGCCATAAAAACGAACATTCTTCGTGGGGTTTTCTTTGCAAGGAAGAAGGATCGTCTCCCATTTAGAGTGGCTAAAGTACAAGCTGTTTGATGTGTAGCCTGAGTTCATGCCACTTTCTAATTATTGAAACCACTAAGCAGCAGGATATGGCAGTTACATACAAATTACTATAATTTATATAATAAATTGTGAGGTTTAAAATTCAAAGCTGCACCAACAAATTGATTACTGTTTTAGCTATTCAGTATACATAAAGGTTCTGTTAATAAATACCTTACTTGGATTTCCATTGTGGGGGGATGAAGAAAGACTACTGATTGCCCTATGAACTGGGGCAACGGATACTCTCTTTTCATCCATATAAGCTGAAGCAAAACGCAATGTTTTCAAAGTAGTCGAGAGTTTTGAAGAAGGGTCCCAGCTAAACCAGAAAGTTTAGCTTTTTTTAATCTTTACCACACTTGCCGACTGAGCTGCAAGATTTTCTAGTTATTTTTGTTTCAAATAATGCACGGTTGCTTTTTTTGGACTTTTTGTACTGAATTAATCTCCATTAGTGAGGGTGATTAAATTGTTCACTGTGTGTAAATTCAATGCTCCTATACACCCAGTTTGGAGGCATTCAAAGAGAGCATGAGTCAGAGAATTAGCATTTCAAGTTTAGCCCTCCTGACTTCGTGCAGGATCACTGTATTTATTTCTATTCTTGTCTCTTTGTTGTACCAATGGTGGCTGAAGACTTTTTTTGATTGCTGAGGCATTCCACTATGTTCCTAACATAGCAGAAGTAGTGCCTTGACAATGGGCCTTCTGAGTGTGCATAAAAGAAGAAGGCAAAGATCATTGCAAAGGGTGCAGGGAATGAATACACAGCTGGGAGGACAGAATAACGGGAAGTCAGGAAGCAGGTGGGAGGGAGAGAGTGCAGGGTGAGTCAATTCCCACGGGAGGAGACGAAGGGGAAAGTGGAAGGTAAATTGATCCTGATGAGAGACCGAGTTGAGGACGGTTGGGGACCCAAATGCTGGAGTACCCGAGGCCAGAATCGAGACACAATACGAGACTGAAATGAGAACGGAGTGCTAAACAATACGCTATACAGGAATCCGAAGCAGAGCTGACTGATTGAGCACCAAACCTCAGTTCAAGTGCTCTTTAAATATTAAAATCCTGAAGCCAAAACATGGCAGCCAATTAGTGGGGCAGGCCTGAATCTTTAAAGGCCTCCATATTCGGGAGAGTTAGTGCGCCTATACCCTGGAGGCTGACGCGATCCAGTGCATGTCGTGACAGAAATGGGAAGAGAGGAAGGAGGGAGTAAGAAAGAAACGTGCAGGAGACATGTAAGGAGAGAGTAGCTCATGAGAACATGGAGCGATGCTCTTCACCTTAACAGCAAGATTATTTCCTTAATTGTAATTCCTCACTCTGTTACCACAGTCTTAGAGTGAAGGCCTTCCTTTGCCTCTCCATGTCACACCAGTGACCTGGCATCCTTTGGATGAAACCCAGGCCACACTGTACATTAGGGATCTGAGCTGCTGCTGACAAGTGATCCCCGCTCTCCGCTTGATCCCTGTCCTGGCTGACGAGCAGTCCCTGTCAAAGCTATTAACTGCAGCGTATTATAATATTGTGAAATAAGAAACAAAATTTTTCACAAAGATAGCGCCTAACAGCTAATCAATAAAAATGCATTTATTTTTACACTTGAGCATCTTTCACACTTGACCCATAGAGTGGAGCATCATTTCATCACTCATGTCACAAAGGGATCAATTTATTAAATTTATACCATGTTGCTTCGGCTGTTATTTTTAACTCTTTGAGACCGTACTGCGACAACAAACTGATTCCAATCAGCAGCACCTTAAGGGTATGAACAGATTCCGAGTTCCGGGCTTGACCAGATTTATGCTGATCTCACTAGAAAGTGACTGTATGCCACTTTGGTGATGCAGTGTAGGAGCAGCTGAGGCCTTTTTTAATGTTAAAGAACATTTAATTGGGATGGTAATTTGTTCCTTGTAGTCTGGAATTGTTGCTGTCTTTTGAGCTAAAGGTTCTTGGGGGTAGTTAGACTTCAAGGGTGGGACAGTGTGGAATGGAACCCCCTCAGGGTCTTTCAACCTTTGTAATAAAAATGATGTATGAGACAGGGGCTCTTTTAAAAGCTGAGGAGTACATGACAGAGAGGATAATATAGGAGAAAACATTGCCTTCAAAACTGAGACTGATGGATTCTCCCTGACTGCCTGTTATTGTTATTTATAATGGTTGAAAGGAGATTTTTTATTCCTGAAGAACTTCATTTAGTGGCAGATTCCATATGGGGAGGTGAACTTTCCTCAGTGGCTGCTTTCCATCTTTGGCTTGGCTGTCAAGTGATTTGATGCAGACTGGACTCCATTTAAGTTACAGAAAAAGATATCTATCAAGCTTGCTCCCTTTAAGGACTGAAATACAAGTAATTGCTATCAGTGTCACTTGCTGGTTCTAAGTTGAAACAGATCTTTAGAACCCAGGAGCACAGCGGAGAAACAGCGAGAGTGCAATTTAAACCGAATCTCGAAGAGAAATCAAAGTCATCTATTATCCTTGTTAATAATAAACAACAGTGTATGTGGATTAACACCCTAATAGTAAGTTTGAGATCTATTTAAGAAATGGATTGGAACTAGAAAGAATAGCCCTGGATGTCGTATGCGTAGAAGAGAATGAAGTCTTCAGTCTTATTTATCTAGATTTCTCTAATCTGTCACCTGGGGTTTATTAGATTTCAAAGCAAACAAGCAAAAAAAAAGATTCGTACCCCAGGTTTGTCCCTGGACACCTAAACCTGGCTGGCAGTTTAGCTTAGTACTTGAGAGAGTTCAGCTCTGTCTTAGTTTGCCCACATAAGAGGTTGTATATAGATATGCTTAGATTTCTTAGGAGAAGTAAAATTCTCCCATGTCCTGAACAGCACCAAATTAACGAATAGCTAAAGCAATTGATTATGTAACTTGTTACCCTCATGGGACCTTCCTCTCTATTTCACAACAGTAATTACACGTCAAACTTCTTTGACACCGAAGCATTCTGGGGCATCCAAAGCCATGAACAATGTCATACAAACACAAGCCTTTGCTATTGGTTCCTCAGGCCGTATGTGGTGATTGAAAGCTCATCTTCATTTTCTGCCCCTGGCAGTTCTCAACAGGTAAAAAGAAGCAAAGAGCCATCTTCCTGCAGCTGATTTGTTGATTAGAGACATAGGCTTCACGTCTTCACTGACTGTATGCAGGGCAGGTTGGAGCTGCTGTTAGAAGTCTCATCTTTCTCTTTCCTCCTTGGCTGCACAAGCGAACCTGCTGTTCCTCTAGTTCAGGTCGGTGATCTGAGTCCCGTCAACTAAGCAATAGCTCAAAGTGACACTGCAGAGGCAGGCTGAAGGCCTGGTCAACCACTGGCCACAAGCATATAAGAAGAGGAAGATGGGGACTGGCCTGGTTGGATGTTATGGACTAGGGTCATTTGTTCGCTCTGTTGCAGAAGCTGATGCTCAGGAAAGAGTTATGGGTCTTCACAGGGATATATACAATAAATGCCTGCAAGAAAATGGACAAAGAACAAAATATGCGGGAAAACCAAATCTCCCAGTTATACATCATGATCTACAGTTTACAGTTGTATTTTTAGAGTTGCTGGATCAAAATGTTTGGAATGTTACCTGGGTTTCAGCACCTAAGTTACAGAGCAAGGTTGAACAAGGTAGGTCTTTATTCTTTGGAGCGTAGAAGGTTGAGGGGGGACTTGATAGAGGTATTTAAAATTATGAGGCGGATAGATAGAGTTGACGTGGATAGGCTTTTTCCATTGAGAGTAGAGGAGATTCAAACAAGAAGACATGAGTTGAGAGTTAGGGGGCAAAAGTTTAGGGGTAACACGAGGAGGAACTTCTTTACTCAGAGAGTGGTAGCTGTGTGGAACGAGCTTCCAGTAGAAGTGGTAGAGGCAGGTTCGATTTTGTCATTAAAAAAAAATTGGATAGGTATATAGACAGGAAAGGAATGGAGGTTTATGGGCTGAGTGCAGGTCGGTGGGACTAGGTGAGAGTAAGCGTTCGGCACGGACTAGAAGGGCCGTGCTGTAATTGTTATATGGTTATATAATCTCGGAATACCCAAGGCAACATTGTTGTGGGCGTTCCTTCATTGGAAGGGCAGCAGTGAATCGGGAAGGGGGCACACCCCCAGTTTTGCAGGAGTGAGTAGAAATGAGCAGCAACTGCTGTCCTGGCTAGCAATGTTCAGATCCGGGAACATGAATAAAATACGGTAACTCAGTGCATAGAAGAATCCGGCCTCAGTACGTAGACGCACTTTGATCAGAGCGTGATTTCACTGTCAACAGAAAATGGTTGGTCAGCTCCATCAAGATGACCAAGAGCATCATAATGACGGCAGTTGTCACTGTTTCTTTGGAAGGACATCTGCCCACCATATTCCAGGATTAAGGATCAAGGATCAAATTTATAAAGTTAGAGGTTAAAATACATAAATGGAACAAGTTGTGAATAAATACATAAACACTAGCATGTATTTACAATCTAAACAGCATTAAAAAGTGGTTTAATATGTTTACTGTGTGGAGCAGTGACGGGGTAATAGACGGGCTCTGGATTGGAAGGGGCTAACTAGAATATTTAATCAGATTAACTGCCTGGGAGAAGACTCTTTTAAGATGGTGTGATTCTTGTTTTATTAGCTTTATAGAGCATTCCAGAAGGGAAATTTGGAAAAGGCAGTTTGCAGGGTGGGAGTAATGAATTTTCTGCCCGTTAGTTTGTCCTGGACGCGTACAAATCCTGCAGTGATGGTAGGCTGCAGCAAATGACCTGTCAGTTCGCTGTAGTTTTCGTACATTGTGAGAGGACGTTTCATCAAAACAGACAGTAGTGGCTGATGTGAGAACACTCTCTATGGAGCATTGGTACTGCCAAGCACTTGTGCCACATTGTCATTTTAGTACCCATCTTTGTGTGCAGAGGCACACTCCCATGAGAGAGACTCCTTGCTCCCATGGAAAAGGCACCCTTAGTTTCTCAGCTAGAATAATATCATGCATGTTTCTCCATCAATCAGACTGCCACAGCCTACATCGAGATGATGTAAGAAAACCTCAAAGCTACAGGTGGAGGAAATGAAAAAAAAATTAACAATAAAGTGCCAAAAGCACTCAGCTGGAACGAGAAACAGAATTCAAGTTTCAGGTCAGAGATACTTAGTCCAAGGTGAAGCAGTCCGGGTCACACAGAGCTACTCAAGATCACGTAGCGATGCTGATAGGCATGTCATCAGCTTTAGCACAATAGCCTCACACTCCCAAAGCTGTGGTCATTGGGAAATGTTCAGACAGAACACAGGCACTGAAGTCTGGCACAAGGGTGAATGTTAATTGTTGTTAGATATTATATAAAGGTAGAATTGTGTCTCCTGATAAATGCCTTTTTTGTTCTGAGATTGTCAGGATTTTTCATTTTAGAGAAGTGCGGCCAGCATTTACAAGGCTCGACTGAGGGATGGCAATCATATTAGTTATGAAGAGATTTTTGGAGATTTGGTATTGGGGATGGGAATGTAGTTACTGGGAACACTCTAACTTGCCACACAAATGGCTGATACCCCTCCTACCATTTCTCCTCTACATGCTGGGCACACTCTGGTGGCCATGTGGAGGGTATTTAAGTACCTAACTCAGTTGAAAGTAGGTAAAATGGATTGAGAACTAAAACAAAATGCACTGGAAATGTTCACCAGGTTAGCAGCATTCGTGAAGCTGGAAGCAGAATGCATGTTTCAGAACAATGATATTTGATCTGAGCAGGGCAAAACAAGAAATAGAATGGGGTTTTACCCATATGGTTCTTCCCTGAATTCTAAAAGTTTGGCAAGGGCACCTTGCAGGGGTCCTCTTTAAATGTGGACTTGTCATCAAGGTCTGATTTTCTCTTGGGCTGGAGCCTTGATGGCAGAGGTGGAAGACCAATAGATTCTCCTGTAGATCTGCCAGCCCATTGCCAGATGCTGAGTATGCATGATGATGGCTTTCTCATATCCCTCATAGTTAATGCTGCTACATGAACATTGGAACCAGCAGAGGACATTCAACCCTGTTCCAGCATTCAAAGACAAAGCCAAAATTAAATTTATTATCAAAGCATGTATGTTGCACCATATATTACCCTGAGATTCATTTTCTTGCAAGCATTTACTGAGAAATAAAGAAATGCAATAGAATTTGTGAAAAAATCTATACATAAATAAAGACCGACAAACAACCAATGTGCAATAGAAGATAAATAGAGCAAAAAAAAACTGAGAACATGAGTTGTAGGGAACTTGAAAGTGGGTCTAGGTTATGGAATTGTTTCAGAGTTGACATGAGTGAGTTATCCACTCTGATTCAGGAGCTTGATAGTTGAAGGGTAATAACTGTTCCTGAACCTGGTGATGTGGGTCCTGAGGTTCCCGTACCTCCTGTTCGATGGCAACAGCGTGAAGAGAGCACGGCCTGGATGGTGGGGATTCTTGATGGATGCTGCTTTCCTGTGGCAGTGCTCAATGGTGGAGAGGCCTTTGCCCGTGATGGACTGGGCTGTATCCACCATCTTCTGTAGACTTTTCCATTCTAGGACATCGGTTTCTGGGCATTCTGTTAGATTCTACCTGATCTGTAGCTCAACTCTGTTAACTTTTATCTGATCAACATCCCTTAGTCAACAGAAATCTGACAATCCTGACATGAAAAGTTCCAATTGAATCAGCACTTCAGCATTTGGTGGGGGTAAGTTTATGATTTCAGCTATCCTTTGAGGCAAAAACTGTTTGTTAAAGGGGCTGGACCATAGTTCGAGCAAAGTTATGAACCATGCAGGAGACAGAACAACAAATTTAATATGTCCTGAGGGCTAATTTGTTGAGCTCCCGATTGGTTCCAACAATAGTGGAGCACACTCTTCAGTGATACTTCTGAACAGTTCTGAAGTTCTGAAACCAAATTAGGTTTAGTATCGCTGGCGTACGTTGTGAAATGTGTTGTTCTGCAGATGTACTCGGGTTTCAGACTGAAGAAATAATAACTTTATATTGATAAAAATGCTAGTTTGTAGATGGGGAGCATATAAAACAATTCAAGTGAAAGCTGGTCCCACCAACGAGCCAAACACCCATCCCTTCGCTTTGCTCCGTCCATTGGCGAAGTAAGGTAAGTGTTCTTCAAAACCCGCCATTGAACAGCATACTGGGAGATTTTGCTGATGTCACCGTTGGCAGTTTTGAATGGCTCATGTCCTTTTGATCATGCCCTCTGAGCCGGGGAAGTGAAATCCCGATGTCTGCAAGTCCGAGTCCACGGGAGGCCCGTCCTGGGGTTAAAAGACAGTGTGTGTGCGTGCGTGGAAAGGAGGAACGGGGCTTGTGGTGCTGTTCCTGCCTTGTCGCTTGCTGTATTCTGCGCTGCTCTGCCAGGCATTGTCCGCATGCCATGTTGGTGCCAGAAGGTGTGGTGACAGTTGCAGGATACCCCCAGTACACCTTCAGGTGTGCTGGTTTCTAACACGTGACACTGCACATTTTAATGAACACATGATAAATAAACTTGAATCTTGAACCTTGATTTTGTTGAAAAGAACAACTTGCATTTGTAAAGTGGCTCTCACTATCCAACCATCACAAAGCATGTTCCCCGTTCAACTGCGCCCACCATGATGTCTGCCTACTCCAATCCTGTTAGACTGCATTTGGGCCATGTCCCTCTACTCCTTTCCCATTGAAATACCAGTCTGAGTGCCTTTCGAAGAGCGTGGAGAATGAATAGGAGACATGCTGTACCATCACGCAATTATACCATGATTATAGATATTTAGCGACAGTGAGAGATATTGGATGAATTTAGAGATCAATGTGGAGATAAGCCAAGTGAAGGAATGCTGCGACAATCAGACTTGACTGCGCTTGCTGCTCATGATGATCAGATGTTCGTTCTTTTTCTGGAGGAGCCAAAGTTGGGATTAAATCTACTAAGATGTACTGTCAACACACACCGGAAGGAAATATTACTAGAGCCATCACTGTGGTACAGCAAGGGATGAGGAAGGTGGTGGTGAGCAAGGCAAATGCCATGTTAGAATTCATTTCAAGAGGTTTAGATACAAACATAGAAAATAGAAACATAGAAAACCTACAGCACAATACAGGCCCTTCAGCCCACAAAGCTGTGCCGAACATGCCCTTACCTTAGAACTACCTAGGCTTTCCCATAGCCCTCTATTTTTCTAAGCCCCCCGCATCCATTCAGGAGTCTCTTAAAAGATCCTATTGCTCCACCACCGCTGCTGACAGCCCATTCCACTGATTCACCACTTTCTGCGTTAAAAACTTGCCCCCAACATCTCCTCTGTTCCTACCTTCAAGCACCTTAAAACTGTGCCCTCTAGTGCTAGCCATTTCAGCCCAGAGAAAAAGCCTCTGACTATGCTCACAATGAATACCTCTCCTTATCTTATACACCTCTATCAGGTCACCTCTCATCCTCCGTCACCCCAAGGAGAAAAGGCCAAGTTCATTCAACCTATTCTCATAAGGCAGGCTCCCCAATCCAGGCAACATCCTTGTAAATCTCCTCTGCACCCTTTCTGTGGTTTCCACATCCTTCCTGTAGTGAGGCGACCAGAATTGAGCACAGTACTCCAAGTGGGGTCTGACCAGGGCCCTATATAGCTGCAACATTACTTCTCGGCTCTTAAACTCAGTCCCACGATTGATGACGGCCAATGCTCCGTATGCCTTCTTAACCACACAGTCAACCTGTGCAGCAGCTTTGAGTGTCCTATAGGCTCAGACCCCAAGATCCCGCTGATCCTCCACACTGCCAAGAGTCTTGCCATTAATGCTATATTCTTCCATTGTACTTGACCTACTAAAATTAACCACCTCACACTTATCTGGGTTGAATTCCATCTGCCACTTCTCAGCCCAGTTTTGCATCCTATCAATGTCCCATTGTAACCTCTGACAGCCCTCCACACTATCCACAACTCCCCCAACCATTGTGTCATCAGCAGACTTACTAACCCATCCCTCCACTTTCTCATCCAGGTCATTTATAAAAATCATGAAGAGTAGGGGTCCCAGAACAGATCCCTGAAGCACTCCACTGGTGACCAACCTCCATGCAGAATATGACCCATCTATAACCACTCTTTGACTTCTGTGGGCAAGCCAATTCTGGATCCACAAAGCAATGTCCCCTTACTTACTTTCTCAATAAGCCTTGCATGGAGTACTTTATCAAATGCCTTGCTAAAATCCATATACACCACATCTACCGCTCTACCTTCATCAATGTGTTTAGTCACATCCTCAAAATATTCAAACAGGCTCATAAGGCATGACCTGCCTTTGACAAAGCCATGCTGACTATTCCTAATCATATTACGCCTCTCCAAATGTTCATAAACCCAGCTTCCAAGGATCTTCTCCATCAACTTACCAACCATTGAAGTAAGACTCACTGGTCTATAATTTCCTGAGCTATCCCTACTCCCATTCGTGAATAAGGGAACAACATTCACAACCTTCCAATCTTCCAGAACCTCTCCTGTCCTTATTGATGATGCAAAGATCATCGCCAGAAGCTCAGCAATCTCCTCCCTCGCTTCCCACAGTAGCCTGGGGTATATCCCGTCTGGTCCCGGTGACTTAAAAAACTTGATGCTTTCCAAAAGCTCCAGCACATCTTTTTACTCAAGCTTTTCAGTCTGCTGCAAGTCAAGAGCAAGGATATGATGCTGAAGCTTTATAAGGCACTGGTGAGTCCTCACCTTGAGTATTGTGAACAGTTTTGGGCCCCTCATCTTAGAAAAGGTGTGCTGGTATTAGAGAGGTCCCAGAGGAGGTTCACAAGGATGATTCCAGGAATTAAAGGGTTATCATAGAAGGAATGTTTGATGGGTCTGGGTCTGTACCCGCTGGAATTCGGAAGGATGACGGGGGATCTCATGGAAACCTTTTGAATGTTGAAAGGCCTAGACAGAGTAGATGTAGAAAGGATGTTTCCCATGGTGGGAGAGTCTAGGACAAGAGGGCACAGCCACAGAATAGAAGGGCACCCTTTCAAAACAGAGATGCAGAGAAATTTCTTTAGCCAAAGGGTGGTGAATTTGTGGAATTTGTTGCCACATGCAGCTGTGCAGACCAGGTCGTTAGGTGTATTTAGGGCAGAGATTGATAGATTCTTGGATCACCTGCCTGTACTCTTGGCAACCTTTACCTTACATCATGCCAACAACTCTGTAAAGTCCTCTTTAGTCATCACAATGTGCATCAAAGGTTATGGGGAGAAGGCCGAGAAATGGGGTTGAGGAGGAGGGAAAAAGGATCAGCCATGATTGAATGGCAGAGCAGACCTGATGGACCAGATGGCCTAATTCTGCACCTATGTCTTATAGAATGATGTCATCAGCAAAACAGGCTCAGGTTGACATGGCATCTTGAGCAATTTGTGTAACGAGGACTTCTGATTAACATTACAGAACATGAGCTGGTCCCAGAGCACATTGTGATGACTAAAGAGGATGTTACAGAGCTGTTGGCATGATATAAGGTAAAGGTTGCCAAGAGTACAAGCAGGTGATCTAGTGGCACAATACTCTGGATTGAAAAAAGGACAGGTGGCGAAGATAGTGAGACTGCAGGAAGGCGTATCACCTTCAATGAGACATCTCGCATGAAAGTGCTGGGCTGTTGGAAAACAATGAAAACCTCAAGTTACTCCTTTGTGTTAATCCCTTACATGCAAAGGATAGTCTTTCAGTTTATTCTATAACCATGTGTCTTGTCATTTGATTGTTTCTTTTCAACTGAGCTTCCAAACATTCTAAATTGTATCTACTTCTGCCACCTTCTTGCAGTTCACTGCACATTACAGTTAATTACTTTTGATATCTGATATCACAAGGAAAAGCAGAAATGCAGATTTTAATAACAGCAAGATTCCACGACACCCAAGGAATGAAAGACCACATTATTTGTTTTACATGCTAGGCATAAAAGAATAGGAATTGGTTAGGACATGAGAAAGAATTCTCTTTCTCTTTCTTGTATTATGGTTGTGGGATTTACTTTTAACATCTTTCAAAAGAGAATACCAGAGGTTTTCTGAAGTATTTCTTCTGAAAGTTAGCAACTCAAGCAATGCAATGCTCCCTCAGTTCTAATCTAGAGAATCGGCCTAGAACTTATCCAGTAGATTGGAGTTTGGAGCTCTCCAACCACTTGCCTCAGAGGTGAGCAAGCTCCTATTTCTGATTCAACACAGTTTAACAAATAATTTTTATGTCTGCCATTGCATTCAATTATCCAATGAAAACATTCAGAATCTAAATGAATCGATGCTTTGTCAGGCAAAATCCAGTTTTATTCATAGTTAGTGATCACATTGCTGCACCCACTCTATCTGAGGACAATGCAGCCTCACACAGGTTCAGTAGACTTGTGACATTCAACTCCAGTTTGAGGATAAAGTGCCCCCCAATGGTCACTTTTGTGATTACTCAATCACATATTGAACCAATGACATTTAATGACTTTGAGAGTAACTGTAAATTCAGCAAACCTGTGGTGGATTTTTACTGAACTGTAAGGGTCGTCCATCGTCATCAATGAAGACCTTGACACCATTGGCACTTTTTATGAGGTTGGGCTGCTAACTCGATGCTCAACCCAGCACGGATGGAGAGTGTGCAAGAGAGCCGGCTGGGTTTGAACTAACTCTCACCCAGCACGGATGGAGAGTGTGCAAGGGAGCCGGCTGGGTTTGAACTAACTCTCACCCAGCACGGTTGGAGAGTGTGCAAGGGAGCCGGCTGGGTTTGAACTAACTCTCACCCAGCACGGATGGAGAGTGTGCAAGGGAGCCGGCTGGGTTTGAACTAACTCTCACCCAGCACAGTTGGAGAGTGTGCAAGGGAGCCGGCTGGGTTTGAACTAACTCTCACCCAGCACAGTTGGAGAGTGTGCAAGGGAGCCGGCTGGGTTTGAACTAACTCTCACCCAGCACAGTTGGAGAGTGTGCAAGGGAGCCGGCTGGGTTTGAACTAACTCTCACCCAGCACAGTTGGAGAGTGTGCAAGGGAGCCGGCTGGGTTTGAACTAACTCTCACCCAGCACAGTTGGAGAGTGTGCAAGGGAGCCGGCTGGGTTTGAACTAACTCTCACCCAGCACAGTTGGAGAGTGTGCAAGGGAGCCGGCTGGGTTTGAACTAACTCTCACCCAGCACGGATGGAGAGTGTGCAAGGGAGCCGGCTGGGTTTGAACTAACTCTCACCCAGCACGGATGGAGAGTGTGCAAGGGAGCCGGCTGGGTTTGAACTAACTCTCACCCAGCACAGTTGGAGAGTGTGCAAGGGAGCCGGCTGGGTTTGAACTAACTCTCACCCAGCACAGTTGGAGAGTGCGCAATGGAGTCGGCCGGATTCGAACTCGGGACCTCTCGCCCTGACGTCCAGCACTGATGCCACTACGTCATCAGCCAGCTAGTGATGGTGTCGAGACTAGCGCTAGATTTGGATTTAAGTGAGGGAGAGTTGTGCAGCGTCAGCCTCACTCTCTCTTCCCAATTCCCATCTGGATCCAGTGGCAGGATTAGAGTCGAGACGGCTGGAGATGGGACTGGGCGCGATGGGGGACTAGGCACGGTGGGGGACCAGGCGCGGTGGATGACCAGGACATCTTCTGTGTCTTGTCCTGCTCTACGCGTTCCACAATGCTTGCAGAGACTGCCTTCTTGACCTTCCATTGGTCTCCTCCGCTCAGTCTGCTGGAGTCTGTCTTCACATGCTGGGATAGACAACTCCCTATCTCACCGAGGGTTTGAGACCCATTGGCTACCCTCACCTGGTTTAGCCTTTGTCTGGGGTGTGGACGCTGTCGCATGCAAAAGCTACGGGGAACCACAGGTGAGAGCTGAGTGCCAGGTGGGGACCGAAGGTGGACAAACCACCTGAAAAGGACGCATCATGTTTCCCCCACCAGAGGTGCTACCCCTCCCAGATACCCCATACACCCCTTTACTGAACTAATGATCCAGAGATTGCACATTCAAATCCAACTGTTCAAAGTAAATTTATTATCAAAGTACATTTATGTCACAATATACAGTCTTCATTTTCTTGTGGGCATTAATAGTAGAACAAAAAATACAATAGAGTCAATGAAAAGCTACACACACACACAAACTGACAAAAAAGCTAATGTGCAAAAATATGAAAAAATGAATAATAATAATAAAAATAATAGCAAATAAATAATACTGAAAACAGGAACTATAGCGTCCTTGAAATTGAGTCCATAGGTTGTGGAATTAGATCAGAGTTGAGGTGTGAGGTGAGTGAAATTATCCATGATAGTTCAGGAGGCTGAGTTCTGAAGGGTAATAACTGATTCTGAACCTGGTGTGTGGGAAGCTCTTGTACCTCCTTCCCAATGGTAGCAGCGAAAAGAAGGCATGGCCTAGATAGTGGGGTGGATGTTTGTGTAATTCTATTTAAAATCTTTGCATTTTGTCTTAGGTACGATTAAAGTCTTATGTAAAATTAACCACAATGCTATCAAATCATGTAAAAGTTTATCTGGGTTCACTGACATCCCTTTGGGAGTAAAGCGTACCATTCAGACTTGGTGTGGCCTACCTGGGTCTTAATTCCTTCCAATTGCAACCAAGGTAGATGTTTCAAGTTGTTTGCAGGGTCCATAAAGTCCATCATATAACCAAGAATGGGCAGGAAATTATGTGTTCACATTATGTCTCTATATTCTAAGGATGAATAAACTAAAAATAAAACTTCTTAAGCAATAACTTTACATTAAAAGTAGCAGATGGATTTTGGGGTCCACGCCCATTGATCCCCCAGAGTTGCCATGCAAGTTGACAGGGTTGTCAAGAAACCATACAGTGTGTTGGCCTTCATGGGTTGGGGAATTGAGGTCAAAAGCCACGAGGTAATGTTGCAGCTCTGTAAAACTCTGGTTAGACCACACTTGGGATATTATGTTCAGTTGTGGTCGCATCATTATAGGAAGCATGTAGTAGCTTTAGAAAGGAGATTTACCAGGGTGCTGCCTGCAATAGAGAACATGTCTTATGAGGATAGATTGAGTGAGCTAAGGTCTTTTTCTTTGGAGTGAAGGAGGAGAGGTGACTTGTAGAGGTGTACGCAATGATAAGAGGCATAGATAGAGGGGATAGTCAAAGACATTTTCCCCGGCTGGCAATAGTTAATATGAGGGGGGCATAACTTTAAGGTGATTGGAGAAAGTATAGAGGAGATGTTAGAGGTAAATATTTTGCACAGAGAGCAGTAGGTGTGTTGAATACTCTGCCAGGGATGGTGGTATTGGCAAATATATTAGGGCCATTTTAAAAATTCTTAGAAAGGCATATGGATGTCAGAAAAAATGGAGAGCTATGTAGGAGGAAAGGGTTAGATTGATCTTAGTGTAAGTTAAGAGGTTGGCACAACATTATGGGCTGAATGGTCTGTGCTGTGCAATAGTGTTCTATGTTAAATTTAACCTATCTCGTAGCAATGATGTAAATGCTTGTTGGCTGCCTGTCCACGCCAATTGGATTTTATGCTGCCTTGACATATTATTGAGTTAAAACATGCTTTCTGCACAGTCTTGCTTATTCCTACTTGGTTGTTTAGGTAATTATTACACCCTGAAAGTTATTTCCAAAAATAGTTCCACCAGATGTATTCTGCTGAGTATTTTGCTTCTGTCAATTAAATCTAAATTTGCAGAGAAATCTTTTATTTGCTGTGAGATATCGGAATGTTTCACGAAGGGTGAAGAAATTTTATTAGATTAAGGAGTGAAGGCTAACAGACAACTGAGGAGGAGATCAGTTTGATGTAATTAAATGCTGGAACAGGCTTGGATTCCTTCTCCTGGATTCCTTTGTTCCCAGTCTGTCCTTGTTCATCAGCTTCAGAGCAAGATTCACACAGACATTTTCTGTGGTTCTCTTCTTTAAAAAATTGTGAAGTTCACCCCACACTAACTTGACCCTGCATGAGGTACTAGAGGTCAGGCAAGAGATTACCAGACATGCCTAATAATTTGCTGTCACTTCCTAGTATGGACAAACAAGGAAGCACTTGAATCATTCAGGATGTCAAAGCATTTGGCGATAATCCAAGGAGAAAGGATTGAGCGTGTATTGTGACTGAACCCTTATGCGTGTAAGTGATCCCTAGGAAACATTTTTGTCTTTGGCTTGGAAGGACATCCTCCTCAGCAGGCAGTTGTCTGGACTTCTTGACCTGAGGGAGTGCAGCCAATCAAAGCAAGATCAGTCCACAGAAGATTAGCAGCCTTGATATTTTCGGTGTTTTTGAAGAGATGTGGCAAGGTACGTGCCTGCTGACCTCAGTGAGACTAGAGGTCGAGGCCCAGTGTTCAGGGTCCTTGTCAATCCTGACTCCAAAGTTTGAGGCCTAGTTTTCGGTGATCAGCAAGTCGTGGGGCCAAAGCTGAGAATTGAGGCCCAGAGGTAGAATTGGAAGTATGGAAGTTGAGGCCTATTGGCCGGAACTGAGCCTGCAATTCTCTGTGAGTATGTGAGGGAATTTGAAGCCCAAGTCTGTGAGGCTGAGGCTGAGTATGAGTCTGCAAGTCGAAGAAGGCAGCCTTTCCTGGGGTTAGAGGACTGGGTATGAGTGTGTGGGGGGGTGGGGGGCGGTGTGTGCTGCTGTTGTATTGTTGCTTGCTGTGTTGTCCTGCCGAGCATTGTGAGCATGCCATTTTGGCACTGGAACGTGTGGCAACACATGCAGACCTTCGCCAGGGCACCCTCGGGTGGGTTGGTTGTTAACATAATCGATGCACTTCACTGTATGTTTTGATATCCACGTGATAAATAAAATTAAATTTTGTATCATGTTTTCTGCTATCTTTATTAGTGCCATTACCCATCTGACATGTTACCTTTAGTATGCTGAATCTGAAATTCCCAAGTCTTGACATTCACATCATCTACCTTCTCCCAGTTCCAAACATAAGACCATAAGACATAGGAGTAGAATTAGGCCATTTGGCTTGTCAAGTCTTCTCCGCCATTCCATCATGGCTGACTAATTATCCCCTCAGCCCCATTCTCCTGCCTTTTCCCCATAACCTTTGACACTCTTACCTAAGAGCTTAACAGCCTCTACTTTAAATATACCCAATAACTTGGCCTCAACAGCCACCTGTGGCAATGAATTCCACAGATTCACCACCCTCTGGATAAAGAAATTCCTCCTCATCTCTGTTCTAAAGGGATGTCCTTGTATTATGAGGCTGTGCCCTCCCCTCTGATCCTAGACTCCCCCAATGTAGGAAACATGCTCTCCTCATCTATATCTTTCAATATTGACGATTACTTTTAATGCAAAATTTAACACCATAATCTGTTGTCTGTTTCTCATCTTTTTCCTTTGGCCATTTCCTTTGATAAGTAGAATTATTTTCCATGTCCTTATTTTGTTGTTGTTGGCAAATTGCTGGTATATGGTGACATATATGTACTTTGATAATAATTTACTTTGAACTTTGAGATCTGAGATCATTTCCTCTTGTTCTAAATCTAAATCATTGAGATACATAATGAGTAATCCCTCTTAACCTTTACTAGCTTCTTTCTGCTTTAATCAAGTGCAATCTATTTGCTTTTCTTATCCACATTCCATTTACTTTAACCTTCTCCAAAAGATTTCTGCAAGGCCATATTCATCAGAGCAAGCATGTAAATAAAGGAGGTTGATGAAAATGAAGCTGAAAAAGCAAATTAACCTGATACCTGACATAATTTAATTGGTATGTTACTAATATACGTCATTCCCAGCCCTCCTGAGCTATCAAATTCAAAAAGTCTTTCATAGAATCAAAGAGCAGACAGTACAGAAAGTGGCCCTTTGATCCATTTAGTCTGTGCCAAACTCTTATTCTGCCTAGTATCATCTGCCTACACCCAGACCAGAGACCTCCATACCCCTCCCATCCATGTACCTATCCAAACTTCTTTTAAATGATCAAAATCCACATCCACTACTTGCACTGGCAGCTCATTCCACACTCTGCGTGATGATTCTCCCTCATGTTCCCCTTAAATATTTCACCTTTCACCAACCTCTGACCCCCAGTGCTAGTCTCAACCAACCTCAGTGGAAAAAACCTCAGTGCTTGCATTTACCCTGTCTATATCACTCATAATTTTGTACACATGTTACTTTCTAAAGCCCTTCATTTTTTTTATAATCCATGAATTAAGTCTCTTAAGAATCCAGCTTTCTAAGAGTATTATGCTAAACATAGGTTTATAATTAGATATCAGATTAATAATCCTCTGAATTTATATCACCTCATATTGTGACAGCTAGAACTTACATTTTATCGGCTGGATAGGCAGATTGGAAAATAGAATCCATAGAATCCTGGGGTCAGGTGAGAATGGAGTCTGAAATCACAGAGGGCATTGGGGCCGGGGGGAGGGGGAGTAAAAGAGATTTGGAGACCAGCTGGTGGTGTAGTGGCATCAGCATTGGACTTCAAGGCAGATGGTCCTGAGTTCAAACCTAGCTGGGTCCCAACCTGGGCAGCAGCAGTATCTGTGCAGAAGAAAGGCCTAGCAACCTGCTTCCGTATCTTTCCATGAAAACCCTATGGTCCATGAAGTCACGAAGAGTTGACTCAACTTAATGACTGAACAACAACAGATTAGGAACAGGGAACATAAAGGGTAAGATTTGTGAGGCTGGGATGAAAAAGTATAATTTATGGGATTGGGAAAAATAGGGAATGCAATAAATGTAGAGTGGAAACAGATAGTGTTAAGGAATATGTTAGGAGATGCTAAAAAAAAAGGGATCAGAAGAGTTTTAGAGACCAGGAAAAGACTGAGATCAGGAAAATTTTGAAGGATCAGTGGAAAAATAAAATAAGGGAGGATCAAGGCTGGGATCAGAGAAGGTAGAGATTGCATTCAGAAAAGGGTGATGGTTGGGATTGGGGAACTGTAGAAGTCAGAATGGAATCAGACGGAGGTTGGAATTCACTGACCAGTAACGTCACACAAGTACGAATAGACTATTCACCCTTCTTGCTTTTTGCAAAATTCAGATCATTGGAGTACTGATAATTGGGCCATCAGTTAATCAGGGCAGACACTTATTTGGGATGACTCTTAAAGAACAAAGACTAATTGAGATTCCTTTAGTTTATTTGGAACAATATGTCACTTAATTGGGACAGGAGACTGCTGCCAAGCAGTTTTAATTGGCATCGGTCGTGTGCCCCTGTGTGGCTTTTAGACACTATTCCATGTTTAGAGTGATCAGTTTTTAAATAGCATCACTTGCATGTGTTTTTATTCAAAAGCTGTGATTTTTGTCACTAATAGCTGGCAAGAAATAAGCAGTAAGGTAATTCAGAACTGTTTTGCTCACTGCTGTTTTAAGCATTCAGGTTTAGAGATGCCAAAAGTGACTAGGGGTACCCTCTTGGACAGATCAAGCTTTTAACATATGGAAAAGGAAAGGTATAAAATGTTTTTTGTGATCTTTTCTTTGAAGATACTTTGATGTCATTTGACCAACTTTCCAACAAATTTGAATTACCTAAATCTAATTTTTTCAGATATTTACAAATTAGAAATTTCTTACATAAAGTTTTACCATCTTTTCCTAATTCAACTTTAGTGGATTTTACAGATTTGATTTTTACCTTAAACCCTTGTCAGAAGGGATTAGTAGCTTTTATTTATAATATGATTATGAAGATACAACCAGTTAGAATTAAACAAGAATGGGAAAAAGAACTTCGATATAATATATCAACAGATAAATGGGAAAAAATTTTGCAAATGGTTAATTCCTCTTCTATATGTGCTAAACATGCTTTAATACAATTTAAAATTGTACATAGAGCTCATATGTCTAAAGATAAACTTGCTCGATTCTATTCTCATATTAACCCTCAATGTGACAGATGTCATTCAGAAGTGGCCTCATTGACCCATATGTTTTGGTCATGTCCCACTTTACATAACTATTGGAAGGACATATTTGCTACCATTTCCTCAATTTGGAATATAGATTTACAACCTCATTTTATTACTGCAATTTTTGGCATACCAAATGAAGATGGTAATCAGTTTTCCCCTTCAATCAGACGAATGATTGCTTTTGTAATATTAATGGCCAGAAGGTCTATATTACAAAACTGGAAAGAAGTAAATCCTCCTACCACGTTTCAGTGGTTTTCTCAAACTATTTCTTATCTGAGCCTGGAAAAAATTAGAAGCACTATTTTTGACTCATCAATTAAATTTGAAGAAACTTGGAGACCGTTTATTCGACATTTTCATATGAATTAATTTGGCCTTTTCCAGACCTTCTTTCTGCTTATTCATGTTCAGGTATGGAGTTCTGGAGTTTTTTGACACTATCATATACTTGTAAGCTATTATTATTGCCCATGTTAGTTTAGTTTAGTGTTTTATTTTTCTTAATATATACTTTTTTCACATATTTTCAAATTTTTTCTTCTTTTAATGGTTATTTTTGTTTTTTTTCATATATAATCATATGGACGATTGATTAAGGTATTTTTTTCTGTTGCTGTTTAATAGGATATTGTTATCTTATTATCAATGTGACTTCAAGTCTATTGTATTCATAATTTACTCATTATTATGTTATGTTTTTTTATATGTATATATGAAAATCAATAAAAAAATTGAAAGGCAAGGCAGAAGTGACTAGGGGTGAAAATTAAACTATTTCACTATTTCAACAAATTAGAAACTAAGAAGAATTTGAAGGTATTGACAGTTATATTGAATGTTGCAATGGAAAATGAGGATTTGAAGGATGCAACAGCATTGTATGAGGGCAGTCCGTTGTCTGTGCTGATTTTGCTCATTTACAGTCATTCGAAGGTAAACAGCAGCATACACTTGATGAATTCCTCCGTTGAAAAATATTAGGAACAAATCCTCAGTTTTATATAACTGCATTAGTATTTATAGCTATTCTGTATTTTATATTTCAGTAATATTTGAGTAATTTTGTAAATACATTGTTTGATTAAGCATTCTTTGCTTATTTTAAATAATTCATAATGGGTTATATGTAAAACAGGTGAATGGTATACATCATTACACTTTTACATCATATATCCACACCTCCCTTAAAGTAAAAATAAAGTTAGACTCATATTCTGGATTCCCTTGATTTCCTTCCAACTAATTTTATGCTTTGGTGTTACAAAACATAATAGTAGTATTCTAATTTGTTCTGTATTTCATTTTAAACACATATGTCGTTACTCAATTAAACAGTAGTTTGTCTTTTTTATGCACTTTTAAGTACTCTCATGAAACTTCAGCTAACTGGGGCAGCCGCTTATTGGGACAAAGTGTACAGATCTCAATGTGCCCCAATTAACCAGAAGCCACTGTATTTCTCTTTTTTTCTCTTGGAGTTGAAATATTTCTGTAATATGGCCTCATGGTACACGTCGACATTGAACTTGTCCACCTGATAGTTATGTTTCTCACAATTAGACCTGGCATTGCTAGTATAATGGATCATGCTCATGTTGACCATCTCACCCGTCTACACGAATCCCTTTTTGGCCACATCAGGACTGTATCAGCTTATTCAAGAGTCTGTCAAAATGTTCCTTAAGCACAGTAAATGCGACTGATTCCACCACTGGCGGCTGACCCATCGAAGAATGAATCCAACAAGCTTTCAGGAATAGGGCTTGGCATCCCCATTTTGCCCTTTTATTGATCCAACCCATAACGGCGTAATTAATATTTTCAATATATTCCTATTCACTCTTCTGATTACATGGAACACCACATGGGAGAATAGACCCTTTGGCCCTTGATGTTGTGCTGATCTTTTAATCTACTCTGCGACTAATCTAACCCTTCCGTCCTACATTGCCCTCCATTTTTTGATCATCCATATGCCAGTGATCTGTCCACTAATTTTCCTCTTATCGTGAGGGTGTCTGCATGGAAGTTGCATTAGAATCAGAGTCAGGGAGTTGTACAGCAGTGAGACTGGCCCTTTGGGCCATGTTGACCATCTCACCCATCTACACTAATCCCTTTTGGCCACATTACAGCAGTATTCTTCTATATCTTGCCTGTCTAAATAGCAGTTAAGCAGAGCAACTGTGACTGATTCCACCACCTCTAATGGCCAGATATCAATCACTCTCTGTATCGTTCAAGTTCAAGTCTAATTGTCACACACGAAACAGCATTCCAGCAGAGCCAAGGTGCAAAACAGAGTACCAACAGTCACGCACGGCTCAAGGCTCATATAAGATAGCAAGCACAGATATTAGTTAAATATAGCTACACACAAATGTATAGAGTACTTTCCTCTCAAATTCTTTTTAAAGCTCATTCTCCTCACCTGACTAGCCTGCATCTGTCTGCACTGCCAACTGGATTTGCCTAATTTATTGTCCAGATTTTTCTTAGCCCCCCCCCCCCCCACCCCACCCAGTCTGAGACGGCCCTGACCCCGCCACCAAGGAGGCAACAGACCCATCTGGAATCTTGTTATGTGTCGTAGAGTCACCCGTCTGTTCCCATCCCCCAGCATGACAGTCCCCCGAGATTTGTCCCTCCCCTGCTGTGTTTGTATCACAGACTTAGCTGCTGCTCCTGAACACAAGAGATTCTGCAGATGCTGGAAATCTAGAGTAACACACACAAAGTGCTGGAGAAACTCAGCAGGTCAGGCGGTGTCTATGGACAACGACAAACAATCAAGGTTTCAGGCCAAGACCCAAAAGTACTGCTTCACTCGGAGATATCACCACTCCCCTTCCCCATCTACATCCAAAATACTTCAGCTATTTGAGAAGGGAAGGACCGCATGGCATCACTTTGCTTGCACTCACTGCCCCCTCCTGGTTGTCACACATTTCATCTCCTTCTGTGCCTGTGGTGTGACTGACCGGAACATTTTTCACATCCCTGATGCTCCATAGCGAGGCTGTCTGTAGCTCTGACTGCTATAAAACCTTCAGATGGACACACTTTGTCACGGTACAGTCACCTGGGGCACTGGAGGTGTCGCTGATCTTGCACATCCTGCTGGTGGAGCATACCACCGCCTCAGTTTCCAACCCTCTCCTCCAATGTGGGCTAAACTCAAATCTCGGGGTTCTGGGATTGGAGTTCCTTATGGGCAGGAGCCACGAAGGCCAGTGATGCTTACAAGTCCAGGTTTTGAGGCCTGGTGTTCAGGGTCCTCATTTGTCACCATTGGCTAGTCCTGGGGCCGATACTGAAGAGTGAGGTTAATCCAAAGTCTGTAGAAAACTGGATCTGCAAGTCTCTGTGAGACCACCGGGGGAATGAAATCCAATGAGTGCGAATCCATGCATCCACTGGAGGCTGAAAACAGCCTGCCCTGGGGTTGAAGAGCTGTGTGTGCGTGTGGGTGGGAGGGAGGAACTGAGGCTGGTTGTGCTTATGTTGTCTCCTTGCTAGTTGTGTTCTGTGTTGTTTGGCCGAGCATGGTGGGTATGCTGTATCGGAGGCAGAATGTGTGCGTTCCTCCCGTCTAGTCGTTAGGTTGTGTGGGTTGCTAATGCCCGCGGCACATCTCACTGTAGGCTTCTACGTACAGGTGATAAACAAGTGAACCTGAGTCTGACTCACTCCTTCAGAATCAGATCTAGCATCACCGGCCTATGTTTTGCAGCAGCAGTACATTACAATAAATTTTATAAATTACAATAAGAAATCTATTAAAAATTAAATTAAATTAGTGCAAAAAGAAAGTACTGAGGTAGTGTGGTTCATTCAATATCATGGCATGTGATATTGCTTCTCCATTCTCTCTATTCCATCCACATGCTTACATTAGCTCAATGCTTGTGCTGCTTTTCCCATCTGTTTCTACTTTATTTCCACTTTCCCTGAGAAGCAGCCTTTGTGGCTAGATACGTGACTCTCCAGATCCTCGTGGGTCGTTTGGTCAGTGCAGATGTCCTGTCTCCTTCATGTTCCAAAGTGGCGGGAGAAAGCATTGCTGAAGTCCGTCGATGGATTTCTCACACCTATCAAGGTTCCAGAGGAATGGAGGGTTTCCAGTGTTGTCTCAAAAGAATAACAAAAACAAGCTAGGAAACTACAGGCTGGTGAGTCTGAATTCAATAGTGGGCAAGTTGCTGGAGGAGATTCTGAGGAATAGCATCTACCAACCCATATGAGGAGGCAGGACCTGATTCAGCTTTGCATGTGGGAAGTTGTGTCTGACAAACCTCTTGAAGTTCTCCAAGGGGGTAAGAAAGAGGGTAGATGGTGGTAGAGTAGTAGACGCTGTTTAAATAGCCTTCAACAAAGTCCCTCACGGTAGGCTAGTCTGGAAGGTGAGACTGCATGGGATCCAGGGCCAGAGAGTGGATGGGGTTTACAATTGGCTCAGTGCTGGGGAGCACAGGGCGATGATCAAGGGTTGTTTCTCTGACAGGGAACTTGTGCTCCAGGGGTTGGTGCTGGGACCTTTGCTGTTTGCAAATTGTGCGAACGATTTGGATGCGAATACGGAAGGCATGGTTAGCACGTTTGTGGGTGACACAAAAGTAGCTGGCATTGTAGACAGTGCAGAAGTGGTGGAATTTTACAGGGGGATATTGACCAGCAAGGTGTATGGGCTGAGGACTGACAGGTGGTTCTCAATTCAGATAAATGCGGGCAATGGATTTTGGGAGATCAAGCCAGACCAGGATGTATGATGAGTGATATAGCCCTGGGGAACAGAGGGACCCAGAGTGTAAGTGTATGGTTTGCTGTGGGTGGCATCACAGCCTGACAGGATGGCAAAGAAGATATTTAGCATGCTGACCGTCAGTCAGGGCATTAGGTGGATAGTTTGCAATCATATAAAATGATGGAGAGGTTGTATGTGGAATATTGTGTGTAGTTTTGGCCTCCCTGTAACAGGAAAGATGTAATTAAACTAAAAAGAGTACAGAAAAAGTTCCTAGGATATTGCCTATCTTGGGGCCGAAGTTACAATGAGAGGCTGCATTGACTATGATTTTATTTTCTTGAAATGCAGAAGATTTTGGGGTGACCTGATAGAAATGTGTTAGGTCATGAGGGGCATCGAGAGAGTAAAATCACTTCATCTTTTTCGCAGGGAGGGAGTGCTGTAAATAAGAGGGCATTTATAAAAGGACCTAGAGCACAGGTTGAAGATCAGAGGTGAAAGATTTTAAAGGGGCAGCTCCTTCATGAAAAGGAAGGTGCGTATTGGTCATGAGTTTCCAGAAGTAGAGGTTGAGGTGGGCAGATTAGAGATAAAGATAGTGATTAGCTTTATTTGTCATTTGTACATTGAAACATCAAGACATACAGTGATATGTGTCATTTCAGTCAACAACCTATACAGTCTGAAAACGTGCTGAGGCCAAGTTTCTCGTGCCAGCGTGGCATACCCACAGCTTACTGACCCAAACCCGTACATCAGCTTTTGGACTGTGAGAGGAAACCGGAGCACCCAAAACAAATCCACACACACGGTCATGGGGAGAATGTACAAACTCCTTATGGACTGTGATTAAAATAGAAGCCCAGTCTTCCAATCACTTGCACTGTGGAGCCTTAATCCACCACACTACCATTAATAACATTAAATAAATCACCTGTGGGAGTGATTTAGACATTGTCACATTTCAATCTTATCTTAAACTCGCTTTCTGACCTCCTGACATTGTTTGTAGGATTTCAGGTCTTTCTGATCCTATTTTGCTGGTTTCTACAATGATTGGGCATCCTCTCCCTACCTCTCCTTTATCCTATAAGTCATAGGAGCACTGTTAGACCATTTGGTCCATTGAGTATGTTCTGCCATTCAATCAGGACTGATTTATTTTCCCTCTGTATTCCTATTTTCTGTAATTGTCTCCTATCCCTGCACCTGGGAGGCAGCTCCAAGTCTGAATCTACACACAGAGGTAAATTATGTCCACTTATTAAATCCAATAGCGCTGAATTCTAAATGACCTCGCCATTTCTTTTCCTGTATTTTGATCCCATTGTGGTTGGTTTGAATAGTCCTGGAGTCATAGAGTCATAGAGCACCACAACACATAAACAGGTTCTTCGGCCCATCGAGCCTGTGCCAAACTATTACTCTCCTTCGTCCTATCAACCTGCACCTGGACTATAGACCTCCATATTCCTCCCACCCGTGTACTTAACCAAACTTCTTTTAAATGTCCTATTCAGAATTTCAGTACTTCAAACTTGAAGGAAAGTTTAATTTGTCTAGTGCTTCGGCTCTTTCTCTGAGACTTGCAAACTCATTCCCCCCTTCTGCTATGGTTGTCCCCCCTCTCCCAGCAGAGTGTCTGTACTCTGGAGTTCTTGCATCAGGAATCCATCTGACTTCTTGATGCTCTCAGACTCTGAGCTCAAAGAAATCTCAGTAACTGACATTTCCCATAGATATATGTTTGTCCAGGCCAACATCTGTTAGTCTCAACTGCCACGTCCCACTGTAGCTGCACATCAGTGTCCCTTCCTGTGCTGTCACTTACGCAGATAGTAAAGTCCCTATGTCAAGTTGACTGCTGTGTTTGTATTCTGTGGAGCCACATGCCTCAATATGTGTTCTTTCTGGTTTAGCCATTGCATTCCAAACTGGTTTCATCAGCTGGGGCTCCAGACAGAGTCACCCATGGTTTATCCACTTGGTCGGGAACGGATTTCAAATGATAGTGGGGCTACTGTCTATTGAAAAGAAATGTGTCATGGCAACTTCCAGTACACCTGCATGAGCAAGTCAGACATTGATTATTGGAAGGCTCTCCTCCCTCCGTCTGCAACTGGATGGAATGTAACCACCTATGTACGCTGATCAGCGGCCAGTTCCCCACTATCATTAACCTGGGAGTCACCATTAACCAGGAGTTTAACTTGGCCAAGTACGACGACAACATGAACATCTCAGAGGCTGGATGTTCTGCTCCACGAACACCCAAAGTGTCTTCACTTTGTATCTTCAAAGTCTTCTGTGTTCACGGTGCGAGATCATTTCCAATAGTGGGGCACAGCCTCAGAAAACTAGGACATCCCTTCAGAGCAGAAATAAGGAGAAATGTCTTTAGCCCCAGGGTGGTGAATCTGTAGAATTCATTGCCACAGGCATCTGTGGAGACCAAGTGATTGGGTATAATTAAAACGGAGGTTGGGAGTTCTTGATTAGTAGTGGGGTCAAAGGTTTTGAGGAGAAGCGCACTGCAGTTGTTCTTCTAAGCCGCTCTGACAGCTCCTCCAAGCCCGTGGCCTCTGGAGGCTGTGAGTGCACAGGAGCATTATTCCCTGCAGGTACCCCTCCAACCTTCGCAAGATGACACACACAAACTGCTGGAGGAACACCGCAGGCCAGGCAGCATTGATGGCAAAGAGTGGACGGTCGTCGTTTCAGGCCGAGACTGTGGCGAACTACTTATACCTGTCTGGACACGCCCCCTGCTGACTGCTCCTGTGGCTCCTCCCACAGACCCCTGTATAAAGGCGATTGGAGACACAGCCCCGGTCTCAGTCTCCAGGATGCAGTGTGGTGGTAAATTGCTGCTTGTTCTTTCTTCCAGCCAATAAAAGCCTATATCTCGCCTCACATCTCCGAGAGTTATTGATGGTGCATCAGAGACCCTTCGTCAGGTCCCCCAGCATTTTGCGCACTGCTTTGGATCTCCAGCAACTGCAGATTTTCTCGTGTTATCAGCCTCCGCAAGGTTCTGATTTGGATCCTGATTCCAATTCCTTCAGTGCAGCTCGAGACGCTTTAGATGATTGGAGGTCAATCATGTGCTGCAGGATGTCCAGCCCTGGTCTGTTCACATGCATGAAATTTCCACAGCAGGTCAAGTAAATCTGGAACTCCTTAGAAGTAATGTGGGGAAAGCTTCATTAAGAGCTTCTTGCTCTCGAGGGCAATCAGAGATAGGCAATAACAGCAGGCCTTTACAGAAATGCTCACATCCCCCCAATGGAATAAAATAAAAACATCACTGATATGACATGCTGAATGAACCCTTACTGCCACATTAAGGTCTTGAGGTCATGGCAAGGAAGGCACTTTGAGAATATTGTGGCAGGAAGTGATGAACGGTGACAGATGCAATCTGTGTTCAGGCCTCAACTTTGCAATGTGCTTATCTTTTGAAAAAACTGCGGAGAACAACATGTTCACATTTGCCGTAAGCAAATAGAAAGCTGGTAGAGTAAGCACCATGGGCAACAGCATAAGAGTTGCAGGCGGCAACGGTGATGAAGTGAGTGGGGGGAAACATTGACAGATAGATTTCCACACCATTAAGTGTGAGTGATTGGGGGGCCCAGAGAGGCATGAAGGGGTTTGTTCTGACCGTTCTGGGGCAGCTCGCTCACCTTTAAGCCCCACCAGACACTCAGCTCTCATCTGTGGCTCTAAGCAATGGTTTGCATGTGACAGCGGCCACACCGCGGTACACCGCTTCGACGAGCGGACTAAACCAGGAGAGTGTAGCCGGCGGCGCTCTGGCGGACTGGGTGGATGTACAGTGATCTACAGTGAGATCCAACGACCAGGAAGGCAGACCTGCAATGCTCTGTGGAGAGCAAAGAGCATAATAAGGCATCCGCCATACCAACGAAGACCCCAATTTGTGACCTTGTTCGTATCACTGGACCTGGGCTTCCCGAGTCCCGGTGCAACGGCTCTCCCACACAAGTTTCCTGTCATCCTCGGACACGATGGACAACCACCAGACCAAGTGGGAGTTCATTCATTTTGGAGCAAAAAGCAAAAATGATGGGATTATTTAACTAAAGTTGAGTAGCAAGAAAGAATAGATGTCAGTTGCAGTTCAATGTTCAAAGGTTCATGATTCAGAGTACATTTATTATCGAACAATTTATAAAATTATATAACCTTGAGATTTGTTTGCTTACAGGTAGCCACAAAGCAAGAAATCCGAAAGAATTCAATTAAAGACAAAAATAAAATAAAAGATCAGCACCTGGTGCGCAACAGGAAGAGAAAAAACACAAACCATGCAAACAATTGAAGTGAATGACAACAATCCGAACCAAACTCAGATCTGAACCCCGGCGCAGCCCAGAGTAGGCCCAAAGCCTCACTCATCAGTTCATCATATTATCGAGCACGGAGCACAGTAGTCAGGGCAGATTTCATAGCCTCAGCGCCATGACCGTCATGGAGATTAAGTGGAATCAACTCTCACCTCAGATCTTGACACCCAATCTTTTCAATCTATTTCAGCAGGCACTTAAATTGACCAAACAATTGAACAGCAAAAGGTTCCGGCTCCCTGGAGAGAGGAGTGAACATTATGGAGAGCGAGCAAAATCAGCTCTTTCCTCTGATCTGGGCTGGTGTTTAAATTATCTGAGCACTGGATTGTACCTCGCGCTAAGACCCGGCTATGGTAAAGGGGTCGAGGCCTAGACCACGCCACCCAACAACTTGCTCCGGGCCCAGATTTTGCCACCTAGCCCGAAGCCACTCTCAAGCTCTTCAAATCGCCTCAGTGCCCAGAACGATCCAACCTTGCTCCCAGGCCAGATGTACAAACATTCAATATCCTCTGCCCCAGCTCTGACTCCTCCTTTCGGTAGCCAGAAAGAACCAACGTTGCATTGGTTGTGTTTAGACAGCAGTGTAAGGGTCTACAAGATTGAGCAGAAGCTTAATGGGTGCAAATAGGAAAATGTAAGTCTAAGCTGCCCTGGGGGAAAAAAAAAGATTCATAACTGAGTAATAAAGAAGCCTACTTTTCCATAAAATGGTAATTATCTGTAACATGCAACATTATCTGTGGTGTTATGGCTTTAAGAACTGGTGTACTGTACAGGAAGTTGGGTTGGAACTGCACACAGTTTGTGCAGCTGCACACCGATGATGTCAGGCTGCTGGAGCAAAACCAACCACACTTTAAGCCCTGTCTCCATTTCTAGCAGATTCGCAACGTGAACTAAGACTGATACCAAAACCCTGTCATACTTTCTGATATTCAAGTGGAAAGTAGACTGGCCTGGGCCCATCTTCAGCACAGACATTTGCCCATTCATCTCCTCCATTTGGTAGGCTCAAGAGATGGCAGTTACATAGAAACCAGCCTAGTTTTAGGGTGCACTGCACTGTGTTTGTCAACATGGAGTGGAAAGTGAGGTTGTGAATCTGGTGGGAGCAAAGGGTGTTGGAAGTGATGAGGGTGGAGTGCTGCGGGAGGGTTGTGGCTCAGGTGGCATGGCTGCAGGCGCACCCAGCCCTGGGACACCAGGCAAGATCATTTGATTCTGAACAGTTGGTTTATTGATCATTACAGAATGTCTCTCTGGTGCTTCCCACTCCTTCCCCTCTTCCCTTCCTCTCTTTCCCAACCATGGTTCCCCTTTCCCTACTCCCATTCCATTCTCAGTCCATTACAGAATTAGGTTTTTCATCACTCACATATATCATGAAACTTGCTTTCTTTTGTGGCTGTGATACAGTGTAATACATAAAATTATTACAGTATTATGCAAAGGTTTGAGACACCCAGGTTATATATACAGCATATGCCTAAGACATTTGCACAGCACTGTATATAATGCCTTTAATAACATGCTTGCAAAACATATTTAATAACTAGACATATATCAATATTTAAACAACACCTTTATTTAACCAGTAATAAACTATCTCATAATGTTTCTTGGGTCCAGTATTTAACCAAATTTCACACCAATCCATATTATTCAATGAAGTCCCTCTTAGCAGGCTCATCCAGCAAGTTAGGATGCTTGGGTTCCACTGTGACTAGGCCACAGTCCAAAGGGCCAGCTCCTGTGCTATTCTTTTCTAAGGAGTCCAGTGACCTGAATTAAAGAGGTTTGCTTTAGGGATCCACGTAAAGAACAAGAGAAAGGTGAAGAGATTAAGAAAGGAAATGTGATGAGAGGCTCAGGTGAGGGTGATAAGCACTGGGGTATCTGGAGTAGAATCGGGACACGATTTTGAGACTGAGACAAGTTCAGGTGCTCTTTAAATATCCAAATCTTGGTGCCAAAACTTGTCCACCAATTAGCGAAGCATGCCAGGATCTTTAAAGAACTGCACCAGCTATCCATACACAAGAGAATCTAAACCCAGAGGCTGGTATGATTGGGTGCATTCCCTCTGGCCGACCCCTGACGCACTGGCTGCTTGGGGTTATGTTGTCAGTAATCATGAATCAATGCCGGGTCCAGGATGTCCCTCTCTGGAACTCAGCACCGTTCCTCGGGTCCAAACTCTACCTAGTCAACGAGGAACTGCCAAACACCCTGAACCATTCATGGATCCAGACCTTTTGTTATGGTGAAGACCTGTTCCCCATCAATGAATCTGGTGATGGCAGGGCAGATGGTGATGGGGCTAAAGGACCAATATTCAACTTGGATACGTGGAAGGTGGGATTAATCTTAAGGGTCCTGGAGAGTTTACAAAGTATAAGCTACCAGATTCACTTTCTTAAGGACCTTGAAAAACCATGAACTTGGCCACCAGTTTCCTTGACTGCATCTGGAAAGGCAAATCTTGAGTAGACATCCAGGCTTTGTACCTAGGCTGCAAAGCTGGTCCCTGTCTTCTCTTATGGTTGGCCTCAGTTCAGCCTTACATGTAAAGGTCAACAAAATCTCCCTTGCCCTAATCTATTTTTCCTTGTAGTACCTGACAAGATCTTCAGCAGCAGGAACCCCAATCATGCCTCCTGCTCAGAAAAGAATATGGTGGAGAATATCCAAATTAGCATTCAAATAGGGACATTACCTGCGCAGATCTCTATAGTGCACTGTGGGCAACATCTGCCCACATCAACTGATCACACCACTCATCTGGTCTTCCTGAGGCCTGGCATCTCAAGGTTTGCTCCATGTCCTGGTTCACCTGCTGCGTCTGATCATTGGACTGCAGCTGAAACCCAGAGGAAAGGCTCACTGTAGCCCCGATCAGCATACAAAACGCTTTCCAAAAACACAAAGTGAGCTGTGGACCAGGGCCAGACACAGTGTAGAGCAGAAATCCGTGGACCCTGAAGACCTGATGAAGGGCAATTGCCACTGACGGTAGTCTGCCTGCTGCTATGAAAATGCACGTTTTTGAGAAGCAGTCCACAATCACCACGATGACGGTCTAACAGTGTCCTAGGGACTGTTGGTGAGGCTTTTAACTAACATGGCAGGGGGATGGGAACCCACACAGAAACAAAAGAGTGAAGTGATCAAAGCTAGAGTTAGTGAAGGAGAAAAGGAAGAGCATAAAAGTAAAAAGCAAAAATCACACAGGTCACTAGATTCTAAAAGCACAATGAATATAAGGGCACTTTATCTAAATGCCCGTAGCATTAGAAACAAGGTTAGTGAACTTGTGGCACAGATTAGTACCAAGGCTTATGATTTAGTGGCCATTACAGAAACCTGGTTGCAAGGTGGAGATGACTGGGAATTAAATATCCAAGGGTATCAGGTAATACGGAAAGATAGGCAGGAAGGCAGAGGAGGTGGGGTGGCGCTCTTGATTAAGGATGAGATCAGGCGATTGTGAGAGACGATATAAGAACTTCGGAGCAGAATATTGAGTCATCTGGGTAGTTAAGGGAAAAAAATCACTGGTGGGTGGTGTCTATAGGCCACCTAATAAAAATAGTGCAGGGCAGAGGTGATTAACCAAGAAATAACTGAGGCTTGTAAGAACAGAACGGCAGTTGTCATGGGGGATTTTAACTTCCACATAGATTGGGTGAATCAGGTTGGTCAAGGAAGTCTCGAGGAGGACTTCATAGAATGCATCGTGGTGGCTTTCTTGAGCAGCATGTTAGTGAACCCACAAGGGAAAATACTATCTTAGATCTAGTCCTGTGCAAAGAGACAGGTAAGATTAATAATCTTGTAGTCAGGGATCCACTTGGAAAGAGTGATCATAGTATGATTGAATTTCGCATTCAGATGGTGGATGAAATAGTTAGAACTAAAGCTAGTGTATTATGCTTGAACAAGAGACACTGCAACTGGATGAAGGAGGAGTTGGCTATTGTGGATTGGGAGAACAGGCTGTATGGTAGGACAGTTGAGGAACAGTGGAATACTTTCAGAGATTTTTCACAGTGCTCAACAAAATTATATTCCAGTCAAAAGTAAGGACAGTAAGTGTGGGGAGAGCTAGCCTTGGATAACTAAGAAAATAAAAGATAGTATCAAATTAAAAGCTCATGTGTACAAAGTCACAAAGAATAGTGTGAGACTGGAGGATTGGGAAAACTTTAAAAGGCAACAGAGAAAAACTAAACATGAAATGTGGAAAGGGAAGATAGAGTATGACAGTAAATTAGCATAAAATATAAAAACAGACAGCAACAGTTTTTTTTAAATAAATAAAGCAGAGAGGGTGGCTAAAGTCAATGTAGGTCCCTTGGAAGACAATAAGGGGAAATTGATATTAGGTGATAAAGAAATGGCTGAGGCATTGAACAACTATTTTTTGTCAGTCTTCACCATGGAGGGCATGTCTAATATACCAAAGAAGGATGTTATGGACGAAATGAGAGGTGAGGACCTAGATAAAATCACTGTCGCTAAAGAGATAGTGATGAGCAAACTAGAGGGCCTGAAGGTAGATAAGCCCCCTGGTCCTGATGGAATGCAACCCAGGGTGCTGAGGGAATTGGCAGAGGTTATAGTAGACGCGTTGGTAATCATCTATCAAAACTCTCTAGACTCTGGGCAGCAGATTGGAAGACAGCAAATGTCACGCTGCTTTTTGAAAAAGGATGTAGGCAAAAGACAGGCAACTATAGGCCAATTAGCTTAACATCTGCTTGAAGCTGTCATTAAGGAAGAAATAGCGAAACATTTAGAAAGGAGTGGTTCCATTAGACAGATACGGCTTGGATTCAGAAAGTGCATGTCCTGTTTGACAAACTTACTGGAGTTCTTTGAGGACATAATGAGTGCAGTGGATAGAAAGGAACAGGTGGATGTCATACACTTGGATTTCCAGAAGGCGTTCGATAAGGTGCCGCACAAGAGACTTATAAATAAGATATGGATGCATGGAGTCGGAGGAAGTGTATTGGCTTGGATAGTGGAATGGTTAACCAATAAAAGGCAGAGAGTTGGTATAAATGGGTGTTTCTCCGATTGACAGTCTGTGATGAGTAGGGTGCTGCAGGGGTTGTGCTGGGCCCACAGTGGTTTACCATCTACATTGATGATTTGGAAGAGGGGACTGACAAAATTTGCTGATGAGGCTAAACTGAGTGGAAAAGCAAATTGTACAGAGGATGTGGAGAGTCTGCGGAGGGATATAGATAGGTTAAGTGAGTGGGCCAAGGTCTGGCAGATGGTATACAAAGTTAGTAAATGTGAGATCATCCACTTTGGAAGGAATAATAGAAGTGCAGATTATTATTTAAATGGTGAAAAATTGCAACATGCTGTTGTGCAGAGGGACTTGGGAGTGCTTGTGCATGAATCGTAAAAAGTTTGAATGCAGATACAACAGATTATTTAGAAGGCAAACGGAATGTTGGCCATTGCTAGAAGGATTGAATTCAAGAGCAGAGAGGTCTTGCTGCAACTATACAGGGTACTAGTGAGGCTGCACCTGGAGTACTGTGTGCCGTTCTGGCCTCCATACTTGAGGAAGGATATACTGGCTTTGGAGGCAGTGCAGAGGAGGTTCGCCAGGTTGATTCCAGAGATGAAGGGGTTAACTTATGAGGAGAGATTGAGTTGCCTGGGACTATACTCTCTGGAGTTCAGAAGAATGAAATGGGATCTTATAGAAATACATAAAATTTTGACAGGGATAGATAAGATAGAAGTAGGAAAGTTGTTTCCATTGGTAGGTGAGATGAGAACTAGGGAATATTGCCTCAAGATTCAGGGGAGAAGATTTAGGACAGAGATGAGGAAAAACTGTTTTTCCCAGAGATTGGTGAATCTGTGGAATTCTCTGCCCAGGGAAGCTTTTGGGGCTTCTTCACTAAATATATTTAAGAAACAGTTGGATAGGTTTTTCTATAGTAAGGGAATTAAGGGTTATGGAGAAAAGGCAGGTAGATGGAGCTGAGTTTACGGACAGATTAGCAATGATCATTTTGAATGGCGGGGCAGGCTCAATGGGCTGGATGGCCTACTCCTGCTCCTATTTCTTATGTTCTTATGTCTTTCTGTTGGAAGGTGGAAGACCCATGACAAAGTTCATGGAGATGTGTGCCCATGGTTTGTCTGGAACAGGTAGAGGGTGAAGGAGCCCCTGAGGTTGGATGTGGGGCTCCTTTTTCTGAGCACACATCTCACACCCTTGCACATATTGTTGGACTTCTCTGTCATTCCAGGCCACCAGTATATCCTCTTAACAAACTCGAGGGTTCTGGCAATCCTCAGGTGAGCAGTCACTCTAGATACGTGTCCCTGTTAAAGAACCTTAGACCTGACAGAACAGATGACCCAGAGGATCATTCTTGGGAATCTCCCCTTGCGCCTGGGCCTTTCGTTCAAGCATATTGATTCCCCAATGAACAGGTGTTATCACCCTAATTTAGGGCAAAAATTGTGGTAAGCTGCCCCTCTTTTTCAGGTTTGTCTAACTGACAAATAATCCAGGTTTTGATTTTTTGATCCTGGGCTGTCCCCAGGTCCAGGAGATTACCAGCTGCCCCAGGGTTCATAAAAGCATTTACCTTTCACTGGTTCCTTCCCCAGAAGATCTCCATCCTCAGCAAAACTCCGGAATCTGTAGGGTAGCGAGCAATGACTGCAACCGGCACAGTCCTCCTGACGCTGGATGGTCTTAGCAGTGTCCACTTCAGACGTTTGGCCCACAGCAGCAGCAGCAACCTAAACTCCGACACCAGGACCTCTCATCGCTGACGAGCTTTGTGCAGCTGATTTGCATCGGATCGACAGGGCCTTGTGCAGGAGATGGGTGGGTCACTGTCTGAGGTTGGGAAGTGGAACTATGAAGCACTGAGGCCGGGCTTGGTCTAGCCTTCTTCAACCTCTTGAGATAGTCCCACTTTCACTCTGTCGGGCGATTATTGAGGCAGATGGACTGATCAATCAGTACCCTACTGGCTCTCCCAAAGCATCCTTTAATTCCCTTTGGAGTCCATGCTGGCACAGCAGGTCCAAGCCCTTCCCGTTGCAGCCACACTCCTTGGCCAACATCAGAAACTCAATTACATTGTCGACGGCTGAGCAACTACCTCGATGCACTTTCATCAGACCAAGGATCAGTTAGCTCTGGCGGGATGATGGAACACCCTCTTCATTGTATCCATACTCCAGAGACCCCGAGTGTCTACGCTCTGGAGGCTGGCATAGTTGGGTGCAAACCGTAACAGGAAATTCCAGTCTTTAAAGGCCACAATATTCATTATTGGCAAAACAAGGTTGTCAGAATGAGATGAATGAGTATTTCTTGAGCAGTTGTAAGACTGGAAGAACTCAGAGATAATGAAGGAATACACCCAAGATGGGACTGGCCATTGGAGGTCAATGAGTGCAGTCATTATATATGAGTTAAATGGTCAGAGATGATTATACCAAGTGCTCAGATATAGTTTAATCCCCTTTTTAAAGACATATATTCTCCATTATCTTTGTATAATATGTTTGCTATGTGTTTGTAGTGGAACAATGAAGCTGATGATAGTAAAGCTAGCCAGAATATAATTTTCTTTGCATAACAATGCAAAGAATTGGAAGACATGTGGTATGCTGCCATCACAGGTGGGAGGATGTAATGACAGTATAAGTTCTCCAATATAAATATAAACAGAGGAATCAAATGAAGACATTGATTTGTGAAGGGTTCTTAAATTTAATTTTCAATTTGCAATATCCTAGGAACAAGGGATTTTATAGATTGCTAGACATCAAGTTTTATCTATCAGTGTGCTCAATGAAGAAAATGTGGTTCAGCCATATTCTGAACATAATTGTTCCAAGTTTCTCAGCCAAAGAGAGAGAAGTAACAGTGACAACCTGTACACTCAGTGGACAGTTTAGGTAGAGGAGTGTATGTTTGTAGTTTACCGCTGCTGTAGCCCATCTTCTTCAAGGTTCAACATGTTGTGCATTCAGAGATGCTCTTCTGCACAACACTGTTGTAATGTGTGGTTATTGAAGTTACCATCGCTATTCTGTCAGCTTGAATCAGTCTGGCCATTTTCCTCTGACCTCCCTCATTAACCAGGCATTTTTGCCCAAAGAACTACCATTCACTAGATGATCTTTCTGTTTGCACCATTCTCTGTAAACTCTAGATACCATAGTGTGTGAAAATCCTAGGAGATCAGTAGTTCTGAGATACTCAAACCACCCCATCTGGCACCAACAATCATTCCACAGTCAGTTACCTAGCTCACATTTCTACCTCATTCTGATGTTCGGCCTGAACAACAACCGAACCTCTTGATAGTGGTTGCATGCTTTAATGCACTGAACTGCTGCCACATGATTGGCTGATTAGCTATTTACATTAACAAGCAGGTGCATAGATGTGCCTAATATGAAGAGACAGCTGAGTGTACATACCAATTTAAGAACAAGTATTTAACGGTAGCTTGAGAGCTTAGAATTTCTGTAATCAGTAGTCAACAAGAAGAGGTAGCGTAGTGGTTGGCATAACACTATTCCAGATCGTAGTGTTCCGGAGTTCAGAATTCAATTCCAGCACCGTCTGTAAGGAGTTTGTTCTCCCCATGAACCACATGGGTTTCCTCTGGGTGATATGGTTCTCTCCCACAGACTAAAGATTAACTTGTCACTGTAAATCATCCTGTGATTAGGCTTGACTTAAATAGGTGGGTTGCTGAGCAGTGCAGCTCATTGAGCCAGAAGGGCCTTTTCTGCACTGAAATTCCAGATAAATAAATAAGTAAGTAAAACAAGGGAATTAGAGTGTATGCTGGAAGGCTGCCCAGATTCATTGCAGCCTCTCTGGATGTCATGCTGGGTGCATCAGGGTTCATAGCTACATCATCTGGGACCTTAAACCATGAGCAATGAGGTTGTACAGGTATTTGTCAATAGATTAGAAACTATTGTGGAAGGTGGAGCATAGAAAGGTTTCCGTCTCCATGCCAATTGTTGTAGCTGAATAAAACACTGCATCTCATGCAGCAAGGTGAGTTCTCCTTCAATACTTCCTGCATCCTTTAGACCATAAGGCACAGGAGAAGAATTAGGTCATTCAGCCCATCTAGCCTGCTCCGCAATTTCATCAGGCTGATCTATATCCCTCTCAACTCCATTCTCTTGCCTTCTCCCCATAACCTTTCATGGCCTGCCTAATCAAGAATCTATCAATCTCTGCCTTGAGTACACTTAATGATTTTGGGAATAAAAGGCTTATCATGTGAGGAGCAATTGACCTAGCTTCAACAGTTGCCTGTGGCAATGAATTGCACGGATTCATCGCCCTCTGGCTAAAGAAATTCCTCCTTACCTCCATGCTAAATGGAAGTCCCTCTCTTCTGAGGCTGTGCCCTCTGGTTCTGGACTCCCACATCACAGGAAACATCCTCTCCACATCCAGTCCATCTAGGCCTTTGAACATTCAACATGTTTCAAAGGGATCCCACCTCATTCTTCTAAATTCCTGCAAGTAAAGGTCTAGAGCCTTCAATTGCACCTCACACGCTGAGCCTTTTATTCCCAAAATCATTCTGAAACTGTCACAAATGTCAACATATCCTTTAATAAATAGGGGCCCAAAACTGCTCACAGTATTCCAAGGCCTCACCAGCGCTTTATAAAGTCTCAGCATTACATCTTTGCTTTTATATTCTAGTCCTCTCGAAATAAATGCTAGCATTACATTTGCCTTCCTCACCAGCAATTCAACCTGCAAATGAACCCTTAGGGAATCCTGCACTTTGACTCACAAGTCCCTTTGTAGTTATAAATTTTCTCTCCATTTAGAAAATAGCCTGTGCTTTTATTCCTTCTATGAAAGTGCATGACCATACAGTTCCCAACACTGTATTATATCTGCCTCTTCTTTACCCGTTCTCCTAATCCAAGTTCTTTTGCAGCCTCTCTGCTTCCTCAACACTACCTGCCCCTCCACCTATATTTCTACCATCTGCAAACTAGGCCACAAATCCATCAATTCTGTCATGCAAATCATTGACATACAACATTAAAATAAGCGGTCCCAACACCGACTCCTGTGGAACACCACTATTCACCGGCAGCCAATCAGTAAGGTCTTCCTTTAATCCCAATCTTTGCCTCTTGCCAATCAGCCAATACTCTATCCATGCTAGGATCTTTCCTACATCACGATGGGCTCTTGTTGAGCAGCCTCATGTGCGGGATCTTGTCAAAGGCCTTCTGAAATTCCAAGTGCACAACATCCACTAATTCTCCTTTGTCTATCCTGCTGGTTGCTTCCTCAAAGAATTCCGGCTGATTTGTCAGGCAGGATTTTTCCTTTCAGAAACCATGCTGACTTTGGTCTATCTTATCAAGTGCCTCTAAGTACCCCAAAACCATATTCTTAACAATCGACTCCAACATCTTCCCAACCACTGAGGTCAGGCTAGCAGGTCTATAATTTCCTTTCTTCTGCCTGCCTCCCTTCTGGAAGAGTGGAGTGAAATTTGCAATTTTTCAGTCCTCTGGAACCATTCAAGAATCTATTGACTCTTGAAAGGTCATTACTTGATCTCCACAGTTTCTTCAGCTACTGCTCAGAATCCAGGGGCGTAGTCCAGTTGACTTTTCCATTGTCAGAACTTCAGTTTCCCAAGCACCTTCTCCCTAGTAATAACAACTGCACTCACTTCTGGCCCCTGACATTCTGAAATGTCCAGCATACTGCAAGTGGCTTTCACAGTGCAGCCTGATGCAAAATACTAATTTAGTTCTTCCGCTCTTTGCTTGTCTCCCATTACTACCTCTCCAGCAAAATTTTCCAGTGGTATAATATCTACTCACCTCTCTTTATATTTTAAAAAAAATGTTTGGTATCCCCTTTGATATTATTGGCAAGCTTACCATCTTATTTCACCTCCCCCCCCCCCACTGGATTGGTTTTTTCAGTTGCCTTCTGTTGGCTTTTAAAGGTTTCCCAACCCTATAAATTCCCACTAATTTTATACTTTTATACTGGCTTAGAACATAGAATAGTACAGCACATTACAGGCCCTTCGGCCCACAATGTTGTGCCGACCCTCAAACCCTGCCTCCCAAATAACCCCCCCACCTTAAATTCCTCCATATACCTGTCTAGTAATCTCATGGATTTCCCATGTCAGCCACAGTCGGGTTATCCTGCCTTTAGAGTATTTCTTCTTCTTTGGGATGTATTATCCTGCACCTTCAAAATTTCTCCCAGAATCTCCAGCCGTTGCTACTCTGTCATCATTCCTTCCAGTGTCCCCTTCCAATCAACTTTGGTCAGCTCCTCTCTCATGCCTCTGTAATTCCCTTTACTCCACTGTAATACTGATATATTTGACTTTAGCTTCTCCCTCTCAAATTGCAAGGTGAATTCTATCATTTTTTTGATCACTGACTCCCACAACATTATATCGGTTGATCTCTAACTGTGCTACAAGGCCATCCACCTTATTTCATATATTGCATGTATGCAAATATAAAACCTTCAGTACTCTTTCACCTTTTTCACTTTTGCCCCCTTTTACACTGCATCTCATCGCACTGAATGCAACCTTGCCCTATCATCTGCCTGCCTTCCTGACAGTCTCACTGTAGACTGCCTCTACTTGTAAACCAAGAGCTCAATCCTCAGCCCGATCACTGCAGTTCCCAACCCACTGCCAAATTAGCTTGAAACTTCCTCAACAGCTCTAGCAAACCTGCTTGCATCAAAATTAGTTCCCCTTTTGTACAGGTCATACCTTCCCCAGAAGAGACCCAAGTGATTCAGAAATCTGAAACCCTGCCCCCCTGCACTAAGTTCTAAGCCACACATTCACCCAGCAAATTATTCTATTTTTTTACCTCATTGGCGCATGGCACAGGCTGCAATCCCAAGATTGCTACCCTGGAATCCCTGCTTTTCAGCTTTATACCTAATTCCCTAAGTTCTCTCCTCAGGATCTCCTTGCTTTTCCTACCTATGTCATTGGTGCCAGGGCTTCCAGCTTCTCACCCTCCCCCTTAAAAATGTCATGGACCCAATCAAGATGTCCCTGACCCTGGCACCTGGGAGGCAACATACCATCCAGGTGTCTCTATCGTGTCAACAGAATCTAATTTCTAATTCTCTAACTATGGAATCCCCTATCACTATGCTCCCCTCTTCTCTGGCCTTCCCTTCTGAGCCACAGTGCCAAAAACCAGGCTATGGCAGCTCCCCGCACCCGACCGACAGTATCCAAAGCGGTATACTTATTATTGAGGGGAACAGCCACAGGCGTACTCTGCACTGGCTGCCTACTCCCCTTCCATCTCCTGACAGTCACCTAGTTACCTGCCTCCTGTCACCTGGAGGTGATTACCTCCCTGTCACCCCCTCATTTCCCATAAGAGCCGAAGGTCATCAAACTGCAGCTTCAGTTCCTAACATTCTCTGAGCAGCTGCAGCTCAACACAGCTGATGTAGATCTGGTTACCCAGGAAAGCTGGATGTCTCCCAGAATCCCCACATTTCATGCAAAAAGCACAACACAGCCCCTTGGGCCATTCCCACTGCTCTAACTATGCACTAACAGATGAGGAATGAAGAATGAATTCACCAGAAGATGTGACTCACCAGATACTTATCTTGCCCAAGCCTGTTCTTGCCAAAACCTAATGAGCTAAAGCTTCTCCACTCTAACCCTGAACCACTCACACTTTGGCCCTCCACTTGACCCAGCCTAATTTTCTTTGCCCTTGCTATTGAATTGTGACTCCTCTGCTAGAGAAAGCCAAAATCCCGCAGAAGCTCCTTTTTAAAATCACTTACTCCAGGACCTCTGTGAGGCCTCCTCCATTGATTTGGCTGTGATTACACTATCGATAAAAGGTGAAATCCCGCATAAGCTTTTTAAAATCTCTCGATCCCAGACCTGTGTGAGGGCCTCTTCTGCCAATTTGATTGCAACTGCACCACTGACAAAATCCTTCCTTCCTTTTCTAACCTATTTACCTCATCTTCCTCTTCCTAATATTGTTGCGGCTTATTTTTCCCAGAAGTCTTTGTCCAAACTTTGCTCCTGTGCTATATAATGGATACCCTCACACCCTAGCAGGGGCCTACTGAAGAGTTACCACAGAATTCTCAGCATTTGCTTAATAACATCACAATGTTGAAAGTTGCTATATATTTGCTGTAGTTTACTTTGTTGACTCATATTCTCATTGGGTCATAAACCAGAGTTTCACTAAGTGTTCCTTTGTCACTCCGGAGCCTGGAGATTGAACAGGACAATATATGCTCAACAAAGAAGAGATCACTTGGACTTAATTGAAAAGCATTAAGTGCTGGTGACTCAATGAATGCCAGGAGCAACGTCCACAGGTTTCCATTATGAAGAGGATTTAGTCTTGCAAAGAAGCAGATCCCATTGAACGTGTGTTTTGTAGATCAGAATTCTTTTCACCAGGTACCACAACAGGAAACAGTAGCAAATCATCTTGGTATTGGCATTAGGATTCATTCATTGACCCCTTTTTCTTCAGCAGTCCCTCAGGATTGAAGACAGCTCTCTTTCCCTCTAGTTTTGTGGGTTCTCAGGTGAGAGCCATAGACTCACAGATGAGGTCAAGAAGAGGCAGGACTGGTGACTGGTTGTTTTGTCACCCAAGTCCCTCCCAGTTGACATTTTTGAGGTTGAAGAAGGCCCCATGTACTAGCTGAGGCCAGTGTGTAGTGAAGAACAGGTCCACTCTACCACTAGGTGGACACAACTGAATCTGGGGAGCAGCTGTTCAGTTACTGGGAGTAGGCAGTTGAGGTGGACCCTGGTGATTTCTTTTCCTGTGGAGGACAGTAAGCCAATCACAGTTGAGCATATCTCCTTTCTTGAAGATGGCCATGATCTCATCATGTCTGAGGTGATCTGGTCCTAGGTGTGCACATTGAGATTGTAGATTTTTGACTGATTTTTGATTCCCTTCATAATCATCTTTTACATTTTCAATAGGGATGCCATTGGTTCTTTTGTTGAGTATATTCTTGTGGACTTCTTGTCAATCAGAGGTGGGATGTTGTGGGATGGAATCCAGAGGACTCACTTCAAAGACAGATTTACAGCTGAAGTGGTCTTTAAAGTGCTCCATGCAATCAGTGTTGGCTGCCTCTCTGCTCTTGACCAACATTCTATGCTCATGGTAGGGTGGAGCGTTCATTGTCCTGGACGTCAGCAGGTTACCCAGCCTTCTGCACATTCTCATCCGTTCTCTGGGTTTCTGCTGGATTTTTGCCTTTGGACAGCAGTGGGGATCATTCTCTTTCCAAATAAAGAGGGAGCTTTCCAACCTGGAATATTCTACATTTACAGTCAATTTGCTCCTCAAATTCCTTGTCATTTCCATCAAGCAGGTCCTGTTTATTCTTGGCAGCTGTCATTATTAGAAGGATCAAGAATCAACTTTATTCATTATATATATATTTTCACTTATTATGAATTTGCTGTAGCGTGTTTGTTAGGCTGCAACATGCAACAAAGAACAAAAGTATTCAACAATTAAAAAGAATAAATAATTATATAAAAATAAAGTTTAAAGTACAGATATAGAATAAAATGTACTTTAATATATAAACATCAGTATGCATTTGCAATATAAACAGCATTATACAGAAGTGGTTTAAAGTGCTTGTAGTGCAGTGTAGTGAGGGAGTAATAGATAGAGGAGGTAGGGGAGGCTGACTAGAATGGTTGATCAGATTAACTTCCTGCATGAGGAAACTTTTAAGATGGTATTAAGCCCTGTAACACTTTCTGGAAGGGAGATTTTAGAAAAGGCAGTTTTAGGAGCTTTTGGAAAAGACAATTTGTAGTATGGGTAACGTCTACAATGATTTTTCTGCCCACTTCTTTGTCCTGGACACATATAAGTCCTGCAGTGAAGGTAGTCTGCAGCCAATGATTTTAATAAAAGGCCTTGGGGCAGTCCATAAGCCAGTGGTTCCCACCTGGGGTCCATGGACCCCTTGGTTATTGGTAAGATTCCATGGCATAAAAGAGGATGAGAACCCCTGCCATAAGCTGTGGATACTCTCTGGCTCCTGTGACTGGGAGTTGATAGGTTGACTGAGAGTCACTGTCTGAGCTCTCTTTATCGGGTCCTTGAGATCTCTAACATTTATCTTGCAGCTGTGCTTCTGTTAGCACATTATATCAATTATTACGTGGCTAATTCTACCATATCCATTAGCCATGGCTATCTATCCAGTCAGTCTTACTGTACACGATGTGGTCATCTGTTCATGAAACAAACCACAGGATTACTGTACCCTTATCCTGATCTTCATTGTTCTTAGGGATGATTTTGGGGACAGTGTGGGGAGCTAGGTTTTGGGAAAGGGAAAAGAGAGAGTTAAAGGTCAGGCAGGAGTCCAGATTGTAACATTCCATGGTCAAAAGCCAGCAGTCCCCACGGATGGATGTTGGGATGGCAAGTGCTGTTGATGAAGACCAACAATCCCTGTGGTTGATGACCAAGGTTGATGGGCCCTGTGGATGAGGGCAAGTGACATCCAAAGTCACCAAGTCATCACAGATAGGCAAATCCATAGTTAGGAGGTCTGTACCAATCTGGAGTTTGAGGCCTGGGGTTGATACCACAGGTTGAAGCCTCGAAGTCTATAAGACCTAAGTCAGCAAGTTCAGAAGCCAAAGCACAATCTTCGAAGCTGTAAGTTGTTGTGTCCGTTAGTTAGAGGCCCCAACAATGTCCGTGAGTCTGTAAATCCACTGGGGATGTAGGAGGCCCAGTTTGCAAGTATGTGAATCTGCTGGAGGTAGCCCACCTTGGGTTGGAGGCCTGTCTGTGTATGTGAGTGAGTGGGTGGGTGGGTGGGAGGAAAATGGCTTGTTTTGTTCCTGTTGTTGTGTTATTGTTGTTTCTTGTGTTGTTCTTTTCAACACTGTGGGTATGCTATGCTGTTGTTGGAATGAGTGGTGGCACTTGTGGGCTGCCCTCAGCACATACTTTTGTTGTGTTGGTTGTTAACACAAACAATGCATTTTGCTATATGTGCTGATGCACATGTGATAAATAAATTAATCTGAATCTGAATCTGAATCTAACTTATTTTCCAGGCATCGGTAGTGTGCTCAATATTCTTATGTACCTTACAAAGGCCAAAAGAAAAGTGCTCTTAATTAGAGCCCCTTTTTGAATTCCATTTCATTTCTTGTGCTGAATCAAATGCTTTTGTTTGTTTAAAATCTCACGGGAGATGAAGAAGTTATGCACTTAGTGGCAATGACATGGATTATACAAGTGGAAAACACAGAAACTGCTTGTGCGACAGAGATCACAATTTATTGAAATTCATGTGCAAAAGCATTTCCTTTTGTCATGTTAAGAAGCAAGACTACGACAATGCTATCAATGTATCTCTGTGGCCTACTTCCCCATAACGCCAGTTAATGGACAGTGGAGGAGGTGCAGGGGGGTGGTCTTTTATTGTCTTCCATTGCAATATGATGCAGAGAGTTAACTAAACTTCCAGGGTATGCGCTGGTTTATATACTGCCACTAACTCTAGACCTCTGTCTCATATAAACAGTGAAACTTCCACCAGGATTGTTAATAGCTTACACATTAATATTAATATGAAAGCAATTTCAGTTCCTGCATCTCCAGACAAGAGCTTATAATGCTATATTCCTGTAGAGAGCTTTGGGAGCATGCTATGTTGGCACTGGCAGTCGCATGTTATGTTGGCACTGGCAGTTGCAGGCTGCCCAAAACACATCCCTAGGTTGTGTTGGTTGTTAACACCAACAATGCATTTCACTGTATACTGAATTTTGATGTACATGTGTTAAATAAATCTAAATCTGAATCTGGATCTGAGAGAATATTTGGAAGAGATGCTTACCCATGGAATGATATGTGTACATAGATAAATCTGATAGAAGCAGTTGGCTGTGAATTACCAAAATGGGCTTCATTCTCAGTACTGCACTCATCCATGTCTCCTTGTTCAGTGCCTTAAATCTTGACTTAGTCCCACCAATGTCTATGGCCCAATTTCAAGACTTCAGTAAAGTTTGCAATAGTATCACAGATGCCTATTGTAAAGAGTTTCCAAGTTTTGAAATGTCAGTAGACTTCTCATTGGTTATCAGGTGCAGGTTTTATAAGTCAGGTGGTCCCAGTCCCGTTCTGCAATAGAGCACAGCAGTGGAATCACACAGCTACATGGGGCAGTATTGCAAAGTGAACGACCAAAGGCAATCAAGCTCCGGAAAAATCCTACTAAATTTATTCCTGCATTGTGAAGTATCGTTATCGTTAGGCGCACATTTGACTGTGGTTCTTTTGCAGAGGCCATTTAGCAACTGATCCTATTAAGTGGTTTTTATGTATCAAGTGCATTTTACATAGACATAACACATGCATAAAGGCCAATTAATAGGAAAATTTGCTTGCGGGTCAGTGCCAATGAAACCACACTCGGACATGAGGCAATGAGTTTACTACAGCTGTAGGAAGACAAATGATTTTACTGTCTTCACAGTTGAAGGTTGTTCAAAGTAGTTCAAAGTAAATCTATATATACTGTATGTCACCATATACTACCCTGAGATTAATTTTCTTGCAGGCATTCACAGTAGAGCAAAGAAATGCAAGAGAATCAATGAAAAACCGCACGTAGGGCCTGACAGAGCAGCAACAGACAAAAGAAAAACCAATTGTGCAAATACAGAAAGGATCAAATGGTAATAAGTACGTACACAAGTAAATAAATAATGCTGAGAACATGTGTTGTAGAGTCCTTGAAAGTGAGTACAAAGATTGTGGAATCAGCTTGGTGTTGAGGTGAGTGAAGATATCCATGCTGGTTCAGTAGCCTGATGGTTGAAGGATAATGGTTATTCCTGGACCTGGTAGGGTAGGACCTAAGGCTCATGTTTTGAAAGGAAAGTTATATGTCCAGAGTGCTGGACCAAACATATTGATGTAGCTATGAAAAAGGCATGCCAGTGGCTGCATTTCATTAGGAGTTTGAAGAGATTTGATATGTCAAAGATTCAAAGTACATTTATTATCAAAGTATGTATGCAGTATATAGCTCTGAGATCTGTCATCTCCCAGGTAGCCACAAAACAAAGAAAACCACAGAACCTGTTCAAAGAAACTATCAAATCCCCAACACGCAAAAAAGAACAAATCGTGCAAATGGTAAAAAAAAATGAGTGAGAGACAGAGAATATAAAACACCAAACCACAAAGTCATTGGAAGAGTCCAGGCATATTCAGTTCAGTTCCCCAAAGGCTCTAGCACATTTCTACAGGGGCAGCATGGAGAGCATTCTAACTGGTTGCAACATTGTCTGGTATAGAAGGGTCACTGCATGGGACTGGAAAAAGCTGCAGAGGGTTTGTCACAGGCACTGGCCTCCCCAGCATCGAGGGCATCTTCAAAAGGTGATGACTCACAAAGAAGGCATCCATCATTAGGGACCCCCACCACCCAGGACATGCCCCCTTCTCATTACTACCATCAGGGACGAGGTACAGGAGCCTAAAGACGCACACTCAACATTTTAGAATCAGCTGCTTTCTCTCCATGATCAGGTTTCTGAATAGACAATGAACTTATGAACTCTTTCATTGCTCTATGTAGTGTATGGTTTAGTGTATGTATTGTAATGTATTGTACTGTACTGGTGCCACAAAACAATAGATTTGATGCCATAAGTCTGATTTTGATTCTGAGTTAGCAATGTATCCTTGCGGGCAAATGTCATTTTGGGTTAATTTATTTGGGGAAAGGGAGAAGTCCAAAAGGAAAAGTGACTGATTTACTACCCAAAAAGCTCGCTGTTTGGAATACATTTGTTTCAACATACATTTGGAAGCTTTTAATGGTCAGGGACCAGAGTACAGAGCAGAATCGTTTTCATTGTATAATCCTGCTTCAGCTCTCTGGTCTTCTTTTGCCAGTCTCTTAAATTTGAACAATTGAAAGCTAATTGGCATGTCAGCTTTTTTTTTGAGCTATGCTCCTAAACTGTGGAATTCTATACCTAAAAATACAAGGGATGCAGGCCCTTTTGACCTTTTAAATGCCAGCTCAGAACCTATATATTTCACCTTGCCTTTCACTAACATCTTTTCGTCTTTTATTTTCCTGTTTATTTTTATTTATGTTATTTTCATGCTCCTGCTTTATCCCATCATAAAGCACTTTCAACAACCCATCTGAATAAAAAGTGTGGTATGAATAAGTTGTTATTGTTATTATATTTTATCTTTCTCTCAATTCAGACTGATAAAGCCAGGGGTACAGGCATAGCCAGGCACACTCGTTTCTCAATTGTTAGGAACCTTCGAACTGTTCTAGTGGTGTTTTATATTGTGGTTTTCTGAAGATTTATATAAATATTACTGTGTAACCCTAATTGTTTAATTCTATTGTGTGGTGTCTTTGGGATGATACCAGTTGTAGATGTTACTATTGGGACAATGTATACCCTGTTCAATTTCCTCTTTTAATTCAGCATAATTCTGGTGTTTTCACTTATTGTTTTCAGTATGTTATGTGTGTTTGGAATGGTTATATCTATTAAGTAAGTATTTCTTGCTTGCTTATCCTGTATTGTTATATCCAGACAGTTATTTTGGATTGTCCAACTGTAATAACAGACAAACAGACAGACATACTTTATTGATCCCGAGGGAAATTGGGTTTCGTTACAGCCACACCAACCAAGAATAGTGTAGAAATATAGCAACATAAAACCATAAATAATTAAATAATAATGTTAATTATGCCAAGTGGAAATAAGTCCAGGACCAACCTATTGGCTCAGAGTATCTGACACTCCGAGGGAGGAGTTGTAAAGTTTGATGGCCACAGGTAGGAATGACTTCCTATGTGTTACATCTGGGTGGAATGAGTCTCTGGCTGAATGAACTCCTGTGCCTAACTAATGCGTTATGGAGTGGATGTGAGACATTGTCCAAGATGGCATGTATCTTGGACAGCATCCTCTTTTCTGACACTACTGTCAGAGAGTCCAGTTCCACCCCCACAGCATCATTGGCCTTACAAATGAGTTTGTTGATTCTGTTGCTGTCTGCTACCCTCAGCTGCTGCCCCAGCACACAACAGCAAACATGATAGCACTGGCCACCACAGCCTCGTAGAACATCCTCAGCATCGTCCGGCAGATGTTAAAGAACCTTTAAGGATGTCAAAGATGTTAAAATAACTGATTTGCCATAATATCATTTGTGGTATTCTGACTCTAAAATTAGATCAGCCTTGTATTTATAATAAGGTGTGATTTCATTTATGAGGTTGTATTTTAAAGCAAGATTTTGATAAACTATGTTTGTCATTATTATATTTATTACTATATCTTCAACATTCCTGTTGGCTTTTACTGTGTGCTGTAGAGTTGCAAAACCAATAGTAACTGAGCCTGGACTGAACTGAGATCATAACGCATTCAGACTTCGGATGAGTTGCCATTATTGCTAGGGTTGTTAGTCTCCAAGGGCTGAGAACTGCTTTCTTCCTCTTTAACTCACCCTTCAGTCTATGTTCAGATATTGTCTTATTTTGTGTTGGATGTAAGCCAGTGAAGTTCATTAATTGAAACAACATTGTTTTGTTTTGTAGGAAGTTTTCAAAATTCTTTGCACATGTATTTCCTTCCTTTACAGTTGTTGGTTGTGTGCCAAGAATGCAAAATGTTAAAAATTTGCACATCCTGACAAATGTGAATATTGTAAGAGTAAGTTCTACAATTGTGCGATCCCAGGATAGAGAACAACTTGCCTAAATCAGTACTTCACTGACCTCGACTTCCTGCGACTTTCGTTAACATATGTTTACATTGCTTTAACCAGAAATCTTTATAAAAAGGATGACACAATTTATTAACTTCAACCACAGACTATGACTCAATAGATGAACAATTTTTTAATGCTCTGGAGATTCTTATGTAACAGGGAATGCCAGTGTTTTGTCTTTCTCATTCCTGAATTACCCTTGGCTGAATGTTATAGGGCAAGTATTCCATCGTGCACCTTGACTGGAGCAGGATATATTCCTAGAGTTCTGCCTGGACATATTCCCAGAGTCACCATCCCAAAAACTCTTGCATCCAACAGCACATTTTCTCATCTCCAATATGTTTAGAGCTATACAACAAGAGTGCTCGTTGAAAATGCGGGATGTAAAGCTATTTTTACTATGATTCTTCTTTCTGACAGGAGATCGATCTTTCATTCCTGGAGACTGCAGGGCAATCCTGCAAAGCTGGCATCCCTAATCTCTGCCACGTACCAGTGCCAGAATGCTCTTAACTTACAGCTTTCTAGCAATTCTTAAAAATGTCAATAAATCAGCTGGCACCAGTTAAATAGTCCACTTCATCAGAAAAGCCACTTATACTGTCAGCATATACAAATCAAAGGTAACTGAAAAGAATCATTTGATAGCCTCGAAGCTCACCCTCTGTGACGTTGACACTACCCTCTAAAATTGCAATTGTGTTTTCAATTGTTCTTGCTATTAGTTGGAATTGCTGAAATATTTCAACAAATTTCACATCTGTCGTTCATTAGGTTTCCTACTGACTGGCAGTAATATATTGGGGTGGCCTGAAGGTGCTGGAGTACATTTCTTCATGCTACCAAACCATGCCTGGGGTCCTGCACGTCCTCCTCGATAAGGGAGGTTGTGAATTTGACGGCACTGTTGGAAAAGCCAAGGTGTCAAGCTTCTTAAAGTTTTGGAGCTGTATGCATTGTGAAATGCACAAACTAACAATATAGAGGTGTCGTTTCAAATCTACCTTGACAGCCATGGAAAGTAAACTCAGTTTTACTGCGCACTTTTTAAAAGTCTCAGCAATAATGAGTGGATGGTTGTGAAAATCCAGCTGGCTCACTGCCGTTTTAGTTAAAGAAGATTCACTGGCTCATATCCACCAGAAGAAGAAAACTGCTCCTTTGCCCTGGTTTACATGTCACTGGTAGTTGTGGTTGACTTGGTAATGCTTCAAAATTCATCCAGATTTGATTGGAGGGGTTCAAATGAAGGACTATGTAGGAGGGAAGGGTTAGATTGATCTTACGTCGGTTGTAAGGTCAGCAGAATATCACAGGCCGAAGATGTTGTACTGTCCTGTAGTGTTTTATGTTCCACATTCTATTTATGAAGCTGATAAAGAATGAAACTTAGCAGATCACCCGGCGTGATCTAGGCACTGAACTCGCACATGTCAAAAAGTCAAATAAATTCTTCTCGGGCTTCCAACTGGGTACAGATACTGATTATAACCAGTGTTTCGATGACAAACTCTGCCATCTTCTCAGGTATAATGCCTGGGCATCTCCAGTCTGGCCTGTGGTTCATCCCTCCTGATCAGTTAGTCCTCATCCAATCAGTTTCCACTCTCCCACCTTGTTTACAATCGAATTCCAGTTCTTACTCAGAGCCAGACCTTCATCTTTGTTAAAATTCTTTTCCTCTAGTTTTATTTCAATGGCTTCCTTTACCAGATGGTCCCGAAAGCCATTGGCACAGCACAATAGTTTTGTGCCATTGAAGTCAATCCTATGGCTATTGAGAAAGTCGTGTTCTGCTACCACCGATTTCTCTGGATAACCCAAACAGATATATATTTCCCATGCTCCTTGATGCAGGTTTCCACTATACTCTTCTCCACATTCACAGGGAATCTTGTAAATGCCAGCCAACCTGATTCCCAGATCATCTTTGACCCACATAAACTGTGACTTGAGCTTCCTTATTGGTTTGTGGGTGGTATTAATCTGGTATTTCTTCAGGATCCTGGTGATCCTTCTAGAAACCGTGGAAATATAGGGAAGACAGGTGGTAGTGGCAGGTTCCTTCTTGTTGTTAGGCCTCCTAGTTTTTCTGTCAGCTCTTTTAAGAGCCCGATTGATTCCCTTCAGCTCGTAGCCATTCTGTAGGAGTGTCACTTGTAATCGATACCTGCTCCTGGCTAGAAGCCCGAGAAGATTTTATTTATCACATACGCCAGGAAAGCACTAGATCTTTCTTCACATGACAAAGTCATTCACATGCCCAGGTATCTGGAAACTGGTGTCTAAATTCAGAAAGCCACACTCACATACCTTGTAAACATCATACTGGACACCTCTTTCAGTATCTCAGTGGGAGAGTCTGCCACTGGGACTTCTCAACATAAAATACAGACCCAATAGGGTCTCATGACACCTCATCTGATTAACCCCTCGTGACCTCTCTCAGTTCAAGTTGAATACAGTAGAGGCACTGAAGTAGCAAGGGCACGGAATCTACTCTTAGGTTGGGGCTTCAGTGTCAGTTACAAATCAGGGCTTGGTCGCACCACCATGCACTCAGTTGGCTGAGGTCTAAAGACCACATCTGTCAGATAGGGTCCATCAAGCCAACAAAAGGGACGAACCTCCATGGCAACGTCCTCACCATTCTGTCAGTGGCAGAGGCACCCTCTTGTGACAGCGTTGGGAGGAGTGCACAATCTATGTGGAGGAAGAGCCTTCAGGAGACACTGAGGCCACCTTTCCGAGTCAGATTTATCATCACTGGCGTATGTCGTGATATCTGTTGCTCTTCAGTCCAATACATAAAGTATACAATGGAATACAATAAGCACGTGTTAACTAAGCAGCGCAAAGTGAGAGCAAAAAAAAAGTGAGGTAGTTTTCATTGTCTATTCATCAATCTGATGGCGGAGGGAAAGAAGCTGTTTCTAAAGTGGTGAGTATGTGTCTTCAGGCTCCTGTACCTTCTCTCTGATGGTAGTAATGAGAAGAGGGCATGTCCTGGGTGATGGGGGTCTTTAACGGTGGATGCTGCCTTTTTGAGGCATCGCCTTTTGAAGATGTCCTCAGTGGGAGGAGACTAGTGCCCATGATGGAGCTGGCTGAATTTATGACACTCTGGAGCTTTTTATGACCCTGTGCCTACAAACCAGAGAGTGAGGAAACTAGTTAGAATGCTCTCCACGGTAGAAATCTGCTAGAGTCTTTGGTGACTCCTTAGGAAAAATAGACGCTGGCATGCCTTCTTCATAAGTGCAACGTGCTGGGCCCAGGGTTGCAGTATATGCCATTGATTGATTGGTTGTTCATCAGATCTGACAAAGATGGGTGGATTTGTACAGTTCTTCTGCTGTGCATTCGAAGATGCCTGTTGAGACCATGTTGTGAGTGACATGAACGTCCACAATAAGGACCTGGGAGCTGCCTTGGATCTAGTCATGAAGCCACTGCTTTGGCTTTCCTTCATTGTCTGGCAGCAACTAGCCCTGCTTGGTGCCTCTCCTCTTGGTTGTGAGTGATTCTAACCAAGGCACGCAAACCATTCTGATGTAGTGCACGCTGCTCCAGCTGTTTGGGAACATGTTTACTCTGTGCAATATTAGCCTTCGTTTTTTTTTTAACCATTTACAAGGCCAGCCTCAGTTCCTCAAGGCAGGTCTATCATCGTGCTAAATTCTTCAATACGGATGCTGCTTTTTTTTTGTGCTGCCACAAGAAAGCAGCAGCTGTCATTGGGGACCTCCACCAACTAGGCCATGCTCTCTTCTTGCTGCTGCCAGTAGGAAGGAGTACAGGAGGTCCCACACCACCAGGGTCAGGAACAGTCAGTACCCTTCAACCATCAGGCTCCTGAACCAGTGTGGATAACTTCACTCACCTCAACACTGAAGTGATTCTACCACCTACAGACTTACTTTCAAGGACCCTACAACTGATGTTTTCTATATTATTTATTTATATGTTTGTTTGTTTGTTTATTTATTATTTGCACAGTTCTTTTTTTGCATATTGGTTGTTTGTCATACATTCTGTGTAGTTTTTCATTGACTGCATTTTATTTCTTTGTTCTATAATGAATGCCTCCAAGAAAGTGAACTGAAAAGTTGAATATATGGTGGTGTGTAGGTACTTTGATAATAAATTTACTTTGAATTTGGAACTATGAAACCTGATAGACTCATAACAGATCTAGGAGCTCAAAACTGAGCATTTCTGAAGCACTATACGAGGGGTGATTGATAAGTTTGTGGCCTAAGGCAGAAGGAGATGCGTTATTAACTTCAAATTTTCTGCATTTTCACTCAAAGAGTTGAACTGCACGTGCATGTAACGAGATCTTCTACCTTAGGCCACAAACTTATCAATCACCGCTCGTAAATCATTAGCTGAAGCGGTAGTATACACTAGTACGAACTTCTGCTTTATAGCCCAATATATTCCTCCTCCAAATGAGAGTGAGACATTAGCACAGTAGTTAGTGTTGCTACCTCACAACTTCATGGACCCAAGTTTAAATCTGACCTTGAAAGCTCTGTGCGTGGGGCTTGCACATTCTCCTTGTGATTATGTGGGCTTTGTGCTGAGCAGCCCAACTTTACTCTCATCCCAACAATGTGCCCTCCAAACCCGGTCCCTTTTTTATTTTGTTTCATCTTATTCAGAGGTACAGCATGGTAACAAGCCCCTTCTGATCCAAGGAGCCAATGCCACCCCAAGATGCTCATGTCACCAATTAACCTACTAACCTGCACATCTTTTTGTGGGAGGAAACCGGAGAACCTGGAGTAACCCACGTGGTCACAGGGAGAACGTACAAACTCCTTACAGACAGCAGTGGGAAGAAAGTACAGGAATAAAATAAAAGAGAATAGTGATGAGAGGAAAAGCCCTTTGTTATGACAATGTAGCTGGAATTCGCTAGGTTCTACCAGCTGACATTGTGGAGGCTGGCTCTATTTTGGCCTTCAGGATGGAATGGATAAATATATGGTGAAGAAAAAGTTGCAAAGATACAGAGATAATATCGATGAGCTGCTATAGTAGAGAGACAGCACATTCATGATGGATGAAATTTCATTCTTTGCACCGTAAATCTAGTTTGATTCCACATGAACTTCGTCATTCACTGCACTGTTGGGGTCCAGCATGAGAACAGTAACTGGATTCATTCACAGCCATGTTCATCTTGAAGTGTTGAGTGGCTGATCTTTCCCATGAGATCCCACCAACACAGAAAATTGTCTTCAGCTGATTTGATTCACTGCACAAAATATCAAAAATAGCGTTTGACACAGCAATGCCATGGGAGCAAACAAACTAATGCTATGCATGCAAACAAAAGGAAATTTGCAGATGCTGTAAATCCAAAGCAACACCCATAAAATGCTGGAGGAACTCAGCAGGCCAGGTGGCATCTATGGAAACAGTTAATGTTTCAGGCCGAGATCCATCATCAGGAAGGACCTAGATTGTACTTTTCCTGTTCAACACCATCATTCCTTCAGTACTAATCAATAAGCTTCAAAACCTGGGCCTCTGTACCTTCCTCTGCAACTGGATCCTTGACATCTTCTTTGCAAGTCCAGAAACAACAACTCCTCCTCACTGACCGTCAATACAGGGGCACTTCAAGGATGCATGCTTAGCCCATTGTTCTACTCACTCCACACCCATGACTATGTGTATAAGCAAAGCACAAACACCATCTATAAAGTCACTGATGGCACCACTGTTGTTTGTAGGATCTCAGATGATGATGAGGAAATATGAGATAGATCGACTGGTTGAGTGCTTTCACTATAACGATCTTGTACTCAACATCATTAAGACCAAGAAATCAATTGTGGAATTCAGGAAGGGGAAATCAACAGAATACAGACCAATCCTCATCGAGGGATCAGCAGTGGAAAGGGCGAGCAGTTTCAATTTCCTGGGTTTCAACATCTCTGAAGATCTATCCTGGTCCCAACATGTTGATGCAATTACAAAGAAGGCACAACAGTGGCTATAATTCATTAGGAGTTTGGAGAGATTTGGTATGTTACCAAAGATTCTAGCATATTTCTACAGATGTAACTTGGAGACGTTTCTAACTTTTATCACCATATTGCATGGAGGGAACCAATGCACAGGATAGGAAAAAGTTGCAGAGGGTTGTAAACTCAGCCGGCTGCATCATGGGCCTTAGCCTCCCCAGAGTTAGGTGATGCCTCAAAAAGGTGGCATCCATCTTCATGGACACCCAACACTCAGGACATGATCTCCTCTCATTGCTACCATCAGGGAGGAGGTACAGAAGCTTGAGGACACACATTCAACATTTTAGGAACAGCTTCTTTTTCTCTACCATCAGATTTCTGAATGGACTATTAACTCAAGAACACTACTTCATTATTCCTTTGAAATATTATTAAAAAGTATTCCTACAAAATATTTTATATTTTTATTGTAATTTATATATTTTATGTGTTGTGCGTTTCAGAGATGCTCTTCTACACATCACTATTGTAATTTGAGTTACTGTCTCTTCCTGTCAGTTTGAACCAGTCTGACCATTCTCCTCTTACCTCTCATCAACAAGGACTTTTCACCCACAGAACTGCCATTCATTGAATGTTTTTTGTTTAGAAACATAGAAAACCTACAGCACAATACAGGCCCTTCGGACAACAAAGCTGTGCCGAAAATGTCCTTACCTTAGAAATTACCTAGGGATACCCATAGCCCTCTATTTTTCGAAATTTCCCGTACCTACCCGGAAGTCTCTAAAGAGAGCCTATTGTATCCGCCTCCACCACCATCGCCGACAGTCCACACACTCACCATTCTCTGCGTAAAAAAATTACCCCTGATATTTCCTCTGTACCTACATCAAAACAGCTTAAAACTGTGCCCTCTTGTACTAGCCGTTTCAGCCCTGGGGAAAAAGCTATCCATACAAGCAATGCCTCTCGTCATCTTGTACATCTGTATCAGGTCACCTCTCATCCTCCGTCGCTCCAAGGAGAAAAGGCCAAGATCACTCAATCTATTCTCATAAGGCATGCTCCCCAATCCTGGCAACATCCTTGTAAATCTCCTCTGCACCCTTTCGATGGTTTCCACATCTTTCCTGTAGTGAGTAGTCTACCTGTAGTCTACCTGCTGAAACATGTCTATGCCCACCTAGACAAGCCGGTGAGCACTGTAAGGGTCATATTTTGTGACTTCTCCAGTGCGTTCAACACCATCTGCCCTGCTCTGCTGGGTGAGAAGCTGACAGTGATGCAAGTGGATGCTTCCCTGGTGTCATGGATTATTGATTACCTGACTGGCAGACCACAGTACATGCGCTTGCAACACTGTGTGTCAGACAGAGTGATCAGCAGCACTGGGGCTCCACAGGGGACTGTCCTGTCTCCCTTTCTCTTCACCATCTACACCTCGGACTTCAGTTACAACACAGAGTCTTGCCATCTTCAGAAGTTTTCTGATGACTCGGCCATAGTTAGATGCATCAGCAAGGGAGATGAGGCTGAGTACAGGGCTACAATGGGAAACTTTGTCACATGGTGTGAGCAGAATCATCTGCAGCTTAATGTGAAAAAGACTAAGGAGCTGGTGGTGGACCTGAGGAGGGCTAAGGCACCGGTGACCCCTGTTTCCATCCAAGGGGTCAGTGTGGACATGGTGGAGGATTACAGATACCTGGGGATACAAATTGACAATAAACTGGACTGGTCAAAGAACACTGAGGCTGTCTACAAGAAGGGTCAGAGCTGTCTCTATTTCCTGAGGAGACTGAGGTCCTTTAACATCTGTTGGACGATGCTGAGGATGTTCTACAAGTCTATGGTGGCCAGTGCTATCATGTTTGCTGTTGTGTGCTGGGGCAGCAGGCTGAGGGTAGCAGACACCAACAGAATCAACAAACTCATCCGTAAGGCCAGTGATGTTGTGGGGGTGGAACTGGACTTTCTGACAGTGGTGTCTGAAAAGAGGATGCTGTCCAAGTTGCATGCCAACTTGGACAATGTCTCCCATCCACTTCATAATGTACTGGTTAGGCACAGGAGTTCATTCAGCCAGAGACTCATTCCACTGAGATGTAACACTGAGCGTCATAGGAAGTGATTCCTGCCTGTGGCCATCAAACTTTACAACTCCTCCCTCAGAGTGTCAGACACCCTGAGCCAATAGGTTGGTCCTGGACTTATTTCCACTTGGCATAATTAACTTATTATTATTAAATTATTTATGGTTTTATATTGCTACATTTCTACCCTATCCTTGGTTGGTGCGACTGTACCGAAACCCAGTTTCCCTCAGGATCAATAAAGTATGTCTGTCTGTCTGTCTGTGAGGTGACCAGAACTGAGCACAGTACTCCAAGCGGAGTCTGACCAGGGTCTTATGTAGCTGTAACAGAATCAGAATCAGAATCAGGTTTATTATCACCGGCATGTGACATGAAATTTGTTAACTTAGCAGCAGCAGTTCAATGTAATACATAATCTAGCAGAGAGAGAGAAAAACATAATAAACAAACAAGTAAATCAATTACATATATTGAATAGATTTACCTCCTGGCTCCTAAAAGTAATCCCACAGTTGATGAAGGCCAATACACCATATGCCTTCTTAACCACAGATCAACCTGCGCAGCTACTTTGAGTGTCCTATGGACTTGGACCCCAAGATCCCTCTGATCCTCCACACTGCCAAGAGTCTTACCATTAGTACTGTATTCTGCCATCATATTTGACCTACCAAAATGAACCACTTCACACTTAACTGGGGCTGAACTCCAACTGCCACTTCTCAGCCCAGTTTTGCATCCTATCAATGTCCCACTGTAACCTCCGATAGCCCTCCACACTATCCACAACACCTCCAACCTTTATGTCTTCAGCAAATTTACTAGCCCATCTATCCACTTCCTCATCCAGGTCATTTATAAAAATCACAAAGAGTAAGGGTCCTAGAACAGATCCCTGAGGCACTCCACTGGTCACCAAACTCCCTGCAGAATATGACCCGTCTACAACCACTCTTTGCCCTCTGTGGGCAAGCCAGTTCTGGATCCACAAAGCAATGTCCCCCTGGATCCCATGCCTCCTTACTTTCTCAATAAGCTTTGCATGGGGTACCTTATCAAATGCCTTGTTGAAATCCATATACACTACATCTACTACTCTACCTTCATCAAAGTGTTTAGTCACATCTTCAAGAAATTCAATCAGGCTCGTAAGGCATGACCTGCCTTTGACAAAGCCATGCTGACTATTCCTAATCATATTATGCCTCTCCAACTGATCATAAATCCTGCCTCTCAGGATCTTCTCCATCAATTTACCAACCACCGAAGTAAGACTCACTGGTCTATAATTTCCTGGACTATCTCTACTCCCTTTCTTGAATAAGGGAACAACATCCACAAACCTCCAATCCTCCAAGACCTCTCCTGTCCCCTTTGATGATGAAAAGATCATCGCCAGAGGCTCAGCAATCTCCTCCCTCACCTCCCACAGTAGCCTGGGGTACATCTGGTCTGGTCTTGGTGACTTATCCGACTTGATGCTTTCCAAAAGCTCCAGCACATCCTCTTCTGTAATATCTATCTGCTCAAGCTTTTCAGTCCACTGTAAATCAGCCCTACAATCACCAAGATCCTTTTCCATAGTGAATACTGAAGAAAAGTATTCATTAAGTACCTCTGCTATTTCCTCCAGTTCCATACATACTTTCCCACTGTCACACTTGATAGGTCCTATTCTTTCACATCTTATCCTCTTGCTCCTCGCAGACTTGTAGAATGCCTTGGGGTTTTCCTTAATCCTGCCCACTAAGGCCTTCTCATGGCCCCTTCTGGCTCTCCTAATTTCATTCTTAAGTTCCTTCCTGCTAGCCTTATAATCTTCTCTATCAATACCTAGTTTTTTGAAGCTTTCATAAGCTCTTCTTCTCTTCTTGACTAGATTTTCAACAGCCTTTGTACACCAGGGTTCCTGTACCCTACCATCCTTTCCCCATCTCATTGGAATGTACCTCTGCAGAATGCCACGCAAATATCCCCTGAACATTTGCCACACTTCTTCCGTACATTTCCCAAGAATATCTGTTCCCAATTTATGCTTCCAAGTTCCTGCCTGAAAGCTTCATATTTCCCCTTACTCCAATTGAACACTTTCCCAACTTGTCTGTTCCTATCTCTCTCCAATGCTATGGTAAAGGAGATAGAATTGTGATCACTATCTCCAAAATGCTCTCCCACTGAGAGATCTAACACCTGACCAGGTTCATTTCCCAGTACCAGATCAAGTACAGCCTCTCCTCTTGTAGGCTTTTCTACATATTGTGTCAGGAAACCTTCCTGAACACACCTAACAAACTCCATCCCATCTAAACCCCTTGCTCTAGGGACATGCCGATCGAGTTATTGACCCCTTCCTGTCCCTAACTTCCACCCACAGAGACTCAGTAGATAATCCCTCCATAACTTCCTCCTTTCCTGCAGCAATGACACTATCTCTGATCAACAGTGCTATGCCCCCACCTCATTTGCCTCCCTCCCTCCCTGTCCTTTCTGAAACATCTAAAGCCTGGCACTCGAAGTAATGGTTCCTGCCCCTGAGCCATCCAAGTCTCTGTAATGACCACAACATCATAGCTCCAAGTACTGTATCATGCTCTAAACTCATCCGCTTTGTTCATAATACTCCTTGCATTAAAATAGACACATCTCAAACCATCGGTCTGAGCGCATCCCTTCTCTACCACCTACCTGTCCCCCTTCTCAAACTGTCTCCAAGCTTTCTCTATTGAGCCAACTGCCTCTTCCTCCATCTCTTCAATTCGGTTCCCACTCCCCAGCAATTCTAGTTTAAAATCTCCCCAATAGCCTTTGCAAACCTCCCTGCCAGGATATTGGCCCCCGGGATTCAAGTGCAACCCATCCTTTTTGTACAGGTCACACATGCCCCAAAAGAGGTCCCAGTGATCCAGAAATCTGAACCCCTACTCCCTTCTCCAATCCCTCAGCCACGCATTTACCCTCCACCTCATTTTATTTCTATACTCACCGACACATGGCACAGACAGTAATCCCGAGATTACTACATTTATGGTTCTGTTTCTCAACTTCCTTCTTAACTCCCTGTAGTCTGTTTTCAGGACGTCGTCCCTTTTTCTACCTATGTTATTGGTACCAATATGTACCACGGCCTCTGGCTGTCCTCCTTCCCACTTCAGGATATCGTGGACGCGATCAGAAACATCCCGGACACTGGCACCTGGGAGGCAAATTACCCTGGCACTATTCTCCAGAAATCCCAGAGACTGTTGTGCATGGAAATCCTTGGATTTAAGACTGTTGGACCATAAGATATAGGAGCAGAATTAGGCCATTTGATTCATCAAGTCTGCTCTGTCATTTCATCATGGCTGATCCAATTTTCCTCTCAGCCCAAATCTCCTGCTTCCTCCCCCCGTATCCCTTCATGCCCTGACCAATCAAGAATCTATCAACATCTACCTTTATACATAAATACCTGGCCTCCACAGCTGCCTGTGGCAAAGAATTCCACAGATTAACTACTCTCTGGCTAAAGAAGTTCTTCCTCATTGCCATTCTAAAAGGGCACACCTCTGTTCTGAGACTGTGTCCTCTGACCTCCCACCAGAGGAAACATGCTCTTCACATCCACTCTATCAAGACCTTTCACCATTTGTTGGGTTTAAGTGACTTTAACTGCAGAATGATTATTGGTGCCAGATAGGGTAGTTTGAGTTTCTCAGACACTGCAGATCTATTTGACAAGGTGCTACACACGAGACTGCTTAACAATCTACGAGCCCATGGTATTACAGGAAAGATTCTACCATCTATAAAACAGTGGCTGATTGGCAAGAAGCAATCTTCTGAATTCCAGTGAATATAGACCCAGAGCCATCAACCTCTCTTCAAATGACAAGCCATTCAATCCTGGAATCATATTTGTGAGCCTCCTTTGAACCCTCTCCAGTTTCAGCACATACTTTCTAAGGGGCCCAAAACAGCTCACAATACTCCAAGTGAGGCCTCACCAGTGCTTTATGAAGTCTCTACATTACATCTTAGCTTGTATATTCTCGTTCTCTTGAAATGAATGCTAACCTCTCATTTACTTTCCTCACCATAGACTCAAGCTGTAAATTAACCTTTAGGGAATCCTGCATGAGGACTCCCAAATCTCCTTGCACCTCAGGTTTTTGCATTTTCTCTCCACTCAGATAATAGTCAACCCTTTCATTTCTTCTACCAAAGTGCATGACCATACACTCCATAGCACTGTGTTCTATCTGCCACTTCCCCACCATCAGATGTCTGAATGGACTATTAACTCATGAACACTACTTCATTATTCCTTTGAAATATTATTAAAATTATTTCTACAAAATATTCTCATTTTCCTAATCTAAGTCTTCTGTAGCCTCCCTACTTCCTCAAAACTACCTGCCCATAAATCTATCTTCATATCATCCACAAACTTTGCAACAAAGCCATCAATTCCACCATCCAAATCATTGACATATTATGTAAAAAGAATCAGTCCCAACACAGACCCCTGTGGAAAACCACTAGTCACCGGCAGCCAGCCAGAAAAGGCTCGCTTTATTCCCACTCTTTGCCGCCTGCCAATCAGCCACTGCTTTATCCATGCTAGAATCTTTCCTGTAATACCATGGGCTCGTAGCTTATTTAGCAGCCTCATGTAGACACCTTGTCAAAGAGGTCTGCAGTTTCCGAGAAACTCAAACTACCCCATCTGGCCCCCAACAATCATTCCACAATTAAAGTCACTTGGATCACATTCCTTCCCTATTCTGCTGTCTGGTCTGAACCACAACTGAACCTCTTGACCACATGTGCATACTTATAAGCATTGAGTTGCTGCCACATGGTTGACTGATAAGATATTTGCATTATTGAGAAGGAGTACTATTCACCTAATAAAGTGGCCTCTAAGTGTGTGTCTATGATAATAAACCTGATTCTGATTTGGATTCTGTACAGGATAAAAATGGCCCATTTTTTGGAGTAGATGTCAAAATTCTGGTTATAGTAAAACAGCTTAGCTAGGGTCCTTAGCAGCACACAAACCTTATATTTGTAGCTGGTACTGCTATAGATGTGCTTCTGAACTGATGGAGATGGAAATTCCATGTTGCAAAACCACAAAGTACACTGCAGATGCTGGGGTCAAAGCAACACGCACAACACTCTGGAGGAACTCAGCAGGTCAGGCAGCATCCGTGGAAACAAACAGTCAACGTTTCGGGCTGAGACCCTTCGTCAGGACTGAAGAGGGAGGGAGCAGGAGCCCTATAAAGAAGGTGGGGTAGGGGGGGAAGGTGCAGGTGAAAAACCAATCAGAGGAAAGATCAAGGGGTGGGGGAGGGGAAGCAGAGAAGGGATAGGCAGGAAAGGTGAAGAAGGAATGTAAGGGGAAAGCACTAAGGGTAGTAGGAGGCAGAATCATGAGAGAGGTGATAGGTAGCTGGAGGAGGAGGCAGAGTGTAAATGGAATGGGGGAAGGGAGCGGGAGGGACTTACTGGAAGTTGGAGAATTCGATGTTCATACCAAGGGGCTGGAGACTACCCAGACAGTATATGAGGTGTTGCTCCTCCAACCTAAGTTTGGCCTCATCATGGCAGTAGAGGAGACCATGTATGGACATATCCGAATGGGAATGTGAAGCAGAGTTGAAGTGGGTGGCAACCGGGAGATCCTGACTGTTGTGGCTGACGGAGCGGAGGTGTTCGACGAAGCGGTCCCTCAATCTGCATCGGGTCTCACCGATGTAGAGGAGGTCGCACCAGGTGACCCAGATGCAATAGATTGCCCCAACAGACTCACAAGTGAAGTGTTGCCTCACCTGGAAAATGTTGCAAAACCAGTTGTGAGTGTGCTTGCCCTGTAGAAATGAGCTGCAGCGGTTCCTTCTTCTGAATGACCACTTCCACAGTGCTTGAATGCTTGAAACAGCAGTGAGCAAAATAGTTTAGAATTGCCATACTGTTTATTACTTACCAATTACCAGTGACAGAAATCACTGTTTTTTTTTAACATAAACATGAAAGTGACACCACCTAAAGTCTGTTCACTCAAAGCACACTGCAGTGTCTAATGGTCACATGACTGACTCTGTTTAGAAAATGTTCAGCAACAGTCTCCTGACCCAATTAAGTGGCGTGTTGTCCCAAATAAGCGCAAGAATTTTCAGCTATTTTCTCAGTTAGTTTTTGTTCTTTAGGAGTTGACCCAAATAAGTGACCGCCTCGATTATCCAATGACCCAATTAACCATAATCAATTGTATCAGCTCTATTTGTCACAAATACATCAAAATATACAGTAAAATGCATCATTTGCATCGAGTCAGATCAGCGCGATTGTTCTGAGTAGCCTGCAAGTGCCTCCACACTTCTGGTGCCAACATAGCATGCCCACATCCCAGTGACCCTAACTCGTCTGCCGTTGGACTACGGGAGGAAGCTGAAGCTCACTTGGCCTTCTTCCTTGTTGCGTTTCACCAAAGTACTTTGGCACTTTCGGAGGGTTTGATGTTTAATGACCTGATTTGGCAGTGGGTGGGAAATAAATATTTTCCAGGATACCGAGGAGAGTCAGTGGAGATTCCTCAAAAGGTATCACAATTTTTTTTTATTTTAGTCCTTTTTTAGGCTTTGGGTTTGATAGCTCAATATAGAATCATGCAGAATTGAAATAGGCTCCACAACCCACTGTCGGTTTTCCATCGTATCCACCAACGACAGGAGACCCGTGTGGGAGAGTTTTTAAAGTGGAAAAGCCATTGCACTGGGGCAGATCCACTCTTCTGACCCTGGAATTCTGGGTCCTGTGATGCAAGTTGACATGACAACTGAGGTCTTCCTTGGTTCCAGTGGATGACCGTGACTTCATCTGTGCCTTGTCATGTCCTTCACTTTCCATGAAGCATTGCACAACTGCCTTCCTGGCCGTTAGATCTCACTGTTAAATTCATCTCCCTCGTGCACTGGAGCAGACCTCACCTGGTATCTCACCGGGTTATGAGGCCAGTCAGCTTCTCCTCACTGGTTTAACCCTCCAGTTGAAGAGGTGTGCTAAGGTGTGGCCACTGTTGCATGCAAACAGCTACTTGGAGTCACAGGTGAGAGCTAAGAGTCTGATAGGGATCTGCCCCAGAATGAACATGACAACCTCCTTCGCCAGAGGTGCTTCTCCTTCCTGGACACCCGATACACCCCTCAACCCATTGAGCCCATGCTAACTATCAGACACCCATTAAAACTAAACCCATTTTACTTTCCCCAGCCCCAAGTCCTCAGCCTCCATCCCCAGCCTCCATCCCCAGTCTCCATCCCCAGTCTCCAGTCCCCAGTCCCCAGGCCCCAGTCCCCACTCCAGATTCCAGTCTTGTCCCCAGTCTCCAGTCTCCAATCCCCAGACTCCATCCCCAGTCTCCAGTCCCCAGTTTCCAGTCTCCAGTCCCAGTCTCCAGTCCCCAGTCCCCAGGCCCCAGTCCCCACTCCAGATTCCAGTCTTGTCCCCAGTCTCCAGTCTCCAGTCTCCAGTCTCCAGTCCCCAGGCTCCAGTCCCCAGTCCCCAGGCCCCAGTCCCCACTCCAGATTCCAGTCTTGTCCCCAGTCTCCAGTCTCCAGTCTCCAGTCCCCAGTCCCCAGGCTCCAGTCCCCAGTCCCCAGGCCCCAGTCCCCACTCCAGATTCCAGTCTTGTCCCCAGTCTCCAGTCTCCAGTTCCCAGTCTCGTCTCCAGTCTCCAGTCTTTAGCCATTGCCCTAAACCATAGCCTGACCCCGAGCTCCCTGCTCTGTCCTCTAAATCGTCCCAACAAGCTTAAAAACAACTAAGACAGAGCCACGATCTCAATTGAAACTGCTGATGTTCATGGATGGAGACCAAGGAACTCAACTGGTCTGGCAGCATTTGTGAAGGGGAATGGGAAGTTGACATTTCCAGTCCCAATAAATCAACTACCTATTTCCCTTCATAAATCCAACACCTCCATGGGTGCTTTCTGCCTACCCAGCCACATGCTTTTGGCAATTGGGAGGAAACGAGTGCACCCAGGGAAATCCAGGCAGTCAGAAACTCCACACCGACAGAGATGTGGTTCAAAACTCAGGTAGTTGGATTAGTGCAGGAAGAACTTTAGCAAATGCACCACCGTGCACGATTTGACAGCAGTCACGCTAAAGCAGAGCGCACTACCCTGAGTATATCAAATGTTGCTCATTTTAAGAAATGCCTTGGATCTTATAGGAAAAATAATTGCTTGGAGAATAAAAGAAATCAAACACAGGCTTTTTGTTGTTGTGGTTTGCTACTGCACATGTTACATCAGAAGCTGCAAATCCCTGTTATTAATAAGAATTACTGTACTTCCTCTGTCCCACAGCCAAGAGCAGACGAAGCTCCATCAGGGCTTAGTCTGACCACTGGCTTGCACTGGGCCTCTTCAAATGTCGTCATGGGAACTATTAAAGCAGTCCACCCACTTAAACGGAAGTGTCACCATCGGCACTTTCTTCAAAGCCGATTGAAGAGAAACATGATTAACTTTAATCTCTTTTTGTTCTGTTTGGGTCCTTTTTTAAAACAATATAGAAGCTGTAAATATCATCAGAGGAAGATTTTGTCTTAGAGTACAGGAGGAACATTGTTACTATCACTAGAGAGCATTCTGCACAATTAACGTCCCAGTTGTGGCTTTGAATTCAGCTCTGTCTGTCCAGGATTCATCCTCTCTCCATTATCTCTTGGTGACATCTTTAACAATCACTTTTCCCTTGGTCTCCACTAAAAATGGGGTTCCTCTTTGACCTGCATAACTGGAAATTCAACGCTATAGGAAATACAAGATTAATGGCAAGATTTTTAACAGTGCAGAGAAACAGAGGTCCATGTGCCGAGCTCCCTCAAAAATGCCACACAAGTTGGTGTGATTGTTAATAAGATGCAAAGCAACTGGGGAGCTCTTGTGCAGGATTCCCTGAAGGTTAACTTGTAGGTTGAGATGGTGGTGAGGAAGGCAAATGCAATGTTAACATTAATTTCGGGAAGTCTAGAATATAAAGCATGGATGTAATGCTGAGGCTTTATAAGACATTGGTCAGACTGCATTTGAGTATTGTGAGCAGTTTTGGGTCCATTATCTACAGAAAGAAGGGATGTGCTATGTTGGAAAGGGTTCGGAGAAGGTTGATGTGAATGATTGTGGGAACGAAAGGGCTAACTTATGAGGAGCACTTGATGGCTCTGGATCTGTGCTCGCAGGCGTTTAGAATAAAGGAGGATCTGATTGAAACCTATCAAATATTGAAGGGTCTAGATAGAGTGAACGTGGAGAGGATGTTTTCCATAGTGGCGGAGTCTAGGACCAGAGGACACAGCCTCAAAATACATATCATTCCTTTAGAACAGCGATAAGGAAGTGATAAGGTGGAATTTCTGTAGCTGGAGGGTGGTGAACCTTTGGAATTCATTGCCACAAATGGTTGTGGAGGCCGAGTCATGGGGTAAATTTAAAGCGAAGGCTGATAGTTTCTCGATTAGTAAGAGCGTCAAAGGTTATGGGGAGAAGGCAGGAGAATGAGGTTGGGAGAGGTAATAAATCAGCCATGATGGAATGGTGGGACAGATTCAATGGAGCAATACACCCAGACCTGAGACCAGACAAGGTCATTTGATTGCAAGCAATTGGTTTATTGATCATTACAGAATGTCTCCCTGGTGCTTCCCTCTCCCTTCCCCAAAAGAGAACCAAATTAGAATCAGGTTTATCATCACTCACATATGTCATGAAACTTGTTTTTTGTTGTTGCAACAGCACAGTGCAATACATAAAATTACTACAGTACTGTGCAAAAGTCTTAAGCACTCTGAATGTATATACAGTACAGTACGTGCCTGATATTTGCATCGTACTGTTTGTTTTATGGTCTTACAGTCTTATGTGTACTTCAGTGGGTGAAAAGGGCAGTTTCCATTCAATTCTAAGTCTCTATGGCTATGTGAAATCCACAGTAAAGAAATCAGCAATTAGATAAGCTGTGTGCAGTGTTCTTCAAAGCTTCAAAGGATAAGAAGTCCAAATTTAAGTCTGCACAGTGACACAATAATGAAGGTCTGTCCAATATTGCAGTGGCTGTCTCTTAAATCTTGGGATAATCCAGAGCAAGCTATGAGAAAACATCTGCAGTCCACTCCCTTTGCCTTTGGTCTTTATCTAAAATGATGTTTGCTTGATTTTGATCAGCCGCCTGAAAGCTTGTGCCCTGATATCACACTGCTTGTTGACCAACTGGATGAGGAGAAATTTCCTCCAATTAAGTATTCAGAAGAGTGCAGCCCTGGACTCACTTCCTTAGTTATCAGCTGTGCTGCTGTCTCTGGCTGCTGAACCCGATCACTTCCAATCTTAGTCTGTGATCTGACTTGAACCGAGTTTCTGATTCTTATCAACTCAACTCGTTTCCACTCCATGGATCAGGCATCACTTCCTGTAGTTCATTTTATTGTTGCTTAATCCCTCATCCATGTTTTTGTTACTTTTGTTTGCACCTATATCTACCCCCACTGGCAATCCTCCCATTTCCCCAATAACATCCTGCTGTTGTTACACCTGTGCCCCCCTCCTTTTTGAGAATCGCAAGATCGCTGTTAAGTCAGGGCAGGAGACCCAGGAAATGAGAGAGAGAGATGTTTGGAATGTCCTGGCCCCAGCGATACAAAGCCACGGAACAGGTCATTGTCTCTTGGAGACAGAATTGTGTATTGAGTACTGTGCTTTGTGGAGGCCCTCAGGCAACGTGGGCTGGTTGGGGGATGGCATCATTCCACCCTGAGTGACATCTGAGACCCCGTGAGTGGGGATAAAAGAGGGTCTGGGGAACAGCCCCTTTAGATGCACCAGAAGAAACGCTAGAACTCCTGTAACAGCGTAATAGCGAAAGCCGGTGGAAAAGCCCACGTGCGTCCTTTTCCATTTGCCTCGGAATTGGTGGGTCTTGCCATGGAAGAACGGCTTTAGCTAACATAAAGGAACAATCAGCCCCCACCGACTCTCGAAGAATTGACATCATAAAAGGAATGGGCAAGTTTAAACCCTCTCTCTTGACTCCAACCAAAGGCTGCAGCCTGCATGAACTTGAGTGACTTTTATATTTCCATCAGACAATACATTATCCCCTAGACAACGACAGAGCTATTTTTATTGATTATTATTATACCCGCGCTTTTAGATTTAGTATTGACGACGTATGTTATCTTTATGTTTGCATTGATATTAATTTTGTGTATTTCATCAATAAATACTGTTAAAAATAGTACCATCAGACTTCAATGGACCTCTCTATCTTTGCTGGTAAGTGACCCAGTTATGGGGTACATAACAATTGGGGTTCTTGTCTCGAGACTTGACACTAAATTGGGAGGCCAGTGAATCGGGCTTGTAAGTCCAAACTTGGATCTGGTTACGCGGGTAGCCAGCCGAGAAACCAGCAAAGATGGACGTGGATGAATTTATAGAAAACCCGACTCTCGAGGCGCTAGAGGCGACCACCAAATCGGACTTGATAAATCTGGCAAAAGGGCTAAACCTCGCAGGGGTGAGGTTGTCCATGAAAAAGCGGGAGGTGCGAAGGGCAATAACTCAGTGTTATATTGGGAAGAATGTGTTTGCAGCTGAGGTATTGGAAAATATCCCTGAAAAGGTACCAGCTAGTGGAACGGCTCAGTTAGAGTTGGAGAAATTAAGGTTGGAGAAATTAAGGTTGGAACATGGAATTAAGTTAAAGCAGCTGGAAGCAGCTGAGAATGAGAAAGAAAGAGCCGAGAAAGAGAAAGAAAGGGCCGACAAACAAAGGGAGCATGTGCTCCAGCTAAAGGAGTTAGAGGTGAAACGGGAGCAGGACAGGGCTGAGAAACAAAAGGAGCATGAAATTCAGTTAAAACAGCTGGAAGCAGCTGAAAAAGAGAGGGAGAGAGCTGAGAAAGAAAAGGAAAGAGCCGAGAAGGAGAGGGAGGCAGAGAAACAGAGGAAACATGACTTGGAGATGGAGAAGTTAAGGCAAGAGCGAAGAGATCAAGGGTCAGACCGAGAGGAGCGGTTTAATGTTAGTCAGGAGTTGAGGTTAGTACCTCCGTTCAAGGAGATGGATGTTGATAGTTATTTCTTGCTTTTTGAGAAGGTGGCAGTGAATCAGAAGTGGCCCAGAGATCAGTGGGTGGTACTGTTTACAAAGTGTGTTAAAAGGGAAGGCACAATGAGCATATACGGCGTTGTCCATGGAGGAGGAAGAGGCGGAGAGTTATGACAAAGTAAAAGCAGCCATTCTCCGGAGTTATGAGTTAGTACCTGAAGCGTATAGACAAAAGTTCAGAAATCTAAAGAAAGGGTGGAATCAGACGTATACAGAGTTTGCCTATGAGAAGGGTGTGCTCTTGGACTGTTGGTACACGGCAGAAATAGTGGGAGAGGATTTTTGGCGTCTCAGGGAGTTAATTCTGATTGAGGAATTTAAAGGTTGTGTTTTGGAGGAGATCCGGATGTATTTGAATGAGAAGCCGAATAAGTCCATCTCAGAATTTGCTAGGTTCGCAGATGAATATACCCTAACCCACAAGACAAAGTTTTCCTCAAATAAAAGTTCCCAGAGAGACCGTGGGAACGATAGAGAAAGCCCGTCGGCTGAGGCAGAGGTCCCGCAGGGAGCTAGCGGTAAGGTTGAGGGGGAAAGGCAAGACGGCCAGAGATTTCTGGGCTTGACCTGTTTTAATTGTGGAAAGGGGGGCATATTGCATCTAGGTGCTTTGCTCCGCGGAAAGAGACAGGAAAAGGGAAAGCTGCAGTCCCTATTGGATGTGCCATGGTAATCAGTAAATCGACAAGAGAGCCTTGGATAGACAGAGTACGAGAAGGATCTGAGACTTGTATATCAAATGGAACCATGTCTGTGAGGGAGGGAGACACACCAGTTCCTGTATGGATCTGGAGAGACACGGAGGCTAAACTATCATTGATTAGCAGTAAGGTACTAGATTTTCGTCGCAAGACGGGAATGGTAGCTGTGAAAGGAATAGGAAAAGGGACAGAAATGGTGCCCTTGCATAGGATCATTATGGATTGTGAGCTGGTATCTGGACCAATTGAAATAGGGGTGCTATCAGAATTCCCGAGAACTGACGCAGACGTCCTTCTTGGTAACGATTTAGCCGGTGGTAAGGTTTGGTCAGCAATGATGCTGATGAGCCAGCCTGTGAGTGTTGAGGTCCCGCCCCTAGATTCCAAGATCTATCCCGCATGCGCTGTCACTCGCAGCATGTCGAGAAAGGCAGCTGAGAACGAGATCAGTTTAAATCAGGCCAGTATCGATTTGGCCGAGACGTTTTTACTGACCCTGTACCAAGGAGGTGGGGGAACGGAGAATAGGAAAGTGAAAGAGAGTAAGGGAGAGGAGGTAGACCTTCCCTTAGCGAGGAGAAAAGTTCTAGGGGCACGAAATAAAGATGAGAAACAGATAGAGCTGTTAAAAGGTCCAGAGTTGGACATGGATGATCTGTCTGGTTTGGCAGAACTGTTTGAAGAAGTTGAAAATTCTAAAGGTGTTCTCGATAATGAAATGAGGGCAGCCCTGGATGAAAAGGGTGCCCTTACCTTGAAGAAGTCTGCTGGGTTGGCAGATGAGGTTGTTTCAGCCCGTGGGGTCGAGTTTACTCCGGAAAGGAGTTGCCCAGAGAGTAGCTGGGAGAATCAGGGGAATTTAGAATTTGGACCAGGTATGGGTATTGAAAGCCTGGAAGAGGCAAATGTCCCGTTTGACTGTGTCCAAGATGTGGATGCACATGGTACTGAACCTAGTAATGGAGCTCAGAAAAAGTCTGAGGTATTTGATTCAGTTGAAAAGGAATGCAGTCCTTGTGGATCAGATGGACTTGGTTCAGTGAAGAAAGGGTTAACCTTGGTAACAGTGGGAAGTGAGAGTTCCCAGGTGTTTGTGCTCGAAGGTGTGTTAAAAGTTAGTGAGGAGATCAAAGGTGGTGAGATGAATATTATTATTGAAGGAAAGGGAAATATGTAGTTCCCAAATTGAATGAAGAAAATTTAAAGGCTGGACTGATATCAGAAGCAACAACCAGGCTACAGCGACAATGGCTTGGTACCACAAAGCCTGCGAACCAATTACAGGTTGAGTTGGAAGGTAACGGGGCCCCACACGCTATTATTATTCCAGAGTGTGGTGCGAAAAGGCAGAATTTGAAATGCTGTTTGAATAAAGAGTTTAAACTGAAAACTAATAGCCTGAAGGGTCCCGAAGAGAAAAGTTAATTTGCGTAAAATTAAAGAATTGGGTGGAAATTCAGAAGATGGTCTAAGTTTGGAACACATTATTGATAAAATAACTCCTACGGAAGGAGCGGACGAAAGCCTATTTCGCCAGGGTGCACAAGCTCCCCATGTGGGAATTAACCGGAAAAGAGGCGAAGGTTAATGGGGACGCCATTTTTAAATAGCAGAAGCCGGTTTTAAGGGATTTTGACAAAGCATGTGAATAATAAAAGTCAACCCCCATGGAAGCCTGCCTGTTAAGTTTGAAAGCAACATAAAGATTAGTATTTGCATGAATTTTTGTAGTATACCCGTAAGCTAAGATCACAACTCTTTAGTTTTGTTTGCTAAAGAAAAATAAGACCTTAAAAATAGGTGGTTATTAAATTGGAGTCTGATGCTACAAGACTTTAGTAAGGTACAAGATGTTAAGATATTAAAGGAAGTGACAATGCAATCGGTAACCATCTAGATACTGAATTAAATGTATAACTGTATTACTCTGTAAAAAAAAACTTTTGTATGGTGTTAGATTCTAAAATCCTGTAAAACTCTGTATTACTTCGTTTTTTTCCGATGGTAAAAAACGCGTTGAAGAAAAGGGGTGTTACACCTGTGCCCCCCCTCATTTTTGAGAATCGCAAGATCGCTATTAAGTCGGGGCAGGAGACCCAGGAAATGAGAGCGAGACGTTTGGAATGTCCTGGCCCCAGCGATACAAAGCCACGGAAAAGGTCATTGTCTCTTGGAGACGGAATTGTGTATTGAGTACTGTGCTTTGTGGAGGCCCTCAGGCAACGTGGGCTGGTTGGGGGATGGCATCATTCCACCCCGAGTGACATCTGAGACCCCGTGAGTGGGGATAAAAGAGGGTCTGGGGAACAGCCCCTTCAGACACACCAGAAGAAACACTAGAACTCCTGTAACAGCGTAATAGTGAAAGCCGGTGGAAAAGCCCACGTGCATCCTTTTCCATTTGCCTCAGAATTGGTGGGTCTTGCCACGGAAGAACGGCTTTAGCTAACAACAAAGGAACAATTAGCCCCCACCGACTTCTCGAAGGGTTGACATCATAAAAGGAATGGGCAAGTTTAAACCCTCTCTCTTGACTCCAACCAAAGGCTGCAGCCTGCAGCTTGAATGAACTTGAGTGACTTTTATATTTCCATCGGACAATACATTAACCCCTAGACAACGATAGAGCTATTTCTTATTGATTATTATTATGCCCGCGCTTTTAGATTTAGTATTGACGACTTATATTATCTGTATGTTTGCATTGATATTAATTTTGTGTATTTCATCAATAAATACTGTTAAAAATAGTACCATCAGACTTCAACGGACCTCTCTATCTTTGCTGGTAAGTGACCCAGTTACGGGGTACGTAACACTGTCCATACCCTAAACTCTGCTGTACTCTCAGTCTAGTGGCACTCTGATTCTGCTCATCATGTCCGAAGTCCCCCATGATTTCATCTCTCCTTATGACCGTGACCTCTCCCAGACCCATATCCTGCCAAGGCTTCACCGCTCATCCAATTCTAGCACCTTGTGCATTCTCAGTTTAATCCCACCACCAGACTTTCTGATTTTCCCCTTTAAGACATGATATTCCTGAAAGGGGCATTTAAGAAACTCTTAGACAGGCACAAGGATGATAGAAAAATGGAGGGCAATGTAAAAGAGAAGGGTTAGATTGATCTTAGAGCAGGCTAAAAGTTCGGCACAACATTGTGGACTAAAGGAACTGTACTGTGCTGTAATGTTCTATGTTCTGTATTTTAGAAATAATCAATAACTGGTTCTATGTTATAGCAATTCAAATACTTCTTAAATGTTGTGTCTATTTCTGCTGTCACCACCACTCGGGTTCCGGATTCCAGTCACCTTCTGAAAGAAAGTGTTCTTCCTTAGATTTTTTACAGACCCCTTATCTCTTACTGCAAACTTTTAGCTTTAGTTAACTCTTCTACAGGAAAAGATTTTCTACTGCAGGGGTATTTATGCCCCACACTCCATCAGTTCCTCTGCAGACTCTCCTAACCCGAGGAATTGGAGTTAAGGCCCAGCAGCAGCCTGCAGTCACACCTTAGAACAATTTATTGGATACTGCATGAGAAATGAAGTCAATATCCTCTCACTTAAACAGCTGTTTCTGACGAAACTGTATGTATTCAATAAATTTCCTTATTTCATATTCTATCCAACACCAAAAATGTTACTTACACTGGATGTGTCTCCAAATATTGGCCCTGACATCTGAGTTTTGGCAATAACTATCAGATATTTTCATGCGACATGCTTACAACATAAAATATTTTTCTGAAAGAAAAATTGCAAGCTATTGAAGTTATATTCCAGCAGTCGGTGGTATAGTGGCATCCACACTGGACTTCGAGGTGAGTGGTCCTGGGTTCGAATCCAGTTGGCTCCTTGCACACTTTCCATCTGTGCTGCATTGGGCATCGAGCTAGCAACTCGGCCTCGTTAAAAAGCAGATAAAGGCGAGGTAGCCGCCCAATGTGCCACAAGGTGTGGAAAGAAGCAACACTTGAAGTTATACAGACTTTGGAGAAGTGAATGTTGAGGTGGCATTTTTTTTTGGACAAGGTGATTGAATTCTGGATTAAGTTGCATTCCTGTACAACAGTAGCTTCTTCCAATGGTAACGTATTGACTGGTGATGTAATGAGGATACTATGCAGGGTGGATGATACTAGGAACACTTGTCATCTTGTCCCTGTGGATTCCTGACTGGATTTCTAAGTTTGATTGCCATCTACTGGCCACTTTATTTCTTTTCATTTTGCCTTTACACTGGGCATCTCACATCTTTAGACAACAGGGTCATGTTGAATTTATGCCATAGAATAGACCCGGCTAGTATATACCGTTTATTCCACATGAGCTCCTTCTACTTATGCCAACTCACTACATCCTTGTGTCTTTGTAATGTGAAGCTGTTAATTAAGATTTATTCTTAATAGAAAAACTTCACCAACTGCTGTTAGAGGCAGAGAACAAATATATTTTAGAGTGTTTATAAAGCATGAAGGAATGAGAGAAGATTCTACGTACCCTTCTCAAATTTGCAAACGTGACAATTTCTCATATTTTATGACCTAAAATGAACTTAAAGAATGGATCTTCCCTTCAGTAGCCTGCACTTCACTCCTGTGGACCATTGGAGCCCCCTAAACTAAATACTGACTCACCAGTTTAGACCAAAAGCAACTGAAGCCTAATGTATATTGAAGCTATAAGAAGGGAAAAGATGAAATATGAGGGCAAACTAGCCAATAATATGAAGCAGGATACTAAAAGTTTTTTTTTCAGTTATATAAAGAATAAAGGGGAGGTGAGAGATGATATTGGACCAATGGAAAATGATGCTGGTGAGGTAGTAATGGGGGACAAAGAAATGGCAAATGAACTTAATAAGTACTTTGCTTCGGTCTTTACTGTGGAAATCCGAGCAACTGTACTTTTTTCCGTAGTTGCTGCCTGGCCTGCTGGGTTCCTCCAGCATTTTGTGTGTGTTGTAGAAGACACCAGTTGAATGCCAGGAGTCCATGAGTGTCAGGGAGCAGGAGTGAGCACCATTGCTATTGCAAAAAAAGAAGTGCCAGACAAACCAAAAATTCTTAAGGTAGATAAGTCACCGGAACCAGGTGGACTATATCCCAGAATGCTGGGAGAGGTTGCTGAAGAGATAATGGATACATTGATCATGATTCTGGCATGGTCCTGAAGCACTGGAAAATTGCAAATTTCACTCCACTCTTTAAGAAGGGAGGAAGACAAAAGGGAAGAAATTATAGGCCAGTTACCTAATCTCAGTGGTTGGGTAAGTGTTGGAATGAGGTTTCAGGGTACTTGGAGACTAGTGATAAAATAAGTCAGTCAGCATGCTTTCTGTAAAGGGAAATCTTGCCTGCAAATCTGTTAGAATTCTTTGAGGAAGTAACAAGAAGGGTGGACAAAGGAGAGATGGTGGATGTCATTTACTTAGATTTTTCAAAAGGCATTTGATAAGGTGCCTGACATGAGGCTGCTTAACAAGATAAAATCCCATGCTGTTACAGAAAAGATACTAGCATGGATAGAGGAAAGGTAACGGTGAGAAGGCAGTGATTGGGAATAAAGGAGGCCTTTTCTGGTTCGCTGCCATTGACTATTGGTGACTCAGGGGTCAGTATTACAAATGCTAATTTTCACATTGTTTGTCAATGATTTAGATAGAGGAATTGGCAATTTTGTGGCAAAGTTTGTAGATGATATGAAGATAGGTAGAGAGGTAGAAAGTGCTGAAATGTGATTGCAGCAGGACTTAGACAAATTGGAAGAATGTCCAAAAAAGTGGCAGATGGAATACAGTGTTGGGAAATGTATGATAATGCATTTTCATAAAAGGAACAACAGTGCAGAGTATTCAAACATCAAAGGTGCAAAGGGACTTAGGAGACCTCGTGCAAGACTCCCAGAAGGTTAAGTTACAGGTTAAGTCTGTGGTAAAAAAGACAAATGCAATGTTGGCATTTATTTCAAGGGGAATAGAATATAAAAGCAAGGAGATAATGCTGAATGTTTATAAGACACTAGTCAGGTAACACTTGGAGTATTGTCAACAGTTTTGGGCCCCTTACCTCAGAAACAATGCATTGTCATAGGAGAGAGGACGTTCACAAGGATGATTCCAGGAATGAAGAGGTTAATATATGAGGAGCATTTGGCAGCTTTGAGCCTGTACTCATTGGAATTTAGAAGAATTCGGGGTGATCTCATTGAAATCTACTGATTGTTGAAAGGACTGGATGTGGAGAGGATGTTTCCTGTGGTGGGGTTATCTAGAACTAGAGAGCACAGTTTCAAAATTGAGGGGTGTCCTTTAAGAACATAAATAAGGAGGAATTTTTTTTTAGCCAAAGAATGGTGAATCTGTGGAATGCTCTGCCACAGACTACGGTGGAGGCCAAGTCCGTAGGTATATTTAAGGTGGAAGTTGATAGATTCCTGATTGGTCAGGGTATCAAGGGATATGGTGAGAGGGCGGGTGTATGGGGTTGAATGGAATTCAGGATCAGCCATGATGAACTGGAGGAGCGCACTCAATGGGCCTAATTCTGCACCTATATCTTATAGTCTTATGGTAACTTCTAATACTTTCCATTGCTTTCTCACTACTTTTGTCCCTCACCTACCTCTTGCACCACCCTTTCCACATCACTCTTCACTTCTTTTACTACTTTAACCTGTTTCTCACTCTCCATATTGGGCTTCTGAACCTTGCCCCTCACCTATCCAACCACCCTTCTTTTCTCTATTCCTCCTTTGCTGCTCTTCTTCCTTCTTTTTCCTCCCTGTGTCCTCCCCTCCTTCACATTCACTCCCCTTACTGCCCTGCCCCACTATCTGCCTAACTTTATATCTTCCTTTCTTTTAATCTTCACTCCCCTTCTTTTTCACATCTCCCCCATCTTTTTAGACCCCTCCTTTCCCTCACTCCACTTATCCCTGCTTTTCACCCACCTATCCTTTTCTCCGCTTCGTCCTCATAATACCCTTCCCATTCTCCTCCTTCCACTTTTACTGTCCTCCTCCATAGCTTTCTCCTTCACATCTCCCTTTCTCTTGGCCTCTTCATATTCTCTTCCATCCTCTCCATACTTTCTCACACCCCTCCACGTATTCCTCACATTCCCTCTCTTCACCCATTCACCATCTAGCCCAACCCACTCCCTCCTTTATCCTACTTTCTTCAATTTCTCTAACCTTCCTCTATCACTCTCTTCCCAAATATTTCTACCTTTCCTCTATCAATTTCTCTCAATCAATTCCCATCTTTCCTTCTTTTATCCCCATCCCTCCTTCATTTTTATTATTTCCCCCAATTCTCTCAAACTCCCCTTTTATCTCTCTTTCCTATGGCTATTCCCTCCTTTGCTCTCCCCTTCCCCCTCCCCTGTCCATTCGCTCATCCTCATGATTCCATGCTTCATTCTATATCCCTCCTGTCATTTTTAGTCCTCTTTGTTTGCTTTCTAAATTCACCATTGTTCCCATTCCCCTTGTCCCCTTTCCCCTTTGTCCTCCTTTACCCCTTCTTTCCTCTTCATCATGTTTCTCTTCTACCTCTCTCTCTCTTCTGCTGTACACTGTTGCTCCATTTCCCTTTCCTTTTCCTCCCTCACCTTCTATCACTTTGCCACCCCGCCCCCACAATTTCAATCATTTGTCTCTTTGTGCTCTCGTCCATACGTTCCTCTTTCTCCTGCCTTGGGAGACACAAAAACATACAGTACAAATACCTCATGGCCATTAACAGCTGTTCAGAAGTTTCATCATAGCCTTTTCTGTGAAAAAAATCAAAATGATCTTTAAATAAGTTACATTTTAATTCAAGTCCAATATGTTGGATGTGTGCCTGGCAAAATCTTTCCAAGAATTGTGTGGGACGAACTGCAGTGATTCTTTCTTTGAATGATCCCTCTGGGATCCATTTTAAAAGTACCACATTTCCATTTAAACAAAGGATTAAAAGATTGTAACACTCTGCCAGCACTGTTCGACTGGCTTTTGTTCAGCATTTGTGGCATCATCCTTGATTCTTACTTTCTCTCATTCTGTTTTGTTACAATTTTAAGATCATTAACTTCCCCTAGCTGTTGTCATTCCTAAAGCTTAAAACTGCTGGCTTCCAGCATAGCTATGTATTAAGCAGCATGACTAAGTGTGTAAATAGACTGATCCATGTGGCAGGCATGGGAGGGTTGACTCTGCATTTTTAATCTGTTTCCTAATGGGTTCTTAAATGCTAACACAGTTCTTTGCAGAATGTACAGCCTAATTAACAAAAACAAGAACTCCAGCATTTAGTTAATTCTGCTGTTCTTCTCTACACAGAGCAACATGCACGTTTCACCATGTCAAACTGTTAAATAAATGTGTGATTTTACATTATTGTCACATGTACTGAGGTACAGTGAAACATAGAAAACCTACAGCACAATACAGGCCCTTCGGCCCACAAAGTTGTGCTGAACATGTTCCTACCTGAGAAATTACTGGGGTTACCCATAGCCCTATCGTATCCCCCTTCACCACCGCTGCCAGCAGCCCGTTCCATGCACTCACCATTCTCTACGTAAAAAACTTACCCCGACATCTCCCTGTACTTACTTCCAAACACCTTAAACCTGTGCCCTCCTGTGGCAGCCATTTCAGCCCCGGGAAAAAGCCTCTGACTATCCACACGATCAATGCCTCTCATCATCTTATACCCCTCTATCAGGTCACTTTTCATCCGTCGCTTCAAGGAGAGAAGGCCAAGTTCACTCAACCTGTTTTCATAAGTCGAAGCTTTGTTTTGCAAGACATCCATATGGATCATTCTGTTACAGCAGTGCATTGAGATTACAGAAGGAAATGCGATAACAGAATACAGTCTTACAGTAACAGAGGTGCAAGGCGATAAAGAGGTAGATTGTGAGATCAAGAGTCTATTTTACTGTACTAGGTTGAGTAGTCTTATGAGAGCCTGATAGAAGCTAATCCTGAGCCTGGTGGTACATGCTTTCTGACCTTTCTATTTTCTGCCCAGAGTGAGGGGGTGGGTGTGAAATTTGATTATGATGTGATGAGTCTGTGCTCATAACTCTCTGCAGTTTCTTGAGGTCCCAGGCAGAATGTTTCCAAACCAAGTTGTGAAGAATCTGGATACTTTGCTTTTTATGATGCATCAATAAAAACTGGTGAGGGTTAGAGGGGGTATTCCAGATTTCTTTAGCCTCCTGAGAAAGCAGAGGTGCTGGTCCGTTTTCTTGGCCAAGGGGTATACACGCTCCATGGGAGCTGCTGCTTTATGACCTTTGACTCGTATGAAAGAATGAGGAGGTGATAGACAGGCGGGGGTGGGGTGTTTCTCTGATGGTAAAAAATGAAATCAAGTCATTAGAAAGAAGTGACATAGAGTCAGAAGGTGTTGAGTCATTGTGGATAGAGCTAAGGAACTGCAAGGGTAAAAGGACCCTGATGGGATTTGTATACTGACCCCCAAACAGTAGTAAGGATGTGGTCTACAAGTTACAATAGGAGGTAGAGAATGCAGGCAAAAAGGACAATGTTACAATAGTCATGGGGGATTTCAATATGCAGGTAGATTGGGAAAATCAGATTGGTGCTGGATTCTAAGAGGGGGAGTTTCTAGAATGCCTGTGAGATAGCTTTTTAGAGCAGCTCATGGTTGAAACCACAAGGGGATCAATTATTCTGGATTATGTGTTGTGCAATAAATGGAATTGATTAGAGAGTAAAAGAACCCTTGGGGCAAGTGATCACAATATGATCGAATTCACCCTGAAATTTGAGAAGAAGAAACTAAAGTCAGATGCATCAGTATTACAGTGGGGTAAAGGGAATTACAGAGGCATGAGAGAGGAGTTGGCCAGAATTGATTGGGAAAGAACACTGGCAGGGATGATGGCAGAACAGCAATGGCTGGAATTTCTGGAAGCAATTGAGAAGGCACAGGATAGATACATCCCAAAGAGGGAGAAGTATATTAAAGGCAAGATGGCACAACCGTGGCTAACGAGGGAAGTCAAAGCTAACATAAAATGAGGAGGCATGTAATAGAGCAAAAAGTAGTAGGAAGTTCGAGGAATGGGAAATTTTCCATTGCTGGAAAACGATGTTGGGGTGGTAGTAATTGAGGACCAGGAAATGGCAGACAAACTGAACAAGTACTTTGCTGTACTCTTCGCTGTGGAAGACACTAGCAGTATGTTGGAAGTTCCAGAGAATCAGGGTTCAGAAGTGTGTATCGTTACCAGTACTAGGAAGAAGGTTCTTGGGAAATTGAAAGGCCTGAAGATAGATAAGTCACCTGGACCAGATAGTGTACACTCCAGGGTTCTGAAGAAGGTAGGTGAAGAGATTGTGGAGGCATTAGTAAAGATCTTTCAAGAATCACTAGTTTCTGGAATGGTTCCAGTAGACTGGAAAATTGCAAATGACACTCCAAACTTCAAGAAGCGAGAGAGATAGAAGAAAGGAAATTATAGGCCAGTTAGTCTGACCTCAGTAGGTGGGAAGATGGAGTTGATTGTTTAGGATGAGATGTCTGGGTACTTGGAGGCACATGATAGGCTGCAAAATAGGCTGTAGTCAGCATGGTTTCCTCAAGGCACAATCTTGCCTGATAAATCAGTTGGAATTCTTTGAAGAAAATTTATTATCTAGTTAATAATTCATCTATTTGCACATGTCATTTCTTAATTCAGTTTAAGATAGTACACAGGGCGCATATGTCAAAAGATAAACTAGTGCATATTTTTTCTAACATAAGCCCCACCTGTGACAGATGCAATGCCGATGGATGGCTACTGTAACTCATATGTTCTGGTCCTGTGCAAAGTTAAACAATTTTTGAAGGGATGTTTTTAGAACGTTATCAAAAGTCATAGGACTTACAACCTAACTCACTTAGGGCAATTTTTGGGATTATTCCAGAGGAAACAGGAAGTGTTCCTATTTCCTCTCAACATGTTATAGCTTTTTCAACCTTACTGGCTAGGACAGCTATCTTGCTATACTGGAAAGATTCTAATCCACCTACTGTTTTTCACTGGATCTCCTCTATTATGTCCTGCTTAAGTTTGGAGAAAATTAGAAGCCAGACATTTGACACATCTTTGAATTTTGAACAAGCCTGATGACCTTTTATTCAATATTTTCATTTGATTTAATTTTTTTTCCTCTCTTTTTTTTCTATTTTTTTAGGTAAAATTTTCTTTTTTTTGTTTTTAGTTTGTTTTGTTTTTGTCCCTCTTCATCCATAAAGGTTCAGAACTGACTAGAAGGATGTTTTCTTTTTTCTTTTTTAATTGCAACCACAAATGGACTGCCCAGTCTCGCTTTTTCTTGTTTTAGGTTAGATTAGTGGGTTTTTTTTTCTATATCAAAAATTTCCAATCCTTTTTGTTATGATTTGCCAGGAGGAGTTATGGTTTCGTGTTTATATATGACAACGTAATATTATATGATATTGATAGTATATATCCCTTTTAGTGTTTGTACATTTTTTACATTATGTGTTTGTTATAACCTCTCCTCTGATTTGTATCCTTTTTACTGGTTTAAAACCAATAAAAAAAGATTCAAAATAAAAATGGAACTCTTTGAAGAAATAACAAACAGGATAGACAAAAGAGAATCGGTAGCCATTGTGTACTTGGGTTCTCAAAAGGCCTTTGACAAGATGCCACACATGGGGCTGCTTACCAAATTAAGAGCCAAAGGAGAATTGGTTGATGCTGTGTTCATAGATTTTCACAAGGACTTTGACAAAGTGCCACACATAAAGCTGCTTAATAAGTTACGAGCCCATGGTATTACAGAAAAGACTCTAGCATGGATAAAGTAGTGGCTGATTGGCAGGATTGGCAAAGATTGGGAATAAAGGGAGCCTTTTCTGGCTGGCTGCCAGTGACTAGTGGTGTTCCACTATGGTCTGTGTTGGGACTCCTTCTGTTTACATTACATGTCAATTGTTTGGATGATGGAATTGATGGCTTTGTTGCAATGTTTGCAGATGTAAAGATAGGTGGAGGGGCAGTTAGTTTTGAGGATGTAGAGAGGCTACAGAAAGACTTAGACAGTTTGGGAGAATAGACAAAGAAATACTGTAGCAGATGGAATACAGTGTCAGAAAGTGTATGGTCATGCACTTTGGCAGTAAAAATGAAAGACTTGACTATTTTCTAAATGGAGAGAAAATATAAAAATCTGAGGCGCAAAGGGCTTTGGAGTCCTTGTGCAGGATTCCCTAAAGGATAATTTACAGGTAGAGTCTGTGGTGAGGAAGGCATATGCGATGTTAGCATTCATTTCAAGAGGACTAGAACATAAAAGAATGGATGTAATGTTGAGACTGTATAAGACACTAGTAAGGCCTCAATTTGAGTACTGTGAGCAGTTTTGGCCTCTTATCTTAGAAAGGAAATGCTGAAACTGGAGAGGGTTCAAAGGAGGTTCACAGAAGTGAATCCAGCTTGCAGTGGCTTGTCATATGAAAAGCGTTTGATGGCTCTGGGCCTGTATTCACTGGAACTCAGAAGAATGAGTGCTGAGCTCATTGAAACATATCGAATAGTGAAAGGCCTTGTTAGAGTGGATATGGAGAGGATGTTTCCTATGGTGGGAGTATAAAACCAGAGAACACAGCCTCAGAATAGAAGGGTGTCCTTTTGGAATGGAGGTGAGGAGGAATTTTTTTAGCCAAAGAGTGGTGAATCTGTGGAATTCATTGCCACAGGTGGCAATAGAGGCCAAGTCCATATGTGTACTTAAGGCAGAGGTTGATAGGTTCTTGATTGGTCAAGGCATGAATGGATATGCGGGGAAGGCAGGAGATTGGGTCTGAGAGGAAAAGTGGATCAGCCATGATGAAATGGCAGAGCAATCTTGATGGGCCAAAATGGCCTAATTCTACTCCTATACCTTATGGTCTTATGGTCTCATACTGCAGCTGGACCAGGACAAATGTTCACTTCTTGGAACCAGAAATTTCTAACCCTATTGACCTCAGCACCATTGATAGAAACAGGAACATATTCCCTGCCTCCCCTGTCTCCTCAGCTTCCAGAAGTCAATGACCAGCTCTTTTGTTTTGCTAATAATAAGGGAAGGTGTTGACATGATACCATGTCACTAGGTTCTGTATCTTCTTCTTGCTCTCTGACTCATCATTTTTTGTGATTCAATCGTTTTCCATGGTGACATCTCCAAACATGAGCAGAACCTGGCCACACAGTTGTGAATGTTTAGTGTGTGGAGTAGAGGACGCAGCCTGCGAGACACAAGTGTTGAGAATAATCGCAGTGCAGGTGTTGCTAGCCATCCTTGCTGAATAAGGTCTGTTGGTCAGGAAGTCAAGGAGACAGTTACAAAAGGAGACGTTGAGTCTCATGTCAGTGAGTTTGGAGATGAATGTGCTTGGAATCAGAGTATTGAAGGTGGAGCCGGAGCGAATAAATGATAATTAGCGCAGGTGATTTTGCTGTCCAGATACTCCAGAGATGTGTATTGAGGCAGTAAATGGATGAGGGTAACAGCAGAGTTGAGAGTAGAGCCAATGCACATTGTCCTATATTGTTCGACGTGTTCTACATTGCTCATTCTTCTCAAGAGAAAAAAAGGTTCACCATTTTGTGTAGCAGCTGAAAGGTTCCTCATAAAAATTTACAGATACTGGAAGACTGAAGTAGGAAAAGAAAATACTGATCAGTACTGACAGAGAACTGATCAGCATCAGTATTGATACAGAATACAGGTCAGGTAACACCTGGATAAAGAGGAAGAAAGGTAGCATTTCAGGTTGAAGACCTTGAAAAGAATTCTCTCAGCTCTGTCACCTCCGCTTTTATTGCCTCCTGCAGAAGAAAAATGCAGAAATAAAAACATGGCAATCTATATGTGCAGGAACATAACAAGCTGCAGAGAGTAGTGGACCCAGCTCAATACATCACAGGCACATCCCTTCCCAACATTTGTGCTATTTACATGGGTGCTGCCTCAAGGAGGTAACATCTATCATCTAAGATTCCTGGCATTCAGGACATGCCGTCTTCTTGCAACTACCATTGGGCAGAGGTGTACAAGCCTGACATCTCACACCACCAGATTCAGCAGCAGCTACTTGACTTCAGCCATTTAGCTTTTGAACCAATCTGCTCAACCTGAATCACTACCCCAGTATAGAAACATTCTGACCACTTTGATCACTTTGCATTACAACGTACTTAATATTTCTTTCTAATTGCATTTTTCTTGTAAAAGTGCATAGAATTTAAGTTAATTTATGTTTTCTTGAGGATGCTTCTTATCTGAGGCTATAAGTTTCGGATGCTGCTGTAAGTTTTTCACTGCAACTATATATTTGTGCATATAACAATGAATTCAGTTTTAAAGATGAAAGTTTAGCTTTATTTGTCATATCTACATCAAAACATACAATGAAATGTGACATTTGTGTCAAATCAACTCAGCATGATTGTGTATCACTATGCTTCCAGCACCAACATAGCATACTCACAACTCACTAACCATAACCATACATCTTTGTAATGTGGGAGGAAGTTGGAGCACTTGGAGGAAACTTCTCACAGACATGGGGAGAATGTTTGGAGAATGTACAAAGCCCTGACAGGCAGCACAGGAATCGAACTCTGATCTTATAGCTGGTGCTGTAATAGTGTTATGCTAACTGCTACACCTGACTTTGACTTTGAAATTCCTCTGGATTATAAACTCACTTATAATCAAATGCCGTCCTTCGCTATTTCCACCTGCAGTAGCAAGATCCAGTCACTTGACATATTAAATGTTCTCCCCTTTCAGTGTTTCAAAGAGCCATTACCTGAACCACTCTTCCATCCTCACCAACCACTCCCTTTCCTACGGTGATTTCCCATGTAAGGAGTGCAACACTTATCCTTCTAACTCTTCCCTCTCATCTTCAGATCCAAGCAATCTTTCCCAGTAAAACAGCGATTCACTTCTGCTTCAGCTGGTCCAACGAATTACATTTGGAGTTCGCAATATGGTCTCATTCTGCTCTCCTTCGCCCGTTTCTCCCTCTCTCTTCCCTGAGGAGAACCACTTTGCAAGCACCCACAGCCAGTCCACAGCGATGGCACAGAGCTTCTGCTGCCTGCCACTTCAATTCTCCCTCCTACCCCCACACTGTCCCATCTGCCTTCGGCCTCCCGCGCTACTCTTTGGAGGAGAGCATCTCGGATGTGCCTCACCCTGAGATCAGATGCCACGGAGATGGAAGAACTGAGTACAGGGAATGGCATTTTTACGTGTGAAAAAACTGGCATGTTTTACAAGTGAAGAAGCTTGAGCAGCTCAAGCCTAGTGCATCTGGTCAATAGTTCTTCTCAGAGAGTATCTGTACAATACTGAAGTGATTGAATACATTCTAAGTGGCATCACACTTATAGAAATATACTACATCAAAATTTTGCTAAGAGCTTCTGGTATTGGATTTCAGAAACGTTCACCATGGTTCTTAATCTCAGGGAATAAAAAAAAAGCCTATTAAATTAAACCCCAAAAGATTGTAATACGAAATGAAAACAGAGCAGTCTAGGCTGAGTCTGTGGTGATGAAATTGAGTTCACTCAGTTCAAGGGCCTTTCATCAGGATTCAGGCTGCTCTGCAGGCTTGCAGCTGTGATAGATACCAACAGTCAAAGTGTCCATCTGCTCCATGTAGGGGATCGTGAGGCCATCCCCTTGGGAGTGGTGGGCACTGTCTTGGATACAGTGTGGTGACCCATTTCCTGGCACATCCGAACCGGCTCACAATTAGATAGCCTACAGGGGTTTGCGAGCACAGAGCTTTGGAGCCTCTGCGCCACGGGGGGCAGGTCGAGAGAGGCTTAAAAGTGAGGCTGAGGATTTCGAATAAAGTTTTTCCTTCGACTGCAGTTACCGACTCCGTGTCGTAATTTTAGCGCTGCGTGTAGCACACCGCTACAATTGGTGACCCCGACGGTCCAAACGATTTTTGGACCAGAAATGACCGACGCCGCCTCTGTTCATGCGGTTTCGTTGAAACTGCCGGGTTTCTGGACACAGCGCCCGAACCTATGGTTCCAGCAAGCCGAAGCCCAATTCCACGTTCGGCAGATCACCTCAGAAGACACCCGCTACTACTATGTGGTGAGCTCCCTCGACCAGGACACAGCGGCCCAGGTCGCGGAGTTTGTACAGTCACCCCCGGCAGACGGCGAGTACACGGAATTCAAAGCCCTGCTCCTCAGGACTTTCGGACTCTCACAGCACGAGCGGGCTGCCCGTTTACTGCACCTGGAAGGCTTGGGTGACAGACCTCCATCGGCTTTAATGAATGAGATGTTGTCTCTCGCCAACGGACACACACCCTGCCTCATGTTTGAGCAGGCATTCCTGGAGCAGTTGCCCGAGGACATACGCCTGCTGCTGTCCGACGCGGATTTCAGTGACCCCCGGAAGGTGGCAGCCCGGGCGGACTTGCTGTGGAACGCCAAAAAGGTGAGCGGGGCGTCCATCGCACAGATCTCCCAGCCATGCTCCCGGCAGCAAACCAGTCCAGGCCCGGCCGCAGAACCCGCCAACCCCCGGCCCAATGAACACTGGTGCTTCTACCACCAGCAGTGGGGCGCGGAAGCCCGCCGTTGTCGCCCGCCCTGCAAGTTCCCGGGAAACGCCAGGGCCAGCCGCCGCTGATGGCTACGGCGGCTGGCCATCGGGATAGCCTCCTGTATGTGTGGGATAGATGGTCGGGACGCCGGTTTTTGGTCGATACTGGGGCTGAGATCAGCGTTTTACCTCCGACTAGTTACGACACCCGCAGCAGGGCACCGGGTCCCCCCCTGAGGGCCGTGAATGGCAGCACAGTAAGGACCTATGGCACCCGTCAGGTGCAGCTACAGTTCGGCTCCAGCCAGTTCACGTGGGACTTCACACTGGCCGCCGTAGCCCAACCGCTTCTGGGTGCGGATTTTTTGCGGGCCTACTGGTCGACCTGCCCAGGAAGAGACTGGTACACGCCGAGACCTTTCAGACGTTCTCCCTGGGTGCAGCCCAGTTGCCTGCCCCTCACCTCGGCTCCATCACGCTGTCCGACAACGACTTCACCAGGGTCCTGGCGGATTTCCCATCGGTTCTGGCACCGCAGTTCACAGCGGCCATGCCCAGGCACGGCGTACAGCACCACATCCCGACCCAGGGACCACCCCTCCACGCCCGCGCTCGGCGGCTTCCCCCGGACAAGCTCTGACTGGCGAAGGAGGAGTTCCAGAGGATGGAGGAATTGGGGATCATCCGGCGGTCCGACAGGCTATGGGCCTCCCCCCTGCACATGGTGCCCAAAGCGACGGGAGGCTGGAGACCGTGCGGCGACTACCGCAGGCTGAACGAGGCTACCACACCGGACCGCTACCCTGTGCCGCACATTCAGGACTTTGCAGCAAACCTGCACGGCGCACGGATCTTCTCCAAGGTCGACCTCGTCCGGGGATACCATCAAATCCTGATGCATCCTGACGACGTCCCCAAAACGTCTCTCATCACCCTGTTTGGCCTCTTCGAGTTCCTCCGCATGCCGTTCAGCCTGAAGAATGCCGCACAGACGTTCCAGCGGTTAATGGACGTGGTGGGACGGGACCTGGACTTCGCGTTCATCTACTTGGATGACATCCTCATAGCCAGCAGCAGTCGTCAGGAGCATCTGTCCCACCTCCGTCAACTCTGCGCCTGACTGAGTGAGTACAGTCTTACAATCAACCCCGCCAAATGCCAGTTCGGACTCGATACCATTGACTTCCTGGGCCACAGGATTACTAAAGACGGGGCAACCCCTCTGCCCGCTAAGGTAGATGCGGTCCGCCACTTTCCCCGACCCACCACAATCAAAGGCCTTCAGGAATTCGTAGGTATGGTCAATTTCTACCGCCGCTTCCTCCCTTCAGCTGCCCGGATCATGCGCCCCCTGTTAGCCCTGATGTCGGGTCCGAGCAAGGACATTACCTGGGACGAGGAGTCCGCCGCCACTTTCGTTCAAATGAAGGAAGCTTTGGCGAACGCCGCGATGCTAGTACATCCCAGAATGGACGCCCCTACCGCCCTCACAGTGGACGCATCTAACACGGCAGTCGGTGGGGTGCTGGAGCAACTCATCGCAGGTCGCTGGCAACCCCTGGCATTTTTCAGCAAACACCTGCGGCCACCCGAGCTCAAATACAGTGCTTTCGACCGGGAACTGTTGGTGCTCTACCTGGCAATCCGGCATTTCAGGTACTTCCTAGAAGGTCGGCCCTTCACCGCGTTCACGGACCACAAACCGCTTACCTTTGCGTTTACGAAAGCGTCCGACCCCTGGTCGTCCCGCCAGCAACGCCACCTATCCTACATCTCTGAATACACGACGGACATCCGGCACGTCTCGGGTAAGGACAATGTCGTGGCGGATGCGCTCTCTCGCCCTACCGTTCATGCCCTTTCCCAAGGGGTAGACTTTGAGGCACTCGCAGAGGCGCAGCAGGCGGATGAGGAGATTCCGAGTTACAGAACCGCAGTCTCTGGTTTGCAGCTCCAGGACCTCCCCGTGGGCCCGGGTGAGAGGACCCTACTCTGTGACGTCGCCACCGGCCAGCCCCGTCCCGTCGTTCCGACAGCCTGGCGGCGCCGTGATTTCGACTCCATTCATAACTTGGCGCATCCCTCCATCCGGACAACTGTCCGGATGGTTTCCAGCAGGTTCGTTTGGCACAGACTCCGCAAACAGGTCAGTGAATGGGCCAAAACGTGCATGCACTGCCAGACGGCCAAGGTTCAGCGGCACACCAAAGCCCCACCGCAGCAGTTCCATCCTGCCCACCGGCGTTTCGACCACATTCATGTGGATATCGTGGGCCCCCTGCCAGTGTCGCGCGGAGCGCAGCACCTCCTGACTATCGTGGACCAGTTCACGAGATGGCCAGAGGCGGTCCCGCTCACCGACACCACCTCCGAATCTTGCGCCCGAGCCCTGATCGCCACCTGGATATCTCACTTTGGTGTACCGGCCCACGTTACCTCCGACAGAGGCGCCCAGTTCACCTCCAGCCTGTGGTCAGCTATGGCCAGCCTTTTGGGGACTCAGCTGCACCACACAACTGCCTACCACCCACAGTCGAACGGGCTAGTGGAGTGTTTCCACCGTCACCTGAAGTCGGCCCTCATGGCCCGCCTGCGAGGAGCCAACTGGGCGGACGAGCTTCCTTGGGTCCTACTCGGCATCCGCACAGCGCCCAAGGACGACCTGCATGCCTCGTCGGCCGAGTTGGTATACGGCGCGCCCCTGGTCGTCCCCGGGGAGTTCCTACCAGCCTCACGGGGGCAAGAGGAAGATCCCGCAGCAGTCCTGGGCAGACTACGCGAGAAGCTCGGTAACCTGGCCCCCATACCCACTTCACAGCACGGGCGGCACCCGACCTGCGTACCCAAAGACCTGCAGAACTGTAAGTTTGTGTTTGTACGAAGGGGCGGGCATCGGCCACTGCTGCAGCGGCCATACGAGGGGCCGTTTATGGTGCTCCGGAACAACGGGTCCACGTTCGTGCTGGACGTTGGGGGGAAAGAGGAGGTTTTCACGGTGGACCGCCTCAAACCGGCCCATGTGGACCTGGCGCAACCGGCCGAGTTTCCGGCACCTCGGCGCAGAGGCCGACCTCCCAAGCAGGTTCTGGCCCAGACTGTGGACATTGGGGGGGTGTATCGCCGGTTCTGGGAGGGGGTTATGTGGCGACCCATTTCCTGGCACATCCGAACCGGCTCACAATTAGATAGCCTACGGGGGTTTGTGAGCACAGAGCTTTGGAGCCTCTGCGCCACGGGGGGCAGGTTGAGGGAGGCTTAAAAGTGAGGCTGAGGATTTCGAATAAAGTTTTTCCTTCGACTGCAGTTACCGACTCCGTGTCGTAATTTTAGCGCTGCGTGTAGCACACTGCTACAACAGCACCATTGTGATGTCAAGTAACGTCAAACAGCTTTGTTTCAGAATCAGGTTTATTATCACTGGCATGTGTTGTGAAATTTGATAACTTAGCAGCAGCAGTTCAATGCAATACATAATATAGAAGGGAAAAACATAATAATAATAGATAAGTAAGTAAATCAATTACAGTGTACATATATTGAATAGATTAATATCGTGCAAAAACAGAAGAAACATATATTTAAAAAGTGAGATAGTGTTCATGAGATCATTGTCCAAATATGCAGAGAGGAAGAAGCTGTTCCTGAATCGCTGAGAGTGTGCCTTTAGGCTTCTGTATCTCCTAACTGATGGTAACAGTGAGAAAAGGGCATGCCCCAGGTGCTAGAGGTCCTTAATAATGGACGCCGCCTTTCTGAGACACCACTCCTTGAAGATGTCGTGGGTACTTAGTAGGCTAGTAGCCAGTATGGAACCAACTAAATTTACAACCCTCTGCAGCCTCTTTCGACCCCGTGCAGTAGCCACTCGCACCCCCCCCCCCATGCCAGACAGTGATGCAGCCTGTCAGAACGCCCTCCATGGTACATCTATAGAAGTTTTAGAGTGTTTTTGTTGACATACCAAAAATCTTCAAACTCATAATGAAGTATAGACACTGTCTTGCCTTCTTTATAACTGCATCGATATATTGGGACCAGGTTAGGTCAAGATGATTCCATCAGAAAATTGGCTGGAGTTTATTTAAATGAATAACAGTTATTGAAAAGTGTATGAATGACATCTATTTAATATACCAAATATACATCTGTAAATATCTGTATCAACTGGGTAACGCCGCTGGAATTTAAATTCAAAATTCCAAAGCATTAGCTCAGTGCGATACAAAGAAATTGCTACGCTGTTAGAAATTGTCCCTTGAATGGAACATTTAACTGAGGCTCTGTCAGCTCACTCAGATCGAAAGACTGCAGATGTCACAGAGGTTGGTGGAGCAGTGGACTGTGTAGAAGTATCATAGGTTACAGTGCAGGGTAGAGGTGGCAGAAGGAGTTCAACCTGAAAAAAGGTGTAGTGATTCAATTTGTTATGTTGAATTTGAAAGCTGAGTATAGGGTTAGTGCCAGGATTCTTAGCAGTGTGGAGTAACAAGGGATTTTGAGGTCCATGTCCATAGATCCCTCAAAGTTGCCACTCAAGTTGACAGGGTAGTTAAAGAGGATGTATGGTATAATGGCCTCCATAAGTTGGAGAACTGAGATAAAGTGCGATGTTACAGCTCTCTAAACCTCTGGTTAGACCACACTTGAAATGTTGTGTTCAGTTCTGCTCACCTCATTGCAGGAAGCATGTGGAAGCTTTAGAGAGGGTGCAGGTGAGATTTACCAGGATGCTACCTGGATTAGAGAGCATGTCTTAGGAGGATAGGTTTAGCAAAATAGGGCTTTTCTGTCTGGAGCAAAGGAGAATGAGAGGCAACTTGATAGAGATGTACAAGATGATAATAGGCATGCTGGATAGCCAAAGATCTTTTTCCAAGGGCGGAAATGGCTAATCCCAGGGAGCATCATTTTAAGATGATTAGAGTAAAATATGGGGAGAGCGGATGTTAGAGTTAAATTCTTTACAAAGAGACTGGTAAGTGCGTGTAGCACCCTAGCAAAAGCAAATGCAGGTACTTTAGGGACATTTAAGGAATTCTTAGGCTGACACAATAATCATAGAACAATAGAGAGGAATTTAAGAGGGAAGGGTTAGATTGATTTTAGAGTAGGTTAAAAGGTTGGCACAATATCGTGGGCTGAAGGTCCTGTACTGTACTGAAGTGTTCTATGGTCAATGTTCTATTTCTGTGACATGGAGTATATACTACAACAACTTGTATTTGCACAGCACTTCTAATATTGTACAGTATCCAAAACTATGTCATCATGTGAGAATGCTGTTCTTGGACTACAGTTCAGCATTCAACACCATAATTACCTTCAGGCTTGACAAGAAATTCAGAGACTTCGGCCTTGACTCTGCCTTGTGCAGCTGGATTCTGGACTTCATGCAAGATCGCTGGCAGGCGGTAAGAGTGGGCTCCTTCACCTCTGCCCCATTGACCTTCAACACAGGAGCCCCTCAGGGCTGTGTACTAAGCCCCCTCCTTTACTCTCTATATGCCCATGACTGTGTCGCCACCCACAGGTCCAATCTCCTAACTAAATTTGCTGTCAATACTACATTGATTGGCCTCAACTCAAATAATAATGAGGCAGCCTACAGAGAGGAAATCATCACCCTAACACAGTGGTGTCAAATAAACAACCTCTCCCTCTTTGTAATTTATTTTTTAATGAAGTTCATCATCAAACAAACATTTCCATAAGATGTATTTCAGACATTGTACATATATATCATATAATCATATATATCACAAATCTCCACAAAGTATTTATCTGAGGTACACACTTATAGAAAAGAGTGGAAAGAAAAAACAAGCAAAAGGAAAGAACTATGTACAAGTAGGGAGTGATTTTTTTTTACAACAGGTTCATTGATTTGTGAGAATAAAATCAGGCCTATGAGGCATTATGTAGTTAAACCATTTTTCCCAGTATGAATCAAATTGTTCCAGCTTATGATTAACAGATGCTGTTATCTTCTCCATTTTGTAAATGTCCATTGTAATTTCCATTCATGTATTTAAAGTTGGGCTCTCCTGTGATAACCATTTCCTAGTAAGAGTCTTTTTACCAGCCAGCAACAGTATATTGATTGAATATTTATCTATTTTCAACCATTCTTGAGGTATATATCCAAAATATATGGTCTTACTCTCTAAGGGTATTTCACATTTAAAGATGTCTTGTAGGGCATTGTGTATGCCCCTCCAATAGTTTTTCATAACAGGGCAGTCCCAAAAAATATGATAATGATTTGCATTTTGATTTCCACAATTTCTTCAGCAAACAGGAAGGTTACTATCATAATGGGATTTCTGAGAGGGTGTAATAAAATATCTTATCAAGTTTTTCCATCCAAACTCCCTCCATTTCTGTGAACTGGTACACTTCCAGTGATATCTCCATATTGTTGTCCATTCTTCCTCAGATATAATTATCCCTCCTTCCTTTTCCCATTTTGTTTTAATGTATGAAGTTGAATGTGTTTTAAGATTTGACAACCCCTCATACATGCTTGAAATGATTCTACTACCATTACCTGAATTATATGCTTTTCTAAAGAGCTCTATCAAGTATGTATTTGCCTTGGTTACATTTTCAAGTGTCTTATTAACATATTGTCACACCTGTAAATACCGATTGAAATCTTGTTTTCTAATAAGTGTTTCTCTTTAAGCATTTCAAAACTGAACAGTGTTCCTTCTTTCATTATGTTGCAAAGCCAATTGTTATTCCTTTAGCTGTCCAGTCCTTAAATCTAGCATCCAATTTATTTGGTGCAAAATCTGAGCCATATGCACACCATTTGAGAATTGCAATTTCTCCCTCTAGATTATATTATACGTAACAATCAGACAGGTTTTATACGACAACGCCAGACACAAGACAATATACAAAGGACATTTCACATTATGGATCATATACAAAAAAATAAAATCAAATCAATAGCGATAAGCGTGGATGCTGAAAAAGCATTTGATTCAGTTAATTGGAATTCTCTTTACAGAGTTTTACATAGATTTGGTTTCCAAGACAAATTATTAAAACTATACAGACACTATATGACAATCCTACTGCTAGGATTAATATCAATGGATATTTATCAAATAGTCTTACCCTAGAAAGGGGCACGAGACAGGGTTGTGCATGGTCACCACTACTCTTCGTGTTATATCTGGAACCATTAGCTCAATGCATCAGACAAAATGAAGATATCAGGGGAATTACTATTAAAGGGAAAGAGCATAAATTGGCTTGTTATGCGGATGACATTTTGATCTGTCTAGGGCATCCAACACACTCTTTGCATAAATTGATACAATCCTTTGAACAATATGGTCAATTATCAGGATATAAAATCGACATAGGTTAAACCCAATTACTTTCATATTACTACAACCCTCCAGGAGAAATTGAAACTCGATACCCCTGGGCATAGCACACAGAGTCTTTCAAATATTTGGGCATCATTATGCCAAAAGATTTGGCAACATTATCAGAATATAATTATCAGCCTTTATATAAAAAAAATTAAGGAAGATGTGGCAAGATGGAGCCTGATTCCTTTTTTCAGTCTCAGTTCAAGGATTGAGTCTATTAAAATGAATATACTGCCCAGACTATTATATCTTTTTCAGACCCTACCAATAGAGATTAATCAAAATCAATTCAATGAATGGAACAAGATGTTATCAAGGTATATTTGGCAGGGTAAAAGGCCTAGAGTTCGTCTCAAAACATTGCAATTAGCAAAGGAAAAGGGGGGATGGGGCCTACCTTCTCTTAGAGATTATTATTTTACAGCACAGTTGAGAGCTGTGATATGTTGGTGTAACCCACCATATGACACTCAATGGAAAAACATTGAGGAGTGGGTACTTTCCATCCCCATACAAGCAATTTTGGCCGATAACAACCTGCAAAGGTACATAAATACTATTGATAACCCATGGGTGAAATTGACTCTCAAAATATGGAAAACTACCATAAAAGAATAAACAACCTCTCCCTCAAAGTCGCAAAAACAAAGGAGCTGGTTGTGGACTACAGGAGGAATGGAGACAGGCTAGCCCCTATGGACATCAATGGATCTGGAGTTGAGAGGGTGAACATTTTTAAGTTCCTTGGCATACACATCATCGAGGATCTCATGTGGTCTGTAAATACCGGCTGTGTGGTAAAAAAAGCACAACAACGCCTCTTTAACCTCAGACGGTTGCAGAAGTTTGGTATGGGTCTTCAACTCCTCAGAACTTTCTGTAGGGGCACAAATGAGAGCATCTTGACTGGCAGCATTAGTGTCTGGTATGGGAACCAACAGCAGGACTCTGCAGAGAGTGGTGCATCTGTAAATGTGAACTTCCCATTATTGGGGACATTTACAAAGACAGGTGTGTAAAAAGGACCTGAAGGATCATCGGGGACCCAAGTGACCCCCAACCACAAATTGTTCCAGCTGTTACCATCCAGGAAGTGGTACTACAGCATAAAAACCAGGACCAATAGGCGCCAGGGACAGCTTCTTCCACCAGGCCATTAGACTGCTTAATTCACGCTGACACAACTGTATTTCAATGCTATATTGACTGTCCTGTTGTAAATATGATTTATTACAAATTACCATAAATTGCACATTGCATATTTAGATGGAGATGTAACACAAAGATATTTACTCCTCATGAATGTGAAGGGTGTAAGTAATAAAGTCAATTCAAATTCAAATTCAAAACTAGGTCATCATTTGGTTCCTTACATGAGAAGATATTAAATGAAATGATGACGAGCTTAATTGGAAAATAAACAGTTTTAAAGTCAAAGTAAAATTTATTATCAGAGTACATACATGTCATCACATACAACCCTGAGATTCTTCTTCTGTGGGCATACTTAGCAAATCTATAGAATAGTAACTGTAAACAGGATCAATGGTTAACAAACTGTGCAAAATAGCAAGCATGAAATAACAAGATAACAGAGTCTTTGAATGAGTGTATTTATTCCCTTTTGTTCAAGAGCCTGATGGTTGTGAGGTAGTAAATGTTCTTGAACCTGGTGGTGCAAGTCCTGAGGCACCTGTACCTTCTACCTGATGGCAGCAGCAAGAAAAGAGCCTGGCCTGGGTGGTGAGGATCTTTGATAATGGATGCTGCTTTCCCACGGGCACGTTTCATGGAGATATTTTCAATGGTTGGGAAACTTTTCCCCATGATGTACTGGGCGGAATCCATTACCTTTCATAGGACTTTCAGCTCAAAAGCATTGGTGTTCCCATACCAGGCCATAATGCAGCTGGTCAGCACACTTCCCACCACACACCTATAGAAGACTGCAAGGTTTTTGACAACATGCCAAATCTCCACAGACTCCTGAGGAAGTAGAGGCACTATCATGCTTTCTTTGCAATGATATTTATATGATAGGTCCAGGACAGGTCCTCTGTAATAGTGACATCCCAGAATTTATAGTTACTGACCTTCTCTACCTCTGATCCTCCGATGATTACTGACTCTTGGGCCTCTGGTTTCTTTCTACTGAAGTCTACAATTAGTTCCTTGGTCTTACTGACATTGAGTAAGAGGTTGTTGTTACTACAGCATTCAGCCAAATTTTTAATTTATTTTCTGTGTGCTGATTCATCACCACCTTTGATAAGCTCACAACAATGGTGTCATCAGCAAATGTGTATATGGGGTATTAAGCACACAGCCATAGGGGTAAAGCGAATTGAACAGGAGGCAAGTACACATCCCTGCAGTGCTCCTTGTGGAGGAGATGTTTTTGTTAATCCAGACTGGGGTCTACAAGTGAGGAAATCCAGGATCCAATGGCACAAGGAGATATTGAGGCTCATGTCCTAGAGTTTACTGATTAGTTTTGAGGGGATGATGGTTTACTAAGTATTTTAAAGAAGAAAGGAGAATCTGAGAGGTGGGGAAGTTTAGGGAGGAATATCTAGAGACTAAGGCCTGGGCAGATGAAAGTCTAAGTGCCAGCAATGGAGAAATGATAAATGGAAATGCACCAAAGGAAAGAGGAATCATGGAAGTCCATTGAACTAGAGAAAATTATACATAGAGGTGGGTTGAGTAAGGCTTTGGAGGAATCTAAAATTCAAGATTTTACCAAACTTGGATCCTGTATAGATCAGTAAGCACAAGGTTGAGAGGTGAATGGAACATAGCGAGTGACAAGCTACCAGCAAAGATAGTAAAAACATTTGGTTGCACGTTACAGGCCATAAAGGGAGGCCCGGTAGCGGAGAGGTTAATGTGACTGCTGTACAATGCATCATTCAGGGTTTCATTCCTGCCACCATCCATTCTTCCCGAGATTGCATGGGCTTTCTCCAGGGGCTCGGGTTTTCTCCCAAATCCGAAAGGTTAGTGGCATCGGGAGCATGGCATCACTTGCAGGCTGCTCGGCACAACCCTTCGACTGCTGATTGTTGACACAATTCTGACGCACCTCACTGTATGTTTCAATGTTTCAATGTGCACTTGAAAACTAAAGCTGATCTCTCAGCTTATTTCGCTGAACTTAAGTTCTGGGAGTGTGGAAAATCGGAATTCACCGGGAGCACAATTGCTATCATGTACAGAGGTAGATTGTGAGATTATTTATCAATGTGGTGTTAATTCCTTAGATATTCAATGATTATTTTTTTTGCTGTAGTAGTAGTGTTTTTATTATTGCTTCCCTATTCTTTAAACATGCATGGTAGTAATTAGGGATTTTGTTCTCTCTTTCAATGAGCTTAATAATCATTTGTCTATTTCTTTTCAAATAGCCTTTAGGTCATTATTTGATTCCAACAGTGGAAGATGTGCACACTATAGTCGCAGCTGTCTAGTAATGAAGTGGTAGAGTGGCCCAACACATTGATGTGATCATGAAGAAGGCTTACCAGTGGCTAAGTTTCATTAAGAATTTGAGGAGGTTTGGTATAAGACCATAAGACATAAGAGCAGAATTAGGCCACTTGGTCCATTAAGTCTACTCTACCATTCAATCATGGCTGATCCTTTTTTTCCTCCTCAGCCCCACTCACCACCCTTTTCCCCATTCTCTGCCTTAAATACACCCAACAACCTGACCTCTACAGCTGCGTGTAGAAACAAATTCCACAAATTCACCGCCTTTTTGCTAAAGAAATTTCTCTACATCTCTCTTTAAAATGGGCATCCCTCTATCTTGAAGCTGTGCCCTCTTGTCCTAGACTCTCCCAACACAGGAAACATCCTTTCCACCCCTACTCTGTCTAGGCCTTTCAACATTCGAAAGGTTTCAATGAGATCCTCCTTCGTCCTTCTAAATTTAGAAAACAGTCTGCACATTTATTTCTTCTACCAAAGTGAATGACCGTGCATTTTCCAATATTGTATTTCATTTGCTACTTTCTTGCCAATTCTCCTAATCTGTTTAAGTCCTTCTGCAGCTTTTCTGTTTCCTTAGCACTACCTGTTCCTCCACTGATCTTCATATCGTATGCAAACTTGGCAACAAAGTAATCTATTCCTTCATCTAAATCATTGATATACAACTTAAAAAGAAAGTCTCAACGCTGAGCCCTGCAGAACACCACTATTCACTGGCAGCCAACCAGAAAAGGAACCCCACTCGCTGCCTCTTACCAATGAGCCAATGCTCTAACCATGTCAATAACTTTCCTGTAATACCGTGGGCTCTTAATTTAGTAAGCAGCCTCATGTGTGGCATCTTATCAAAGGCCTTCAAAAATTCCAAATATATAACATCTACTGCATCCCCTTATATATCCTACTTGTAATCTCCTCAAAGAATTCCAATAGATTCATCAGGCAGGATTTTTCCTGAAGGAAACCATGCTGACTTTGTATTATCTTGTCCTGTGTCATCAAGAACTCCATCACTTCATCCTTAACAATTGACTCTAACATCTTTCGAACCACTGAGGTCAGGATAACTAGTCTCTAGTTTCCTTTCCTCTGCCTCACTCCTTTCTTAAAGACTGAAGTGACACTTGAATTTTTCCAGTCCTCTGGACCCATGTCAGAACCCAATGATTCTTGAAAGATTATTACTAAAGTCTCTACAATCTCTACTGCTACCTCTTTCAGAACCCTAAGGTACAATTCATCTGGTCTAGGTGACTTATGCACCTTTAGATCTTTCAGCTTTTTGAACACCTTCTTCCCTTGTAATAGTAACTGCACTTACTTCTCTTCCCTCACACCCTTCAACAAAGGCTCCAGTAAAATTCTGCAGAGGTACATTGGAGAACATTCTCACTGGTTGCATCACTGCCTGGTGTAAAGGCTCTAATGCTCAGGATCAAAAGAGGCTACAGAGGGTTGTATACTCAGCCATCTCCATTACGGGCATACACCTCCCCACTGCTGAGGACATCTTTAAAAGGCAGTGCTTCAAGAATGCAGCATCCATCATTAAAGACACTCACAATCTGGAATTTGCCCTCTTCTCATCACCAACATCGGGGAAGGGGTACAAGATCCCCACTCAATGTTTTAGGGGCAGCTTTTCCCCCTCCACTATCATATTTCTGAATCGTTTGTTAACCCACGAACATGACCTCATAATTCCTCCTTTGCATTATTTTTAGTAATGCGTGGTAAATTCTTTATGCCTTGCACTGTACTACTGCCACAAAACATAAATTGCACAACATTATTCACTAATGTTAGACCTGGTTCTGTTGCTAGGTCCAGTTACATGGAAAAAAATCATTCCTCATTTCCTGCAATTCCTGGTAAGATTTATCTCTTCTATTAAACATTCCACTGTTATTGAAATGCAGATTGTTTCAACTGGCAGTCAGTTCTGGCAACTCAGAAAGTTCCCTCAACACAGAATTCTCCTAATGAGTGTTGAACTTCCACACATAACATGCCAAAGACAGGATTTTGCACTCTGTGGCCACTTTATTAGATACCGCTTGTACTTAATAAAGTGGCTACTGAGTGTATGTTCGTGGTCTTCCACTGTTCTAGCCCTACCACCCCACCAGCCTCCACATCCAGCACATAATATTCCATGACTTCCGCCATCATAAGTGGGATCCCACCACCAAACTGGCTTTTCCCTCCCCCCACCCCCCACTTTCTGCTTTCTGCAGGGATCACTCCCTGCACAACTCCTTTGTCCATTCGTCCCTCCTCACTGATCTCCGTCACGGCACTTATCCTTGTAAACAGAACAAGTGCTACACCTGCCCCTACACCTCCTCCCTCACGACCATTCAGGGCCCTAAACAGTCCTTCCAGGTGAGGTGACACTTCACCTGTGAGTCTGTTAGGGTCACTTACTGTATCCGATGCTCCCGGTGTGGCCTCCTGTATATCAGTGAAGCCCGACTTAGATTGGAAGACCACTTCACCGAGCACCTACGCTTCATCCACCAGAAAAAGCGGGATCTCCCAGTGACCACCCATTTTAATTCCACTTTCCTTCCCCATTCCAACATGTCAGTCCTTGGCCTCCTCTACTCTCACGAAGAGGCCACACTCAGGTTGGAGGAGCAACACCTTATATTCCATCTGGGTAGTCTCCAAACTGATGGCATTACATTGTAATGCCCCCCCCCCCTTCACCATTCCCCATTCCCTTCTCCCTGTCTCACCTTATCTCCTTACCCTCCCATCACCTCCCTCTGGTGCTCCTCCCCCTTTTCTTTCTTCCATGGCCTTCTGTCCTCTCCTGTTAGATCCCCCTTCTCCAGCTCTGTATCACCAATCAACTTCCCAGCTCTTCACTTCACCCTTCCCCCTCCCAGTTTCATCTATCATCTTATGTTTCTTCCTCCCCTCCCTTCATCTTCTAACTCTGACTCCTCATCTTCTTTTTCTCCAGCCCTGATGAAAGGTCTCAGCACAAAATATTGACCGTACTCTTTTCCATAGATGCTGCCTGTCCTGCTGAGTCCTCCAGTATTATGTGTGTACTGCTGTAGCTCATCCACTTCAAGATTTGATGTGTTGTGCATTCAGAGATGCTGTTCTACACATAGTTACTGTCACCTTCCTGTCAGTTTGAACCAGTCTGGACATTCTCTTCTGACTGCTCTCATTACTAAGGCATTTTTGCCAACAGAACTGTCACTCACAGGATTTTCTTTCATTTTTCTTCATCATTCTCTGTAAAACTCTAAAGACAGTTTTGCATGAAAATCCCAGGAGATCAGCAGTTTCTGAGATCCTCAAACCACCCCATCTGGCACCAACAAAAATGCCATGGTTAAAGTCACTTAGATCACATTTCTTCCCCCATTCTGATGTTTGGTCTGAACAACAACTAAACCTCTCGACCATTTCTGCATGCTGTTATACATTGAGATGCTGCCACTGATTGGCTGATTAGGTATTTGCACTAATGAGCGGGTGTACAGGCATACCTAATAAAGTGGCCACTGAGTGTTTATCTAAATCCATCCGCATTTTTATCATGTTTACTGAGTTCTGCTTACATCCTCCTCCACTTTATTCATGATCTTAGTGCTGGCCTACAAGAAGTCTCAGTTCTCCTTACTTTACCTTTGGCAGTGCAAGTCCTCCCACTTGTTGGATCTCTTCCCTGAAAATACTTTGTTTGAATTTCTCTCTCTCCCTTCCTGGAAATCTACTTCCTTCAGCTCTTTTAATGACATCATTTCAAAATCAGTTTTCTATAATTAAATGTTGGATGTAAAATCCCATCATATATCAATCTGTAAGAAATACAAAGAGTGTAGGGACTCATTAATTTCATTAGGCAGAATTCACCTAGACTCTTAAGGGTTAATTTCACTGTGCATGTTGCATTGTATATTATTACGTCTTGGGAGCAGGGATCTTTCTTATTTATAAATGACTTTGCCATTGTTTACGGGGGGGGGGGAATAAAGTGTACATTAGAAGTAATTACACTCATGTCGATTTTTGTTGACATTCCTACAAGAGAAACTTAAAAGAACCTATGCCTAATAATTACATTTAATTATTAATTTGATTAATTTATAATTATACAATTTTTAATATATATTTCTTATTGTAATTTATAATATATTTTATGTATTGCTCTGTACTGCTGCCAGAAAACACAAATTTCATTACATATGTCAGTGACAATAAACCTGTTTCTGATTCTGATCTATGCCGAATTATTGGACTTCAAGCCCTTTTGGTGAACTATCATACGTGCCTGATTTCCAACTGCTGCATTTAGTGCTAACGTCAAATCAGACAATCAGAAAATCACAAAATCACAAAATTAGTGTCCTGTTTTAATAAGAAATTATCACACAGCTCAGTCAACTTCAAGAGTGCTAAATCCCTACCCATGTGACAATCACTCACCTGACGGGCAGCTACTGAGCCATTCTCACAGTAACCAGTTGGAAGTTGTATCCCTGGGCAATCCGAGGAGATGGGTGGGGGGGGGCAGGGAGAAAACAGCTGGTAATGTAACATTATGTAGATGCTCTGGGGGAGTGTAACCCCTGCCTCCAACCTATGGAGGTGACTTGGATAAGGTCCCATTTTTGTGTGTTTGTGAATGTCTCCCTCTGGGCAGACAGGGCTAGTCAGCCATGGTTGGTAGCTCATGTAGGAGGAGGAAAACTTTGATCTCAAACATCCACTTATGGGGAAGGATTTAGGAGTATTCCCCTGAGAAAAAATCCAGAGTTAGATTTCCTAAGGCAGTTAATGTTAAGTTAATGTTGACTTCTTCAATACTGCAGTTCCTTTGGATTCATCAGCTGCATAGTGAGAGAGGCCTGCTGCATGGACAATAGCTTGCTCTCCATATTGTACTGCCTGGGCCTATGTACTGGCTTATGATGGCACTACATCAACAACATAGACAGGTAGAACACAGCATCCATGGTCAACACTGACCTATGGAGGACCTCAGAATGGCCTGAAGCCCAATTCCCAGAAACTACTATCTTTACAATGGCCGGCCAGTGTTGAAGTTTTGCAAATAAAAATTTCCTGGGAAGATTTTAAGAACATCAAACTCCGTCACATAAGAATATCACAAATCAAGCTGACTGATCCTCGAATATTTATGTAATTGCGAAGTTCATAGGTTACAATCCCTTGTCCAAATTTCTATTGTTAAATAAATAAAATTACCATGAATTGTGATGACATCATCACACAATGCAAATACAACAGGCTAATGAAAGCTGTATTTGAGTTTTTACCCTCTATTCCCAAAAGATGATACTTCTGCCAGCAACAAGATTAAATTCATTGAAATGGACACATTCTTGCATGGATACTGTGGAAAACTGGTTCCTGGCATAATTGGTTGGAATTGCATCGGAAGACTTGGTTAGGAACTCTAATTACAAGGTAGATTACAATCCAGAGCAGATATCAGACAAATGGCTCCATTTTGTCCATTATAAAAGTTCATTCATCTTGTTGATCTGTAAGTTCTTCAAACAACAGTTCCAATAGAAAGCACATGCCAAGGGAGCTGTGGTCAAATGTTGGCCTTGTCAAACACTCATATTCCAAGACTGATAAAAGTAAGGTTAAGGACTGAAGATTATAAAGCCTAAAACTTTTTAAGTTCTGCCACATGCAACTGGGATCATCGGTTTATCGCTGTTTCATAGTAAGTTACCTTCTGGTGACTCTCAGAACGTAGCCACCCTTGTAAGTTCAATCCTTTGCATACATAACGGGCTCTTATCTGGTTGGTTGGAGTGGCTAGAAGTATTCCACAGAGGTTGGTGTTGGGACTGCTTCTTTTCACATAATGCATCAATGACCTGGATGGCAAAATTGATGGCTTTATGGCCAGTCTTGTTGACGATATAAGGATAGGTGGAGGGGTAGATGGTGTGCAGGAAACAGGGAACCTGCAGAAGGACTTATACAGATTGGAAGAATGGACAAAGAAGTGGCAGATGGAATGCAGAGTTGGGAAGTGTATGGTCATGTTCTTTAGTTAAAGAAATAAAGGTGTAGACTATTTTCTAAATGGGGAGAAAATTCCAAAATCAGAGGTGCAAAGGGACTTGGGAGTCCTTATGCAGGATTCATGAAAGGTTAACTTGCAGTAAGGAAAGCAAATGCAATGTTAGCATTCATTTCAAGAGAGCCATAACCATAAGAGCAAGTATGTCATGCTGAGGCTTTAAAAGACGTTGGTCAGATCACACTTCGAGAACTGTGAACAGTTTTGGGTCCCTTATCTAAGAAAAGACGTGCTGGCATTGGAGAGGGTTCAGAGGGTGATCACAAGAATGATTCTGGGAATTGAAGGGTTAACATATGAGTGTTTGATGGCTCTGGGCCTCTATTCACTGGAGTTTAGAAGAATGAGGGGGGATCTCATTGAACCCTATTGAATATTGAAAGACCTAGATACAATGGATGTGGAGAGGATGTTTCCTATAGTGAGGGTGTGTAGGACCCAGAGAGCATAGCTTTGGAATAGAGGGACATCCATTCAGAACAGAAATAAGGAGGAATTTCTTTAGCCAGAGAATAGTAAATTCATGGAATTCATTGCCACAGATGGCTGTGGAGGCCAAGTCCTTGAGTATTTTAAAGCAGAGGTTGACTAAGAGAGCGACAAAAGGTCCAGGTACAATCTCCAGAAAGCCATCTCACAAGCGAAAGGGCATTTCTGGACCAAACCTGAATCTTGAATCAATGAAGGGTGCTCAACAGTTGTGGCAGGGCTTGAATGCTATCACCACTTATAAAGTTAAATCAAACAACATACGTGACAGCAGTTCTTCGCTACCAATGAGCTCATTACCTTCTATGCTCACTTTAACTGTTAAAACATGGAGGAGCCATCAAAAACTCTCACATCCACCAATAATGCTATGATTTCAGTCAAAGGTTCAAAGGTTTATTTCATTATCAACGTATCTACACAGAATAGAACTCTGAGATTCGTCTTCTCCGGATAGCCATGAAATATGGAAAACCATGGAAGTCATTACGGCCTTGCTCCCACACAAAAAATAAAAAGAAACAAAACTCACAAATCCTAAACCCTCCCACCTCCCCCACAACCTCTCCCTGGCACAAAAACTAACAGGTCACCCACCCAGACACGGGAGCTAAAACATCAAACCCCTAACTGCCAACCTCCTCCCACACAAAAAGACAGCAATAATAACATCAAACACCCAGCCCCTCTCTCACCCAGAAAAGGAGCATTGCCAATTGGCAAAAAGGAAAAAAAACACAGAAAATCTGAAGGTGACTAATATAAAGTACAGTCCATACCAATAACCAAATACCTCTTGGAATTTCAGCAGCTTTCTCTGTCAGCATTGAGGAGACCAACAGCCCAAACTCCGTCTTTCTGTGCAACCTTCATCAACCTCCTGACCTCCAGCCTGATGTAGCCTCCCATGGGGAGTGACCTCCAGCCCGGTGCAAACTCTAGACCCTAGCCTTATAAGATCAATCACTGATCCAGCCTCTTTCACATTGGTCTCAATGTTTCAATCCTTCTCAACTCTTTAATAAGCAGGAAATGGAGTTGATCATGGCCTTGCACCCCATCTCTGGTCTCCTGTTTGGGTCAGCTCATGTTTGTGGCCATCTCCTGAAATTTTCTTGGGGAACAGCAGAGAGTTAGGTCACTCGATTGAACTCCAAATTGTAAGTCACAGGCTCCTACAGTTTACAAAACGTGATTAAGGTTTTTTAAAAAGTAAGTAAAGGGCATAAAAAAGGTGAAATAACTGACTATCTGGAAGATGTCGCCCAAGGAATCATTGTTTGCTGGCGCCATCTTGACTGGAAATGAAGCTGGTGTGTGAGTAGTCTTCAGGAGGGTGAACTCATGAAAAGCAGCTGGCCCAGATGGGGTAACTGTCCAAGTACTAAAGACCTGTGCTGATTAACTGGCTGGGAGTTCACCAAGGTTTTTAACCTCTCACTTTGGCAATCTGAGGTACCGAACTGCTCAAGCTGGCTTCAAATATACCAGTGCACAAGAAGAGTGTGGTGACTTTCCTCAATGACTATCGCCCACTTGCTCTTGCATCCACAGTGATGAAGTGTTTTGAGAGGATGGTGATGAAACATTAACTCCTGCCTGAAAAGTGACTTAGATCCACTTCTGGTTGCTTACTAGATCTACAGGTCCACAGCAGATACCATCTCATTGGCCCTTTACTCAACCCTGGAACATCTGGACAGCAAAGACGCATGCATCAGGATGCTCTTTATCGACTACAGCTCAGCATTCAGTACCATCATCCCCTCAAAACTAATCAATAAACTCCAGACCTTGGCTTCAGTACCTCCTTGTGCAATTGAGTTCTTAATTTCCTCATGTGCAGACCCCGGTCAGTTTTGGTTGGCAACAATGTCTTCTCCACAATCTCCATCAGCACAGGTGCACCACAAAACTGTGTGCTTAGCCCCCTGCTCTACTTGTCTTATAGTTATGACTGTGTGGCTAAGCACAGACCCAATGCCATATTTAAGTTTGCTGACATCACCAGGCAAAATTAAAGGAGGGAATGAATCAGCATATAGGAAGAAGATTGGACATCTAGTTGAGTGGTGTAATAACAACAAACTCTCAGTCAATGTCAGCAAGACCAAGGAGCTTCAGGAGCTTCAGGGGAAGGAAACCAGAGGTCCATGAGCCAGTCCTCATCGGAGGATTGGAGGAGGAGAGTGTCAGCAAATTTAAATTCCTAGGTGTTTATTATTCTGCACATAAGTACAATTATGAAGCAAGCAGGGCACTTCCCCTCCTTCCTTACATATTTGCAGAGATTTGGCATGACATCTATCACTTTGACAAACTCCTATAGGTGTGTCATGAAGAATATATTGACTGGCTGCATCACAGCCTGATATGGAAACACCAATTCCCTTGAATGAAAAATCCTATGACAAGTAGTGAATACAGCCTACTCTATCACAAGTAAAGCCCTCTCAACTGTTGAGCATATCTACATGAAATGCTGTTGCAGGAAAGCAGCATCAATCATCAGGGAACCCCACCACCCAGGACATGCTCTCTTTTTGTTTCTGCCAACAGGAAGAAGGTACAGAGGCCTCAGGACTCACACGACCATTTTCAAAAACAGTTACTACGGTTCAGCCTTCAAGCTCTTGAAACAAAGGGGATAACTTCAGTCAGCTTCACTTGCCCCTTCTTTAAAATGTTCCCACAACCAATGACCTCACTTTCAAAGACTTTTCATCTCATGTTCTCAATATTTATTGTTTATTTATTTATTACTATTATTATTTCTTCTTTTGTATTTACATGGCTTGTTGTCTTCTGCACTTTGGCTGAACACCCTAGTTGGGCGCCCTTCATTGACTCGGTTATGCTTATTATTCTATTGATTTATTGAGTATGCTCGCAAGAAAATGTTGTCTATGTTGACATATATGTAGTTTGAACTTTGATACATTCTTGATTATTCAGGGTGTCATAGATTATAGGGACAAGAGAGGAGAATGGGGTTAATAAATCAGCCATGATGGAATGACAGAGCAGGTTGTTCAATGGGCCAAACAACCTAATTCTGTTCCTATGTCTTATTGTCTAATGATTACTGCTGGTCAAGCAGAATTCCCACCACCCATGCTCATGGGCATAACCTGAATTAAATAAGAATAAACAACTCAAGCACGTAAGGACAGAAAGACTTGCATTTATAACTGACATATTATTGCAGAAGCCTATTACAGCTAATTAAATATTTTTATAATGTATACTCTGCTGTAATGAAGCACACAAGAACTCTCATGAACAACAGATCTAATGTGTCATATGTCAGTTGAGGGATACATATTGATGAGGAATGAAGGAAAATCTCTTTCAAAATAGGAGTGTAGAATGTTTTATTGTCCCTATGAGATCATAGATGAGGCTGCATTTTGATACTGAAGGAAGCCACTTTCTATAATGCACCACTTCTTCCTGACCACAATGGAGCAGCAAATCAAGATGTCCTTAAGGACTTCTCAGACATGTTCACATCAGCAGATACCAGGAAAATGAGAGCAAATATCCTTGTTCTAAGTTGGGATTAGTCAAAGAATAATAGGCCCCACCTTATTAACTATTCCCATGGAGGCAATGGCCCCACTTAAAATGATTAATTCTCCTTCGGCTTACTGACATTTTGGGCAAGACAGCAACATAAATCCGACAGCTATCTGGCCTAGTTTTGTGAGGGAACATCTGGTGGCTGTTTACACTGTGAAAAGTCTACTTGGCTCCAGAGCCACCAGGAATTTAAGGGACAACTTTCAGAGCATAAACACTGAGTAACATATTTGGAATGCTAGACTGAGGTCTTGTTGGGTTTTGCCTTAAATTGGCCAAATCATTCTTGAGTTTGCTAATTATTAGGGGAATGATTTTTGGAAGAGGTTGCAATTAAATTTGGAGCCGAAACAGGAAATGTTGGAAAGCAAGCTGGTATGGTAAATGAAGGGCTTGTATTTATTTCAGAATCAGAATCAAAATGAGTTTTATGATCACCAACATATGTCATCAAATTTGTTGTTTTGAAGCAACAGTATTGTGCAATACATAAAATACACTATAAATTACAATGAAAAAATATATGCTACATATAATATATAGTAGTATATAAGTATTTTTATTTATATACATTTATTTATTTTTAAATTTAAATTAAAATCTTACATCCATCCCACAATGTGAGGGAGTAAAAATCTTTGTATTATGACTCCATTGCAATGTACAGAAATCTGAATTTATAAGTCTAATGGCTTGCAGAAAGAAGCTGCCCTTTAGCCTGTTGGTCCTGGCTTTAATGCTGCTGTACCATCTGAAACAGCTGAAACAGTTTATGGTCGGGGTGACTGGTGTCCCCGATGATCTTCCAGGCTTTCTTTCACCTGCTGCCATAAATGTCCTCAAGGGAGAGAAGTTCACATCCACAGATGCACTGGGCTGTCCGTACCGCCCTCTGCAATGCCCAGCATCAGTCAGGTTGCTCTCAGTGATGTTGCTCTTGAATATGTTGTTCTTGAATTGTTAATGGTGGGTCTTCAGGCTCCTCTAATTCTTTCCGGCTGAGAGGATAGCACGTCCTGAATGGTAGAGTCCTTAATGATGGATGTCACCTTTTTGAGACAATGCCTTTTGAAGATGTCTTCAACGATGGGTAGGCGAGTACCCTTGATGGAGCAGATTTATTTAATTCTTTCCACCTTATCAGGAAACCCTAAAGTGCTCAAGAACCAATAAAGTGATTAGAAAGTTCAGTCAGTGACAGTTCAGCCAATAGTCCTGGAAGAGATCTTGCAGCTTGTGGATTTCCCCTATTCCTTTCAGAAATAGGAAATTAGAAGGAAACAGTTTTAAGATACAGAGACAGAAGAAGGTGAGAGAAAAAAAAAACCAAGGGAAAGTCTGTGATGAGCATGGAATATTAAAGAGATTCACCAAATTATTGTTGGTCAAATCTCACATGGTGATATAGAGGCATACAGGAACAAGATAGCTTTATTTACTTATTAAATTTGTCATGTACATCAGAACATACAGCAGAATGTGCTATTTTCCATCAAATCAATGAGAAGCTTCCAGTGTCAACATAGCTTGCCCACAATTTACCAACCCCAACTGCATGTCTTTGGAATGCAAAGAGGAACCACTGTTCCTGGAGGATCCCCATGGAGAGAACATGCAGACTGCAGCAGGAATTGAACCCTGATCTTACAAGGAGTTTCGAGGATTCGATGGTGGAGTCCGGGAAGAGGAAGTCAGAAGATCACACACCAGTCCTTATTGGGGGGGGGGGGGGGGTCAGTGGAAAAAGCAAGCAACTCCAACTTCCTGGGCATTAGCATCTTGGAGGATCTATCCTGGCCCACATCAATGCAATTATAAAGTAGGCACACCAGCAACTTCACTAGGAGCTTGAGGAGAAAAGGTACCAACGAGTCTTACAAATTTTTATAGATATACAGTGGAGAGCTCTCTGACTGGTTGCATCACCCTTGTTATGCAGACTCCAATCCACAGGATCACAAGAAGCCGCACTGGGTTGTAGACACTAGAAGCTCCACCATAGATATAACTCTCCACCATCAAGGACATCTTCAAGAGACATCATCATTAAGGATTATCACCAACTAAACTTGCCCTTTCTTGTTACTACCATCAGGGAGGAGGTACAGAAACCTGAAGACCAAAACTCAAAATTTAAGAACAGCTTCTTCCCCCTGAATGATCAGTTAATGCATGAACTTGCCTCAGTATGCCAAGTAATGTTTGGTATCGACCCCAGATAATGATGAGTGGGGATGCTGTGTATCTATCAGTAATAATGGAGTATTTGTTTGATTAAGCATTCATTGTTGTTTAAATAATTCAATACGGGTACATGTAAAAATGCCTGAATTGAATACGTCATGACACCACCACATGTTACATGTGCATCTCACTTAAAGTAAAAAAACAAGTAAACACATTTATCTCTTGGCTCCTTGTTTTCATTTCAATTAATTTAATGCTTTGCTGTTACACAACATAACAATGGTACAAGGTATTTAAAAAAAAGCCCAAGATAACTTGTCTACCTGTTGAAGTGAAGTGAGATGTTTGAGTTTTAAAAAAGTGCAGAAAAAAAGGCAAGAAATTGAAGAATTCATGGGTTCATAAACAGAGAGCATTGGGTGATAGTAACCATTTAAAAAAAAAGAGCAGAAATGGTCGGCTACATCAGAAAGATTGATGTGTTTGATTACATGAAAGGTAACTGTAATGTGAATACTGAACAGATTGAGAAATATTTTAAAGCAAATGGAATAACCAATGAGAAGCAAGTGCCAGTTTTTCTGAGTGCATTGATTTGCTTAGAAGTTTAACACTTTCAACTAAACCAGCTGAATTGAGCTTTGTTAATACTGTGAAGGTAATGCAGGAACATTTAAAACCAAAATGATTGTTGATTCCAGAACACTTCAGGCTTCATAAATGGAATCCAAACAGAGGAGTCTATTTCAGCATATGTGACTGAACTGAAGAAGTTACTTAAGTATTGTCAGTTTGGTAGTGGGCTTAATAATGCACTGAGAGATTGTTTAGATTGTTGAATCTTACAAGAATGCATTCAAAAACAGCTCCTATTTGAAGCACAACTTACTTTTAAAAGAGCAGCTGAAGTAGATGTATCAATAGAAACTGCAGACAGAGACACAATTGAGTTACAGTCAGGAATTAAAGTGAACGTGAAAAAAATTTGCGAAGTTCAAACAGAAACCGGCCTGGAAGAAATTGTTGCCGTTATGATGGGGCTCTCACACCAGACCTGTTTCTTGAAGGACGCAATTAGAAAATTGAATTTATGAGGACAACTAATCATAGAACTACCTACTGATTGTCCTGTTTACCCCTGGTAAAGGGAAGACCTGAAAAATTTACAATGAAGGTCACTTCTCTTGATGAATTCTCCCTAATGCAAATTGAAAGTCTCCTTATTATGTCAAAGATGATCCAAAGGGAAACCATAAAAGATACTACACTGTCTCTGGTCAAAATCTCTACCCAAAATGTGAATGGAATATGCAGCAGAAATTCCAATTCTCCCATTTTTACTAGTGCTGGGTTAAACTTATCCTTAATAGAGGTTGCCTTATGTGGGCATTGAGAGTTATTCTACCATCCAAGCTGAGAGCTAAAGTGTTGGAGGAGCTATATACCAGTCATCTAGGCATGTTCAAAATGAAATCTGATCTATCCCAGGCCATCAGACAAAGCGCCAAGCCAACACTTGATGAACTGGGATAGATCAGCAGATGAAGCAGCTTGCCATGCACTGTTCAGGATGCCAACACATCCAGGAGATGCCAAAAGTAGTGCCTCTCCATCCCTGGAAATGGCCTGCTCTGCGCTGACAGAAGACTTAAGTAGATTTTGCCTGACCATTCATTAGCACAAACTTGTTGGTCATAGAGGATGCAGTGGTTCAAAATGATCCCAATAGCCTCCCTTATGGATTTGTACACTGTTGAAGTGTTGAGATTCCTCTTCTTAAAGACGGCTGTTTCAGAATGGACCCATTTGTTGCAGAACAGTTTCAGTCATACTTGAAAACGGAATGGAATAAGACACACTGTATTACATCTGTCCTATACCACCCAGCTACGATTGACTTGGTGGAAAGGTTTATCCAGATCCTAAAGGACACACTGCCAGCAATGTCAGCAGAACACACTAAACTAACAATGAACCAGGATCTCGCCAATTTTCTCCTCAGATATCGCAATGCAGCTTATTCCACGACCAACAACTCTCTTGCTATGCCGTTGCTGGGTCATCCCTTGCATTCCCTTGGATCTCTTCAAACCCAGTCTCAGAAGGAAAAACAGCTGAGACAAATTGAGGATTCCTCAAACGAGAAGGTTTTATGTTTCACTCCTGGACAATCAGAGAAAAAGAAAGCCATAGTGATAGGGGACTCAATAGTGTGGAGAACATGACAGGAGATTATGTGGACATGAACATGACACCCAGATGGTATGTAGCCTCCCAGGTGCCAAGGTCAGGGATATCTCAGATCATGTCCACAACATTTTGGAGAGGGAGAGGGAGCAGCCAGATATCTTGGTACATATTGGTGCCAATGACATAGGAAGGAAAAGCAATGATGTCCTGAAAACAGAATTTAGAGAGCTGAGAAACAGGACCACCCAAGAGAGTAATTTCTGGATTGCTACTTGTGCCATGTGCCAGTGAGGATAGAAACAGGATGATTTGGCAGATAAATATGTGACTGAGAAGCTGATGCAGGGGGCAGGGCTTTAAGTTCTTGCATCATTGGGAGCTCTTCTTGGGGAGGTATGAGCTGTTCAAAAGTGAGGGGTTGCACCTGAACCCATGGGGGACTAATATTTTTGTGGGCAGATTTGTTAGAGCTGTTGGGGAGAGTTTAAATTAACTTGGCAGGGGTGTGGGAACTGGAGTGAAGGGATTCAGGATAGGACAGATGGTTAAAAATGAAAGATAACATGCAGTCAGACTGACAGGAAGGACAGGCAGGTGATGGGACTTAGTTGCAGCCAACAGGTTGAGTATCAAATCATTAAGGATGCAAAATCAGAAAGGATAGCAAATACGGTACTCAAGGTGCAGTATCTAATCACGTGTAGTATAAGAAATAAGGTGGATGATCTTGTTGCAGTATTACAGATTGCTAGGTATGATGTTGTGACCATCAGAGAATTTTGGCTGAATGATGGTTGTAGTTAGGAGCCGAATGTCCAAGGTTCTGCATTGTATTGGAGCGATAGGCAGGTAGGCAGAGGGTGTGGCATGGCTCTGCTGGTAAAGAATGGCATCAAATCAGTAGAAAGATGTGGCATAGGATCAGAAGATGTTGAATCCTTGTGGGTTGAGTTAAGAAACTGCAAGGGTAAAAGGACCCTGATGGCAGTTATATACAGGCCTCCCAACAGTGGCTGGGAGGTGGACCACAGATTACTACAGGAAATAGAAAAGACGAGTCCAAAGAGTCCATGGTTGTCATGGGAGATTTTAACATGTAGGTCGATTGAGAAAATCAGGTTTGTAATAGATCTCAAGAGAGTGAGTTTGTTGAATGCCTAAGAGGTGGCTTTTTAGAGCAGTTTCTCATTGCGTCTACTACGGGATCAGCTATAGTGGATTGGGTATTATGTAATGAACCAGAGGTGATTAGGGAGCTTAAAGTAAAAGAACTCTTAGGAACCAGTGATCACAATATGATTGTGCACAACTTGAAACTCGATAGGAAGAAAGTAAAGTCTGATGTAGCAGTATTTCAGTGGAGTGAGGGAAATTACAGTGGTATGAGAGAGGAGTTGACTGAAGTAACTTGGAAGGAGCTGCTGGCAGGGATGTCAGCAGAGCAGCAATGGTGTGCGTTTCTAAGAAAAAGGAGGAAGGTGCAGGATATGTGTATTCCAAAAATGAAGAACTACTCAAATGGTAAAATAGTATAACTGTGACAGACAAGGGAAATCAGAGCTATTGTAAAAGCAAAAGAAAGGGCATACAACAAAGGAAAAACTAGTGGGAAGATAGAGGACTGGGAAGTTTGGAGGTGGAGGATGGTGGAGGATTACAAATACCTGGGGATACTAATTGACAATAAAGTGACAATAAAGGTCAAAGAACACTGAGGCTGTCTACAAGAAGGGTCAGAGCTGTCTCTATTTCCTGAGGAAACTGAGGTCCTTTAACATCTGGATGATGCTGAGGATGTTCTACGAGTCTGTGTTGGCCAGTGCTATCATGTTTGCTGTTGTTTGCTTGGGCAGCAGGCTGTGGGTAGCAGACACCAACAGAATCAACAAACTCATCCGTAAGGCCAGTGATGTTGTGAGGATGGAACTGGACTCTCTGACGGTGGTGTCTGAAAAGAGGATGCTGTCCAAGTTGCATGCCATCTTGGACAATGACTTCCATCCACTCCATAATGTACTGCCTAGGCACAGGAGTACATTCAGCCAGAGACTCATTCCACCGAGATGTAACACTGAGCGTCATAGGAAGTCATTCCTGCCTGTGGCCATCAAACTTTACAACTCCTCCCTCAGAGTGTCAGACACCCTGAGCCAATAGGCTGGTCCTGGACTTATTTCCACTAGGCATGATTAACATTATTATTTAATTATTTATGGTTTTACATTGCTATATTTCTACACTATTCTTGGTTGGTGCGGCTGTAACGAAACCCAGTTTCCCTCGAGATCAATAAAGTATGGCTGTCTGTCTGTCTGTTTTTACGGAGAGAAACTAAAAAAAATCATTAGAAGGGAGATCAAGCTAGCAACTAATATCAAAGTGGATAGTGAAAGTTTTCTCAAGTATGTTAAAAATAAAAGAGAAATAAGAGTGGATATAGGACCGCTAGAAAATGAGGCAGGAGAAATAATAATAAGGGACAAGAAAATGGCTGATGAACTAAATGAGTATTTTGCATCAGTCTTCACTGTGGAAGACACTAGCAGTGTTCCAGATGTTGTAGTGTGTGAAGGAAGAGAAGTGGGTACAGTTACTGTTACAAGAGAGAAGGTGCTGAAAAAGCTGAAAGAGCTAAAGGTGCATAAATCACCTAGACTAGAGGAACTGCACCCTAGGGTTCTGAAAGAGGTAGCGTTAGAGATTGTGGTGGCATTAGAAATGATCTTTAAAAAATCATTGAACTATGGCATGGTACCAGAAGACTGGAAAATTGCAAATGTTACTCCACTCTTTAAGAAAGGAGGAAGGCAGCAGAAAAGAAATTATAGACCAGTTAGCCTGACCTCAATGGTTGGGAAGATGTTAGAGTCAACTGATAAGGATGGTGTGATGGAGTACTTGCTGTCACAGAACAAGATAGCACAAAGTCAGCATGGTTTCTTTCAGGGAAAATCCTGCCTGACTAACCTGTTGGAATTCTTTGAGGAGATTACAAGCAGGATAGATAAAGGGGATGTAGTGGATGTTGTATATCTGGACTTTCAGAAGGCCTTTGACAAGGTCCCACACATAAGTTAAGAGCTCATGGTATTACAGGAATGTTACTAACATGGTTAGAGCATTGGCTGATTGGTAAAAGGCAGCGAGTGGGAATAAAAGGATCCCTTTCTGGTTGGCTGCCAGTGACTAGTGGTTTCTGCAGGGGTTAGTGTTGGGACAGCTTCTTTTTATGCTGTGATATCTGATTTAGATGATGGAATAGATGGCTTTGTTGCCAACTTTTCAGATGATATAAAGATTGGTGGAGGGGCAAGTAGTGTTGAGGAAACAGGTAGGATGCAGAAGGACTTAGATTAGAAGTATGGGAAAGAAAGTGGCAAATGAAATACAATGTTGGGAAATGCATCGTCGTGCACTTTGGTAGTACATAGAAATAAATATGTGGACTATTTTCTAAACAGAGAGAAAATCCAGGAATCTGAGGTGCAAAGGGTCTTGGAAGTTCTTGTGCAGAACACCCTGAAGGTTAACTTGCAGGTTGAGTCGGTGGTGAGGAAGGTGAGTTAGGACTCGTTTCAAGAGGTCTAGAATACAAGAGCAGGGATGTGATGCTGAGGGTTTATAAGGCGGTGGTGAGGCCTCACCTTGAGTATTGTGAACTGTTTTGGGCTCCTCATCTTAGAAAGGATGTGTTGGCATTAGAGAGGGTCCAGAGGAGGTTCACAAGGATGATTCCAGGAATGAAAGGGTAATCATACGAGGAACGTTTGATGGCTCTGGGTCTGTACTCACTGGAATTCAGAAGGATGAAGGGAGATCTCATTCAAACTTTTCAAATGTTGAAAGACCTAGACAGTATAGATGTGGAAAGGATGTTTCCCATGGTGGTAGGGTCACTTATACCATGTCCATATCCCTCTATCTTAGTTACATGCAAATGTATCTTAGAAACCACCATGGGATAGAGGGATATGGACATGGTGTAGGTAAGAGGGATTAGTGTTTGGGTGTTTTAGATTTGCTTTTTAATGGCTTTGGCACAACATAGTGGACTGAATGGCCTGTTCCTGTGTTGTACTGTTCTATGTTCTATGTATAGGGAGTAATTGTTCCTGATTTGATGGTGTAGGACCTAAGGCTCCTGTACCGCCTGCCCAGTGGTACAACATTAACGAAACCTATTGTGGAGACACTCACTTTTTGAAAAGCGACCAATAAATCGAGCTTTCAGGCCAGGGATTCCAGAGCAGAATAATTTCCAGTGTAACATAAAGTGCATTGGGATAGAGGCGTTTGTCTTTAGCAGAGTGAGACTTCGGGTTTAGTGGACATGACAGTCCAAGATTTTCTCCAAATGTAGTGCCATATTGGTGCCAAAGCTCTCACCATCTTCTTCTTCAATATGTTGATCACCCAGATATATTCTGGGAAGCATAGGATTTTCTTTCGGAGTGACTGTTGTGAGACGCCTGTGCTGAGACTTCAGCTCACCTTGAAGAGACTGGCTTTGATTTGTCTGTTAGGGCAGTTGTTAGCTCCTCCTGCAGGTTGTACTTCCTGTGTCCCTGGTGACTACCCCATGAGAAGGAGAACTTTGTTGCCAAAATGACGCGGGGTATAGATTGGGTAAATGCAAGCAAGCTGGGAGAGGCTAGAACCAGAGATCACAGGTTGTGTGAAATATGAAATATTTAAGGGGAACCTGAGAGGGAACTTCTTCATTTGGAGGCGAGGTGAGAGTGTTGAATGAGCTGCCAGTGGAAATGTTGAATTCAGGTTTAATTTCAACATTTAAGAAAAATTGGGATAAATACACAGATGGGAGGGGTATGGAGGGCTATGGTCCATGTGCACGTTGATGGGACCAGGCTGATTCAGCATAGACTGGATGGGTTGAAGGTCCTGGCTCTGTTCTGTGGTGCTCTATGACTCTATGACTCTAAGTGTGTCCAGCTATAGCTCCTGGCAGACCACAACAAGACTCTGAGAGCATTATTGGCAGGAATTTCAGTGAGGTCATCCCAGTAAAGGTGCAGGCAGTAGGTAGGTGGATGACCACCCGGAGAGGCAAGGAGGAAGGGGTGCGGCCTGTAGCCATTCCTCTCAGTAACACCCATATTGCTTTGGATACGGATGCTTTGGGGGTTAGTCTTTCAGAGAAAAGCAGCAGCAGCAATGATTGGTTCAGCCACATAGCAACGCAGGGTGGAGCCAAGGAAAGCTGTAGTGATAGGAGACTTCAAAGTTGAGGAGAGGGAGGAGAACAGGCAAGAGATGATGTTGCCATAATGAGAGTCGTGGACTGTGAAGAGCCTCCTAGTTACCAGGTTCAAGGTTGTCTCGGAGAAGTTGCAGAACATTCCCAAGAGGGTGACCGAAAGTTTGTTCACATTGTTACTATGGACGTGGGCAGAAAAAGGGATGAGGGACCCCAGAGTGAAAGTGGGGAACTAAAATCAAAGTTGAGTTCCTTGTCATATGCACAACTACAGTACGTGCACAGGTGCCTTGAAAGTTCACTTGCAAAGTGATCAAAGTAATCATAGTCACAAGAAAACCCACAGATGCTGGAAATCCAAAGCAACTCACACAAAATGCTGGAGGATATTAGCAGGTCAGGCAGCATCTATACCAAAGAGTAAATGGTCAATGTTTCAGGCCAAGGGCCTTCTTCAAGACTGAGAAGGAAGGGGGAAAATGCCTGAATTAAAAGGACAGGGGAGGGGCAAGAGGCTAGCTGGGAGGTGATAGGTGAAGCCAGGTGGGCAAGAAAAGTCAAGGGCTGGAGGAGAAAATATGATTGGTAAAGAGAGTGGACAATAGGGGAAAGGGAAGGAGGAAGGAGGAGGGGACCCAGGAAGAATTAATAGGCAGGTGAGAATGGTGGGGGGGGGGGGGAGGGGAGAATTTTGTTCGCCAGAAGGAGAAATCGATATTCATACCATCGGGTTGGTGACTACCCAGATGGAATATAAGGTGTTGCTCCTCCACCCTGAGGGTGACCTCATCATGGCAAATGAGGAGGCCATGGATCAACATGTTGGAATGAGAATGGGAATCAGAATTAAAATGCTTGGCCACCAGAAAGTCCTGTTTGTGTCAGATGGTGCGGAGGTGTCCAGTGAAACGGTTCCCTAAAGTACGATGGGTTTCACCAACGTAGAGGAGGCCAGGAGCACTGGAAACAATAGACAATGCCAGTAGATTCACAGGTGAAGTGTTGCCTCACCTGGAAGGACTGTTCGGAGCCCAGAATGGAGTTGAATGGGCAGATGTGGCACTTGGACCACTTGCAGGGGTAAGTGCCGGGAGGAAGATTAGTAGGGAGGGTCAAATGGACAAGGGAATCGTGGATGGAATGATCCTTGTGGAAACCGGGTGGGGGGTAGGGAAAGAAATGTTTAGTAGTAGGGTCCTTTAGGAGATTTTCAATGTGGAGGCTGATGGGGTGGTAGGTAAGGACAAAAGGGACTGTATCACTATTTTGACGGTGGGAAGATGGGGTAAGTGCGGATGTACAGAAAATAGAGGAGATGTGGGTGAGGGCAGCATCAATAGTTCAGGGAGGGAAACCCCATTCTTTAAAGGCGGGGGGGGGGACATCTCTGATATCCAGAATGGAAAGCCTCGTCCTGAAGACAGGATGTAGTCATAGTGTCACTATACTGAGGCAATAAAGTTGTGCTGGCCAACCCAAGAACCCAATGGGTGAAGAGAGGCAGATGATCCTGAGCCTGGGGCTGTGGGACCTCAGGCCTCTATTCCTCCTGCCCAGTGGCAGCTGTGAGATGATGGCAATGCCTGGATGGTGGGAATGTTAATGATTTGTGAGGCCTTCGCGTGATAGTTGCTTTCAAATGATATTGCTGATGGTGGGGAATTTGGCAGAAAGTTTAAAAAGCAGGACTTCAAAGGGATTTCACTGGATTTCCCCTGGTGTTTCACGTTGGGGATAGAAGAATAGGGAGGATAAGTGCATGAGTAAGGACACACATTCAGGGGTAGCACAAATTCACCCCAACTTGGTGGAGGGATTTCCTCTCATCACAGCAATGACTCACCCTGTTCCCTGAGACCGCGACTATTCATCTGTGAATGCTCTGCCAATGAAACATCCTCCCCACGTCCAGTCCTTCTGTCCCTGAGAGAATTCTACAAGCTTCAGCGCAATCTCCCTTCATTGTTCTAACCTCCAGTGAATACTGATTGAGCAAACAACAGCCACATTGACAGGCTGATGGGCAGAGGAAAACACCGCAGGAGGAGGTAGCAAGTTGCCTTCAGAATTGGTTCCACTTGATAGAGGTGTACAAGATGATATGAAACACAAATCAATTGGCTAGCCAAGGCAGAAATGACTAATACATTTTAGTGCAATTGGAGAAAAGTGAGGGTGGAATATCAGATGTAGGTTCTTTACACAGAGTAACACACACAAAATACTGATGGAACACAGCAGGCCAGGCAACATCTATAGGAAGAAGCACAGTTGACATTTCGGGCCAAGACCCTTTGTCAGGACTAACTGAAAGGAAAGATAGTAAGAGATTTGAAAGTAGGAGGGAACCCTCTAGTCTTCTCCTATCATTTTGCATTTCCCCCTTCCCCTCCTACTTTTAAATCTCTTACTATCTTTCCTTTCAGTTAGTCCTGACGAAGGGTCTTGGCCCAAAATGTCGACAGTGCTTCTTCCTATAGATGCTGCCTGGCCTGCTGCGTTCCATCAGCATTTTGTGTGTGTTGCTTGAATTTCCAGCATCTGCAGATTTCCTTGTGTTTGCTTTTTACACAGAGTAGTGGCTTCCACGGTTGGTTGAAAAGGCAGATACATTAGGGACATTTAAGAAACTCTTAGACAGGCACATGGATGATAGAAAAATGGAAGGCTTTGTAGGAGGGAAGGGGTAGATTGATCTTGAAGTAGGTTAAATTAGGCACATTAATTAGGTTAATTAGGTTAAATTATGGGTTGAAGGGTCTGTACAGTGCTGTAACATTCTGTGTTCTATAATATTGGAACACGTAGTATATGAGGCAACAGATATTGTTGATAAAATGGAATTGAGATGCCCCACCATGAAAGAGAGTGAGACAGTAGGAGACTGGAAACAATGGCAAAAGCTGAATGAAAATGGTAGCCTTAAAGAAACACCAAGGGATGGTCATAGCTGAGCAACTTCATGTGAATCGTGAAGGTAGTGTAGGCGACATGCGTGGAAGAGGGAGACGGGTATGGGAGAGGGAATTGGTTGTGGGCAGTAGATATGGTGGGAGATGGCACTAAGCATGGAGAAAGAGGCAGTGGTGAGGCAATTTTGAGCAAGGGATAAGAGGAGGTTGGCAGCAGGAATGAAGATTGGTGCTGCTGAGAGGTGATAGTGTGAAAGATGGACATGGAGTGTGTGGGAGATGGATGTGGGGAGTGCTGGGTGTGACAGTGAGGAGGGGAAAGGTTTTATGTACATGGACAGCTTGACTGGGAGGTCTGGAGATTGTGGTCAGTGGCTGTGATGACTCTGGCTGATATGTGGAGAGAGTGTAGAAGGTCAAAAAGAGTAAATATTGTGGATGGTTTCTGGGTCATGTGGGAGAGATTGAGCAGCAGGAAAAGAGTGGACTTCACTTACTCAGCAGGTCAGACAGAAGAGCGAAACAATATTAACATCTGAAGGTGATGACTTTTCACCAGAACTGAGCAAAGTTAGAGGAAGCACGAATTAGGCTAGAGAGAACAGCAGAATAATAACTCTAAAATAGAACCCAATGAAAATCCTTGTACAGATTTAGTTTCCAGGTTCACCCAATGAGGGCTAAAAGATAAATCCCAATCCTTTAAACAACATATCAAATATCAGTTATTAATTGTCCAATAATAAAATCTAAAATCAGGCAACGCCAATCCACCTTCCTTCCTTGCCTTCTGTAAATGTTTTTTACCTAATCTAGGATTTTTATTCTGCCATAAATATGAGGAAATTTTTGAATCAACATTAGCAAAAAAAGATTTTGAAATAAAAATTGGTACTCCTTGAAATATATATATAAAAAACTTGGGTAAAATAATCATCTTAATAGCATTAATCTGACCTATCAGAGATAAAGATAATGGTGACCATTTAGTGAATAAACATTTAATCTGATCAATTAAGGGTAAAAAATTAACCTTAAATAACTCCTTATAATTTTTTGTAATTTTAATCCCTAAGTATATAGGAGAGTTATTAACCAATTTAAAAGGTAAATTTCCATAAATTGGAACCTGTCTATTTAAAGGAAACAATTCACTCTTATTAAGATTTAATTTATACCTGGAAAAATTACTAAATTGAGCCAACAATGATATAACTGCAGGAATGGATTTCTCAGGATCAGAAATAAATAATAATAAATCATCTGCGAATAATGATAACTTATGTATATCCATCCCATGAGTAATGCCAGAAACGTTCGGTGATTCTCTGATAACAATTGCCAAAGGTTCTAAAGCAATATCAAATAATAATGGACTAAGAGGACAGCCTTGTCCAGTACCCCGAAATAAACGAAAAAAGGGGGATCTTTGATTGTTAGTAAAAACTGAGGCTACTGGAGTATGATATATCAGTTTAATCCAGGAAATGAATGTCGGGCTAAAATTAAACTTCTCAAGCACAATAAATAAGTATAGCCATTCAACTCTATCAAATGCTTTCTCCGCATCTAATGAAATGACACATTCTGAGGCGCTACGTGAAGGAGTATAAACAATATTCAATAATCTCCTAATATTGAAAAAAGAATAGCGATTTTTAATAAAACCAGTTTGATCTTCCGAGATAATTTGAGGTAATACCTTCTCCAGCCTGGACGCCAGTAACTTGGAAAAGATCTTGGAATTTACATTCAATAAGGATATTGGTCTATAGGATGCACTGTCAGTAGGGTCTTTATCTTTTTTCAATATTAAAGAAATGGAAGCTCTATAAAAAGATTGTGGCAGTTTACCCAATCTAATTGCTTCTTCACAAACCCTGCTTACCAAGGAGAAAGAGTAGAGGAAAAACACTTAAAAAATTCCACTGTTTACACATCTGGACATGGTGCTTTCCCAGAATTCATAGAAGAAATAACCCCTTTAATTTTCATTGGGTTCTGTTTTAGGGTCTTCTCTTCCCTTTGCTCTTTCTAAATTGCAGAAACGAATTGACAATCCGATAGTTAAACATACTTTATGTATATGGTTTCAATTTCGGAAATTTTTTGGGTTGAATCAATTTGTTTTAACTATTCCTGTTGTATCCAATTTCTTTTTTCATCCTTCTATTATTGACCAAGCTTATTCAGCTTGTAAGACTAAAGGATTACTATGTTTTTTTGATTTATTTTTGGATAATTGTTTTATGTCTTTTGAACAATTATCTAATAAATATAATTTGCCTAGATTTCATTTTTTTAGATATTTACAGATTAGGAATTTCTTAAACACTGTACTTCCTACCTTTCCAAATCTTGAGTCTTCGGGTATTTTGGAGAATTTGTTAGAACTAAATCCTTCTCAGAAAGGTGTAATATCAAAACTTTACAATATAATTATGAAAATACATTCAGAGCCCTTCTATAAGATTAAAAATGATTGGGAAAGAGAACTTAACCTTACTATCCCTATTGAGAATTGGGATAAAATTCTTCAATTAATCAATTTATCATCTATATGTGATAAACATTCATTAATACAGTTTAAAGTTGTGCACAGGGCTCATATGTCCAAGGATAAGTTGGCTCATTTTTATTCCTATATAAAACCTATTTGTGACAGATGTCATTCTGAGATAGCATCTTTAACTCATATGTTTTGGTCATATCTGCTTTTGAAAAAATATTGGAAAGACATTTTTGATATTATTTCCACGGTATTGAACATTGATTTACAACCTCATCCCATTACTGCAATTTTTGGTTTGCCAATGATGGACTCAAACCATTTATCTTCTTCTGCTTGTCGAATGATTGCATTTCTTACATTAATGGCTAGAAGATCTATTTTGTTGAATTGGAAAGAAATTAATCCCCCGTATTTCATTGGCTTTCTCAAACTATGTTATGTCTAAATTTGGAGAAAATTAGAAGTGTTGTATTTGACCCTTCTATTAAATTTGAAAAGATATGGAGACCATTTATTCAATATTTTCATATGATGTAATTTGACCCTGTTCCAAACCTATTCGTTTTTCCAGTTTTTATTATATATATGTTGAGAGGATCAGAGTTGGCGACACTGATGATTTTGTATTTTTTTATATAGATATTATAAACAGCCCATTTTTCTTTTTTTTCTCTTTTTTTTCTTTTTTTTCTCTTTATTAGTTATTAGGTTGTTAGATTAGTTTTTCTAGGGAATTTTTTTTTCTTTTTCTCTTTTCTTTTTAAAAATATGTATATTATGATATACCTAGTTTTGCTTTGTTTATATGATATTTGTATCATTCATGATTTGGGAAGACTTAATTATATTGTAACTATTGCTTGTGATTCCTTCCATGTTCAGTTTAACTTTGTATGTTTGTAATCCTACTATCTATGTAATAATCTTATTATGTTGATATTAATAATAACAATAATAATAATAATAATAATAATAATAATAATAATAATAATAATAATAATAATAATAATAATAATAATAATAATAATAATAATAATAAAAAGATTGAAAAAGAAAGAATAATAATTCAGCAGGCCACTGTCAGATTGTTCTTTCCACAGATAGTTTCTTGAACTGAGGAATAACATAAACTAATAAAAGTTATCTTCAAAGAGAAGGCATTAATGCATATAAATGATTAGTAGACAAGCTACAATGCTAGGGAGTATGGAGCATTATACAATCAAATACAGTACTATAGAAGGGTTATGGAGGTCATTCTGCATAGAATGAAACCACAAAAATTTCCATTTTGTTTGGAATGGGTCCTAATTGTGCTGGGAAGTTAAAAAATTTCCCATTAACCCTACTGTAGATATTCCACGCAATGTCTCATTTCATTAATCATTCTGACGTAGACACAGTGATCGGAAATGATGGTACCCTGCCCCAGGGTTTGTAGCTCAGTGCGTTAAAGCTACAGGTTACGTGTTTTTATTTTCTGTTTTGTTTAATTCGGCTCTGCTTCACTATGCAGTGTTTTTAAATTTTTTTTTGCAAAATGTCTTCTTCTGTTCCTTTTCAATAGCATCACGCTTTCCCGGAAGAACGTGCACATAAGCTGCAAGGGCACCAACTTCACCCCCCCCCCCCCCATATCAACATAGATTTTTGTTTCATGCTCCTTCACCAGTGAAGATCAAAATTCATCAACTCCTAGCCCATCCGCACTGTGTGAGTCTGCTCACCACAACGAACAGCATGGCATAGTCTAACCTGTCTAGTCTAGAACACTCAGAGGTGGGGAACAAATGCTGGGCTCGATACTACATCAAAGTAGTAAGTAAGACAAGGTTTTCACTGTATCTTAGTACACCAATACCTATACCAAATGCCAGTGCACTTCAATCTGTCGCCAGGACGATTTGGTGAATAGCTATTTTTCTTACTAATGAAGTTTTCTCGGATCAATATTCAAACCATGCTTTCTCTTTTTTACTTGAACTGGACCTTGGTAAAGGGGTTTTTTGAAGTTTGCAAATGAATACCAAGCTGTTGTAATACTGTTGAAGTCAGAGGTTTATATACACCCTAGCCAAATACATTTAAACAGTTTGTGACATTTAATCCTAGAAAACATTCCCTGTCTGAGGTCCGTTAGGATCACTACTTTATTTTAAGAATGTGAAATGTCAGAATAATAGTAGTCAGAATGATTTATTTCAGCTTTTATTTCTTTCATCACATTCCCAGTAAGTTAGAAGTTTAAATACACTTCTGGTAGCATTACCTTTAAATTGTTTAACTTAGGTCAAATGTTTTAGGTAGCCTTCCACAAGCTTCTCACAATAAGTTGCTGGAATTTTGTTCCATTCCTCCAGACAGAACTGGTGTAACTAAGTCAGGTTTGTAGGCCTCTTTGCTAGCACATGCTTTTTCAGTTCTGCCCACAAATTTTCTATCGGATTGAGGTCAGGGCTTTGTGTTGGCCACTCCAATACCTTGACTTTGTTGTCCTTAAGCAATTTTGCCACAACTTTGGAGGTATGCTTGGGGTCATTGTCCTTTTGGAAGACCCATTTGCGACCGAGCTTTAACTTCCTGGCTGATGTCTTGAGATGTTGCTTTAGTATATCCACATAATTTTCCCTCCTCATGTTGCCATCTATTTTGTGAAGTGCACCAGTCGCTCCTGCAGCAAAGCACCCCCACAACAGGATGCTGCCATCCCCATGCTTCACGGTTGTGATAGTGTTCTTCAGCTTGCAAGCCTCGCCCTTTTTCCTCCAAACATAACGATGGTCATTATGGCCAAACAGCTCAATTTTTGTTTTATCAGACCAGAGGACATTTCTCCAAAAACTAAGATCTTTGTCTCCATGTTGCAGTTGCAAACTGGAGTCTGGCTTTTTTATGGCTGTTTTAGAGCAGTGGTTTCTTCCTTGCTGAGCAGCCTTTCAGGTTATGCTGATATAGGACTTGTTTTACTGTGGATATAGATACTTGTCTACCTGTTTCCTCCAGCATCTTCACAAGGTCCTTTGCTATTGTTCTGGGATTGATTTGCACTTTTCGCGCCGAAGTACGTTCATCTCTAGGAGACAGAATGTGTCTCCTTCCTGAGTGGTATGACGGCTGCGTGGTCCCATGGTGTTTATACTTGCGTACTATTGTTTGTACAGATGAACGTGGTACCTTCAGGCGTTTGGAAATCGCTCCCAAGGATGAACCAGACTTGTGGAGGTCCACAATTTTTTTTTCTGAGGTCTTGGCTGATTTCTTTTGATTTTGTTTGTAAACTTCTGACCCACTGGAATTGTGATATAGTCAATTAAAAGTGAAATGATCTGTCTGTAAACAACTGTTGGAAAAATTACTCATGTCATGCACAAATTCGATGTCCTCAACGTCTTGCCAAAACTATAGTTTGCTAATCTGAAATCTGTGGAGTGGTTAAGCAATGTGTTTTAATGATTTCATCCTAAGCGTATGTAAACTTCTGACTTCAACTGTAGGTGAAGTATACTAGCAATACATTTTTTGAAGATGTGTCCAATAAAACGGACAAACATATAAAATTTAATTTAACAAAAATGAAATGATATTGAATATAAGGGAAAACATGTAAAATCAGTATAAACTAAAGAGTATTATTTTATCTATCCAGGACATATACCCAGAAGCAGTACATTCACAGAACCGTCAACATTGGCATAGACCTGTCCCATCCATCTCACAATCTCCAGTGATCTCTTACCGTCAGGCGGAAGGTGCCACAACATAAGAAAAAGAACTGTTAGGCTGGGTAGCAGGTTCTTTCCACAGGCTGGGAGATGTCTCAACACCCTGCCTCACCCAATACATATTATATACACCAGCACCAGTAGCATTATACTGTTGTATATGTTGTATATGCACTTAATGTCAACTTGTACATCTACAGAATATTTATTTTTATTATCTGTTGATATTATTGTGGTAATGTTATTTTATGGGCTGTATACGATGTCTGTACTGTGTTTCACACCTTGGTCTGGGAGGAACATTGCTTGTTTTAGCTGTTTTCATGTTGGATGACAATAATCTTGAACTTGACAGAGTGACTTGGACACTTGCTTGAAGCCTTTAAAGATAATACGTGTTGTAAAGGCAGTTAAGTTCTTATGACTGAATTTTCAGCACATATATGATGGCTTAATACCCATGGGTCAGAATGCTATGGGCTCATTCATCTCCAACTTTCCCACAGATCCTTCCAATCAGTACTGAGAGGGCAGTTCACATATGTGAACCATTAAACCTGGACACTGTGTCCCTTTACAGCTGGACTGAGTAGGGTAAAAAAATCACATTGATATTATTAAAATCTTCTGGTAAAGTATTCCCTCTTCAGTCAACATTGTTTACCAGTGATGCGTGCACTAGGTAGTTCATTTGTTACAAAGCACACTAAGCTGCCCCAAGGAAGTGGCTAAGGTGCCATATACTTACGTGTTTTAGAAAACAATATAAAACATGCTTCAGTGAAATAGTTCTACAGAAAGTTGTCCCATTATATTTGAACAAATACACAAAGAATAAAGGAACTTGTATAATATAGTCCTTATTATGACATCAAACTGAGGTCGATGTTTTAACATAGGAGAGAAGCAGGGGCTTATCTATGGAAAATAGCGCCTAGGGCAAGCACAGAAAATTGTGCCCCTGTCCAAACATCTGACACCCATCTTTTAGATAACTTTACCATAATATCAGCTCAAAAATACAAGTCAAGCTCGTTAATCTTTCAATTAACAAATTATGGCACTACATGAAAATTATAACTGCACCTTCCTTGCTTTCACTGATGCAAATTGGTCTATGATGTGATCAAAGTCAGTTTTTTTCTGCTTCTGATGAAGGGTCTCGGCCCAAAACGTCGACTGTGCTTCTTCCTATAGATGCTGCCTGGTCTGCTGTGTTCCACCAGCATTTTGTGTGTGTTGCTTGAATTTCAGCAAATTTCCTCATGTTTGTGTTTTTCAGTTTCTTCTCTTTCTACACTCGCAGAGCAAGATCACAGAGTCTGCCTTGACCATGGAGGCTTTCAAATATGAAAGTATTAGTTTTAACTTGCTGAATGATCTCCCACAGCTGGCAATGGAAACTGCGATGGTTAGCATTATCTGAATAGCAATGCGAAGATTGGGGAAGATGCTCTCATCTCCATACTGAACAATAAATTCAAGAAGCACATGTTGACCCACCTTGATAGCAACATTCTGCAATCCAAAATTTCTTCATATAGCTGCTGTCCATCGACATCAGAGCTGTACAATTCACCCATATTTTTGCACTTCTTCTTTAGGTCATTACTGTCGGCGCTGTAACACAATCCCTCGACATCAAGAAGGAACCCAAACTTGGAGTCAGTGTTGTGCAAATGAGCAAAACTTTCATCCATTTCTCTGTGAAGATGGTCGAGTGTTCCCTTCATGACTCTTTCCCTTTCCTCCTTAGCTGTTAACCCAGCGTCTCTTGTGTTCTCATCAGCCATTCGTTTCTTTCGTCTCTGACATCCTTCAACTTCAATTTTCCATTCTTGAAAGAGACCAACTCCTTCTTCGAGTGACTCACTGACCAACACTTCTATTTCATTAAAAAACGTGATCATCATTGTATCCTGCTTGGCTGCATGTACATCCTCCAAAATGAGTGAGTGTTTGTCGCAATTCACAAACATTGCCAGGTTTTTTTCCAAACTTATTCTTTGATGAACACCACCTTTGTGTCCAGCCATCACAGCAGCGTTGTCATAGCACTGTGACCGACAAACTTGTAGCTCCATTTCGTCCTTCTCTAGCTGTTTCAAGATGTCTTCAACCAAGCTCTCAGCGTCCTTCTGGCTTATCTGGATAAAACCAAGGAAGGACCCTCTAACATGGACTGTTTTCCTCTCAAAATCAACTTCCACATACCTCACTACTTCTGACATCTGCTCACAGTGTGCCTGATCAGGAGTCAAGTTGAACATGAGACCATAGTACTTGGCTTTACGAATGCTTCTCAGTAAACTCTGGTGAACAGTGGATGCCATCATGAGGATGAATTCATTCTGGGCACACGGTTAAAGATAAGATGTGGATCCAGGATGACTTTCCAAATGAGTGAGGTGTTCTTTTATGACAGGGTCAAAGGTGACCAGTAGTTTCAGTAAGCCAAGGAAATTTCCCACGTAGGAGTCATCGTCTAGCTGAAGTGACTCCCTGTGACCTTGCAAAGCCAGATGAGTCCAAAGGAATTTTATGCAGTGAAGGATTCTCGTTAGGATATCACGCCACTTCAGCTTTTCCTTCTCAATCTGTGACTGAAATACCGCGTCAATAACTCCTCTGTTTCCAGTTAAATTTCTTTCCATTTCATTCCACTGTGTGAAGCATTCCCAATGATTCTTGGCATTTTCATGAACACCAATCCTTTCAGGTGCTTTCCACTGGTTGAATCCACTTTCCTGCTCCAATGAGGATTGATGGTCAGGAATAGAGAAGACAACAGATGCAAAATGCAGACATTTTAAAAAGGAGAATAGATCAACCATGACCATTTCACAATTTCCTCTTGAACCCAGTTTTGTTCATTGAGTGGTTATGTTGGTAGGAAAGGCCCCTCAATGTTTTGGAAATACTTTGAACCCAGCTTTATTATTTCTGTTCTCCACGCATCAGGCAGAATTGCTTTTCCAGTATCCTTATCAAACTTCAGAAGTCCAATGGCATGCTGTTCAATCACTTCTGGTATGATAGTTCAAGGCTCTTTGACACCATCCAGTTCACTAGGTTCAGTGTCGTCAGGTTCAATCTCGTCAGGTAAAATCTCGTCAATAAATTCAACATCACCACCACCACCACCATTGTCTTCCCCTCCTGTCACGTCCACGTTCTCTGGGGCAACCTCACTCTTAATTTCGTCATACTCGGATTTATCTGACTTGACTTCCTCCTCGGCTTGTGACGCATTTGTACTTGATCCACCTTCGGATTCGAACAAACTTGTAGCAGGTTCAGGTGAGTCCATGGAATGTGTCGAACTACTTGTTCCGGGCTTTTCAAAGAAGGACATGAAGAACTTGCTCAACTTCTTGGCTTCCTCCACCTCCAACTTCTGTCTCTTCCATCCTTCAGCTTCACTTTCCTTCTTCTTCATGAAGAAATGTTTCATAGTCTTCTTACACAATGCTTTGAAATAAGGCCATCCTAGTGCTTCTCACCCATGATAATCAAAGAGAGATCATACATCTGAAGAAAATTCTTTTTTCACTATCCGAAGATGGCCTGTCTGACTTTAACAGAAACTGCTCAGTGGCACCCCTCTTCAAATGGTGCCCAGGGCACATGCCATACCCGCCATACCTTAGATATGCCACTGGAGAGAAGCTAGACATCTTACTCCCAGCAAAATCTTGGAAGCAGTTATAATGCATGTTTTTTTCCTGCCACTACCACCTTTGAAAAACCCTTCCTACAAAAATTTTCAGGAGTTATTTTGTGGAGTTCCCCTACTTTGGAAAGATATGTTGATAAGCACCTTCTGCATAGACCTTATGGTGTCCAGAAACCATTAGTCCTACAACATATGTTAGAGGAGGCCAATTGGGTCAGTTGCAACATCAATCCTGGATCCTGAAGGTCTCCTCTGGAGGATAAGACTCGTGTCACAAGAGGAACAGGAGCAGTTCAAGAAGCCAGCTCACTATGACCTGCCAGGAGAGCATAAAAGCTTGCAGGACTTGAATTTATCTAGTACAATGAAGTGGTCAGTACATTTTGGCCCAATTAAGCAGCTGCCCAATTAGCCGAAGTTTCATGAAAATTGCTAAAAAGGTATAAAAAGACAAACTACTGTTTAACTGAGTAACAAATTATGTATTCAAATGAAATACAGAACAAATACTATAAAACTGTGTAATAGTTCCTAATAGTTACCATAAGAGACCTCATCCAGTATATGCTTGTGTGCTCTTTTGAATGACTAAATGAACAAAATCAGCACTGACACCTTTTGTAGATAATGGACTGCCTTCACACAATCCTATCAACGATTGCATCCTCTTGATTTTCATTGTAATATTCAGGATGATTGTCAATATCTTCAGATTCTTCATAATCCCAAACTTCTTGAAGTAGTGAAATTGTTTTATTTTCACTCCCAGCCATTTTTGGCATTTCCAGACCTGAATGCTTGAAACCAGTGAGCAAAATGGTTCTGAATTGTCTTACTGCTTACTTCTCACAAACTATCAGTGACAGAAATCATTACTTTTGAACAAAAGCATCAGCAATCGATTCTAATTAAAAAGTGTTTGATGAAAGCACAATGTAGTGTCTAATGGCCAGACAAGTGTATGTGACTGACAACAACACACAAAAATGCTGGTGGAACACAGCAGGCCAGGCAGCATCTATAGGGAGAAGTGCTGTCGACGTTTCGGGCCGAAACCCTTCGTCAGGACTAACCGAAAGGAAAGATAGTAAGAGATTTGAAAGTAGTAGATTTGAAAGTAGTCCTGACGAAGGGTCTCGGCCCGAAACGTCGACAGCGCTTCTCCCTATAGATGCTGCCTGGCCTGCCGTGTTCCACCAGCATTTTGTGTGTGTTGTTGTTTGAATTTCCAGCATCTGCAGATTTCCTCGTGTATGTGACTGATACTAGTTAGAAACTATTTCACAACAGCTTCCAGCCCTAATTAAGTGGCTTAGTGTCCCAAATAAGCAGCTGCCACAATTAACCAACGGCCCAGTTAAGCAGAGCCCACTGTACATGTAAATGTATATGGTGAATCAAGTAGATTTTTGATCCTTGTGGATACTCACCATCTCTGACAATGGAGATTTCCCCAGCACTGCAGTCGAGTGTCACTCTGGGTGACATGCTCAAACACCTGGAGGTTAAGTTGAACTTTTCAGATTCAAAGAATAAAATGTTACTCACTGACCAATAATGTCCTGTTCATTTGCCCTTAGAAAATACTTTTCCATATTGCTGCCAAATTGCAGGCAAATGTCAGATTTCTACCCCAAACACATCTAACAGTATTTAGGCTTTGATCTTTCTTTTATCCCAAATACTCCAGTGTATTGCTGGGTATGCTAAACTGCATTCTTCATGCCTGATTCTTGAACTGATTCCACACTTTTTAAGCAATCGAGAGCACACTAATTAATATTGAAGCAAATGTACATTACTTGACCTGAAGCATGAACTCTGTTTGCCTCTCCACAAATGCTACCTAACCTGGAGGGTATCCGCAGTATTTTCTATTTTGAACTATTCAAGGTATTATGAGGGATCTACTAATGATGTCTAAAGAGATGGAAGGACCATCATTGTGGTTTAATGCCATCATTTTCTCAATGGTACTAATTTCACCTTGGAACATTAAAGTTGCGAGTTTAGGCTTTGCTCCAAAGAGTGGAGGACATTGCTAGGGATCCTCCAACTCAAGGGATGACAACCTTATTGTCACTAGCCTCCCCACCATTGAGGAAATCTTCAAAAGGTGAAACCTCAAAAAGGCAGCATACATCTTTAAGGACTCCCACCACCCAGGACGTACCTTCTTCTCATTGCTACTATCAGAGACAAGCTATCAGGAGCCTGAAAATACACACACTCAATATTTTAGGTACAGTTTCCTCCTCTCTGCCATCAGATTTCTGAATGCACAGAGAACCCAGGAGCACCATCTCACAATGTTTTGCCTTCTTTTTGCACCAATTTAACTTTTATATACAGTACATTCCGGCTAATTGGGTCATCACTTAATCAGGGCAGCTGGTTATTTGGGACGAATGTTAAAAAACAAAAAAAATAATTGAGTAAATAGCCAGGATCCATTTCATTTACTTGGGACAACATACAGCTTAATTGGGGCAGGAGACTTGCCAAACAGTTTCCAACTAGCATCAGTCGCGTGCACTTGTGTGGCCATTAGACGTTGCACCCTGCTTATTTTGAACACTTTTTAAGTAGCGTCAGTTGTATGTGCTCATGGTCAAAAGCAGTGACTTTTATTACCGATAGTTAGTGAGAGATAAGCAGCAAGACAATTCAGAACTGTTTCACTCACTGTGGTTTCAAACATTCTGGCTTAGAGCTGCCAGAAATGGCCGGCGGTGAAAATGAAACAATTTCACTACTTCAGTAGTTGGGAGCTGTGAAGAATTTGAATATATCCACAATCATCTTGAATGTTACAAAGAAAATAAAAACGTGGAGGATTCAAACATAAAAGGCATTGTATAAAATCAGTCCATTATCTGCATTAGGTGTCTGCATTGATTTTTATTAATTTTGTGGTTGTTTGTCATATCCAGTGATGCCAGAAGACCTGTGCAGGAGAATTTTTAAAGTGGAAAAGCTGTTCCACTGGGGTAGTTCCGCTCCCTCGACCTCTGGTCTGTGTTCAGTGGCACTTGTAATCATCATAACTGGGGTCCTTCTTGGTTGCAGTGGATGGCCATGACCTGTGTGCCCCGTCCTGCCTTTCACTCTCCATGAAGGATTGCAGAACTGCCTTCCTGGTGGTTGAGTCTCATAGAAGATCACATCCGCCCAGTCCGCAGAGCTGACTTCACAGTCTAGAACAGGCATGCCCCTATCTCACCTGGGATCACGTAGATAACAAAATAAGAGCCCATGGTATTACAGGAAAGATATTAGTTTAAAGGGGGTTTCTTCTTTTTTCTTTGTTACTGTGTATGTAATCAAAAGGGCTTCTTTTGTTTTGTTAACTAGCAGGAATGCTTCTTTGTTGCGAGAGAGTGCTGGGAGAATTGTATTCCTTTGTAAACCAAATAGGGATTAATGTTCTTTCTTCTGAGTCTGTAAGCTTTTGTTGACGGGGCTTTTGGGCAGATTGGCGCGAGGGGGTCGAGAGAGAAGACGCAATGCTGTAAGCTGGGCGAGGAAGGGACCCCAAGCGGGGGTCTGAGGCCAGGAGGTACTCCAAGGAGGGGGGATGAGGCTAGATGTGCTTGGGTTGACCACTCAGAGGGTCCTGATCTGCGAGTCGAGGAGTTCGGAGGGGATTGAATGGTGGCCAGAAGACTTCAGTAATTGAGCTCCAACGGTTGCGCACAAAGTGGTTTGGACTTTGATAAGTTTGGCGCCTTTTCTTTATTTTTTCTCTTCATATATACTGTATCATTATTAATCACTTAGTTATAGTAACCTTTATAATTGTACTCATTTAATTGCTTATGGTGTACTGTCTGTTTTTGGGCGAGGCGGGGACATCACACAGAATCCACACCAGCTGATTACCCAGTTTGGCGGGGCCGAAGGCTGCTACCCCTAGACGAGAACAAGCTGAGCGAGCCCGAAGCGACCCAGGGGGTTACTAGTGTGAATAGAGGATGGTTGATTGGCAGGAATCAAAGAGCAGGAAGAAAGGGAACCTTTACTGGTTGGCTGCTGGTGACTAGTGGTGTTTCACAGGGGTCAGTGTTGGGACCACTTCTTTTTACACTATATGTCAATGATTTGGATGATGGGATTCTATAGCTTTGTGACCAAGTTTGTGGATGATAAGAATGTGGGGAGGTGAATAGTGTTGAGGAAGCATGGGAGATGCAGAAGGACTTAGACAGATTAGGAGAACGGAAGAATAAGTGGCAGATGGAATACAGAGTAAGGAAGTGTACGGTCATGCACTTTCATAGAAGAAACAAAAGGGTGGATTATTTTCTAAAATCTGAGGTTAATTTGCAGGTTGAGTCGATGTTGAGGAAGGCAAGTGCAATGTTAGCATTCATTTTGGGAAGATTTAATTGTAAAAGCAAGGATATAATGCTGAGGCTTTAAAGGACAGTGGTCAGACCACACTTGGAATATTGTGAGCAGTTTATCTATGCGCTGACATTGGAGAGGGTTCAGAGAAGGTTTATGATTATGATTCTGGAAATGAAGGGCTTATTGTATGAGGAGCATTTGAAGGCTCTGGGCTTGTACTTGCTAGAATTTAGAAGAATGAGATGTGATCTCAATGAAAGTTATCAAATGTTGAAAGGCCAAAATAAAGTGGCTGCAGAGAGGACGTTTCCTATTGTGGGGGAGTGTAGGACCAGAGGGCACAGACTCAAAGTAGAGGGGCATGCATTTAAAATGAAGATGAGGAGGGATTCTTTTAGTCAGTGGGTGGTGAATCCATAGAATTCATTGTCACAGGCAGCCTGCTTATTGGGTGTATTTCAGACGGAGGTTGATTGGTCAGGATGTGAAAGGTTACGGGAAGAAGGCAGGTGAGAGCTGAGTGTCTGGTAGAGATCAAAGCTGAGTGAGCTGCTCCAGAATGGACAAGACAAGTCCCTTCATCAGAGGTGCTACCCCTCCCTGGACATCCCATACACACCTTTGTTCATTTATAGTCAATCAAAAAAAACACAGCAGAATACACTGAATGAATTCCTCCATCAATAAACATTAGGAACTAATACACAGCTTTATAATATAGTAGTAGTATTGATAGTGTTCTAATTTTTCTGCATCTCATTTAAGTACATAATTTGCCACTCAGTTAAATGGTAGTTTATCTTTTTTATACCTTTTTAACTATTTCCATGAAACTTTGGATAATTGAGTTGGCGGTTTTACTGGGCCACGAGGTCACCGGTCACGATGTGTCCCAATAAAATCTGACACTGAAAGAGCACTATGTTTATTATAGTTAAAAATGAGACTTTAAAGCACACATGCAAATATAAAATCCCATCAATTAATAAGAAGAGTAGGGTATTTTTCAAAGATCAGTTCTTCATCTGGTAGCATTTTATGTGGTAATTCAATTCAATCACATTTGCAAGAACTTGCTATGCTTCATGTGTTCATTGACCAACAGTAACGATACTGTGAGGAATTCACTTCCTATAACACACTCCAGGATATCCCTTGATGCAGGGATACAAGTGCAAGCTATTTCCTTCTTTATCAAAAAGGGCAGTTGTCCCAGCAGTTCAGGCAAACAAACTTTATGAAATTACCTGTGTGGTCAGACCTGACACATGTCCTACTGGCTCAGTTTGCCTCACCTCCATTGCCCCTACATTTGCTCATTTACTAGTACACTTCCTTCCCTTGTCCAAATAGAACAGTACTGGCGCTTCAAGTTATGACTTTGTGCCAACTTTTTAACCTACTTTAAGATCAATCTAACCCTTCCCTCCGACATAACCTTCCATTTTTTTATCATCCATCTTAGAGTTTCTTAAGTGCCTGTAATGGATCTGCCTTTTCCCATGGACATTGAGGCCAATGTACAACAGTTAGACATCGTGTTACTATGATTGCACCATGCGCTTCTCCCAGCTTCTCCCAAGCATCAGATGCAACGCTTCAAGAATTTACTGACCAACTACCTGAAGGGATGAAGGGATTCGCCAATGTATTGGGATATCTCCCTTGATGTTTCTTCTTCCCCAAATTCTCCTACCCTTAGTCCATTTCCTGGCTATATTGCTATAACTTAGCAAATTGGAATGCAGCTTGTTAACCTGATCCGATAATGTTTGAAATGAAACGGATCTATTTCCAGTCTGCAATATCTCTACAATAAATAGTAATATTAAAAGGAAATGAAACCTGCTGACCCCAATGACTATGTAAGATTCCCATGATATTTCCAGTGTTCTCAAAGCTATTAACTGGACATTAAAATTCACCACAACTACCCTGCCTGGTAACATTGACTGTAACCTGATGGATGTGTCTCCACAGGGCACTTTGACAATGGGCAATCTAAGGGTTGGGTTGGTAGCAAGCTAGCAAAGCAGTCATAGCTTTTTAGGTACCACAAGAACATCCTACAGAAGGAACTTTCTACTCCTACACCACTGGTATGAATCCAATGAGCATACAGTATAAAATAAAGGTTTATGGTTGAAAATGAGTGTATTAGTCTAAACTTATGGTGAGTCAGCAAGAAAAATTTTGGGAATTTCCCATTACATTACAAAGTCTCTATGCCTGCTCTGGAGATGTGGGTATCAGAGTGAAAAGTAAAATAGAGGACAGGAGAGAACATAGAACACTACAGGCCCTTTGGCCCATGATGTTGTGCTGACCTTTTAATCTACTGTAAAATCAAACTAACTCTTCCCTCCTAAAAAGTCCATCATTGTTCTATGATCCATGTGTCTATCAGTTTAAATGCCCCTAATAACCTGCCTCAACCACCAGCCCTGCAGGGCATTGCACACACTCACAATTTTCAGTGTAAAAAGCCTATCTTTGAACCCCCCCCCCATATTTTCCTCCAGTCACCTTAAAATTATTCCCACTTGCATGTTAGCCATTTTCATCCTCTTATCATCTTGCACATCTCTATCAAGTCACCTCTCATCCTCCTCTCCAAAGAGAACAGCCTAGGATTATTCAATCTAGCCTCAAAAGACACACTCTCAGGCAGCCTCTGCACCTTCTCTAAAACTTCCACACCCTACCTATAATGAAGCGACAAGAACTGAGCGCAATATTCCAACTGTGGTCTAACCAGGGTTTTATAGAGCTGCAACATTACCTCGCAGGTCTTGCACTCAGCCCCCGACTAATGAAAGCCGACACACATTACACCCTATCATCTTGGTAGGAGAGAGTGGGACAGCTGCATGGGGAAGTCAGATAAAAACAGGCATACGCATGGGTCAAGTTTACAAATTATCATTTCCTCGCAAGTTTTCAGACATTGATACCCAAGTGATTCTCTATCCGTTCTATAAAGATCTACAAAAGCAATGCTAATACACAGCTTTTCCATCGAGAGGATGTGAATGTGTATGGAAGGTACAACATGAGAGGCATCCAATAGAGGGCAGAGGCAGAATCAATGAGAATACATTAGTCAAGAGTACCAGGGAGTCCTACAGAGGAGTGCATTTAGGAGAAAAGAGCTAACTTTGAAAGTATGCCAAAGATATGCAGGCTGAAACAAAGCAGAAAGCAAGTGAGAGGAACATGGGCGTATTTAGTGCTGGTCACTGTTTTGAGGTAGCACAGGAGATGACTTGATGTTTTTGTATATTATTGAAAACATGATAGGTCAACTGGCTCCTACTATGAGATGGATTTTATGGCAATGTTTTAGCTGTGAGAAATTGTGCTAAAGTTCAAGGTATAAAACTCTAAAGGGAATTATACATCCTCACTATTTTCAGATCTCTGTTCATCTCTGTTCATCTCTGTACAGCACAGAAACAAGCCATTTGGTCCATCTAGTCTGTACTGAATCATTTAAGTTGTGTGCTCCCATCAACCTGCACCAGAACCATAGACCTCCATACCCCTACTATCCATGTACCGGTACATATCCAAACTGCTCTTAAACTTTGAAAGCAATCTCGCACTGGCAGCTCATTCCACACTCTCGTGACTCACTGAGTGAAGAAGTCTTCTCTCATGTTCCCCTTAAACTTGTCTCCTTTCACCCTTAACCCATGACCTCTGGTTGTAATCCCACCCAACCTCAGTGGAAAAAAACCTGCTTTTTTCCCTATCTGTACTGCTCATAATTTTGTATACCTCTGTCAACTCTCCTCTCGATCTTCTCTATTTCAAGGAATAAAGTCCTAATCTATTCAATCTAGGTCATCATCACTTTTCTCGAGAGTTTTGCTGTCCATGCATTGACTCCCATGTTTTCTTCCTTACTACATCTTCATATAACCAAGCTCATGAAAGGCACAAAACACTGTAAACACATTTTTCTCCAGATTCAGAATGCAAGTTCAGTGGTGTAAGGCTTGATGAACTTTTCGTAAGAAACAGGAAACTTTATGCATGGGTGGTAGGATTTTGAAGAATTAGATAAATCTGGATGTTATGCATTGTAGAATGTTATGAAATAATGGATTTCAATATTAGTATCCAACAGTCAATAGAATACTAGGTAGCTACGTAATTATGCTTAGCTTTTGAACGAACACAGTCAGCCTGATCATCAGTGAAACAAGGAAATTGGTACAGTCAGTGGTTCACTAGAATTTGTACTTATAATTTTGCCCAATTTGTTATACATTCAGAAGTTTGGCATGGGTCAGCGGTGATTCTTATCAATGACGAAGTTTGAAAGCACTTAAACAGGCCTCCCTTTATTCAGAAGTCTGTGTCAGAGCATTATACTGTATAATAGCCTTCCACAGAGCGCAGAAGAATAAGCAGAGAATTAGCAGAAGGTGTTTGAAATTATGAGAGCTTTTAGTGGAGGAAAAAGTGAGAAGTTGTTGCCACTGACACAAGAGTCCATAATTGAAGAACTTAGCTTTAAGATGTTTAGAAGAAATATCATATGTGAAGTCCAGGTTTTATTTAAACTGGGTTATTGTACTTGCTAATTAAAGGAAAAGAAGGATTGAAAAAAGACTGGGTAGGGAGAGTGATATTTGGAAAGCTCTTTCAAAGCTAGCATTTGCACACTAAAACTAATTGCCAGCAACTCTTTGCACACAGCTACGATGAGAATAATTAAATACTCCTGTTTAGGACTACTACAGCTGATACCTACAAGGGGGCAAGTCATTGGGTGTATTTAGGGCAGTGATAGATAGGTTCTTGATTAGCCAGGGCATCAAGAGGTATGGGAAGAAGGGAGGGGAGTGGGGATAACTGGAAGAACTGGATCAGTCCATGATTGAATGGTGGAGCAGCCTCGATGGGCCAAATGGCCTACTTCTGCTCCTATATCTCATGGTCTTATCACAGTCACAGATATTTCAGCAAATAACATTGTTTTAAGATATTTAAAAAACACTACCTCAACATTTTTGCTTTGCTTATTTATTTTTATATATATTTCTTAAAGTGATTTATAGTATAATACACTGTACCGCTGCCGCAAAAGAACACATTTCACCACGTATGTCAGTGTTGATGAACCTGAGTCTGATGCTGAAGCTGATTTTGGTCTTTATGTGCTATATGATGCAACAATTTTCAGAGCTTGCTTACAGATAAAGGGCTAGATCAATACATTGAATATCAACTGCATTAGCTGTGTTCAATCAGATTACATCAGAAAGGAGACTTAAGGACTCTGTGCCTAATCCATTCAGGTAGAAGTTTTACAGATATTTTGATTCAAAAGTCCCTGCAATCATGTCCTAATGGAGAGCTTTTCACATCAACTACAGCACTGAGGGGGAGGTCTTCAGCACCCGATCAGCAACTGCTCAAGAGGAAAACTCACCATCACCAACTACTCAAGGTCGAGTTCCTGGGAATTAATCAGAAAGATGCCTTCAGAAGCAGAAATCTGTTCTTTAGTTCACCCACAACACTTAATAAATAAAGTTCAAAGTAAATTCATTATCAAAGTATGTATACCGTATGTCACTATATACTACCTTGAGATTCATTTTCTTGCAGGCATTCACCATAAAACAAATAAATACAACAAAATCAATGAGAGACTATACAAAAAAGTTTGACAAACAACCAATGTGCAAAAGAAAACAAACCGTGCAAATAAAAAGAACAATTCATTCATCATAAATAATACTGAAAACATAAGTGCAGAATCGTTCAAAGTGAATCCACAGCTTGTGGAATCAGTTCAGATTTGAGGTGAGTGAAGTTATTCACGCTGGTTCAGGAGCCCAATGGCTGAAGGGCAATCACTGTCCCTGAATCTGTTGGTATGGGACCTACTGCTCCTGTACCTCCTAATTATAAATTGGCTTTTCTTTTCAAATTACATTGGGTTTTTAATCAGCCAATGCATGGCTCTTCAACATATACCAGACACTAGAGCTTCTGTTCAAACTGAGTGTCACTGCCAATGAGTGTCTGCAGCTTCTGATGCTACAGTTGTTTTATTTTGAAATACTAATAACCAAGACTGTTAGACAAACTCAGTAACATATGGGATTGGATTGTATCCCAGATCCTTGAGTCATGTCAATTGCTAGTCAGACATTGGGTCTATCAGAATAATTTATGATTCATTCATGGGAACAATCACTTTCTTGGGAGTTTTCTACAGACCGGCTCCAATAGGAAGGGTTGAAGTACGTCTATTCTAATGCAAGAAGTATCAGGAACAAGGGTGATGAACTTAGAGCTTGGGTTACTACATGGAACCGGGATGTTAAGGCCAACGCAGGAACATGTCTGTCACAAGGACTGAATATTCAGGGGTTTTGATATTTCAGAAGGGACATGGAGATTAAGGAGGTGGGAAAGTGGCATTGCTGATCAGGGACAGTATCACAGCTGCAGGAAGGAAGGATGTCTTGGAGGGACTTTCTACAGAGTCAGTGGGAGTGGACACCAGAAACAGGAAGGGAGCAACAACTCTATAAGGAGCATTTTATCAACTCGCACACCCCCACCTCCAATAGCAACAGAGAGATATTAAGGAACAGATCAGAAGGAAGATTTTGGAAAGGTACAAAAATGACAGGGTTGATGTCAGGAGTGACTTGAATTCCCTTAATATTGATTGGTACCTCCTCTGTGCTAAAGACTTCGATGGGACGAAATTTGTTAGGTGTGTACAGGAAGGATTCCTGACAATGCATGTAGACAGTGGATGTGGTACTAGGAATGAATGTGGGCTTCACTAGTAAAATTAGCATTCACTGCATTTCTTTAGCAGATGGCAATGAGCCATCTCCCTCATGAGTCACTGCAGTCTACATGGTGGAAGTATACTTAACATGGTGGAAGACATACTTAACTTGCAGTCTGGGAAACAGTGATGTATTTGCAACTCAAGATAATGTGCATCTGGGAAGAGATTTAAAGATAATGGTGCTCCTGTTATCCTTGACCATCTAGATCTTAGAGTTGGACATTCTGCGGTAGAAGTTTTAACAAGTTCAAAGTTCAAAATATGTACATATTACCCCTCATACGATCCAAAGATACATTTTTTGCAGGCATTCTGGTAAAACAAGGAAAAACTACACACAAAGAGTGACAAAAATGTGCAAAAGAAGACAATCTGTACAAATACAAAAAATAAACAATAAATAAGTATGAATAAAAATGAATAAGAAATGAATAAAACTTTTGTATCAGTCTTCACCATGGTAGACACTAGCAGTATGCTGGAAGTTCCAGAAGTCATGAAGTGTGTGAAGTTATCATTAATAGGGAGAGGGTTCTTGGGAAACTGAAAGGTCTGAAGGTAGATAAGTCACCTGGACCAGATGGTGTACACCCAGGGTTCTGAACGAAGTGGCTGAAGAGAATGTGGTGGTAATAGTAATGATCTAGTAATGGTTCCAGAAGACTGGAAAATTGTAAATGTCACTCCACCCTTCAAGAAGAGAGACAGGCAGTTAGTATGGCCTCAGTGGTCAGGAAGACGCTGAACTCCGTTGTTAAGGTTGTGGCTTTGAGGTACTTGGAGGCACATTATAAAATAGGCCGAAGTCAGCATGGTTTCCTCAAGGGAAAATCTTGCCTGACACATCAGTTGGAATTCTTTGAAGAAATAACAAGCAGGACCAATGAAGGAGAATTGGTTGATGCTATGTTCATCGATTGTCACAAGGACTTTGACAAGGTGCCACACATGAGGCTGCTTAACAAGCTCCAAGTCCATGGTATTACAGGAAAGATTCTAGCATGGATAAACCAGTGGCTGATTGGTAGGAGACAAAGAGTGGGAATAAAGGGAGCCTTTCTGGCTTGCTGCCAGTGACTAGTGGTGCTCCACAGGGATCTGTGTTGTGACCAATTGGTTTTACATAATATGTCAATGATTTGGTTGATGGAATTGATGGCTTTGGTGCAAAGTTTGTAGATAATATGAAGGTAGGTGAAAGGGAAGATAGCTTTGAGGGTTACAGAAGGATGTAGACAGAATATGAGAATAGACAAAGAAGTGGCAGATGGAATATAGTGTCTGGAAGTGTACGGTCATGCACTTAGTAGAAGAAAAGAAAGGGTTGACTGTTTTCTAAATGGGGAGAAAATACAAAAATCTGAGGTGCAAAGGGGTTGAGATCCCTTGTGCAGGATTCCTTAAAGGTTAATTCACAGACTGAATGTGTGGTGAGAAAAGCAAATGCAATGTTAGCATTTATTTCAAGAGGACTCAAATATCAAAGCAAGAATGTAATGTTAAGACTTTATAAAACACTGGTGAGACCTGCCTTGGAGTATTGTGAGAAGGTTTGGGCCCCTTATCTTAGAAGGATGTGCCGAAACTGGAGAGGGTTCAAAAGAGGCTCACAAAAATGATCCCAGGATTGAATTGCTTGTCATATGAAAAACATTCGATGGCTCTGGGCCTGTATCTGTATTCACTGAAATTCAAAAGAATGAAACCTTATTGAAAACTATTGAATAGAGAAAGGCCTTGATAGAGTGGATGTGGAGAGGATGTTTCCTATGGTGGGAAAGTCTAAGAGCAGACAAAGCCTCGGAATAGAGGGGTGTCCTTTTAGAACTGAGATGAGGAGGAATTTCTTTAAACAGAATCTGTGGAATTTGTTGCCAAAGGCAGTTGTTAAGGCCAAGTCTTTATGGATACTTAAGGGAGATGTAGATAGATTCTTGATTGATCAAGGCATGAAGGGATATGGAGGGAATGCAGGAGAGGAAAAATGGATCAGCCATGCTGAAATGGCAGAGCAGACTCGAAATGCCAAATGGCCTCATTCTGCTTCTATATCTAATGTTTTTATGGTCTAAATAACACTGAGAACGTGAGTTGTAGAGTCCTTGACAGTGAAGCCATAGGTTGTGGAATCAGTTCAGAGATGAGGCAAGTGAAGTTATCCATGCTAGTTCAGGAGCCTGATGGCTGAAGGGTATTAGCTGTATTAACTGTTCCTGAACCTGGTGCTGTAGGAACTGGGATTCCTGTACCTCCTTCCTGGTGGCAGCAGTGAGAAGAGAGCATGGCCTGGAAGGTGAGGGTCCTTGATGATGGATGCTGATTTCTTGTGGCTGCACTCCTTGTAGATGTGTTCAATGGTGGGAAGGGATTTGCCTGTGATGGACTGGGCTGTATCCACCATTCTTTGTATGCTTTTTCATTTTTGGGCATTGGTGTTTCCATGTCAGGCAATGATACAACCAGTCAGAAAACCCTCCACTCTGTACCTATAGAAACTTGTCAAAGATGGTGCAACGCAGATGATTGGAGTCTCAGGCTGCAGCAATTATTCTTAGTGGAATGTTTAGGCTAGAGTGCATGGGCTGTTGATCAAATATGGCTTATTTTATCTTGAATGATAGGAACCTCTTAATCATTAGAGGAGCTGTACACATTGAAACAAGTGGAGAGTATGCCACCAAACACTTGGCCTGCATGCAATGGAAAGGCTTTGGCGAACCAGGAGATAAATTATTCACTGCAGAATACCAATTCCTAATCTCCTCTTACAGTTAAAGAATTTATGTGATTGGTACAATCTTCAGCTTGATCATTAGCTACCAATTAATCTTGAAATAAATAGTGAGAACTCACTGCTTCAATATCCCTTACAACGGGTATCCATGGATTGCTCATTAGTCTGCTATTATCTAGGGTAGATCTTCTCCACTGAGAACTTGGGGAAAGAACAGTTTTGAAGGTAGCGAGATCCATATTTTCACAAATATGCGTGTGAAGAACAGCTTCCTGATATCACTGCTGGATGGGCTAATTTAATTTTAAGATTAAACCCCTTTAACTACTCAGAGGAAATAGTTTCTTCTTATCTTCCCTATCAACCATTTTAATCTAAAGCACCTCAAGCAGACTACCCATTAATCTTCCATACAACAGTTATCCATTCAACATGTTACTGTATTTTAACTCTTTCAGCGCTGAAATTAAGTTGGTTTCTGGCTGCCAGAAGGAGGTTTATTATCTTGAAACTGAATAGCACAGATAAAGTCAGTTCCTGCAATGCCAATGAATTCTGTTATGTATTTTTAGTATTTGGGCATTGGCATTATGACCTGAACTATTGCCTACACAAAAATACCCTCGGGAAGGTGGTAGCAACAGTCTCTCTGGTGAAAGTACTCTAATGGTGTTATTGGATAGGAATTTCCAGTAGTGAGGTCCTGTGATATCGAAGGAATAGTGATATCTTGTAGATTTCTGGATAATTGGGACACATTCAAACCAGTATAGCTTTGCCCAATTAAGAGGCTGCCCCAATTGGCCATAACGATTTCCCAATGGAAATAGTTAAAAGGTATAAAAAGATAAACTATTGTTTAATCGGGTAACAAATTTTGCATTTAAATGAAATACGGAAAAAAATTAGGACACTTTCAATCCTACTGCAGATTATAAACCTGTGTATTAGTTCCTAATTGTTATCAATGGAGAACTCATCCAGTGTATGCTGACCGGTCTTTTGATTGACTGTAAACAAATAAAATCAGCACATACACCTAGTGTAGATAATGGACTACTTTCATCCAATCCTTTCAATGATTACAACCTCCCGATCTTCATTTTCATTATAACAGGCAAGATGACTGTCAATACTTCCAAATTCTTTGCAGTTCCTAACTTTGAAGAAGTAAAATAATTCCATTTTCACTCTCAGCCATTTCTGGCATCTCCACGCCTGAGGGCTTGAAACTGCAGTGAGCAAAAGTGTTTCAAATTGTCTTCCTGCTTATTTCTCATCAACTACCAGTGAAAAAAATCACTTTTTTGATCACAAACATATGCAGTGGACACTACGAGGGGTGATTGATATGTTTGTGTCCTAAGGTAGAATGAGGCAATTTTAGAAAACCTAGTACATTTATTTTTCAACATAATCCCCTCCTACATTTACACACTTGGTCCAGCAGTTGTGGAGCATACGGATCTTGGACCACAGATGGGTGATTGATAAGTTCATGGCCTAAAGTAGAAGGAAGTGAGTTATACAGCTTTCATTACATGCACATGCAGTTCAACTCTTTGAGGTGATTATGCAGAAAGTTTGAAGTTACTAACTCATCTCCTTCTACCTTAGGTCATTAACTTATCAATCACCCCGATGAGTTATTAACTTCAAACTTTCTGCATAATCACTCAAAGAGTTGAACTGCATGTGCATGTAACGAGAGCTGTATAATTCATCTCCTTTAACTCATCTCCTGTATAGCTCATAAACTTATCAGTCACCCCTGCTGTGGACACTTCCTGGAGGTCCAAGATCCGTATGCTCCACAACTGCTGGACTAAGCGTGTAAATGTAGGAGAGGACTATGTTGAAAAATAAATGTGCTAGGTTTTCTAAAATTGACTCCTTCTGCCTTAGGCCACGAACATATCAATTACCCCTTGTATTTCAAAACTGTTCACTCTAAGCATGGTGTAGTGTCAAATGGCCACACAAGTGCACATGACTAACACTAGTTAGATACTGTTCAGAAACAGTCTCCTGTCCTCATTAAGCAGCAAATAAAGAGATGGATTCCCAGCTATTTTCTCATTTGGATTTGTTCTTCCAGACTTGACCTAAATAAGTGGCTGCCCCAATTACCCAGAATCCACTGTACTTCCAAGTCAGTGTGATGTGCACTCAGTGGCTACTTTATTAGGTACACCTACTCATTAATGCAAAAATCTCATTCAGCTCCGTTGTCACAAGGATCGTTACAGAAAATCTTTCCTTCCAAATACAATAAGCATAAATAACACTTCATCTCTGTATGTCAGGAGAACACATATAATAGTACACTAGACTCTGTTTTATTACTTCATACATTATTATTGCACATTGGTAAATTATTATTGTGTATATTATTATTCTGTACTTTATAATTATTTAAGTCTCCACGTTGCTAAGTGTGTTTTTAAATGTTGCTGCTGAAGTGAAAGAATTTCCCACTCAGGATCAATAAAGTATTTAGCATTACTATTAAACAGCCAATCATGCGACAATGATTCAATGCATATAAGAATATATATATATATAACCCAGAGGTTCAGTTGTTTTTCAGACCAAACATCAGAATGGGGAAGATATGTGACCTAGGTGACTGTGACTGTGGAATGAAATTTGGTGCCAGATGGGGTGGTTTGAGTAACTCAGAAACAGCTGATCTCCTGGGATTTTCACATGACAATCTCTAGATTTTACAGAGAATGGCACAAAAAACAAAAATACATCCAGTGAATAGCAGTTCAGCGGGGAGGAAAATGCCTTGTTAATGAGAGAAGTCAGAGGAGAATGACCAGACTGGTTCAAGCTGGCAAGAAGACAACAGTAATCCAAATAACCACGTGTTACAATGGTACTGTGCAGAAAAGCACGTCTGAACATGCATGTCAAACCTTGAAGTGGATAGGCCACTGCACCAGAAGATCATGAATATACATTCAATGACCACTTTATTAGGTACAGATGACGTTTAATGTGAATAAGTGTGAGGTTATCCACTTTGGGAGTAAGAACAGGAAGGCAGATTATTATCTGAATGGTGTAGAGTTAGGTAAGGGAGAAATACAAAGAGATCTAGGAGTCCTTGTTCATCAGTCACTGAAGGTGAATGAGCAAGTGCAGCAGGCAGTGAAGAAGGCTAATGGAATGTTGGGCTTTATTACAAAGGGAATTGAGTACAAGAGCAAGGAAATCCTCTTGCATTTGTACAGGGCCCTGGTGAGACCACACCTGGAGTATTGTGTACAGTTTTGGTCTCCAGGGTTAAGGAAGGAAATCCTGGCTGTAGAGGAAGTGCAGCGTAGATTCACGAGGTTAATTCCTGGGATGTCAGGACTGTCTTACGCAGCGAGGTTAGAGAGACTGGGTTTGTACACACTGGAATTAAGGAGATTGAGAGGGGATCTGATTGCAACATATAAGATTATTAAGGGATTGGACAAGATAGAGGCAGGAAATATGTTAGAGATGCTGGGAGAGTCCAGTACCAGAGGGCATGGTTTGAGAATATGGGGTAGGTCATTTTGGACAGAGTTAAGGAAAAACTTCTTCTCCCAGAGAGTTGTGGGGGTCTGGAATGCACTGCCTCGGAAGGCAGTGGAGGCCAATTTTCTGGATGCTTTCAAGAAGGAGCTAGATAGGTATTGTATGGATAGGGGAATCAAGGGATATGGGGACAAGGCAGGAACCGGGTATTGATAGTAGATGATCAGCCATGATCTCAAAATGGCGGTGCAGGCTCGAAGGGCCAAATGGTCTACTTCTGCACCTATTGTCTATTGTCTATAGGAGGTATCTAATAAAGTGGCTACTGTGTGTATATCTTGGAGGGAAAACTGCAGGTTGTGGTGCTCCCATGTGCCTACTATCCATATCCCTCTAAGTGGCAGAAACAAAATGCTTGATAGATGCCACTGGATTATCCTGTGTAAGCAAATACACTGTATTTTGTAGCTTCTGAATCAGAATCAGGTTTATTATCACTGACAAGTTGTGAAATCCATTTTGTGGCAGCTGTCCAGTGCAATACATAAAAACTATTATAAATTATGTTGGATCAGGATGTAGACTTCATGAGGTTTAACTTTCCTGTGCTTGCTTATAGTTTTCAGTATATTTTCCAGTAATTATGGTACAGTTGCTTCTGTATTTTTTGAGAAACGTTTTAGTTTACATTAGCAGGCGTCACGCTTCTTGAAAATGACTGTTTTATAGGTTAATTGCTATCACTAGAATTTTTGTTAGCTCTGCTCTGAGTATGAGATAACCATGACAGATTTTCCTTTTTTTTTGTTGTTCTCTCGGCTCCTCTTTCCACTCTTGTGACACTTAAAAAAATAATCATAAGCAGTATGTTTTATGCCTCATTCTCGAATTACGAAGAACCTTTGGATTGCAAAATCATCAATAGCTACAATAGGAAATATAAAAATAAATAAAGTTGAAAGAGCAAAATAGTAACGCAGCATTCATGGGTTCATGGGCCATTCAGAAATCTGATGGTGGAGGGGAAGAGGCTGTTCCTAAAACATTTAATGTGGTCTTCAGGCTCCTGTACCTCCACTCTGATTGTAGTAATGAAAAGAAGGCATGTCCCCGATGGTGAGGATACTCAATCATAGATGCCATTTTCTTCAATAATCACCCTTTGAAGATATTCTCAATGGTGTGGAGACCAATGCCCTTGATGGAGCTGGCTGAGTCTATAACCCTCTGCAGCTTTTCCTCAACCCTATGCATTGATGCTTTCATATCTGATGCTGTTCCAATAAAGTTATAATGCTCTCCATGGTACATCTGTAGAACTTTGCTAGAGTCTTTTGGTGACATAGCAAATCTCCTTAAACTCCTAAAGAAGCATAGCCACTAGCATATCTTCCTCATGACTGCATCAACATGTTGGTCCAGGATAGTGTCAGGAACGTGGCTGGATGGACCCAAATGCAGGACGCAGAAACTGAAGTACCGGGGGAGAACAGGATGGGGATGCATGGCATTTAAGGGTAGAGCTGGGGTTCAGGTAGATAGAGTGTTGGGCAGGCTGAGCGGAGCGGGCTCCCGGAGTTCAGGCAGGCAGAGCGGAGCGGGCACCCGGGGTCCAGGCAGGCAGAGCGGAGCGGGCTCCCGGGGTCCAGGCAGGTAGAGTGGAGCGGGCTCCCTGAGTCCAGGCAGGCAGAGCGGAGCAGGCTCCCGGGGTCCAGGCAGGTCCTCGAGGTTCAGGTAGGCAGGCAGGTCTAGATGGCGATAGGGAACAGAGAGCCCTCCCTGGGCGGGCCGCATATATCCCGGGTAGGGCCGCCTCCCAGGCGGAATCACCAGAGGCCTGGGCACAATGCGAACCCCTAGGCGGGTGCGGGGCATAATCCCAGAGTTTGGGCGGAACAGGAGGATGGGGCAGAACCCCTGCCGGGCACTGGCAGACTGGCCAGGCCTGCCCGACGGAGGCAAGGGATAGGAACGGGCAGAACCCCCACCGGGCACTGGCAGACTGGCCGGGCCTGCCCGACGGAGGCAAGGGATAGGAAAGGGCATAGGTCCAGGGTGACCAACACAACAGCCATGATAACAGAAAAATTGGGAAAGGCCGGCAGACAGCGCGACCGCGCGAACAATACAAACGAGCGGAGAAGTGGGACCAGCGCATGGGAAGAAAGGTGGGGAAGGGGACCAACCTGGCAGTACTGGTACAGGGCAGAGAAGCATGATGAGGAGTAGATCTGAGCCCGGACAGGATAACAGAATGCAGAGACGAGTTCGGAGCTGGCGGAGAACAGGAAACAAAACAAAACGACCACCCACCTTGTCCCAGTTCCAAGGTACCTTATAAACACCTGCAGCTCAATGAGTCACAGGTGTGCCTCCTTGAGCCAGGAGGGTCCTAACTAGGTCACAGGTGACGGGAGGGACAACTGCAGGACCCGGAGTCCGGAGCCTTCGGACCAGATCGAGACCCGGAATGTGGATTCCGGACCGGACCAGACCCTGGCAGATCGATCCTTTGAGATGTTGATGGAGACTTGAAGCTGCTCAATCTTTCCACCAATAACCAATGGATGGTGGTTCTGGAGATGGTACCCACACTGTTACTGTCCACTAGTCATTGGTAAGGTGCCAGCCAAATCTTTGCTTTGTCTTTGGTGGTGTCAAGCTTCTTGAGGGTTAGTTGGTATAGTTGGCGGAGAAACCTTGGGTTGCCAGGAGCTGATGAAATGCACAATATCTTCAAAGCTGTAGAGCTCCAACACCCAGGGCCCCCACCACATGGCCAACCAACAATGGCAGTGAATTCATCAGAAATACAGAGGCAGTCGATGCCTGTTGAAAGGAACACTGCAAAGTCACCTTCATCTTCAACCTTAACATGAGTCTCCCGGGCTTCTTCCTATGGCATGCTAGTTGGATCAGACATGCTGTCATGCTGCAAACAGCATATACCAATGAAAAAGGCTCCTTCAGTAGATGGTGTCCCAACTGAATTCCTAAAGCTCAGCAATGAATAATGACAGAATACAAATCCACAATCACATCATTCACATCTGGCAAGTGGAGGATATACTAGTGAACCTCAGGCATGCCAAACCATCATGATCCTCAAGCAAGTCCAACTATGGTAACAACAGACGGAGCTCTCTTCTCTATATCATTGGGAAGCTCATAGTCAGGGCCCTCCACTGCTCCCTGTGCTCTTTGAACCAACGTGTGTGTTCTGCCCATCCAAAGGAACAGTTGACAGATGGGATAAAAAAGTTGGCTTGGACATACAGTATAAAATATAAAACACAAGGAATGCAACAATTCTACACATCAATCATTCAACTCTTTCACTGAAGTACCTGAGAAGATAAGCCTTAAGCTCAATACTTGCATCTTTGAGATTCTCTACCAAACCACTCCTGCAGCCCTTCAGTGTCCTCCAACAAATATTCATGGAAAATATCGACCACTTCCCTTACCTCAGGACTGTCTTAGTGACAGCAAACATTGATTATAAAATTCATCTCTTCCTCCAATGCATCAGCACAGCTTTCAGTTGATTGAAGAACAAGTCATTTGAATATCAAGACTTGCAGACCACATCCAAAGCTGCATTTCACGGGCTTGGCTCAAAGTGGGGCGGTCCACACTGAAGCAGCCTCTGATGGCCTGCGTCTCCATAAGCGGAGTGAACCATTTGCCAGCTAGGCAAAATCAGATGGAAGTAATGGAAGCATGATCATAAATGCAAGAACTTCGGCAGGTGCTGCCTGACCTGCTGAGTTCCCCAGCATTCTGTGTGTTGCATCCAAATATATCATCTCCAGAGCCCCTGATTTTCCATAACAATTGATTTTTCATTGAAATTGAATTCTGTAGTGCACGGACCTAGACAATTCAAGTTGTAAGCAGCATATCCCTAATTATGCAAATGGCTGGTTGGATGGTTGGATAAACAGATAAAATAATTAGTCTGCTGAGCAAGAAAATGTGAAGAATGGAGCAGTTTCTAATATTGATCTTCCTGCTCTATATGGGGTTCCCAAATCCTTCTTATCTTCGCAGTCCCCGGCCCCTATCTAAGAAGGAACTGCGATCAGACTTGTGCAGTTCCAATCACAAAGCATCTTTGAATGAACAATGTTGAACTTTGGTTAAATTACACAGTGTAAGAAGGATATCATCGTTTTGTGGGGAGGGGGAGGACATAAGCAATTAACATAACTATCTGATTTATAACCAGTATCACTCTTTAAAATAGTCACGTCCAACACAGCCTATTATTTAGCCCTGCATTTAAATAGTAGTCCTCTGAACTTTTTGATTCGTAGATAAAATCACCATGGATTTGTGCCAAGCTCCGGTTTGTAGGGATTCCTGTCTGTGTTAGACATTCCTGATTGGAGTGAACTTTTGATCTTTCATTAATATTTGGAATCTGTGGGAAATTCACATTGCAGATGACTTATTTCTTTGGGGACTGCACTCAGATAATTTCATACAATCCTTCTTTCTGGACTGTAAGCATTGATCTGAAATAAAATCCTTGCAATTTTTCTTTTAGTTGATCAAAGGCAACCATTCAGGAAGCATTTGGAAAATCGCTCTGTCGTTGTACATGTAATAAAGGACTCACACTGAGACGATGAGTTGTTGTGGCAATAGTGGGTGATCTTTACGTAATTTCACCATGTAAATGATCACATTACAATTTATAAACACAAGAGTTTCTGCAGATGCTGGAAAACCAACGTACCACACATAAATTGCTGGAGAACCTCAGCAGGTTGGGCAGCACTGATTGGGGAGGAATAAACAGCTGACATTTTGGGCCAAGACCCTTCTCCAGTCCTGATTAAGGGTCTCAACCCGAAACGCTGGCTCGTTACTCCTCTCCATTGTAGCTGTCTGAGCTGCTGAGATCCTCCAGCATTTGTTTGTGTGCTACACATTATAATTTAATACTTTTATTTAGAATCTGCAGTCTGGACTGAACTGCTTGCTGTGAGTTTGTGTCCATTTTAAGTGCCGCGTGAGTTCAGCCATGCCATATTGCTTGTTGTCAACATTCTGCCTTCCCGACACAGTCCCGATGCTATATGTGTGACATCATACACACTACCACCCTGAGACTCCAGACTCTACTCCCCAATGCATTTGTTGCGGTATTGGGAGACTTCAACCATGTTTCTCTCTCGACAACCCTGCCCACCTTCAATCAGTTTGTCAGGTGTCATACAAGAGGAAACACTGGATCTCTCGTATGTAAATGTTAAAGATGCATACAGCTCCACAGCTCTCCCCCCACTTGGAAGATCAGATCACAACCTGGTTCACCTCATGCCCCTGTATAAGCCCAAAGCATAGCGACAGCTCGATACCACCAAGATAGTAAAGAAATGGTCTCCAGAGGCCATCGAGGCGTTGAAGATCTGCTTTGAGGTTACTGACTGGAATGTGCTTTGTGAACCATATGGGGAGGACATTAATAGACTTACTGATTACATCACTGGCTACATCAACTTCTGTGTGGACACTGTTTGCTGCTTCTCTAACAACAAACATGGGCCACCAGTGATCTAAAAGCTCTTCTCAACCACAAATGAGAGCCTTTGATCAGGAGACAGGGAGGAATTGAAACGTGCAGAGGGAGCTAAAGGAGAAGATCAAGATGACTAAAGAGGAATACAGGAGAGAGCTAGAGAACAGGTGGTGCACCATCAATAACTCACTCTGAGACTTAAGGCGAGATATCGGCTTTTATTGACTGGAAGAAGGAGCAAGCAGTGAGTGACCACCATACTACATCCTGGAGACTGAGAGGCCAGGCTCAGGCCTTAATCGCCTTTATACCGGGGTCAGTGGGAGGAGCCTCAGGAACAGTCAGCGGGGGGCGTGTCCAGACAGGTATATGTCTGTCACCACAACAGGTTTGGGCAGAGTAGCACTCAGGAGGTGCGGAGAGGCATGAAGAACATCTCTGGCTTCAATCAGCTTAGCTGTAGAGCCTTGGAATGCAGCAGTGAATAAGCTAATGAGTTAAATCAATTCTTCAATAGGTTTGACAATGCTGCCAGTTCACACCCTCCTCAGCACACCAGTCCAGGTGCTGAGACATCCAATGCCTCCCCCCTCCAATTCGACACGTGGATGAACAACACAGGCTACCATTGCCTACATCCCTTCCTTGCCCTGCACACCTACAATCCACGCTTCCAAACGCTATTGTACCGATCTTCACTCCCCCAGCCCCACTTTCCACCAACCCCTCCCCCTCTCCCCCCAGTCAACATGGATTCACCTTCACTACTGAGCAGCTGAGAAGGGCTCTGTGGAAACTCAGACATGGCAAAGCTTTGGGACCAGACAGTGTGAACCCCAGGGTCCTGCAGGAGCTGTGTGGAGTTCTCCAGCACATTTTCAATCTGAGTCTCAGCCTGGAAAGGGTCCCGACTGTGTGGAAAACATCACGTGTGGTCCCAGTACCCAAGAAGGGCCAACCGAAAGTCTTAAATGACTACCGTCCAGTGACCCTGACCTCACACATCACGAAGACCCTAGAGAGGCTGGTCCTGATTCACCTTCGACCCCTGGTCATACCAGCCCTTGATCCCTTGCAGTTTTCCCACCCAGAGCGCATTGGAGTTGACAATGCTGTCAACTACCTGCCGACTCCCATTTGGATAAGCAGGGCAGCATTGTGAGGATCATGTTTTTTGATTTCTCAAGTGCTTGAATACCATGCAACCCTCGTTCCTGTGGGATAAGCTCCGTTCAATGCAGATTGGCACTTACATTGCATCCTTGATAATGCACTACCTGACTGGCAGACCACAGTACGTGTGGCTTCAGAGCTGTGTATCAGACTATCTTGGACTTTAGATACAACACGGAGTCATGTCATCTGTAGAAATTCTCTGATAATTCAGCAATAATTCAGTGTATGAAGGGAGGATGGGAGGATGAATACAGGGCCCTGGTGGAGGTTTTGTCAAATGGTGCAAGCTGAATCATCTGCAGCTCAACATCAAAGTAGCTGGTGATGGACTTCAGGAAGACTGAGCCTGCACTGCTCCCTGTTATTATTGACGGTGAGGATGTAGATGTGGTGAAGACCTACAAATACCTGGAGGTGCACCTGGATGACAGACTTGAGTGGGGCACCAACACAGAGGCTGTGTACAGGAAAGGCCAGAATCGCCTTGACTTCCTGAGGAGACTGAGGTCCTTTGGAGTGTGCAGGCCCCTCCTTCACATGTTCTATCAGCCCTTTGTCACCAGTACAATCTTTTATACGGTGGTGTGCTGAAGCAATGGCATCAATATGCCTGATGCCAACAGGCTTAATAAACTGATTAGAAAGGCTGACTCTGTTATAGGAGTCAAACTGGACACATTGGAGGCTGTGGCAGAACAAAGAACCTTACAGAAAATCCTGGTAATTCTGGACAATGTTTCTCACCCTCTGCATGCTACCTTGGCTGAACAGAGGGGCGCTTTTAGTAATAGACTACGAACAACTGCGCTGCTCCAAAGAGCGCTATATGAGGTCACTCTTACCCTTCGCCATAAGGCTCTATAATAAGTCAACCAATAGACAGGGATGTGATAACCCCCTCCTGTTAGACTGTTTGATGTAACTTATTTTTTATTCTTTCTTACCTCTCTTCTAATATTTGTATATCTGTGCACATGTAATGCTACTGTGGCACTGCAATTTCCTTTGGAATCAATAAAGTATCTATCTATCTGTCTGTCTTTGGAATGTGGGAGGGAACTGCAGCACCCGGAGGAAACCCACACGGTCACAGGAGAAAGTATCAACTCTTTACAGACAGCTTCAGAATTGAACGTGGTTCCTAGTGCTGTATTTTACATTAATTTCAATCGGTGAAATGTCACTGCGTGTATATAACTACTGTCAATCTGGTCTTACATGAATTAAGAAGGAATTATTTTTGATATTAATGCTGTAGATTTCTACAAGCCTACCCAAGATTCTCAAATGAAAGCAGATTTGACAATTAAGTAGGAATGGGGACTGAAGTTATTGTCAGAATATGAGTCCCATATTGTTGAATTATATCCGTCCTTAGCTCTATACTCAACCATATTGTTTCACTCTCTATGTTATTCAAAATGCTTTAAATATTTAATGGAAGAACTTGCATGAAGTCATGTCTTCCATCACCCCGGAGCCCCAAATTGTTTTGTATCATTGGCTGCCTATTGTGTATTCCATGCATTTTCTAAATGGCCCTAATTATAAACAGAAATTAGAGCAAGATTAAAGGCCTACTCCAACCAAGGTCCTATGAGTCAAAAGAAGAGGAATTCCTTCCGATCAGGTCATTGCACAAGAGTCATGCTGTCATAGAGCACTACAGCAGAGAAAGAAGCTTTTTGGCCTATCTGATCTGTGCCAAGCTATTATTCTGCCTAGTCCTATCAACTTGCATCTGGACCATTGTAATGTTGAATCAGGTTTGCGGATCAAGTGAGACAGAAAATGCACTGACTTTGAGTAAGTATATTAATTATTTATTTACAAACAATTAAAATTCGACCAAACATTCATGTTCCCCAAGTTACAGACACTACAAAGCTGAATATTCAACAAACATACTTAGTTAAAAGCGGATGTAGACCATACCTTCCCGATGGTCATTTACATCGCTTGCCTTAAACAAAAGAAGAGACAGGACCTCCCATACTTGTTTCCTATATACTGGAAACTGGACACCAGGCAATTATCCAATGAGAAAATCACAACGGAAGTGACTTTCAACAATCAGAATAAGGCATGCCCCCCTCCCACAGGACAACCATAGCTCTCCATACCCCTCCCATCCATAAACTTATCTAAGATTCTCTTAAACGTTGAAATCAAACCCATATCCACCTCTTCTACTAGCGTCTCATTCCACACTTGCACTACTCTCTGAGTGAAGATGTTCCCCCTCTCATTACCCCCTTACGCATTTCATTGTTTACCCTTAACCCGTGACCTGTAATCACAACCGAGCCTCAGTGGGAAAAGTCTGTTTGCATTTGCCCTGTCTATACCCCTTGTAATTTTGTATACCTCTATCAAATCTCCCTTCCTTCTCCTATACAGCAGTGACTTATTGTTTGAAAACTGTATATTTTCACCCTAGGATCACCTTTCCACACTGTCTGCTTTGTACCCCATAGAATTCATCTTTGAGTCAAAACAATTCTGTCCGTTCTGGACAGATACAAGACATTTGAGCACACTAGTCAGGCTTGTTAATCAGTGCCCTTGCCCTACCCTTCCCTCCTGGCCTGTTCTTCATTCTTGTTGTTTTGGTAAGTTTGTAGTTTATTGTAAACTAACAAGAAGTAAGGCATCTATTTACAGTACATCAGACTTGTGACATCAATATCATGTTCAATATTCACATATTTACTTCAAAGTATATCACGTTTTCCTTCTTTGCAAAAACTATGAAACCTTTTTCCATAACAGGTTCAGCATCTTAACTGGCTTTTTCATACACTTAGACCTACTGAATTGTACTCAGATCTCTGGCATTCTTCAACTGAAGAGCATGCAACAATTTGACCCAGTTCACTGTTGGCTGCTATTTCCTGCTCATTTTATCTAGATCCACTTATGGAACAAATTTGTCACAGCAGGTTTATTCAGTGTGTCCTCCTGTCTCTCTCAGTGCAATCTTGGGCACTTCTCCCCTTTTATCCAATTTGAATCCATTATCCTTTCGTGCTGCAGGCATATGCAGTCTGTACATAACTCTATTCCCCTTTGTTTGATCTGTAAGATTCTATTTAGTGACTTGGTTGATGACAGTGCTCACTGTTCAGTCTGAGTTATCGGACAGAATCTTCAATGTGCTCATCATAAGAAAGCCAGGAGCACGAGCGAGACCAGGCCCACTGGCCCTTTGAGTATGCCCAATGATTCAACACAATAATGGCTGACCATCCACCTTGGTGCCACTTTCCAGCTTTGTTCTGTTTTCACCTGATTCCCTTGAGTCTATCAATGACTCCGGATGAACTCATCGGGTCAGGCACCACCCACGTCGGGAAATGGACTGTCAACATTTTAGGTCAAAACTCTTCATCTAGACTGGAAAGAAAGGGGCAGATAGGCAGTATAAAAAGGTTGAGTGAAGGTCTGGAGCAAGCACTAGCAAATAAGTGGAATGAGGTGAGGGGGATGACAAAGAGATAAAGATAAGGATAAAGATTTGCTTTATACCTCACATATATATCGAAACTTTGAAACATACAGTGAAATGCGTCGTTTTGCATCAAATGAAATCAATGAGGATTGTGCTGGGGGCAGCCCATGAGTGTCGCCAACATAACGTGACCACACAAATTGCTGGAGGAACTCTGCAGGCCAGGCAGTATCTAGGGAAAAGAGTACAGTTCATGTTTCAGGCTGTGACCCTCCAGCAGGGTCACCTTTCTGTATATATGTCCTTGATGGTGAGTAGGTTGGTACTGGTGGTGTAGTTTTGACTGCCCGTCATGGGGCTTTCCTGCCTGTTGCAGTGCGGTTTGCATACTGAGCAGTGATGTAGTATGTTAGGATGCTCTCTACTGAGCACCCATGAGTATAGATGCACATAGTCCAGCTCTCTTCAAACTCCTCAGAAAGTAGAGGCGTTGTACTGTGCCATAATGTTCCAAGTTCTATTTTCTTACTCTGTATATAGATGTTGCATTAAACAATGCAACATAGATCTGGTCAGTTACTCTGTGACTGGATTTGCACTGTATCAGTATGTACCATTTCATCTGACATCCGTATATAGCACAAAGCAAATGTGAATTCCACCACAAGATTCTATTCTGAAGTGGAGTTTTCACTGCTGCCTTTTTCTGTGGCATGCCACCTTGTTCTAATGGACAAATTTGTTTGGACTTTTTACCTGCCACTGGCTTTAAAATTGCAGTCTTGAGACCCAATCAAATTTGATGTTCACCATACATGTTCGCCATGTGTCCTGACGAAGGGTCTTGGCCCGAAACGTCAACAGCGCTTCTCCCTATAGATGCTATCTGGCCTGCTGTGTTCCACCAGCATTTTGTGTGTGTTGCTTGAATTTCCAGCATCTGCAGATTTCTTCGTGTTCACCATACCTACCAGTTTGGGCTGGATCTGTTCAGCATTTGCCTGCAATGAATCTGTCCTCTGGCTTATGAATTCACCAAAACTTCTATGCCCGTATGGTTCTTTAAACTCAGCAATATGGACACTGGCTGTTTCTCCTGTTGCTTAACTCTTCAAGCCACGTCACGTGGCTGTGAGTGAAATAGTCTTATTTCTGTTGCTCTTCAGTGGAGGGAGCATCTTTAGCTTTCTGTGGAGTCATCAATAAGCCTACTTGTTCTCTCCTGTGGTAATGGTTCATAACATAATTCTCCACCTCGACGTATAACCCTTTCCCTGTATGTTGTGGATAATGTCTGTGCTGTGTTGTTACGTCTCTGGGCTGTTCATGCATCTTATCTACATTCAAACTAGCTGTCTGCTTAATTTCTCTATAATCAGTGGTCCTCTCCATACTACAGAATGAGGCTGCCTGTTTTTTCCTGTTTAATTGCCGCCATTTACTCATAGGCACTGACTCACTGCACCGTTGATAAAACTTCGGCACCTGCTCCGCTTTCTCCCCTGACGGCAGTGTCTTGATGATCTAAGGCAGGGATGGCCAACCTATGGCTCGTGCACCAAAAGTGACGCATTGGGTGATTAGAAGTGGCGCACTGCACCCCAGTGATAAGAATAAAAAGGTAAGCCTGATCATGCAAAAAGTATTAACCAAAAACCAATTTGTAGAAAAAAATCTATAACAGGAATTCAAGTAGCTTAGAGCTAGAAATGGATTTTACTGAGAATAAATCTAAAACTTAACAATTATTTTTAGCGATTTTATTATTTTGTGCACATCTTTTGGCGAATGTTATCTTCTTTCTCATTAATCCGTTTTCAATTAGAAAAAATGTTCAATGAGTCAAACTAGGAAAGAAGGACTTTTGTTCTGCAGTTGTTCCATAACTGTTCAATACACGTTTGATACTTGTTTGATCCTGAGGCGCCAGGCATCTGCACCAGCAGGTTTTTGCCAGTCAGTTTACAATTGACACTCGTGTGCTACGGAGTTGTGCTTTGTTCGTCCTTTGTGAATGTTTGCAGTTTTGTAATTTTTTGAAAATTAAGCCTTGCTTTTACATTCAGTTACCCATCACAGTGCAAAAGAAAATGAGCAAAAGAAAGGCAGAAAGTGATAGTGAGCATAAATTCAATGAACAGTGGGAAAATGAGTTCTTAGTTATAGCGGGTCCATCAGGAAAACTGTTATGTATTGTTTCTAAAAACACTTTCTCACATAATAGAAGACGTGATCTTAATAGACTATAAAACACAACATCAGATTGAAATAGAAGGAAAGCTGAAGCTACTGCTTGGGTCTGAGTTACAGAAAGAATATGTGATTAAGAAAAAGGAAGAAATCAAAAGAAGACAAAATATATTTGTTAAAGTTCTCATTAAGGTAAGTAATATTAAATCAATATATCATGTAAAATGCTAAATATGTCTATATTAACATGTTTTTACAAGAATTGAATAGAATTGAATACGAGTTGTATGGCGCATTTGAACCCATGCGTGAAAAAAATTGACGCACGGAATGTAAAAGGTTGGCCACCCCCAATCTAAGGTGAGTGACATTGATCAACAATGTACTGTAAGCACATTGAAAAGTTTCTTCAAACCAATACGGCTTTTTTTGGGGAACAGTCATGCATCGTTTGTAAATATTTTGACAATGCCCATGGGAAAAGTCTGTTATTTTGGTAAGTTCAAGCTCTGATACTCTCCAGGAGATATTGGTATTGGTTTACTGTTGTTACATGTGCTGAGATACAGTGAAAAGTGTTGTTTTGCATGCCATCATTGCATAGAGACAGTAAAAAGAACAATTATAATGAATGTATTGAATGAATCTGATGAAGGCATCTCACGGAGTTGTCACACTTCAGAAGTATGGTGTGTTCGGTATTGTTGATTAAAAACAATACAGGTCATCAGTATGATGACATCATTACACTGGATATAATGGTGGCTTATTTACAACTCACTTCCATCATAAGGACAGAAGTAATGTTTCCAATATTAGGCTGCATCCACAATTCTTCAGTACTGATACAGCCTGTGCCTGCAGGGAGGATGAACATGCAGAAGTGTGCTGTTAACTGTCAAGGATCAACTTTATACGCCATTTACATGTTTTAGGAATTTGCTGTGGTATGTTGTTCAAGGTGTGACAAGCATCGTACAACAATTATAAAGAATGAAGAATTCTATGGAAATAAAGAATTATAGCCACTTTATTAGGTATCTCAAGTTACTAACATAGTGGCCACAAGGAGTACGTTCGTGGTCTTCTGCTGCTGTAGCCCATCCATTTCAAGGTTCAACATGCTGTCCATTTAAAGACACTCTTCTAAATACCATTGTGGTAGCACGAGGTTATTTGACTTACTGTCATCTTCCTGTCAGCTTGAACTAGTGTAGCCATTCTCCTCTACCCTCTCTCACTAACAAGGCATTTCTGCCAACAAAACTGCCACTGATGAGATTTATTTTGTTTTTGCAACATTCTCTGTAAACTCTAGAGACTGTTGTAGGTGAAAATCCCAGGAGAGCAGCAGTTTCTGAAATACTCAAACAACCCCATCTGGCACCAGCAATCATTCTACAGTCAAAGTCATTTAGATCACATTTGTTCCCCATTCTGATGTTTGAGTGGAATAACTGAACTTCTTGACCATGCTTTTATGCATTGAGCTGCTGCATCATGATTGGCTGATTAGATATTTCCCATTAATGAGCAGGTGTACATATGTATCTAATAAAGTGGCCATACTTTATTATATACACTTTTATATACTTTTTTATAAAAAGGCTAATAAAGCCTTTGCCTACTTAACCAGTAGGTTAAGTATATAAAAAGGCTAATAAAGCTAAGAAACAGCATTATACACAATGGTTTAAAGTGTCTACAGTGAAGTGGGGTTAAGTAACACCCATGCCACACAAACAGCAATGAACTTCTCCAGTGGAAGAAGGATAGACTATTTATCCATAGATCCAACAGCATTAACCTTAATCAAACCCCTCCACCATCAGCCTCCTGCGAGTCACTATTGATCAGCCTCATATACAGTGCTACAGCAAAAAACTGGACACATGGTGACAAGTGACTAATCCCCCCCGAGTCTTTCCAGCATCCCCACATCACAAATCAGGAGCGTGATGGAATACTCTTCTCTTGTGAGGATGAATGCAACTCCTACAAAGTTCATGAAAGAAGACACCATCCACTTGACTGCATCCCTCCGCCAGGTTACACACTCACTCAGAGCATGTTGCTGGAAATCGAGGACCTGAGTCATAGGGAACGGTTGAAAGGTTAGAACTTCATTCCCTGGACCGGAGGAGAATGAGGGGAGATAGAGCTACTGAAAACTATGAGGGGCATAGATAGGGTAAGTGCAAGGAGGCTTTCTCTACAGAGATTAGGTGAGACTAGAACTGTATGTCATGCAGTAGGTTAAGGGTGAAAGGTGAAATTGTTAAGGGAAACCTGAGGGGGAACTTCTTCATTCAGAGGGTGGGACAAAGTGCCAGTGGAAGTGGTGGATGTGGGTTTGACTTCAACATTTAAGAGAAATTTGGAAGAGTAATGGATGGGAAGCTATGATTCACGTGCAGGTAGATGGGACTAGACAGAATAACAGTTCGGCATAGACTAGATGGGTTGAAGGCCATTCTATTGTGCTAATCCATGGCCTGTTTCTGTCCCGTACTTCTCTATGATTCTATGACTATGACCAGTACACCAAGGCTGCAGTTTGTACTAACTGGAAAAGGCACCGTCTCCCACATCTAGACTCCTCTAAAAGCACCACTTGAGTCCACAGTCTCCGTCCTCTGGAAGGACAAGAACAGCAAGCACAATACAGAACCAGTTCCCTAACTGGGAAAGATATCACCATTCAGTCATGAATCTGAAACTCCCTCCCCCAAAGGAGTCTGTTCACCAGAAGGACACAGTAGTTGTAGATCATGATTCATCACCATCTTCTCAGGGCGGTTAAGTACAGGCAAAAATCGCTGGCCTTGTCAGAGGACAGCAGAGTTTCAGTTGTTCCATTGGGGTTTGAAGTCCCCCACTGTCTGCAAGGGGTTTGTATGCTCTCCCTGTGTCCGTGTGACCATGTGGATTTCCTCTAGGTGCTCCGGTTTCCTCTAGCATTCCAAAAAAACCACACAGCTTAGGGCTAGTGAGTTGAGGGCCCGCTATGTTGGCGCCAGGAGCATAGCGACACTTGCAGGCTGCCCAGCACAATCCTCGCTGATCTGATTTGATACAAACGACGCACTTCATTGCATGTTTCACTATACATGTGACAAATAATACTAATCTGTATCTTCCTTTAGATGCCCACGTGCAAAATTTGACTGAGAAAGAATGCTGTCAGACAGCTTCACAGAGTGGACAGATATTCTTGAACAAGTTGTTAAGTGGATGCTCTCTCAGCTAATCGGCCAAATATCTTTTCTGATTTAAAGTGGGGAAAGTAAGTTAATTCTCATTACCTAGATACAGTTTGTTTATTAACTAAGATCAATAAGGCAGAATATTTAAATGTCCTCACTTTGAAGCTGGCATAACCTTCTTTTGAGCAAAGTAGCTACTGATTTTCCATACAGAAACCAAGGACTCCAATTCAAAACACTTCCTTCGTTGTAATGTACATCAGGACAAATTTTGATTGTGGGCGGCATTTAAATAATTACAAGTTCTTACTTCACCAGAGTTAATAAAACCAGGCAGTAATTCTTTATGGCATTTGCAAATGTCTATTAATGGCATTACATTGCAGTGTTCATGATAATGTAATTGGAAACTAATACTAGCTGCAGATAGAAGCAATAGCAACCAGCATTTGGAAAATTCAGCAGGACACTTCCTATCATCAGTCAGTCTTGTGACCCTGATGCAGTTTCCATGTCAAGGTCCACAGGATGACATCAGTCCTCATGTAGCATTCCTTTTAGTGCATTACAATGGGAACTCGCAACACAATATTGTGGAGGGAGCTTGCTACGAGTATTTCCCAAGCAATGTGTATTTCACACTGCAGCGCCAAGGGAGATGTGGAAAGAAAGCAAAGCTGAGGCTAACATCCTGGAGCCCTTCCCCGTGCTGCTGTAATCAATCTGACCTACCCTCAAGGATCAGGATTAATGATCAACTTTATGCTCCATACACATTTGCATGTATTAGGAACTTGCTGTGGTGTGCTGGTCAGGGTATGACATACATAAGAAGCACAATTTAACAACTATAAAGAATAAAGAATCATATAAAAATGAAGTTAGAGGTTGAAATATGGCTATGGAATAAAATGTGTATAAACACATAAGTACCAACATGTATTTACAATGTAAAGAGCATATCTTCAGAGTTTCTTTAAAGTGCTTACAGAGTAGTGAGGAGACTGTGGTAATAGATAGATCATGGGGGAGGGGGGCTAATTAGAATGATTGATCAGATGAACTGCCTGGGGGAAGAAACTTTTAAGATGGCAAAAGTTCTTTGTTTTAATAGCCCTATAGCGCGCTTTTGGAAAGGGCAGTTTGCAGTGTAGGTAGTGATTCATCCTGCCTGTTCCTTTGTCCTGGACACATACAAGTCCTGTGGTGATGGCAGACGGCAGCCAATGGCTTTTCCTGCTGACCATCTGTCCTCAACAAGCCCTAAGCGACAGTTCACCCACCAGCTCCCCCTTGATTTGCCCCCACTCCAGCCCTGAGATCCTCAATTCCCCAGGCGATCTGAAAATCCCTGACACTCCTGGTGCCAAGTTCTCCCCACCGTTCTTGGCCTCCAGTTAAGGACTTACCCAGATCCAGCCTCAGGCAAGGGCGACTGCTTCCAAAATGCGAAACGCCCGTGCTATTGGCCGCAAAGCATAGATCAATCATGTGACAACCAAAACAGGCAACAGGTCTGCACCCTTACTGCACCTGCACCTGGGCTTCTGGGCCCATATCATTGCTAATTTATCACACTAGGCTGGAGGAAAAGGGAACTCACTCACAATAATAATTAATTCATAAAATTCTTGAGACGTGCTTACGGCCAGTTAAAATCAGGAGCAGCTTACTCTGCAAGCATTTTATTCCTTATGGAACGGTTCTGCAGTTTCAATGTACTCATGACATTAAAAACATCTGAATAAAAAGATATGATTTAAATACAGCTGCTGGATGTGTTTCATAAACCGAAGCTCTTCATGGTACTTATGAAAATTATTTTGATTCATCTGCCTCTCACTTGCGTTGATGTGTTCAGCTAACCCAAATGAATCTACTGAGTAGTCGTCATCACCTTGTTTATCAAAAAACAATTATGGGAGTAGGTGATGAATCTTTTAGAGGCATTTAAGGTTGCTCTGATTACAAAGGAAGATAATGGTAAAAACCCATCTTAGATGAGGTTCCACTGAGATCCAATAAGACCTCTTTGTGCCTGGGCTTAAAAAGTAATCAAAGTGAATGATCTCCCATCCTACTAACCCCCTGCTTTAGCTTTTCAGCCTTGTTTTAGTTGCTGTCGGTTACGAATGCACCTGCCTCGCAACCTGAGTTATCGGTCACCTCAGTTCAGCTGCTGTTGACAGCACAGGGTTTTCAATGGGGTCACGGAGACACAAAAGCACCACTTTGTGATAAGGAACGATTCAAAATCCTGCATTTTGCGGCCAAGCCAAATACAAGCAAGTGAGCTTTCTCGGCTGACCTGCCCAGAAATGTCAGGCAACAAATAAAGATTTGTATTGATATAATGCCTTCCATTGGTTTGAGAGAGTATTTTTTTTAAAACATTCATACCCATTGCTGACTCCCCTTGGGAAAGCGAAGGTGAACTAATGCCCTCTCTGGATTCAGGGGGCTCCCAAAGCTGTACAAGGCAGGATTTTCATCAGGATGCAAGGGTCAGCATTTAAGAAGATTGACAGCAGTCACAGCAGTCAAACTGATATGAAGTAATAGACAGTTTTGGAAAGGAGTATCTCGTTAGGAATAGTGTGTCCTTGTTCAGTCTGCCGAAGGCACAACATGCACGTTCTCTCCAGGAACACATCAAACATATTCATCGGCACATCATAAATACAAACCCCAAAAAGCTTCTCCCATCTTTGCAGGTTAATCCATTTTGAATTTCAGAAACATTAAGAGTCCTTTTAATTCAGTGAAATAATGTAAAACAGGAGACAGCGAAACAGCAGCCCATTTACCGCAATTTACCTCTGTTAAAACAGAAATTAAAACGGGGGGATGGAGTTTGACTGATACACTTTCAGCCATTTCATACCATCACCTCAAATTGGACTTGTCCGCACTGTAAGTACATTCACACCATGAGCACAAATTTGAAATGGTCATGAATGGCCTTTAAGGGTTAAAGGAGCATGAACGATTGGCCATTATCTCCAGCCATTTTCATCAGAGGTTCGCTTTATGAGGTCCGATTCATTCTTAACTTTGACTCGTAACATTTATTGGCTGGATGAATAGTCATTTTGTTCTGTTGATGCCAAAGATTTTGAGATCTGTGATGTCAATGATCTTGCCCAGGGTGAAATTTGATATTTGAATTAATCAGCATCTGTTTGAATGAATGGCACCAAGTGCACATATACACAAAAGTACTGTAAAACATCATTTCCCTGACACTCTGAGGGCAGCCTTTAGCACTAACAAAGTACAATGGGTAATTTACAGTAAGCGCCTCAATCATGTTTCAATAGTCTTCATGAAAGCGGCTCACATTTGGGTCGACATGATGCAAGATCAGGATGGATGTCATGGAGCAGCGGAACACTGAAGCCTAATGCTACCTCCTCAGTCATTCACTTTCATAGAATCTTTCCATCTGCTGTCTGACACATCACTCACAGTGAAACACAGCCCTTGGCCCTAAATGGGATCCAAAGTCATCCGTAAGTCACAAAGATTCGGTGGTGATATTCTGACTGCAGTCACTTGTTAAGGCTGGAACAATGGGGTTTGGACGGCAATCAGTTTAGAAAAAAAACTCGAGGCACTGAGAAGAATAGTGCTTTATACATTGCTTTTCATTCAGCAAAATGAAATTGGCTTGGAGTTTTGTGGTGTAATTGTGATAAATATTGCGAGATGTTTACGTGACTTTAAATGTAATGAATTACATAGTCCCTACATTGAAAAGCAACAAAGAGACATTAACATTAAGTATTACATAATAGAGTTCAGCACTCAATAAATGCAGTAACACAGTGATTTATTAAATCGGAAACTTGAATAGTGAAATCCACTCAGTTCTCAGAATTTTCATAGCACAATTCATTGCTTGGTTGGTATCTTCACCTTGCAGCCAGCATTCTCCATGTTTGACCTTACCTTTTAGTATCTTGCTGCAAACACTTCAATCTCTTTCCCCTCCACAACCCCCGTCCCCTTTCATTATGCTGAGGAGGCAAGAGCATTGATGGGTCAGAGATCCATTCATTAATCCAGGATCTTTCTATCACGATAGTACATTCCACTGCAAGTACAGGAGATGCAAGCTCTCACTTTATACCTCCTCTGTTCACATCATGTGACTCCAAAAACACTTAGCATGTAAAGGAGTGATTTACGGACTCTTATCAATTTCATACTATGAACGTAGAATGTAAAACAGTAGAGCAGCTATTCACCCACAATGTTGTGCTAATTTATACTAAGCGTCCTCTTCTTGTGTGTCATCTGTATCCCTTCATATTCACTTGTCTACCTAAAGCCTTCTTAAACTCCACCAAAATGCTCAATTCCACTAATACCCCTGCAATCCATTCCGGGTACATCACACTCTGTATAAAAAATCTTACTTCTCAGAATCAGAATCAGGTTTAATATCACTGGCGTATGTCGTGAAATTTGTTAACTTTCTGGCAGCAATACAATGCAAAACATGATAATAGAGAGAAAAAACTGTAAATTAAGGTAAGTATATATATAATTTAATTAAATTAAATATGTAGTGCAAAAAATAGGAAATGAAAAGTAGTGAGCAAATGTTCACGGGTTCAAAGTCCATTCAGAAACCGGATGGCAGAGGGGAAGAAGTTGTTTCTGAATCACTGAGTGGGTGCCTTCAGACTCCTGTACCTCCTTCCTCGTGGTAGCAATGAGGAGAGGGCCTATCAGTGGCATCAGCGGAGTTCTATCAAGAAGGTATTTCTCGCAGGTAGGTGGCGGTTATTTAAAAAGGGAGCTTTGAGGGTGTTTGTCCATTGTTCCTAGCCTATCAGCAGTGTCACAGAGCTCTACCAACTAAATAAAAGTACAGAAGGGATAAGCAGAGCGGTCATTGTCGGGAGTAGGCCAGTGGCGAGAGTGGAAGCGACAGGCTTTGGCTCTAAAGAGGCCTCGGCTAGGAAGAGCCATTGACTCTGTGTAAAGCATCTGTTAATGTTTCCCCTTTGTTTTATCCTCCTGTCTTACTGTACCATTTAAATGGTTCTCTTCATGCCAGCTGTTGGAGAACTGGAGACCCAGAGTCTCCCGGGGAACTACACCTGCGTGAAGTGCATCCGGCTGCAGCTCCTTAAAACCATGTCAGGGGTCTGGAGCAGCAACTGGATGACCTTCGGCTTGTACAGGAGAGCGAGGATATAATCGATCAGAGCTACAGGCAAGTAGTCACCCCAAAGTTGCATAGGCGAGTAGCTGAGTGGCAGTTAGAGCTGAGCACCCCTGTGGCTATTCCCCTTAAAAATGGGTATACCACTTTGGATACTTTTGTGGGGATGACCTCCCAGGAGAATGCCATGGTGAGTGGATTACGGGCACCAACCGTAGGTCCATGATGTTCAAGAGAAAGAGAGAGAAGAAGGGAGCGGTAGTGATAGGGGACTCAATAGTGAGGGGAACAGACAGGAGATTCTGTGGACGTGAACGGGACACCCGGATGGTATGTAGCCTCCCAGGTGCCAGGGTCAGGGATGTCTCAAATCACATCCACAACATTTTGGAGAGGGAAGGGGAGCAGCCAGATGTCTTGGTACATATTGGTATCAATGACATAGGAAAGAAAAGCAATAAGGTCCTGAAAAAAGAATTTAGAGAGCTAGGTAGAAAGCTGAGAAGCAGAACCCCCAGGTAGAAATTTCTGGATTGCTGCCTGTGCCACACACCAGTGAGGGTAGAAACAGAATGATTTGGCAGATAAATGCGTGGCTGAGAAGCTGGTGCAGGGGGCAAGGCTTCAGGTTCTTGGATAATTGGGATCTCTTCTGGGGAGGTATGAGCTGTTCAAAAGTGACAGGTTGCACCTGAACCCGAGGGGGACCAATATTCTTGTGGGCAGCTTTGTTCGAGCTGTTGGGGAGAGTTTAAACTAACTTGGCAGAGGAGTGGGATTTGGAGTGAAGGGTCTCAGGATACAATATGACTGTGTTCAACTTGAAATTTAATAGGGAGAAAATAAAGTTTGATGTAACAGTATTTCAGTGGAGTAACGGAAATTACAGTGGTATGAGGGAAGAATTAGCCAAATTAAATTGGAAGGAGATGCTGGCAGGGTTGACAGCAGAGCAGCAATGGCATGTGTTCCTGGGAAAAATGAGGAAGGTGCAGGATGTGTATTTTAGAAGTGAAGAAATACTCCAATAGCAGAATAGTACAACCGTGGCTGACAGGGAAGTCAAAGCTATTGTAAAAGCAAAAGAAATTATGGTGGCATTAGAAATGATCTTTTAAAAATTACTGGACTCTGGCATGGTGCCAGAGGACTGGAAAATTGCAAATGTTACTCCACTCTTTAAGAAAGGAGGAAGGCAACAGAGAGGAAATTATAGACCAGTTAGCCTGACCTCAGTGGTTGGGAAGATGTTGGAGTCAATTGTTAAGGATGAGGTATTGGAGTACTTGGTGACGCAGGACAAGATAGTACAAAGTCAGCATGGTTTTCTTCAGGGAAAATCCTGCCTGATGAACCTGTTGGAATTCTTTGAGGAGATTACAAGCAGGATAGATAAAGGGGATTCAGTGGATGATGTCTATTTGGACTTTCAGAAGGCCTTTGACAAGGTGCCACACATGAGGCTGCTTACCAAGTTAAGGGCCCATGGTATTACAGGAAAGTTACTAGCATGGTTATAGCATTGGCTGATTTTTAGGAGTCCACGAGTGGGAATAAAAGGACTGGTTGGCTGCCAGTGACTAGTGGTGTTCCACAGGGGTCGGTGTTGCGACCATTTCTTTTTATGCTGCATGTAAATGATTTAGATGATGGAAAAGATGGCTTTGTTGCCAAGTTTGCAGATGATACGAAGATTGGTGGAGGGGCAGGTAGTGTTAAGGAAACAGGTAGGATGCACAAGGACTTAGACAAATTAGGAGAATGGGCAAGAAAGTGGCAAAAGAAATACAATGTTGGAAAGTGCATGGTAATGCACTTTGGTAGTAGAAATAAGCGTGCGGAATATTTTCTAAATGAGGAGAAAATCCAGGAACCTGAGATGCAAAGGGACTTAGGAGTCCTTGTGCAAAACACCCTAAAGGTTAACTTGCAGGTTGATTCAGTGGTGAGGAAGGCAAATGCCACGTTAGCATTCATTTCAGGAGGTCTAGAACACAAGAGCAAGGATGTGATGCTGAGGCTTAATAAGGCCCTGGTGAGGCTTCACCTTGAGTATTGTGAACAGTTTTGGACCCCTCATCTTAGAAAAGATGTGCTGGCATTGGAGAAGGTGCAGAGGAGATTCACAAGAATGATTCCGGGAATGAAGGGGTGATCATATGAGGAACGTTTGATGGCTCTGGGTCTGTACTCGTTGAAATTCGGAAGGATGAGGGGAAATCACATGGAATCCTTTCGAATGTTGAAAAACCTAGACAGAGTAGATGTGGAAAGGATGTTTCCCATGGTGGGAAAGCCTCAGGATAGAGGGGCACCCTTTCAAAACAGAGATGCGGAGAAATTTCTTTAGCCAGAGGGTGGTGAATTTGTGGAATTTGGCGCCAGATGTGCAGCTGTTGGGTGTATTTAAGGCAGAGATTGATAGGTTCTTGATTGGACATGGTATCAAAGGTTACATGGAGAAGGCCGGGAATGGAGATTGAGGAGGAGATAAAAAAGGATCAGCCATGATTGAATAGCAGAGCAGACTCGATGGGCCAGATAGCCTAGTTCTGCTCCTAGGTCTTATGGTCTTATGTCCTGGGTGGTGGGATCCTGAATGATGGACACAACTTTTCTGAGGTACCACTCCTTGAAAATGTCCTAGAAACTACGGAAGCTAGTGACTGATTTTACAATTCTCTTGCAGCTTACTACAATCCTGTGCAGTAGCAACCCACCCCATACAAGACAGAGATGCAACCATTTAGAATGCTCTCCACTGTACATCTGTATATATTTGTGAGTGTTTTTAGTGACACACCAAATCTCCTCAAACTCCTGATGCAGTGCAGCCACTGTCTTGCCTTCTTTATAGCTGCATCGATAAGTTGGGTCCAGGTTGGGTCCTCAGAGATAATGACACCCAGGTACTTGAAACTGTTCACTTTCTCCACTTCTGATCCCTTGATGAGGACTGGTGCGTGTTCCCTCGTCTTACTCTTCCCGGAGTCCCCAATCAGTTCTTTGATCTTACTGTCATTGAGTGCAAGGTTGTTACTGTGATATCAATCAATCAACTGGTGTAACTTGCTCCTGAATACTCTCTTGACACCATCTGAGATTCTCCCAACAATGGTTGCATTATCAGCAAATTTATAGATGGCATTTGTGCTATGCTTATCCATGAAGTCATGGGTGCAGAGAGGGCAGAGCAGTAGGCTAAGTACACACCTCTGCAGTGTGCCAGTGTTGATTACCATCCAAGTGGAGACATTATTTCCAAACCACATGGATTGTGGTCCTCATATTGACTTTTAACTCCTCCCCAACCTTAAAGGTGTGTCCTATTGAGTTTGACATTTCTACCCCGGGGACAGATACTGACTGTCTACCCTACCTATGGCTCTAATAAAAAAAATTCTATCAGGTCTTCCTGAGCCTCTGATGCACTAAGGAGAGGAATTTTATAGCTCACACAGTCTAATCCAAGCAGCATCCTCTTGTGCACTTCTTCTGCAGTTTTGTATTCAACACTCAGGAGAAGGCTTTCCCTACATTGGGAAGAGAGGATGACCTCTCTGCAGAGTTTTCTATTCAACCTGCAAGGTCAGCTGTGGGTTTACATCACCCTCGCACTCCCACATTGACAGTCCTCAGTCTGAATGAAGCTCAAGGTAGAGCCCACCGTCTCTCAATGAGCCACATTAAAGCCGTACAGTATTTCAGATACCATTCGGCTATTCCCAATTATACTTCCCCAAAGTCAAAGGCCAAGTTGAGTATGTGGTCTTGGGAACAAGCACAAGTGTGCACGGGTGCAATGAGAAACTTAATTGCAGCAACATCGCAGGCATATAATATCTGATATACTGCATCCACAATAAAAACTAAATTAATATGAATTATACACAACTTTTACAAGAAAGAACACAATTAGAGCAAAAAATTGTCTATTGTAGTACAAAGTGGTCTAGGTGGTTATAACGTGAACTGAGGTAGTGATTAGGATTGCTTAGGATGGTTCAAGAGCCTCATGGTTGATGGGAAGTTACTGTTATTGAAACTGATACTGTGAGATTTCAGGCCCCTGTTTCTTCTGCTGATGGTTCAGAAGGTTAGGTCACATGGCTTTCAGGATGAAGTAATAAATTAGGTTCAACATTGGCTGTGCAGAAGAAGCCAGAGAGTGGTAGCACACACTCGCCTCTCTGAGTGGGAGCCTGGGATCTTATGTTCAAGTTGTATCGGACATTGGTAGGGCCTAATTTGGAGCATTGAATGCAGTTCTGGTCATTTATGTACAGGATAATTTACAAGGATAATGCAGGACTAAGGGTTTCATCCTGCCAAAAGGTTTTGGCCCAAAACATCAATTTTCCATAGATGCTGCCTAGCCTGCTGAGTTCCTCCAACACTTTGTGTGTGTTGCTCAACTTTATTCAGCATATACCTTTACATGTATCGGGAATTTGCAGTATCAGGAACATGTATCAGGAAGGTGTTTTGGTGTGGCATGCTTCAAAAACAACATTTGACAACTATAAAGAATAAAAATTTATATAAAAATAAAGTTAAAAGTTATAGTGCAAATATGGAATAAAATGTTCATAAGTACATAAATATCAGCATGTAGTCACATATAAAAAGCATTATAAAAAGTGGTTTAAAGTATTTACAGTGCAGTGCAGTGATGGGGTAATATATAGAGGGGGATGGGGAGAGGCTGACTAGAATGGTTGATCAGATTAACAGCCAGGGGGAAGAAACTTCCAAGACGGAGTAAAGTTTTCTTTTATTTTAATAGCCTTGTAATGCTTGCCAGAAATGCACTTTTAGAAAAGACAGATTTAGGAGGCCATGGACAAACAAAGCCTGCAGAGATTCTGGTCACACCCTTCCAGTCAACTTCATTAGCAAGGATAGTGTCATAGCCCAGACAAAGGCCAATGCCACATTCTTCTACAGAATGGGAGAAGGAAAAGCCAGATAACCATTGTCAGGTCAGTTTAATATTGGTAAAAAGGAAACATTGAACAGGGAAGGAGTGTGAGAACAGAGTCTCTAATATTATGCTAAAATATCACATATTAGACCTTATAGCAAACTTGAAACCAGAGGGTTTAAAAGTAAGAATCATGGATAAAAGCATTGGAAATCAGATGATCATTTTATATAAAACTGAAGTCTACAGGGTTTGTTTCCCAATATTCAAAGTTCAAAATAAATGTATTAACCAAGCACATCTATGTCACCACGCAGCAGGTAATTGGGAAGAGATGTCATCAAGCTAGCCTGATTGAAGCCCCTGGCCAGGATGTGAAAGGTATCAGAGTAGGCTGTTTCTTGCTTGCTAATCATGGCACTCAATACATCGAGTGCTTGCTGAACATCTGCCTTTGCTGGTATGTAAACTGCAGTCAGGATTGCGGCAGAGAACTCTCTTGGTAAGTAGAATGGCCAGCACTTAATCATTGTCGGGAGAACAAGAGTGAGACAAGGGTGCCGTGTTCATGAAACACAACCCCTTCCCCCACCTCTTGCCTTCTGGAAATTGGAAGTTCAGTCCAGCTAGTGGATTGAGAACCCATTGGGCTGCAGTACCATATCAGAGTGTGAGGGGTTGAGCCATGTTCCAGTGAAAGAGAGAACGCAGGGAAGGTTCAGACCAGCACAGCTACGCTTCCTGATAATGCATTAATTTGAAATTTGCATTGTAATCTTAATATAATGAGGACAGAAATGGATGTTAAGCCATGGAATGGGTGGCAAGTAAAATTCAACACCAGAATATATCAGATGATATATTTTGGTAGGAAGAATGAGGAGAGAAAATGGGCATCCAAACTGTGCATAAATTTTCCATCGTTACAGAATAAGCTAACAAGACAGTTAATGAAGTATTTAGGTTCTTGGGCTCCATAATTAGAATTATAAAATTCAAAAGGCAGGTAGTGTAAAAAAAGCTCACCTTGTCTGGAGCAGTTTGTGCAAGTCTGGGCTGAAATTCACTATAATGGTTACAGGAAAGGAGAATTGCTGCTAAACTCGTAAATTAGAGTTGCTTTCCTTTAGAGTTGACAAGGCTAAGATGAAATTCAACAGTGATACTTAATGCACAGAATTCTACAGCCCTCTAAAATTACAAAGAGTATTTTCAAAGTAAATAAAAACATTCTGTTTCCCATTGCTGCAAGGTCAACAATCAAAGAAGATTGGCAGAGGAACTAGAGGTGACATGAGGAAAAACCTTTTTATTCTATTCAATTCAAAGCGCATTTATTATCAAATAATGTATAAATTATACAGGCAGCCACAAAGCAAGAAACCCAAATAACAGAATTTAAAAAAGACCAAAGCCACCCTGAGCAGAGAGAAACACACACACACACACACACACAGACACACACACACACACACACACACACACACACACACACACACACACACACACACACACACACACACACACACACACACACACACACACACACACACACACACACACACCCGAACCAGACTTCTGGAACAGCTAGAGCAGGCCCAAGTCTCGGTTCCCATTACATCACACCAATGGGGCAGAAACGCACAGCAGCCGGATCAGTTCACAGCCTTGTCAACTGGAGAAAGGAATAAACATACGTGGGAGAGCGAGCAAAATCAGCCCAAACCTCGCCTCCGGGCCTGACACTCAGACCTCCAGTCTATCTGGGCCGACGCTTAATTGTCCAAGCACTGGATAGTGCCACATTATAGAAACCTGGATTTTGGCTCCTCAATGCATTCAGGCCACCCAGCCTAAAGACATTCTTGACCTCACCCAATCAGCTCGGCACTTAGAACAATTCAACTTTGCTCCCGGGTTCGGCGGATGGGCATCGAAACTCTTTCGGATCAACTCCTCCCCAAATCGCTCTCTCCATCTCCGGCAGCGACTCCACCTACGACCACACTCGAACACATTGCCCCTCGCAATGCTCCAGAATGGCTCATCCCCACAACCAGCCTCTCTCCCTCCTGCACCCTCACTGTCTTTGGTAATAGTTCACCGCAATTTTCTTCAGAAAAGATGTGATAAGTAATGCTTTTAGTCAATTCTAAACTTATACAGTGAGTGACTGCTGTTGGCTGCAAAGATGGGCATAGATTCAATAATGGTTATTGAAAGGAAGATGGATAGTTATTTGAAGGAGAAATCAAGCTGGGATAGAGCCAGGGAGTACACTTCTTAAATGATCCCAGAGAGACATTAGGTGGTAAATGGCTTCCTTGTTTACCAAAGAGTACAGTCGACATTACAGGCTGAGACCCTTCATCAGGACATAGAAACATAGAAAATAGGTGCAGGAGTAGGCCATTCAGCCCTTTGAGCCTGCACCACCATTATGATCATGGCTGATCATCCAACTCGGAACCCTGTACCTGCTTTCTCTCTATACCCCTGATCCCTTTAGCCACAAGGGCCATATCTAACTTCCTCTTAAATATAGCCAATGAACTGGCCTCAACTGTTTCCTGTGGCAGAGAATTCCACAGATTCACCACTCTCTGTGTGAAGAAGTTTTTCCTCATCTTGGTCCTAAAAGGCTTCCCCTTTATCCTTAAACTGTGACCCCTCGTTCTGGACTTCCCCAACATCGGAAACAATCTTCCTGCATCTAGCCTGTCCAAACCCTTTAGAATTTTATACGTTTCAATAAGATACCCCCTCAATCTTCTAAATTCCAGTGAGTATAAGCCTAGTTGATCCAGTCTTTCTTCATATGAAAGTCCTGCCATCCCAGGAATCAATCTGGTGAACCTTCTCTGTACTCCCTCTATGGCAAGAATGTCTTTCTTCAGATAAGGGGACCAAAACTGCACACAATATTCTAGGTGTGGTCTATTCTAGGACTGGAGGAAAAAAGATGAGTCAGCTTGAAGGTGAGGGGAGGGGAGGAAGAACCGCAAGGTAATAGCTGAAACTGAGGGGAGGGGTGAAGTAAAGAGCTGGGAAGTTGATTGGTGAAAGAGGTACAAGACTGGAGAAGGGGGAATCTGATAGCAGAGAAAAGAAAGCCATGAAAAAAAGACAAGGGGGGAAGAGCACCAGAGGGAGATGATGGGCAGGCAAGAAGATAAGGTGAGAGAGGGAAAAGGGAATGGAAATGGTGAGGGGTGGGGGAATTACCGGAAGTTTGAGAAATCAATGTTCATGCCATCAGGTTGGAGGCTACTCAGACGGAATATCAGGTGTTGTTCCTCCAACCTGAGTGTGGCCTCATCATAACAGTAGAGGAGGCCATGGACTGACATGTTGGAATGGGAATGGGATGTGGAATTAAGATGGATGACCACTGGGAAATCCCACTTTTTCCAGCGGACAGAGCGTAGATGCTTGACGAAGCAGTCTCCCAATCTACACTGGGTTTCACTGATATACAGGAGGCCACACTTTGAGCACTGGATAAAGTAGATGACCCCAACAGACTCACAAGTGAAGTGTTGCATCTCCTGGGTGGACTGTCTGGGGCCCTGAATGGTAGTGAGAGAAATGGTGTAGGGGTAGGTGTATCACTTGTTCCACTTGCGATAAGTGGCAGGAGGGAGATCGGTGGAGAGGGATGAATTCCACTTCCCATTCCCATTCCTGCACGTCAGTCCATGATCTCCTCTACTGTCATGATGAGGCCGCACTCCTCGGGGTGGAGGAGCAACACTTTATATTCCATCTGGGTAGCCTCCAACCTGATGGCATGAACATCGATTTCTTGAACTTCTGGTAATGAGCTCCCTTTCTCCATTTCCCATTTCCTCGTCCTGCTCTCACCATATCTCCTTACCTACCCAAGACCTCCCTCTGGTGCTCCTCCCGTTTTACTTCTTCCATGGTCTTCTGTCCTCTCCCATCAGATTCCCCCTTCTCCAGCCCTGTCTGTCTTCCACCAATCAACTTCCCAGCTCTCTACCTCCCCCCTCTGGTTTCACCTATCACTTTGTGTTTCTTCCTCCCCTCCACCCCCCCCCCCCACCCCCACCTTCTATCTCTGACTCCTCATCTTCTTTTCTTCAGTCCTAATGAAAGATCTCGGCCTGAAACGTCGACTATACTCTTTTCTGGCCTGCTGAGTTCCTCCAGCATTTTGTTTGTGTTGCTTGGATTTCCAGCATCTGCAAATTTTCTTGTTTGTCCTTGTTTACCAAAGTATTCAACAATTAGCTCTTAGGAGAGCACATGGAAGATACAAAAATGGAGGGCTATGTAGAAGAGAAGGGTTAGAATGATCTTGAGGTAGGTTACGTGGTCAGCACAACATTGTCGGCTGAACGGCCTGTATTCTGCTTTATGTTCCATGTTCTATGATTGGCTGAAATCTGTGACAGAGCCCATATGAAGGGCAAATACATGATCACAAAATGGCCTATGATTCTGAGGGCAGTGGCTGATTACCTGTGCTGGGGCAGTCTGGAGTGGTATAGAATGGGCAGAGATGGCCAGAAACAGTTCTTGAACCGGTTCCAGACCTCATCCCCTTTGAAAGCTGTTCAGGCCAGGGTTCAAGTGTAAGGTCAATAGCCTTTGCTTAGGAAGGGAATGCTACAGATTTGGAGTGACCCTCATTAACAGGATACACCATGGTCTTTGCGCCCTGTCTCTCTCGGACCTTCTGATTTTCTCTGTATAGAAGCAGGAATGGCCACAGTCCTCAGTGTAAGATGCCTATTAGCCACAGTATTTCCTGGCCATTCCCCCACAGGGGGCGAGATCTCGTGTCCTGTGTCTCCCGTTAGTCCTACCACCACCCGTGGTGTGCTGTTGTGTGATTGTGCGTGAGTGGACTGACAGCACGTTGGTGTGGTTGAAGAGCTGCGGAGTGCAGCCAGTCACAGCGGTAGGAGTGGTGACACACGGATAGATAATGGATTTCACATGCCGAGGTTGCTCATGATGTTTCAGTAATGAGCAGGATGTTTGTGAGATGTTATCTTAAGTTGACCACTCTTATCAAACCACAAAGTTTGCTGCAGTACTGAAGCCATGTCTGGAGTCTGGACTTCTCACTCTTATCTCCAGCACTATTGCATTTTACACCCATCACATTAGCTGCCACAGGCAAGGTATTTGTCCCCTTCTCTGAACATTCACCACTGTTACTTTCCAGGGATACAATGGAGGGAGCTTTAGCTCTCATGCCTTCCTGATGCATCCCTCTTTGGCACATCACGGCCTACACCTTCAGCGGACGGAGTTCATGAAAGCCGCAGTATTACAGCCCGTGCAAATTGCCCAAATCAGTATCTGAAGGCCCAAGTTCAGAACTCTGCCTTACCACATTAAACCAGGGTGACCAGTATAGGTGGCACTACAGTAGCCTAGTGGTCATCGTCACGCTTTACAGTGCAGGTGATTTGGGTTCAATTCCCACTCCTGCCTGTAAGAAGTTTGTTTGTTCTCCCTGTGACCGAGTGGGTTTCCTCCGGGTGCTCCGATTTCCTCCCACAGTCCAGAGACATACCAGTTGGTAGGTTAATTAGTCGTTGTGAATTGTCCCGTGATTAGGCTAGGATTAAATCGGGGGATTGCTGTCTGGAGTGGCTCGATAGGCCTAGTCTGCGCTGTATCTCAATAAATAAATTAACTAATTAATTAAGTAAATCACAGATTAAAATCAGATTGTAATTATTATTACAGTCCACACCCCTTACCTAAATTAATTCCCAAAAGGTGAGTTCCAAAACAGATACTAGGGTTGTAGTTTACTTGCGCTGTAAAACGTGTTGAAATTGCTTTCTTCTGAGCAGAGGAAGCTGATGTTAAACATATTTATAGAGTACAAATAATGAAAGATTTACACACATAGAAAAGGCCTATTTCTTTAGCAGAGAGTTAGTAACTGGAGAATGGAGTCTTAAATTAACAGAGGGATTGGATGGGATTTGAGGAAGATATTTTCACTCAGAATAGGATACCATCACAATCAAAGAACATCCAGGGATGGAAACTGGAAATAACCCCAATAGTTTCTTCAGGTCAGTATGGATAGATGGACTAAACAAAGCCATAGGTAGGTATGGCACAGAAACAGGCCTTTCAGCTCATCAAATTCGCACTTGTTATCAACCATCCATTCACACTAATCCTTTAATTTCCCAACATTCTCAATTCCCCTGATTGGATCGCACACCCGTACCCTGGAGCAAATTCATAGCGGCCAGGTAATGTACCAACTTGCACGTCTTTGGCATGTCGGTGGAAATCATCCCATTAAGAAAGGAAACCCACACAGTCACAAGCAGAGCATGCAAACTCCATATGGACAGCAGCTGAGGTCAGGACTACACTCGGGCCTCAGGTGTAGTGAGGCAGTGGCTCTACTGTCTGCACTTGGCTCTCTATGATTTTACATCAGTGAAATTGTCCACAATAAACTTGCAGCCCTGAGCGTTCTGCAATTTTAATAAAAAGGAACAGTCAAAAACAACAATGCTCTAAATGAATTAGTTCCTACTGGTAACAATTGTGAACATTCAGACCTGCCTAAATGGAGACTACTTCAATCCTTCTCTCTAGAACAATGAATAGCACCAGTACGGGTATCCAAGTTGGACTGTTTTGCAAGTTAACCCCTGGTAATCTACTTCTCGTGCTCTGACATGTAAGTGAGGCACAGGCCATCATCGGTTATGATCATCCAGTTTAGGGACACTCCTGTCTAGAAATGAACTCCCATAATAATATCATTAAATTTAATAGTCTGACATGCATACATGCAGTATAACCGTTCCTACAAGCTGCAGAAATGGCTTACTCTCTCTTTCTATTTTTAGCAATTATTCTTTCTTATCAGTACAACAAAGGAACAGATCCTGTGGCCCCCAGCTTAGCAGGCTTGTGTGTTTCTGATGCCATTCATCACAATACTGTGTAAGTCTGCTGATCATACTGAGTGATCTTTGTGTATTTTCCAACTTAAGGGCAAAAATGACTTTATGGCATCTGTAAAAATGGAACCCATCATTACCCAAGGATGATGTGTATATATGCGTACATTTCTAGCAATTTTTTGATTAATAATCTAAATTTCTGGGCAAACCACATCATTTAAAGTTCACTAGACAGATCAGACACAGAAACAGAGACACAAGAGACCACAGATACTGGAATCTGGTTCAGCAAACAGGATGCTGGAGGAATGCCATGGATCAGGCAGCATTTACAGAAATGGACAGTCAACATGTTGTGTTCAGACCTAGGCTCTGATCACCATGCTATAGGGCCATTCTTACACCATGGTGACCAGAACCATCCACAATATGCCAAGTGCAGCCTAACCAACAATTTGTACAACTGCAACACAACAGACCGGCTTCTGTACTTGGCAAGTGAAGATCTGAAAATGCTGGAAATCCAACCAACACGCCCAAAATGCTGGAGGAACTCAGCAGCCCAAGCAGCTTCTATGGAAAAGAGTAAACCGTCAACGTTTCAGGCTGAAACCTCTCATCCTGATGAAGGGTCTTGGACTGAAACATCGACTGTTTATTCTTTTCCATAGATGCTGCCTGGCCTGCTGAATTCCTCCATAATTTTGTGTGCATTTCTATACTCAGTGACTTGGCTCAATAAAGGCATGTAGACAATGCCTTCTTTACCACTCTGTCTATGTGAGTTGCCACTTTCAGGGAAATATGTACTTGCATCTCAAAATGTGTATGTCAGTCCATGGCCTTCTCTACTGTCACATTGAGGCCACTCTCAAGTTGGAGGAGCAAGTCTTCAAATTCTATCTGGGTAGCCTCCAACCTGATCGCATGAGCATCCATTTCTCTGACTTCCATTAATTTATTCCATCTTCCCCTTTTCCCTTTTCCCATTCCCTGTTCTAGCTTTCAGTCCTGATGAAGGATCTTGGCCTAAAACATTGACTGTTTATACCTTTACAGAGATGCTGCCTGACCTATTGAGAGTCTCCAGCATTCTGTCTGTGTTAATTTAAAAGTGTGTAGCTAAGTTAAATCCACCTCAGTTGCAAAGATGGATGAAGATGCAGGTGGCTAAATACAATTGGGGGTAGAGTTAAGAGAAAATGACAGTTCTGTTTTAAAGTATAAACTCAGCTAAATACCTGAATATCCTTTGCAAAGGAGTGTTTCCATTGTAAAATAGTGCGCATAATAACTTCTATGATTGAATGTTAGTAGGCTTAAAAACACAAACTGCTTTTAAGAGAACAGTTCTGATAAAGTCTTTAAAAAATTATTTCCGGCTAGTTATGCTGTCAGATAGACAAAAAAGACTTATTTAAAATGCAGAATCTAAGGAACCATTATTGGATTGCTGCTTCTTGGCGCTCTGAATGTATGTATATTAAGCTGTTAATGAACTTCAGAACATTGGGACATTAGAACATTAGAGCAGGCCATTTGGCCCAACAAACCTTGCCAAATTCCTGTTTACATAGTGTGTAGGAATAACTATTGAGTTTAGTTTTGGAAGTCTCTAAGGTACTACCCTGAACTACACAAGTAGGTTGTTTGATCCATGTGTCCACAACTTGCTGTGTAAAGAAATGCTTGCTGATGTTATTTTGAAATCTCCCTTTAACCAGTCTCCGCCTATGGCCCCATGTCCTTGATGAAGGGTTAATTTTGAAGCAGCAGCTGTCTACTATTTATACCCTTATAAGGGTACTTATAGCCTTAATAATTTTAAACACTTCTATCATGTCTCCTCTCATTCTACGTCTGCTTTGGCTAAAAATATTTAATTCTTTCAATCTTTCTTCATTGCTCATAGCCTGCAGACTTGGAATGAGTCTTGTCACCCTTCTCTGGACTCTCTTCAATGCCTTCACATTCCTCACACAATATAGAGGCCAAAATTGTACACAGTACTCAATGTGTGGCTTCACAAGCACATTATACAGCTTAAGGAGAACATCTCTTGAGTTGAACTCCACTGAACACGTTATATAGCCTAACATTCTATTAGCCTTCCTATCGCTTCTGTACATTGTCTAGATGTTGATAGTGATAGTCTACTAGTATGGCCAAAACCTTTTCATACAGTGCACTTTCTAACTCAAGACTCCCTCCCCCATTGTATATTTATATCTAATATTCTTACTTCCAATATTTCTATTTCCAATATGTAATACTTTACATTTACTTACATTAAATTTCATCTGCCTTTTATCTGCCCACATCTGGATTATGTTTAGATCTAACTACATTTATTCTGCTGCCTGAATGTTATCAGTCTGCCCCTCTAATTTTGTATCATCGGCAAACTTCACCAGTTTATTTGTTATGTGCTTATCCAAATCATTGATGAAAATTAAAAATAGCAACAGTCCCAAAACTGATCTCTGCGGAAGCCCACTTTTAACCTCTTCTGGGTGTGAAAATGACCCTCTCACCATAACTCATTATTTTCTGTTTTAGAGCCAATTCTGCACCCATTCGCACACCTTACCCTGAATCCCTACCTCCTGTAATTTGATCATTAACCTCTTGTGGGGTACCTTGTCAAAAGCTTTCTGAAAGTCCAAGTAAATAATATCAATCGCTCTACTGTTATCATAAATTTTATGCCTCTCCATAGAACTCCAACGTATTAGTAAAATGTGATTTCCCCTTTCTGAATCCACGTTGGGTTTCTGCTAACATGCTTGTTCTTATCAGTTGTTTTTCCATCTCAAGCTTTATTAATGCTTCTGTAGCCCCCTGGCTCACCCAGCTCGTGTTTGTCTAGGAGAAAACAGCCCTTGGCCCTGCCATTTGTGTGGATGCTGTGTAATGTACCACCCTGTAACAAACCGGCAACACAAAATATCAGACAGTACACCATATGCAATTAAATGATTGAACTTTATGAATTTTAATCTGAATATAGGGTTAGTAATGAAAATAAAAAAGGACTCAATTGAAGGAAAGATCAGAAGTGCGTAATGGAGCTCACTCAGTTGTCATTCTTCCACCATCAATCCCCTCCAAGCGTCGCTGACCTTTGGACCCTTGGAGCCCAGTCCACTCCATCCAGTGGTCTACCAGCTCTCTCCACATGCATCTTCCCTCTTCATCTCTCCTCGACAAAAGACCGCGAAAAACATCCTTCCGGATTCACAAGACAAAGCAACAGTCTCTGATTGGCTAACATGCATACCATAGTCCTGTTATCTCTTGCTATAACCCAAACATTGCTGCTACAGAGAAACCATAACCTCAGCAGTGAACATTACAGAGAAGCCATTACATTAGCAGTGAAACCTTACAGCGCATTACATTTCCATTACCTTACCAAGGATACACTTTAAGCTTACTTTTCTATAGTTACCAGGGTCAGTGCAATCATTCTTCTTATATATTGGGATGTTAGCCCATTTCCAGTCCCCAGGGATTTCACCAGTCTCCAATGACTTGAAAAGTCCATGTTAGGGGTTTATATATATAATCACAGACCTCTTTAAGTACTCTTGGGTATATATAGTCTGGCCCTGGAGATTTATTAACCGTCAGCCTTTTCAGCTGAAGCAGGACCTCACTTTCTAACCTCTCTAAGTCACTTAAAACAACCTTATCTTTGCTCTACATATTCTGGCATATTGCTAAAATCTTCGCAGGTGAATGCTTCAGCAAAATATGAGTTAAAAGTATCTTCTATGTCCTTCTCTACATAACTTAACACCCCACCACTATTCCTAATACACTTAACTTCCTCCTTGACTTTTCTTCTACTACTAAAGAATTGAAAATCTTGGGGTCAATCTTAGCATTATCAGCAATATCCTTCTCCACCTTCCTTTTAGCAAGCTGAATTTCCCTCTTGACTAGAGCTCTCATATTTGAAATTGCATATTTGAATTGACCAAACATATCATATAGGGTTATGTAGAAATGAAGTACAACATACTCCGTGTGGTCCTTGGCAGATATTCAGGCTGGCAATTGCTACAAAATGGTAGAACAGCATTTCGTTAGAAGGATGTGGTCAGCAGATGAGTAGAAATGCCATTTAGAGTTCCTCTTCAAATAATACTCCATTATCATTGGTGAGTCAAAATCTTGAATAGTCACCTTAACAGCAGGATGCAGTGTCTCAAGAAGACAGCACACCACTATTCCCTTGAGGGATCTGGTCAATAAATACCGGAAGTGATAATGATGCCCTGAATCCTGTGAATAAATAACAAAAGAAAACAGGAAGCCTGTATCTTTTTGACACTCTGAAGATGTACAATTGGCAATATTCAATTCACTTCCTTGACAGCAGTACGTCTATACATGACAGGTCCATCGGACTGGAATGTCAAGCAGAATATCCAAATGGTCACTTCAATGAGTAATCAGAGGAAATAGCTTATGTTGCTTCAGCCTTTGCATCTTTTCTCTAACCTGCAGAGAGCTTCCATTCTATATCCAGTCGCGATTCTTCCTCAGGAAGTAGTTTTCATCTTTCTATCTTTCCTTAGGTGGATTTCAGATGAGTAATCAGCATTAAAGGAATCGCAGATCTGAATAATTGGGCGTATTAAGAGATTAGTAGACCTGAAGGCCACTGTATTAATGATCTGACAACTGGTAAACCTGTCCACTTCCGGTAAAGGAACAGCGCACTGTGCTATTCATCACTGTCTCTGACTCCCACTGACGAGCTCCCTACTGTAGGCAGTTTATTCAAATGTCAAAAGGATACTGAGCTAGTCAAATGTCTCACCCGTGCTGGAGATCTAAATAGAATAGGGTCTCTAACATTGAATTATCATTACACTGCTAGTTCCCGACCTTTGCTAAGCAACAATACAAGAGATTTCTGAAGGTCTCATCCGCATAGACTCAAGAAGCTCTTTTAACATTAACCTCTAGTTCTCCCCAAGCGGCAGAAGAGTAGTTTATTTCATTACATGTTAATGCTGGTAACAGCAGCTGCTCTACTTCGTACAGGTAGCTAATGAAAGAAATCTTTGTAAAGTTTGTTTACTATTCACGGTACTAAAGCAGATTTAAAACATTAAAGGTAGAAGTGAACTTCTAGCAATGTTACTGCTTAAAGGGTCAGAAGTAAACAATTGCAGTTAAAAAACGATCAATTTTGTTGTAGATTCATTCCTTCCCTTCACCACTCCCCCCCCCCCCCCCCGAACCCCCTCCAGTCCTCCCATCTTTGTTATTTCATTTCTGGCCAACTCTTTATCCCTGACTTTCACATTCATTCAAGGCAGTGCCTATAGCTCCCAAGGCCTTAATCCCCAAAGTCCTGTTCTCAATCTCCACACTTTTCTGTGCCAATTTCTTTCTTTCAGCTTCTTCTAAAGATCTCTCCTTTAACAAGTAGTCACCTGCCCTAATGCATCCTTAATTGATTCACTATCAAATTATTTTTGATAGTAAGGGTGCTGAAGCTTGCAGAGTCACTGCCTCACAGTGGCAGAGACGTGGGTTGAATCCTGAACTTGGGTGCTCTCCTGCATGGAGTTTGCATGCTCTCCCTCTGACTGTGTGGGTTTCCTCTGGAAGGGCAGATCGTTAGGTTAATTGGCCACTGTAAATTGCCCCTAATGTGGAGGTAAGTAGTAGAATCTGTTGAGGAGGGGGGAGAATTAAAAATGGGGATCGTGTAGGTTAGTGTAAAATGAAGTCAGTGAGAATGCTGCAATTCTTCATGACACCAAACTGCATTGTGGCAGTGATGCATGTTAAGGCATTGCGTATGTTAAAGGCACATATTTAAAGTAAGCTGCAAAATTGTTGATCTTTATCTCTCCTCGCTGTCTATAATAATTATAGTTCTAAAGGTATAAAATAGCTGTACTTGATCATTTCGGAGGCTGTCCTGTTCTTGTATTTTTGCGATTGAATCCTCATGCAAGACTCCCAGAAGATTAATTTACAGGCTGGGTCTGTGCTAAAGAAGGCAAATGCAAATGTTGGAACTTATTTCAAAGGGAATAGAATATAAAAGCAAGAAGATAATGCTGAGACTTTATAAGATATTAGTCAGGCCACATTTGGAGTATTGTCAAAAGTTTTAGGCTCCCATATCTCTGAAGGATGTGTTGTCATTAGACAGATTCCAGGAATGAAGGGGTTAAAATATGAGAAGCGTTTGGCAACTTTGGGCCTGAACTCATTAAAATTTAGAAGAATGCTTGGGGTGGGGGGGGGGGGATCTCATTTAAACCTACCAAACGTTGAAAGGTGGATGTGGAGAGGATGTTTCCTATGGTGGGGGTATCCAGAAATAGAGGGCACAACCTCAAAATTGAAGAATGAGAGGCGACCCTTTAGAACAGAAGTAGGAGAAATTCTTTTAGCCAAAGAATAGTGCAACTGTCTGCATCCCTTCCTTGCCCTGCACCGACATCCACACCTCCACATACCAACTGCTATTGTCTCGATCTTCACCTCTCCCAGCCCCCACCTTCCATCAACTCCACAGTCATCATGGACTCACCTTCACTACTGAGCAGCTGAGAAGGGCTCTAGGGAAACTGAGATAGGGCAAAGCATTGGAACTGGATGGTGTGAATCCCAAGGTCTAGAAGGAATGTGCTGAGCAGCTGTGTGGAGTTCTCCCGTGCATTTTCATTCTGATTCTCAGCCTGGAAAAGGTCCCGACTGTGTGGAAAACATTGCGTGAGGTCCCAGTACCCAAGAAGGGCCAACTGAAATTATTGAATGATTTCTGTCCAAACCTCACACATCGTGAAGACCCTAGAGAAGTTAGTCCTGGCTCATCTCCAACTCCTGGTCAGATTCCCTGCAGTTTGACAACCAAGAGCATATTGGAGTCGATGATGCTGTCACGTACCCGCTGAACAGAGCCGACTCCCATTTGGATAAGCAGGGCAGCATTGTGAGGATCATGTTTTTTGATTTCTCATGTGCCTTCAATACCATACAGCCCTCATTGCTGTGGGATAAGCTCCGTTCAATGCAGGTTGGCACTTCCATTGTATCCTGGATAATGCACTACCTGACTGGCAGACCACAGTACGTGCGGCTTCTGAGCTGTGTGTCAGACGTGGCTATAATTAGCACTGGGGCCCCACAGGGGACTGTATTGACTCCTGACTTGTTTACCCAGTATACCTTGGACTTTAGAAAAACACAGAGTCATGTCATCTGCAGAAATTCTTTGATGACTGTGTGAATGGAGGATGGGAGGATGAATACAGGATCCTGTGGAGGACTTTGTCAAATGGTACAAGCTGAATCATCTGTGCTCTACATCAGTAAGACAAAAGAGATGGTGATGGACTTTAGGAAGACTAAACCTGCACTGCTCCCTGTTACTACTGATAGTGAGGACGTAGGTGTGGTGAGGACCTACAAGTGTCTGGGGGTGCACCTGGATGACAGACTTGAGTGGGGCACCAACGCAGAGGCTGTGTACAAAAAGGGCTAGAGTCCCCTCTACTTCCTGAGGAGACTGAGGTCCTTTGGAGTCTGCAGGCCTCCCCTTCGCATGTTCTACCAGTTTGCTGTCACCAGTACGATCGTCTAAGCGGTGCCGGTGGTGATGGCAAAGGCATCAACACAGGGGATGCCAACAGGCTCAATAAACTGATTAGAAAAGCTTGCTCTGTTATAGGAGTCAAACTGAGGACCTGACAGAAAATCCTGGCAATTCTGGACAATGTTTCTCACCCTCTGCATGCCACCTTGGCTGAACAGAGGAGTACGTTTAGTAATAGACTAAGACAACTGTACTGCTCCAAAGAGCGCTACATGAGGTCACTCTTCCCCTCAGCCTTTAGGCTGTATAATGAGTCAACCTATAGACAGGGAAGTGATGACCTCCTTTTATTAGAATGGTTGTGGTAACTTACTTTTCATTATTTCCAGTTCTCTTGTAATATTTATATCTGTGCACTTGTAATGCTACTGTGACACTGTAATTTCCTTTGGGATCAATAAAGTATCTATCTTCACCGTGTGTTTTGATATACATATGACAAATAAAGCTAATCTTTGCATTAGTTGCACTCAAGATAGTTCTTTTTTTCCTGCTGTACCAAGACTATCATTACTATGTGCAGGTTATAAGGTCAACATACAGTATGAACACACAAAAAAACAGAAGGGAGGAAACATACTCTTTGCTATCCAGCTGATCTTACTTACATACTGTAGCATCTTGTGAGTCCCAATAGATGCATTACAACACTCCACTAAACAACATGATATCTCAGAAGAGGCAAATTTCAAACAAAAAAGGCCAATTTAGTTTTTTTCTTCAACTGTGTAATTCCTCTTCAGTTTCTTCAGTAATAGGAGCAGATGCAAGACATCCCTTGGCTTGATTTCCTGGCAAAACCTGCCTTTAATACAAGACAACATTTACTCCAGCAATAACACAAGTTCAAGGAACTGAAGCCATTTCAGGAAATCACAGTAACACAAATTTTTGGCAGCGCCTAATACTTAGCCCAGCCATAAATACATCTGCATCTTGAAGGTATTAAGCAAAGACAGATTTGCCGTGCAAGCCTATTGCAGATGCTTTCTATCAGTAGAGAATGAATGGTCTTCTAACATTCTCTTCCAGCCTACAAGACACCTTACACAGAAAATTTTGATTTTCCATTCTTCTTAATCTATTTAATTTGAACCAATTATTAGCTTGAACACAATCACACTTATAAATATCAGTCCTGCCAAAGGGTTTTGACCTGAAATGTAAACTGAACTTTTTTTTTGCCCATAGATGCTGAGTTCCTCCAGCATTTTGTGTGTGTTGCTTGGATTTCCAACATCAGCAGACTTTCTCTTGTTTATAAATCTCAACTGAAATTTCTTTAGCTTCATACTTTTTGAAAGTATAAAGAAAGCATTTTTGGGAAAGTCTAATTGATTTAGTAGCAAAATTTGAAGATTGGTTCACCCAGATTCTCTCCTTAAGTTAGTAATTAATTTGGAAAGTCCCAAGATTATGCCAAGCATGAAATAAATAAAGTCAAATAAATAAATAAAGCGCCTTAATTCAATGATTTAAAACTTTGAAAGGGCTTGACAAAGTAGATGCCATTTTTCCCTGGTTAGGAAAATATAGACCAAGATGAAGAAGGATATATTTTATCATTGACTTGGTGAGTGGTAGGGTACTGTAGAACTGAGAGATGGAGGGGGGCAGGTACATAGTTCCTTATCAGTAGTGGCACAGATAGACAGGGCAGTGAAGCTTGCAATGTATTTTGCATGCTTGCATTTAATGGCCAGCATACCAAGTGCTGGAGTTGGGATGTCGTGTTATGGCTGTATACTATTCTGATCATCCTGCTACAGGGAGGATGTCATAAAACTGGAAAGGTCTATGAGGATGTTACTGAGACAGGAAGATTTGGAATAAAGAGGCTGGTTAGGCCACAGTGCTCTTCTCTGGAGCATACGAGGCTAAGGGGTGACCTTGAAGTGGTATGTAAAATCATGAGAGACTTAGATAAGGTGAATAACTGCACTCTTTACTCTAGAGTAGAGGAGTGCAGAACTAGAGGACATAGTTTTAAAGAGAGAGGGGAAAGATATAAAAGGGGCTTGTGGAGTAACTTTTCCATTCGGGGGAAGTGGGTATTTGGAACCAGCTGCCACATAAATACAGAAAAATCAGGGTTACCAACGTCTTTGTATCTGCTTGGTAATATATGAAAGAGTGAGCTTCTCTCAGTGGGCAAAGTTTCCTTCCAGGAACAGACTCTTAAACTGGCTTTGCAGTTGTGTAGTGGAAACTGAATGGTAGAAGCAATTGCCAGTTCCACGATTATCAATATGTTAATTGGAAGTAATGTCATCATTTGGATGCAGACATGACAGGTCACTCCAGCAAGTCATTCTTGCTGCATTCTCATTTACTCCCCCCGTCCCCGATTCTACCACCCACCTACACACTGGAGGCAATTCATAGTGGCCAATTGGGATATACTAACCCACATGTCTGGGAAATGGAGGGAGAACCAGGGCACTTGGAGAAAACCCATACAGTCACAGGGAGCATGTCTAACCTCCACACAAACAGTAGCCATGGTTGAACTTGGGCAGCTGAAGGTGAGAGACAGCAGTTATACTAACTATATACGCTGCCTCTTTTTTCCCATCTTTTTAATTTTTTGTTAAAGATGAAATATTAAACACAACTGAACAGTTTAATATTGTTAGGAATCCAGAACTGTAATTCAGGGTGTATAGTCACAACCTTTGACAGGATGGGAAAGAGATGCAGTACGTGTTAAACAAGGGGCAACAGTCTAAGCACTTTCCAGGGAGAGCCTGACAAACTCAAGGATTGGTGTGGGTGAAAGTGGGTTTGAATTCATGGAAAATTGGCACCAGTATTGGGGAGGGAGGGAGCTGTACCAATGGGGAGGACTCAACCTGAACCGTGATGGGACCTGGATCCTAGCAAATCACACAACTAGGGCTTTAAACTAAATAGTAAGCAGGTGAGTTCAACAGATTGGAAAAGTATGGATAAGGTAAAAAAGTACAGATAAAGGTAAAGTAAAAGCAAAAGATAAAAAAGCAAAAAGTAAGAGCGGAGTGACGAAAAGTCAAATGCAGAAGAGTAAAAGATTACAAGACTTTAAAATCACTATGAGTGTAAGTGCACTTTATTTAAATGCCCATAGTATTTGAAACAAGGTCAGTGAACTTGTGACACAAATCAATACAAAGAGATGTGATTTATTGGTCATTACAGAGATGTGGTTGCAGGATGGAGAGCATTGGTAATTAAATATTCAAGGATATAAGGTAATACAGAAGGATAGGCAAGAAGGGAGGTGGGGTAGCACTCTTAGTTAAAGATGAGAGCAGGGCGATAATGAGAGATGATATAAGATCTAAGGAGCAGAATGGTCAATTCATCTGGGTAGAGATTAGGGATAGTAAATCACTGGAGGAAGTTGTCCATTGGCCACCAAATAATTACATCACAGTGGCACAGGTAATAAACAGAGAAATACCTGAGGCGTGTAAGAATGGAACAGCAGTTATCATGGGGGACTTTAACTTGAACGTTGATTGGTGAATCAAGTTGGTCGAGGCAGTCTTGAGGAGGATTTCATAGAATGCATCTGTGATGGCTTTCTTGGACAGCATGTTACTGACATGTTAATGCAAGGGAGCGCATTATCTTAGATCTAGAACTGTGTAATGAGTCAGGTAAAATTAGTGATCCTGTGGTTAGAGATCCTCTTGGAAAGAGTGATCAAAATATGATTGAGTTTCTCATACAAATGGAGGGTGCAGTAGTTCGATCTAAAACCAGTGTATTATGCCTAAACAATGGAGACTACAACGGGATGAGGGAGAATTTAGCTAGTGTACACTGGGAGCATAGGCTATATGGAGTGAAGGCTGAGGAACAGTGAAAGACTTTCAAAGTGATTTTTCACAATTCTCAACAAAAGTATATTCCAGTTAAAAGCAAGGACAGCAAGGGTGCGGAGAGTCAGCCTAACAAAAGAAAGCCTCAAACTAAAAGCTCATGTGTACAAAGTTGCCAAGAGTTGTGGAAACCTGGAAGACTGGGAAGATTTTAATAAGCAACAAGAACCCCTAAGCAAGCAATAAAGAAAGAGAAGCTAGATTATGAAAATAATCTAGCATAAAATATAAAAACAGACAGTAAATTTTTTATAATTATATAAAGCAGAAAAGGGTGGCTAAAGTGAATGTGGGTCTCCTGGAAGATGAGAAGGAGGAATTAATATTGGGTAATGAGGAAATGGCAGAAGCTTTGAATGACTATTGTTGTGACAATCTTCACAGTGGAGGACATGTCTAACATGCCAAAGAGAAATGCACTGGATGCGATGGGGAGTGAGACCCTCGATACAATAGTTATCACTAAAGAGGTAGCGCTGAGCAAACTTGTGGGCCTGAAGATAGATAAGTCGCCTGGTCCTGATGGAATGCATCCCAGGGTACTGAAAGAAATGGCAGAAGTTATAGGAGAGGCTTTGGTGATAATTTACTAAAATCCTCTGGACTCTGGGCAGGTCCCTGGGGATTGGAAGACAGCAAATGTCACACCACTGTTCCAAAAAGGATGTAGGCAAAAGGCAGGTAACTATAGGCCAGTTGTGTAGTTGGGAAAATGCTTGAAGCTATCATTAAAGAAGAAATAGCAAGACATCTGGAAAGAAATGGATCCATCAGGCAGATGCAGCATGGATTCAACAAAGGCAGGTCCTCTTTGACAAACTTACTGGAGTTCTTTGAGGATATAATGAGTGCAGTGGACAGTAAGGAACAGATGGACATCATTTACTTGGATTTCCAGAAGGCATTCGATAAGGTGCCACCTAAAAGACTTATCCAAAAGATAAGGATGCATAGAGTTGGGGGTGGTGTATTAGTATGGGCTAAGGCTTGGTTAACTAATAAAAAGCAGAAAGTTGGGATACATGAGTGTTACTCTGGTTGGCAATCAGTGGTGAGCGGTGTGTCGCTGGGCCCGCAACTGTTCATGATATTCATTAATGATCAGGAAGAGGGGACCGAGTGTAGTGTATCCAAGTTTGTTAATGATAGTAAATTGAGTGGAAAAGCAAATTGTGCAGAAGATATGGAGAATCTGCAGAGAGACATAGATAGATTAAGTGAGTGGGGAAGGATCTAGCAGATAGAGTACAATGTTGATAAATGCGAGATCATCCATTTTAGAAGGAAAAATTAAAGAACAGAGTATTATTTAAATGGTAAAAAATTGCAGCATGCTGCTGTGCAGAGGGACTTGGGAGTGCTGGTGTGTGAATCACTAAAGGTTGGTTTTCTGGTGTAGCCTGCTATCAAGAAGGCAAATGGAATATTGGTCTTCATTGCTAGAGTGAATGAATTTAAGAGCAGGGAGGTTATGCTGTAACTATACAGGGTACTGGTGAGGCTGCACCTGGAGTACTGTGTGCAGTTCTGGTCTCTGTACTTGAGGAAGGATATACTGGCTTTGGAGGCGGTGCAGAGGAGGTTCACCAGGTTGATTCCAGGGATGAGGGGGTTAGACTATGAGGAGAGATTGAGTCACTTGGGACATTACTCACTGGAATTCAGAAGAATGAGAGGAGATCTTATAGAAACACATAGAATTCTTCTTCTTCTAGATAAGATAGAGGCAGGAAAGTTGTTTCTTGATCTTCTGAGTTCAAAGTCAAAATCAAAATAAATTTATTATCAAAGTATGTCAATGTTACCTTATCTATCTTGTATCATTCATATACTGAACTACTTTGGCCTCCTCTATTGCCACGATGAGGCTACAATGAAGTTGGAGGAGAAAGATCTTATATTCCATCTGAGTAGCCTCCAACCTGACGGCATGAGCATTGATTTCTCTAACTTTTCGTAATTTCCCCCCCTCCCTTCCTCTTCCATTCCTCACTCTGGCTCCCCTCTTACCTCTTCACTTCACCTGCTTATCATTTCCCCCGGTACCTTTTCTCCCATGGCCCACTCCCCTCTCTTATCAGATTCCTTCTTCTTCAGCCCTTTTACCTTTTCCTCCTATCACCTCCCAATTTTCACTTCAACTCCCCTCCACACCCCAGCTACGTTCTATCTTGTACTCCTTCACCTCCCCCATCTTCTTATTCTCACTTCTTCCCCCTTCCTTTCCAATCCTGTTGAAGGGTCTCGGCCCAAAACTCGGACTATTATTCCTTTCCATAGATGCCGTCCAACCTGCCGAGTTCCTCCAGCATTTTATACGTGTGTCTATTTTAAGATTCAATTTCATGCAGGCATTTACAGAAAAATAAAGAAATGCAACAGATTACATAAAAGCCTACACTCAAATAGAGACTGCTAGACAACCAGTGTGCAAAAGACGACAAGTTGTGCAAATAAAAAATACAACGGTATGGAGAAAGCGAGTGGCAGAGTCCTTGAAAGTGTGTCTGTAGCTTGTGGAATCAGTTCAAGAGATGAGATGAGTGAAATTCTTTCAGCAGTTTATTTTTTGCTCTAGATTCCAGCAACTGCAGTTGCTTGTGTCATTCCGCAGGTTAGTGGTGTGATCGCCAAGCTTCCTGTTTATCCAAGCAGGAGCCCCCAGCAGCTCATGACCAACGTGTATGGCAGAGGATCACATCCTTCTCCATCAGCAGAGCTCTCCATCTTGCCTCACCACTGTTTCACTCATTCTGCTCAGGCCTCACGAAGGTGTGGCCTCCGGCCACCCGTCAGGTCTCATCAGATTGTCAGCATGGGCAGCTCCTCGCTGGACTGCCTCCTGAGCAAAGTGACACAGGGCAACATGATTCTGGTCAAAGTAAAAAAATACAAGGAGGCAAAAACACAGGAAGAGTAGAGCTCCGTGCTGATCTGCTTGTTGGCACCACCCTCACATTCCTTCTGGTAATTCTGACACACTTGGGAATCAACCTTCTCCCTCTCTACACCATAACTCACAGAGTTCCATGACTCAATACGTGTTCACTAGGGGAGAAGAGCAATAGCTCTATAAATTGCTGCCTGTTGTCCCCGAAACTCTGTTATAACCCCAATCTATGAAATTGGCTTTACTTTATCCTGCGTGTCAACTTCTACAAATAAGCTCCCTTAACGGCCAGGGTTGTAGAGCACAGAACAGCCCAGTGCAGTGTGTGCTTTTCAGCCTACGATGTTGTGCCAATCAATATGAACCTACTCCGTGCTCATTCTAACCCTTCCCTTCTACACCATCCACAACCCTCCTTCTTACATCCAGGATCAGAATCAGGGTTACTATCAGTGACATGTGTCATGGAATTTGTTGCTTTGCCACAACAGTACTGTGCAATTCGTAAAAAAGTACTGTAAGTTACAATAAACGCATAAATAGAACAAAGAGTGAGTATAGTTTATGGTCTATTCAGAAAGGAGCCTATCCCAGAGTCTTCTAACAGTCTCTGCTCTATCAGCCTTTACTATAACCCCAACAGTGCATTCCAGGCTCCTACAACTATCTGCGTTAAAATAAAAGCTATCTGTGACATCTCACCTAAACCTTTGTCTCTTCACCTTAAATGTCTGCACTCTGGTACTGGTATGTTGAATTGGTATTGGCATTTCCACTGTTCAAGCATTTTCTTATTGTAGTTGTCAGCTGGTTAAGAATTAACATTCAGCAGAAAACATGAAGTAATGTCATTGGGAAGCTAATAGGAATAAAATTTCCAAATGAAAATGATGATTTCCAGTTACCCAGTTATCACACATTTTCAGAGAAAGCCATGCAAATTACTAGGTAATAACCACAGAGGAGAGGGCGTATTATGTAAAGTCCACACTGGCTCTCAGATTTTCTTTTTACCACAACCGTTCCAGGAAGCTATCAGCATGTCCAAGACTTTCACTGGCGATGTCCCGGTTCATACCGGTTTTTGTATGAATGACTCACAGCTCATTTACACTTCACATTCAGAAGAAATGCCAAGTAGATTCTGCTGCAGTCAGAATGCAAATTCAGACTGAACTGGGGGACAGACTTTGAGAGTGAGCGGTACTGCCTCAGAGGAGAAGGCAACATATCACTTTGTGTGTGTGTGTGTGTGTGTGTGCCCACTTTAACCCTGCACCAGTGGCAGGAACGTGGATACACTGAATCCAGGCTCTTGTGAGGGAGAAGAACACATGCAATAGGAACCAAAAACTATCACCCACTTTCATGTCCCCTCAGTCGGGTGCAAGTACGGTGCCACCTACTGCCCAATGATTCATACTTTTTGAACTACCCTCCAGATCTGAAGATGACTCACGCGTACCCTCGCCTGACTGCTATTTAATTCTGAATTATCTGCACAAAACCAGAATTGTTAATTTCAATAGAGATGAACTTATCCAATTTTATTTAACAAAAAAAAAGATTTGACAACCATTAAAAGGCACTGAAAGTATCTGTTTCATACATTTTGCTAAAAGTAGCAGCCTTTTAAAATGTTAGGCATCTTTGTTCTGAAAGGTAATTTATGCTGAGATCTGTCTTACATAGAGGTAAATTAATTCAATCTAATAACAGCTTGAAGTCCTCACCATTAGTGGGAGCCCTCTTGCTTCAGAATTGTCATTTAAAATCATGATGGGAGTGGTGGCAGAGGGGAGCAGCAGTTTGTTCTGCTGTTTCCCGGTTTCAGCAACCTGTGTTTGATCCACCCTCAGCTGCTATCTGGGTAGTTTGCACATTCACCTTATGATCATTTGGTTTTCCCCTTGTTTCCCCGTTCCCTCCCACATCCCAAACCCACGCTGGTCTGGCCACCGTAAATCGGTCTTAGTGGGGGTGGAGAGCGGTTGATAAAGCACAAGACAGTAGACTTCAAGGAAGTAAGCGGGGGAATGGGGTTGTTCTGAGAGATGGCAGAAACTCAGTCAGCCACATGGTCTCTTTCCAAGTTGTGAATGTGCAAAATAAACAGAAGTACATAATTATAGCTGCAGGACAGAGTACTACACTATCCAAGGCATTGTCTTTTGAATGAGATTGAAAGGTGAAGCCTCACCTGCTCTCTCCATCATATGGGAGAAGAACCACGATCAATATTTTATCAGAATCAGAATCAGCTTTATTCTCACTGACATATGCTGTGAAATGTGCTGTTTTGTGGCAGCATTACAATACATAAAATATACTATAAATTATAATAAGAAACACACATTAAAAGAAATAAACAAGTAGAGCGAAAAGATAGCAAAACTAGTCAGGTAGATTTCATGTTAACTGTTTGGAAATCTGATGGCAGAAGGGAAGAAGCTGTTCCTAAAACTTTGAACGTGTGTCTTCAGGCTCTTATACCTCCTCCCCAATGATAGTAATGAGAAGAGGGCATTTTGTGGGTGGTGAGGGTCCCTAATGATGGATGCCTTCTTGAGCCATCACCTATTGAAGATGTCCTCAAAGCTGAAGACGCTCGTGCCTGTGATGGAGCTGGCTGAGTTTACACTTGCTGCAACTTTTTCTCATCCTGTTCATTTGTGCCCCCCCCCCACCCATACCAGAAAATGCTCACCACGGGTAGAAATTTGTGAGAGTCTTTGGTGACAAAGCAAGTCTCTTTAAACTCCTAGTGAAATATAGCTGCTGGCACGTCCTCTTTACAATTGCATCAAATCTGTAGTATCATATAACCAGCATTCAGCAGGAAAACATAAACTGAACGTAAATTGTACACGGCCTTTTTTTTTCAAGAAAACATAATAAGAACAAGAGTCAATGTTGATGCAAAGTGGTCATAGTGTTACTAAACCATTATGAAGGGGCTTTTCAGATTGTTTAAGAACCAATGAAAGCAGAGGCAGAATTAGACAATTTGGCTGATCAAGTCTGCTCCACCATTTCATCAAGGCTGATCCATTTTCCCCTCAACCCTAATCTCCTGCCTTCTCCCTGTATTCCTTAATGCCCTGAGAAATCAAGAATCTATCAACCTCTGAATATATTACCTGTGGCAATGAATTCCACAGATTCACCACTTTCTGGCTAAAGAAATTCCACTTCAACTCTGTTCTAAAAGGACACCCCTCTATCCTGAGCTTGTGTCCTCTGGTCCTAGTTTCCTCCACCATAGGAAACATCCTCTCCCCGTCGAGGTCTTTCAACCTTCGATAGGTTTCTATTAGGTCACCCTTCATTCTTCTGAATTTTAGTGAACTCAGGCCCAGGGCCATCAAATGGTTGAAGGCAAATAGCTGCCCCTGAACCATTTATCAAGTTCCTTCCTTCAGTAATCCTACTCACCAATAGTCAATCCATAGCCTGCTTTGCCTTGATCATCCACATACTGCTTAACCTGCCACTACCATCTTCTCAGGCAGGATCTTCCAGATCACAACCACCCTCTACATGAAAGCAGTCCTCCATAGACCCCCTTTAACCCTCTTCCTCCTTACCTTAAACCTCTGTCTTAGGTGCCTCTATCATTGGGTAACATTTCTCACTATCTTCCCTGTCTTTCCCTCATAATTTTGTAAGGCTCTATCAGAATCCCCCTCAGCTTCCCACGCTCCAAGGAAAACAGGACCCACTCCCTCCTCTCGACTGAAACATTCCATTACGGGCAAAATCCTGGTGAAGCCACCTCTGCATTCTCTCCAGTGTAATCATGCTCTCAATAAAAAGGCTTGCTGTCAGCTCTACCAGGGCACCTCATAGACAATTAATTAACGCATGATGGTCAGGCTTTGAAATGCTTTGCTCATCAGCCTATAGGAAATGTGAGTTGGTCCAAGGACATCAAGGCAGATTTCAGATCCAGTTTCATTTATCACATGCGTGGGAAAACATACAGTAAGACGCGTCGTTTGCGTTAACAGCCAACACACCCAACGAGGCGCCGCCAGCAAGTGTCACCACGCACACTGGCACCGACATGGCATGCTCACAATGCTAGACAGAACAGCACAGAACATACCAAGTGACAAATGATCAACAACTAAATAAGCCCCAGTCCTCCCTCCCTGCCTCCCACTCACACATACATGGTTCTCTAACCCCAGGGCAGGCCATCGTCTTTGGCCTCCAGACTGCGGTGGACTTGTGGATTTATAGATGACCAGACCCCAACTTTCCCAATGGACTCACAGAGGTTCAAAAACCCAGGCTCCAGCCATTGAGCTCAACTTCTGGACCTCTGATTGACCTTTGATCTTCGATCCAGACCTCTGATGGATCTCTAGGCTTCAATCCAGTCTTCCCATCAACCCTTGGGCTTCCATCTTTGGTACTGACCCAGGAAGGGCTAATGACAATGAAAGGGGAGAACGAATGAGAGTCCAAGCTCGAGGCTTGAACGCCTGACTTTGGCATATAATGGGATGAAATTAAATTGAACAGTACTGTTCAATTCAGTGCAATGTGACAGAAAGCACACTTAACACAATGAAAAAGGATAATGATCATTTTACACCACTCCACAAATTTAACCTGGCAGTTCCTGAAATATCTCATTTGCTCCACTGACATTATTTCTGTATGTTACATTGTGGGGGAAATTAGACCAAATTACCCCAAATTATTAGGCGCTCTAGGATAACAAAACATTTGCAGTGCATTGCTGAACTGTAACCCCAGTATAGAATACCCAGTGGGGTAGACATTCAATAAATATGGAGAGCACTATAGTGTAATCACTTTACAGTGCCAGCTGTTAAGATTGGGGTTTGATTCTCGCTGCTGCCTGTAAGAAGTTTGTATGTTCTCCCCAGTGCTGTGTGGGTTTTCTCTCAGTGCTCTAATTTCCTCCTAATTTCAGTGAGTGCTAGTGAGTTATGGGCATGCTATGTTGGCACTGGACATGGCGGCAGCTGTGGGCTGCCCAGCGCAATCCTCGCTGATTTGATTTGATTCAAATGACACATTTCACTCTATGTTTTGATGGACACATGGCAAAATAAAGCTAGTCTTTAAAGATCTTTACCCTTAAAAAAAAATATGCAGAAACCACAGCTGAAATGTCGGAAGTGGGACACCCAATCTTTATTTTTGGGATTGTGACTGGTTTTTTTTGCACATACCCAGCTCCCACAAACAAGTTCCCAGATGTGATTTGGGACCCCAAGGATCACAGTAGACTTCTTGCAAGAATCGCACCTGGTTACTGTGAGAGCAGTCACAGCCTTGTATTAAGATTAAGCCAGCATGCAGCACCTCAGACACTGCACTGACTCTTCAATGCCAGGCACATGAACGTTGGGTGGCATGGTAATGTGGCTGTTAGCACATCGGTTTAAAGTGCCAATGACCTGGGTTCAATTCCCACTCTGCCCATTTATACGTTCTACCCATGACTGCCTGTGTTTCCTCCAAACGCTCTGGTTTCCTCCTGCATCCCAAAGACATGTGGGTTAGCAGGTCACATGGGCGGCGGGGGCTCACTAAGCCAGAAGGGCCTGTTACCGTGCTGTGTCTCTAAATTAAATAAAACATGTTCTGGCCTCAGTTTGGATTATGTGCTCAAATCCAGAGTGGGAGCTGAACCTTTAGGCTCAAAACCCAGTCAGCAATCACAAGGAAACCATGTCTGATCTCACAGAGAGCTCCATAATTTATAGGTGAGTTTGTTAAACTGTAGGAGGCTAGCACCTTTCTCCTTGTATCAGCCTTCTCTTAAAACCCCATTTGAAAATCAGTGATGTCTCGGTTCAGCTTTTCTGGACAGATTGATACTCCAATGCAAACACTCAGAATATGAATAGGAGGGGCATTTAACTGCTCCCGGGACATGGCAGTGGGGGAGGATACACCCATGAACAGACAAAATGCATCTGAGATCATAAAGTGAAATTCCCTTTCATTCTGAACTGCAGACTGAATTTGAATCATTTAAAATTATTTCATCTTTAATCTCTCATGGTTTTGCATTACTACAAATGAAGTGTTGATTTTTATTAATGAAGCAGTTAGCTTCTAGTAGCTGTGGCCATCAAGGTCTGTTTAAGCTGACACTGAAATTGTGCAGAACATTAAAGCTTACAGGTAAAGATGACGCAGTAGTGTAGCGGTTAGTGTAACACTATCACAGTGCTAGCAGCAAGATCTGGGTTCGATGCCCATGCCGTCCGTAAGGAGGTTGTATGGTCTCCCCATGATCAAGTGAGTTTGCTTGAGGGCCGCCCAGCACAATCCTCGTTGGTTTGATTTGAAGCAAACAATGCATTTCTTCCTATCTACGTTTGTGACAAATAAAGCCCCTCTTTTTTTTATCATTATCTGAACAATTTGCACTTATAAACTGTCCAGATATCACAAGAGTCTTACATTAAGCAACTACTTTGGAAGTTTTGTCACCGCTGAAAGGTGGGAATTGGTCCAGACAATTAGTTCAGTGTCACAAGATCTTTCTTTAAAGAGGAGATGAGGCTACGCAATGCAAACTTTACAGCTTAATGTCCCTTCACTGAAACACTCAGTTTGGTGTTAACATAAATGCCGTGTTCATTAGAGGAAGTGGAAACCGGTTCTTCATAGCGATCCTATTTAGACCTCTGTCCGCCATCCTTCTTGGTTATGAAAGCGATCCCCACCCCAACTGGCGAAGTGGATGGTGGGTTAACCCCAGATGTCAAAGCCTTCTTAGTGTAATCCCCCATAGTATACCTTGCAGACAAGGTATAGAGCCTTCCCCGGGGAGGACATGGGCCAGGTAATAAATGGATGGCACAATCATACTCCCTACGTGGAGGGAGCGTAGTGGCTCTCATCTTGCTGAACACCTCCAAAAACTCCGAATACTCTGAAGGCACTCCGCTGATTTCAAGTCCGGTCTCGAGGAATCAGGACGCAAATTGACTCAACATGATTCACAGCAGGTCACTCAGAAACTCGCGGAACCTCGGGAAGGCATCTCGGAACCTCTAGGAAGCTATTTATCCCGGCAGAGGGCCGACCAATGCTGCCAGAAGACAAATTAATCCAAGGATTATGAAGATATAACCATGGATAACCAAGAATTAGGGGAATGTCTAGAGAAGAAACAAGACAGAAGCAAATAGTTTCCTCGTGCCTTTCAATATTCAACTCGAAAGCGATGGATAAATAAAAGACTTGTCTGGGTTCCACTAGTCTACCCTCCAGCTCCGTAGCAAAGATAAACTGGTTGATGCGTAATTTAGGAAGTTGGATTCTCTCTGCTAGTCTGATGTCCAAAAACAAAACTCCCCTCAGAACGAAAATCTACAAAGGCCCTCACAGAATGTTGATGTCTCCCACAAGATAATAGAGATGGTAAAACCAGTCTAAGATTCAGTGAAGTGGAAGAGAGACTTGAGACTATTACAGTTCTCCCCTGACTGGATGGTCTTGGGAGTTTTCCCGAAAATTCAGGTCAGGTGACTTGGAAGTGGTTGGCCTTACCACAGTATAAACAATACCTTTGCCTCACAGGTCTCTATCACTCCACAGGGAAGACCTGGGATCTTCCAAGTTGCATGGCTTCTTCTGGAGATGACTGCAGGGATCTGTTTTGGTTATCGGATTGAGGAACCCTGGAAAGAATTGGGTAACTTTGAGAACCGGCCCTCCACATAAACTCACCACGTCTTTCCCTCCTTTTTTCAGGACTACAGTTGTTGACGCTTATGGCCATGTCCGTAAACTCCTCCAAATCCTCCACCTGGTCCCTGGTCGCAAGAACGTCTTTAAGCTGGCCATTCAATCCCCATCTAAACAGAGCAACCAAAGCCTCATTGTTCCACGCTCTCTCTGTCGTTGGGGTATGGAAATCAATCGAATAGTCATCCCCAGATCGCGCTCCCTTGCACAGATGAAGAAATCTGCTGACTGCCTCTGAGCTCTGAGCCCCCGGCAGGATGAAAGAATACTCTCCTCATCATTCTTACAAATAAATTTATACCAGAACACACAGGAGTATCCTTCTCCCATAAAGCCATTGCCCAAGAGGAGGGAAATTATTCCTGTCTGAGAGGAACTTTGCAGCTTGTAATTCAAAGATCAGGGAGCATTGATTTAAGATCCCGTGGCAAGACTCGGGCTCCCCATTATACTGTTCCGGGGTGGGCAGGTTAATTGACTCTCCACAGTAGTTCTGGGATCACCTAACTGGACACACAGGAGAATGGTGAAAACCAGAGCCCATCCCCGAGGAACATGAATCCTGCTTACCAGTTTCAGAGTCCTTCCACAACGACGCACGTATCTCCTGGAGAAACGGCTCATGCCGTCCAAATGCCTGTTCTTGGCAGGTCAATGTCGAGCGAATTTGTTCAATCTCCATTGGGTCCATGATTGGCTGAGTCCTGTTATAACAATCTTCAGACAGGTGGACCCAAACACAAAGTAAACAGGACTCGACAGTGCACCTTAACAATGAAGATGTGTTTAATATAGGGAACAATCAAACTAAGAGCTTGCTTATTCAGGACTTGAGCCCACAGAACAAGAATCCAGGACTCACTGATAAGCACTGGTCCAGAATAACCTTAAATAGAACATAAAACACCAGAAACCTGTGCAGGTCAAAATCAAAAACTTAAGAATGAGAAGCACAAGGAAACCATATTCACATAATGAGCATCCCAAAAAAAAAAACACAGTGATAGCTTAATGATAAAAGTAGCCGTTAAACAACTCTCATAAACCCAAGTAAATGACGTCCAGGTCGTCGAGACCTGCCACCACCCAGCGTCCCTTGCTGGTCTGAAGGGTCATAACACCCTTGGGAACATTACAGCTCATTCATCGTCCTGCGTGTCTGTGATGTGACAGGAAACTGGAGCGCCCGGAGGAAACCCACACAAGTGCTCATTTAATCTCAGGCCAACTAATGATAAACAGTAATAGATCAGTACAGATGCTAGTTGGACAGCGCTAATGACCTCCAGCCAATTTAAATCCTTGCGTTTTAACCCTCCTCTGCCTCCTTCTACTCAGCAAATTTCCCAGCCAGGTTAAACACTCATGTTCCATTCTATGAGCTTAAGCTCATAGTAGTGTAATTAAGGATTATGAGGAAAAGGCAGGTAGTTGGAGATGAGTCTATGGCCAGATCAGCCATGATCTTATTGAACAGCAGAGCAGTCTCGACTCCTGCTCCTGTTCCTTCTGTTTTTATGTTCTTAAAGATACTTTGATATAGGACTTGTCACTTTTTGACTTCCTACATCTCATATTCCACTTCTGCTCCAGCCAAGTTCTTAAACATAATTGCCAATGTGTCTTGAATGCTTTTTGATATCTTAATTCCACCCATAATGTCTGTAGCCTAGTGTAGTTTTTTGTGTCGTTTTACATAGTTCAGTGTAGTTTTTGTACTGTTTCGTGTAGCACCATGGTCCTGAAAAACATTGTCTCGTTTTTACTGTGTACTGTGCCAGCAGTTATGGTTGAAATGACAATAAAAAGTGACTTGAACTTGAATTTGAACTTCCTGCTAACCTTCCCCTCTATCAGCTTCCCTATGTTTCCTGTATATGCATGAAGGCCCCAGGCACTCACTTGGCACAGTTTTGATTACTACACCGCACACTCCATGGTGACACGGCAGATGCTGGAAATCCAAAGCAACACCCACAAAATGTTGGAGGAACTCAGCAGGTCAGGCAGTACCTGTGGGGAGGAATAAACAGTCGGCAGTTTGGGCCAAGGCCCTTTGACAGGCCTGAAAAGGTAGGGAACCAGAATAAAAAGGCAGGGGAGAGGAAGGAGAGAAAGCTGGCAAGTGATAGGTGAAACTAGGTGAGGAGGAAGGTGGTGGGTGGGGAAGGGGAGAATGAAGTGAGAAGTGGAAAAGATGGCACTGGTGATACATGACAATGCTTTACAGGCAGGAAACAAAACTGATCACTATCCTATTACGTACACCTCCTCTGCACTGTAATCCACAGCCTGTAATTTCCTTTTGGGAGTTGTACTGTCTGTATGACCTGGTGTTTATACAGTATCGGGAAGGACTCCGAGAACCGGACGTTCAGGAATGCAGGTACGGCCGCGGCGGCCATTGCTGGAGCGGACTTGGACCTGGACTGAAGCAGCAGCAGGGACCAGATCCAAGAGCAATAAAATCAAGCCGATGCTTGGCCAACTTAAGCACCGAGCTAGATTAAGAAGATCAAGGACGAAGGTGAAGAACTACCCAATGTTTAGCTCACTACTCTACGAGGTTTACTTGCTTTGGCACTGAATTGACTCTGCACCTGTGGCTTGTAACCATCTGTAATCGCCTCAGCGCTGAACTGTCTCTGTTTCTGGGACCTGCAATCACTGGGTTCCCGGGCTGACTTCACTCACCTCAGCACTGAACTGCCTCTGTCTCTGGGACCTGCAATCATCAGGCTCCTGGGCTGACTTCACTCACCTCAGCACTGAACTGTCCCCATGGCTGTGAATCACTTTCAGGGACTCTGTAGTTCATGTTCTCTGTGTTATTTGCTTACCTTTTTTCATCGTTTGCACAAATTGTTCTTTTGTTTTCGCACATTAGGTGTTTGACAGACTTTGTTGTGTGGGTTTTTTAATGGGTTCTATTGTGTTTCTTTGTTTTGTGGCTGCCTGCAAATGTTAAAACTCAAGGTTGTATATTCTGTATATACTGTGATAATGAATGTACTTAGAATTTAGGAGGTGAAAGGCTGAAGAAGGAATCTGATAAGAGAGGAAAGTAGATTTCTTCCCTTTGGGAGAAAAGGACTCTGGAGGTGAAGAGCGGGAGTGCAGAAGAGGTGAAGTAAGAGGGGAGCCATAATGGAGAATGGAAGAGAGAGAAGAAAGAGGGGATAGAAATTTCTGGAAGTTAGAGAAATTGATGATCAATCCATTCAGCTGGAGGCTATCATTCCATGTTGAACTTACGCCTACAGTTCTTTCTGCTTTTTAAATATATTTTATATGTGTGTGAAAAAATGGTGATTTGAGCCACGCATTGCAAGCTGTCCGGTCCAACATGTGACCTCCATTTCTCTTCTCCCACACCCCACATAATTATCGAAAAACCTTTGTTTTCCAATACATCTGGTGGCCGAAGGCCAAGTTCAGACCAACAGACTACCTTCTTCACTTTCATTAGTTTTGGAACTATTTCCTGATCCGTGTTCCTAGTTCGCCCCTTGCAAAGGTCTGTGACCTTACTGAGGTCTCGTTCTTACTGAGATTTCTTTGAGGTCAAAGGCCTTTGCAAGCTTGACTTGAGTAATCCCAACCAAACTGCGCCGGGAAAGCTCATGGAAAATCAATCTTATTCACTTCTCAGGTGGAATGAATTGACTTGTTCTCTGATGCAAACAGAACCAGATTAGGAAGGATTAATGTATCCTCAATTACCTGGGTTATCTAAGGTTCTCATGAGTGTATGTATTACTGTTTACCTTTGTAATCCAGATCATTTATTTTAGCTGTCTACAAATTTATCCCATAGATACTGCAACTTCCTCTCAAATTACCAATAACCTTATTAGAGGCAGGTAACAGAATTGTACTGGGACAATAACACAGAAAGGACAAATACTGTTAACCCATTCAGATCACACCTTGCAATGCAGGGCAGGCACAAGTGGTCCTTGCTTCACAACACAACACACAGCTATATCCAAGATTGTTCAATGTCATTTCCAGTGCACAAGTGTAAAGGAGAACAAAATAATAGCTACTCCGGATCTGATGCAACACAGAAAAAACACAAAAAGATAAAGAACACAATACTAAAAAATAAACACAATAAATATAAATACACAAGATAGCTTCTATTTCGGTTGATTGTATGTCCATAAAGGAGTGCCTGTACTTAAGGTGACTCAGCCAGGAAGTGGTGGTTGGGGGTGTGGAGGGGTGGGTTAGTGGGTGGAGGTGTTGATCAGCCTCACTGCTTGGGGAAAGTAACTGTTTTTGAGTCTGGTGGTCCTGGCGTGGATGCTGTCTAGCCTCTTCCCTGGCGGGAATTGGACAAACAGTCTACGAGCAGGGTGGGTGGGATCCTTCACGATGTCACTGGCTCTTTTCCAGCACCTTTCGGTATACATGTCCTTGATGGTGGGCAGGCTGGTGCTGGCGATGCGTTGGCTGTTTTGACGACCCATTGCAGAGCCGTCCTGTCTGCCGCAGTGCAGTTTCTGTGCCAGGCAGAGATGCGGCTCCCGATCGCACTTCATGACTATTGATGTACATGATCCAGCTCTCTTCAGCCTCCCTCAGAAGGCAGAGGCTCTGGTGAGTTTTCTCGACTGTGTACAATGTCTTGTGGCACCATAGGAGTTTCCGAAAGATGTGCACTCCCAGGAGCTTGAAACTGCCTGCAGAGAGGGGTATGAGTGGTGTAAGTTCTCCTGAAAGCTATAACCATCTCTTTTGCCTTGTTGCCATTGAGAAAGAGGTTATTTACCTGGCAGCAGGGCTGTAGCTCTATCACCTCCTCTCTGAACACCATCTCATTGTTGCTGGTGATGAGCCCCACCACTGTCGTGCTATTGGCGAACTTGACGATGTGATCGTTCGGGTGTCTGGCTGTGCAGAGTGGACAGCAGTGGGCTCGGCACACAGACCTAGGGGCTCCCAGGTTGAGAATGATGGAGAGGGAGGATCAGTTGTGCATCCTGACTGTCTGCTACCTGTTGGTTAGGAAGTTCAACGCCTAGTTGCACAGTGGTGTATTTAGACCGAGGAGCTGGAGTTTGTTCACCAAGGCCTGTGAGACTATGGTGTTGAATGCCGAAATGAAATCCAGAAGCAACATTCTGACATAAGTGCCCCTGTTTTGCAGCTGCGTCAGGGCCAGGTGCTTGGCAGATGCTATGTCCTCTGTTGTCCAGTGGTTCTGCCAGTAAGCATGTTGGCGAGAGTCCAGTGTGGCAGGAATGGAGTTTGTGAAATGTGCCGCTATCAGTAAAGCATTTCATGATGATTAGTGTCAGTGGCACCAGGTGGTCATTATCAACCTGTATCTCAATAGGAATGAGTGAACATCCAACATCCACAGAAAGCTTATACAGCCTGTTCCTCGGAACACCAGGGCACAGTCAAACCCTTGGGACTCCCAGAGACAGTCTGTCTCTCAGACTACCTCAAGACAGATGGTCAGAACACCAGCCTGTCCTCAGTATATCTGGAGATAATTCCCACCGCTGCCTGTAAGGAGCTTGTAACACTCTCCCCATGACCGCGTGGGTTTCCTCCGGGTGCTCCAGTTTCCGCCCACAGTCCAAAGATGTTCCAGTTGGTAGGCTAATCGTTCATTGTGAATTGTCCCTTGATTAGGTTGGGGTTAAATCGGGGGATTGCTGGGCAGGATAGCTCACGGGTCGGAAAGTCCTATTTTGCATTGTATCTCAATAAATCAATAATCTATTCCCCAGAGCACCTGGAGACAGTCAGATCTTCAGAATATTGGGAGACACAGACCCTCAGAAGAGCTGGAGATAGACATTCCACAGAACACATTGAGACCCTCTATCCCTCACCTCACCATTATGGAACTCCACTGGGTACAGAACCTGCAGTTGGTGGTGCCCCCTTTTGCCCACTGGCCTTGGCCTTCTTTGTGGTAGTGGCCACAGATCTGAAAAAAGTTGTTAAAATAGCTGTGTGTACCTGCAGTGTATTTTTGTATCTGGTACACACTGCGGCCACTGTGTGCAGCTGGTGGAGGAATGAATGTTGAGGCTGATGGTCAGGATGCCAGTCCACCAGGCTGCTTTGTCCAAAGGTTGTGGAACTTCTTGTGAGTTATTAGTGCTGTACTTGACCAGGCCAGAGGAAAGTATTACATCATACACTTGGTTCAACTTTGTAGATGATGAAAAGACTCTGAGATGAAACCACCTACCCATGACCCACAGGTAGAGACATGGTTTTGTGTGGCAAATTCAGATAAGACTCTGATCATTGATAACCTCCCCTAACATATCTCCTTCACCCCCATATGCTGACTCGGCTATGATAATTCCATTGAATGTGATGGATAGGTCATTAATATTTTTTCTTGTTGGACTTTACAATTGCCTGGCACATTTGTGGTGCGTTTCCTGTGAATGTCTGCAAGAAAATTAATCTCAAGGTAGTACTGTATATTGTGACAGGTACATACTTTGATAATAAATTTACTCTGGCAATGCTAATTGCCATTCATCAGCCCAAGAACAAAGGTTGACCAGGTTTCTTTGCTTGCGGAAGAGTTGTTTAAGAGTTAGACATTATGGAGTCATCAATGAAGATTCCCACTTCGGAAGTTATGATGAAGCAGCTAAAGCTGGTTTGGTCTAGGAAGCTGCTTGGTGGAATTTCTGTAGATATATTCTGGGCTGAGAAGACTGACTTTCAACAACCACAACTATCTTCCTTTATGTGTGGGACGAGTACAGCCACTGGGGTGTCTGTTGATTTCCGTTTCACTAGGCGTCTTCTGTTTTACTAGGTGTCCAGCACTCCGTTAAATGCTGCCTTGATGTCATTAATTCTGCATTTCTCTTGAGCAAGGTTGTTATGAGGTCTGGAGCTGAGTGGTCATGGTAAATCCCAAAATGGGCACTGGTCAGTAGGTGACTGGCAAGAGCCACTGATGGCACTGTTGACAATGGTTTCCATCACTTTGGCGATCATTACAAGTAGATGGATTGGGTGGACTGGACCTGTCCCACCTTGTTATAACTTAGTGCCCTGTGCATTTTGAGAGGGAGTTACACACTTCAACCACCCTTTACATGACAAATTATTTCCTAATTTGTCTGTTCAACATGCTAATTCTAATCTGAAAGTAAGATCTCCCTGATTTCAAATACTTCACCTGTGAATACTCGCAAGAAAATGAAAATCAGGGTTGTATATGAGACATATATGTATGTACTTTGCTAATAAACTTACTTTGAACTTTGTGGATGATCTTCTCCTTTCAAAATTCTATATATCTCAATCTTGGTTTTATGTATCAGTCATAGAGTTCCCAGGAATACTAGCTGAAATAATTGAAGGCTTGGAGATTCAAGATTCTGGATTCAGATTTATTTATCACACGTACATAAAAAGATACAGTGAAATGCGTTAACAACCAACACACCTGAGGGTGTGCTGGGGCAACCTGCAAATGTCACCGCACATGCTGGCGCCAACGCAACGTACCCACAATGCTTGGCAAACGATGCCAAACACAACAAGTGGCAAAATGACAATGCAAAACAAGCCCTGTTCCTCTCTCCCACCCGTCCACCCACGCTCAGACACAGCCCTCCAGCTCCAGGCCAAGCCGTCTTTGGCCTCCAGCGGTCTCGCAGAGATTTGCAGACTTGGGCTCCTGCCTTTCGATGTAGAATCCCTGTTGCTCTTCTTCTTTACAAAATATACTACCTAACCAGTCTACCCACCAGGTTAATAATTCCTTAAGCTTTAATTTTTACTCATGATTTCTGAAATGAAATCTTATCAAAAGCCTGTTGGAAGATCCATGTGATACTCATCCACTGATACTTCTCTACCTACTGTTTTAATTACTTCCTCAAAACTAATGATAGGTTTACAGGATGTGACCTATCTTTTACAAATACATTTACAAGTTCCTCTTCTCTGAGCTCTTAGAGTCTAACATTTTCTTTTTCTTATTCACCTGAAGCATTAACTCTGCCGGACTCACCACTAATGCTACCTGACATTCCCAGCATTACAATTTTCTGTCGTTTTTTACAGCAAATCCATATTGACTCTTTCTAATCTGCTCAAGTTACTCCAAATGATCTGTCAGCCTGCCCTTATTTACATATTCCAATAGCTTCCCCCGACAGATGGCGGGCTATCATAGCTATAATTTCCTGGATTCATTCTCATCTTTCTTAAATAAGGGAGTTACATTTGCAGTACTCCAACCAAACAAGATAATATTTGAATTGAGAGGGATTGGGGAGATTATGATGGGTCTCCTGACCCATTCTCTCTAAAATTCCGAATCAGAGTCTAAGGATCATTAAACTATCTATCTTGCCATAAATTTATAATAATTCTGATTTTTCCATGATTTTAATCAGTTCTCCTCAGCATAGATTCATTGCATCATAGAATACTACAGCACAGAAACATGCCCTTCAGCCCATTTAGTCCAGGCCAGACTATTTTGCCGAACTAGTCTCATCGACCTGTACCCGGACTATAGCCACCCCATACCCCTCCCGTCCAGGTACCTATCCAATTATCTCCTAAATGTTGAAATCAAATCCGTATTCACCATTTCCACTGGCAGCACCTTCCACACTCTCACCACCCGTTCAGTGAAGGGGTTCCTCCTCACGTTTCCCTTTAACATTTCACCCTTCACCCTTAACCCATGATCTCCAGTTCTACAGTGGAAAAAGCCAGCTTGCATTTACCCTGTCTGTACCCCTCATAATTTTGTTTACCTCTGTTAAACATCCCCTCATTCTTCTATGCTCCAGGGAATAAAATCCTAACCTATTCAATTATTTTCTATTAAGTTCAGGTCCTCAAGTTTCAGCAACTTCCTTCCAAATTTACTCTGCGTTCTTTCAATCTTATTGATATCTCTCCTGTAGGTATGTGATCAGAACTGCACACAATATTCCAAAGTAGGCTTCACCAACGTCATATACCAGTTCTACATCACATCTCATTTCTGCGCTCAGTACTTTGATTTACGAAGGCCAAAAGCTTTCTTTATGACCCTATCTATCTGTGATGCCTCTTTCAAGAATTATGGATCTATATTCTATTGAACTTCTCAGTGTCCTACCACTTAGACCAGCATGTAAGTCCTACACTGGTTTGTCCTCCCAGATTGCAATATTTCTCATTTGTCTGCATTAAGTACCATAATCAATTTTTCAGCCCGTTTTTCTTGCTGATCCAGATCCGCTGCAAGTTTTGATAGCCTTCCTCTGTCACAACAATGGACTCTGCCGTGGAGTCTGGGCGTTCTCGCAGGCAGGGTTGAAAATCATGTTTGTGAAAATGCAGATTCCGGCCAATTAGGGTTTCTTTGTAGTGCAGTTTAACTCCCATCCTTTTGTTTCAGTTTTGTTGAATCTTGACTGAAAGACAGCGACAGCAACGCTCCCCGCTTATCTTAGTCCATATTCCAGGAAAGAAGGCTACAGTTTAGATTGATGCTATAAAGGAGTGGCATTTATTTAGCATTAAATTACTGTTTCCATGTCACAGTGCTGGTGTGAGATTTTTAGTTTGAGAGTTTCAGTTAGCGGCCCTGTTGGCCCAGCATTTTATTATTTTCCTTTTGTTCTGTACAGTTCTTATTAAAACTCAGTGATCTGTTCATTCCACTTCAGTGTCTCTCCCTCAGCACTTGGACCATCACCACGTACCACGTCAGCAAGACCCAACCACCAAAGTGGACCCAGCGGAGAGGGAACAGCTGACCATGGCCCTGAAACTCATTGGTCAGTGGAGGCTGGGTTGGCACAAATGGCTCACACAGCACGATAATTGCACTCAGAGTGGCTAACCCAGCCTAAGCCGGTTTGTTGGACAGATGGTGGAGATGTTAAAGTCAGTAAAGACTGAGTTTGCAGAAAGGGCTCACGCCGTGTAACAGTTCTTTTAGAGCAGCCATTACTGCTCTCGTTGCTGCTCTTCAGCAGCCTTCTGTCACGACAGTCCCACTCCAGCACTAACACATCCAACATTCTCCTCTAAAGTAGTCCCGTCAGCCTTGGTCACTGATGCCCCAATTACCTCAGCAGCTTCCAGAGCATTCCCCTACCAAGCAGATACTACAGTGACCCTGACGACTGCAGAAAGTTCACTACCCAGTGTCAGCTGACTTTCCAAGCCCAGCCAGGTTCGGAGATGAGGCATATCAATTAGCTTATATGGCGAATCTCTTAGATGGACCCCCACTTAGAATGATCAATGCCTTACGAGAACAAGGTTCCCCTGCAACCAGTCCTTCCAGCAATTTGTAGTCAAGTTCAAGAGAGTACTTGATCTTCCAGTATAGAGTCAGGAAGCTGCCCATTGACACAGACCTGCAGGGCATATGACAGTACCTCACTCCCTAAGGCCAGCACCCAATGGTCCAGGGAGTCCTGGAGAACTTAAGACAGGGTTGGTAAACTCAAGATAGACCTGATTTTCTTGAGACAAGGCTGGTACACTCGGAAACATTGTATGTAACTTAGGAACATTTTATATAACTCAGGAATGTTGCTTATAATTCAGGAACATAGAATCAAATTTGGGAATATGAAATAGTCCTCGGAAACCTGGAGAGCCATGGGAGACCCATGGGGTGACCTCGAATGTAGACTAGAGAAGTTTTTAACATGGACTTGAGAAACTTGGAACGAAGCCTCACTGAGAATAGAAGGCATCTTCAACCCCAATGACCAATGTCTGAACCACTGTTGAACTACTGCTGGGTCCATTTATGGCAGAGTTCTACTGTCACAATGAACACTGACCCTACCCAGGTTCAGGGCAACAACAAACTCCCATGTAGAGAGAGAAACAAGAGTTTATTCACGGATCACAGAACATCGGTGGCTTGACTGAATCATTCTTGAAACACAAGGCCCCCATGATAAGCGCAAATTGAGAGTCTGCTTTAAATAATGGCAGTACGCAGCAACTCCAGGCCAATCAAAATAAACTTGACAAGATTAAATGGAAAACCCAAGGGCTTAATAACTCCAGATAAGGCAACAATGAGCAAATACAGGTGCACAGGCCCACGGGGCTCATGACACCTGCAAAAAGTCATGGGAATGGTTCAGTCCATTACAGGTAAAGTCCTCCCCACCACTGAGCACATTGACTCAGAGCACTGTTACAGGAAAGCATCATCAGGGACACCCCCCAACATCCAGGTCATGCACTGTTCTTGCTGTTGCCATCAGTGAGAAGGTACAGGAGCCCCAGGGTTCTCACCACCAGGTTCAGGATCAGTTATTACCCTTCAACCATCAGGCCCTTGAACCACTCAATCACTCCATTCAGCTCCACTTGCCCCATCACTGAATTGTTCCCACAACCTATGGACTCATTTTCAAGATGAAAGGCGTTGATCATGTGGATAGTCAGAGACTTTTTCCCAAGGCTGAAATGGCTATCATGAGAGGGCACAGTTTTAAGGTGCTTGGAAGTAGGTACAGAGGAGATGTCAAGGGTAAGTTTTTTTACACAGAGAGTGGTGGGTTTGTGGAATGGGCTGCCGGCGATGATGGTGGAGGAAGATAGCAATAAGGTCTTTTAAAAGATAGGTACATGGAGCTTAGAAAAATAGAGGGCAATGGGTAACCCTAGTTAATTTCTAAAGTAAGTACATGATCAGCACAGCATTGTGGGCCAAAGGGCTTGTATTGTGCTGCAGATTTTCTGTGTTTCTGTGTTTCTAAGTTCTTCATCTAATGTTCTCGATATTTATTATGTATTTATTTTTTATTATTATTTCTTTTCTCTTCTGTATTTGCAGTTTGTTGTCTTTTGTACATTGGTTGTTTGTTTGCCCTGTTGATTCGTTAATGGTTCTTGGATTTACTGAGTACACCCACAAGAAAATGAAACTCAGGATTGTCTACAGTGAGATAAATGTACTTTGCCTTGAACTTTGAACAACATCCAGACTTATCCCATTCATTCAGCGTCGAGGCTAATGCATCAGGTGTTGGTATTGGAGCCGTACTTTCCCAGCACTCTTCTGTAGATGCTGCAACCCCATGCTGGTCTTTCCAAGGAGGCTCTGGAGGCATGGTGACACTGGCTGGTGAGAGAAAAGCAGCCCTTTCAGGAATGGACAGATCACAAGAGCTTCACCTACGTTCATGATGCCTAGAGGATCAACTCAAATCAAACCCAGTTTATCTCATCCTCAGGTACTGCCCTGGCAGCAAGGGTACCAAGGACGATGCTCTGTCTCACCAGTTTGACATCTCTGAGGTCAACACCAATCCAGAGCCCATCCTTCCTTGCTCATGCATTGCTGCCCCAGTGAGGTGAGGAATTGAAACAGAAGTGATGGCTGCCCAAAGGTCGTATCAAAGTCCAGGTGGGGAACCTCCCAACCGACTGTTTGTCCCTGCCACTGTGTGCACCAGAGTGCTGGAGTGGGGTCACTCTTCCTCTCTAGTTGTTTATTTCGGGATTCAACAGTCTCTGGAATATATAAAAAGACAATTGTGTTGGCTTCTATGTCCAAAGTCGTCCACAAATTTGTCTCTGCCTGTCTCAATTGTGTCCAGAACAAGAGGTCAGCATCTTGCTGGTCTGCTCTGCCCGTTGCCTGTGTCTCACTGCCCCTGGCCCCACCTCTTGGTAATTTCACCACTGGTCTGCTCTGCCCGTTGCCTGTGTCTCACTGCCCCCAGCCCCACCTCTTGCTGGATTTCACCACTGGTCTGCTCTGCCCATTACCTGTGTCTCACTGCCCCTGGCCCCACCTCTTGGTAATTTCACCACTGGTCTGCTCTGCCCGTTGCCTGTGTCTCACTGCCCCTGGCCCCACCTCTTGGTAATTTCACCACTGGTCTGCTCTGCCCGTTGCCTGTGTCTCACTGCCCCTGGCCCCACCTCTTGGTAATTTCACCACTGGTCTGCTCTGCCCGTTGCCTGTGTCTCACTGCCCCCAGCCCCACCTCTTGCTGGATTTCACCACTGGTCTGCTCTGCCCATTACCTGTGTCTCACTGCCCCTGGCCCCACCTCTTGCTGGATTTCACCACTGCTCTGCTCTGCCATTCTGGTAGTTGTGGATCGGTTTTCCAAAGCAGCCCACTTCATTGATCTTCTCAAACTTCCGCCAGCTCGAGAAACTGTCTGCATCTTGGTTCAACACATGTTCAGGCTGCACGGCTTCCCTCAGGACATAGTGTCTGATTGAGGACCACTGTTCACATCCTGTTTTTGGAAGGCTTCTGTTCTCTTTTGGGAGCCACAGCCTGCCTCTCGTCAGGTTTCCGCTGCTCAATCTAACAGCCAGACTGAGGGGGTGAATCAGGATCTGGTGACAACCCTGGGCTGCCTGGTCTCTTCCAACCCCACAACCTGGAGCTCCCAATTGGTTTTGCAGAGACTGGCCACAATAACCTCCAGTCATGCTCCACTGAGATGTCCCCCTTTGAATGCCAAAAGGATTTCCATCCACCGCTCTTCCCCACACCAAAAGAACTATATAGGAATTCTTGCTGCTGGACAGCTGATCTAGTGTACAAGCACCTGCGGAGATGGGCCGACCAGCTCTGTCAACAGCTGAGGCCTCTCAAGCCAGGGCAAAAGGTCTGGCTAGCATCTAGAGATCTTCCTTTGAGAGCTGAGAGCTGCAATTTGGCCTCACTCTATGTGGGACCATTTGTAGTAGAGAAGGCTATCAACAGATTGCATCTACCATCATCTATGAAGATTCCATGTTTCCCAGTGTTCCATGTCTCCCAGCTCAAGATAGTGACTTCTTCCCCCTTGTTCCAGTAAACCCCCTTGCCCTGCTCCCCACATGGTGGATAAGTCCTTGGTCTATTCCATCCAGTGCCTCCTGGCATATCGCCAGGTACGAGGCAGAGTCCAGTATCTCATGGATTGGGAAGGGTATGTCCCAAAGGAATGTTATTAGATCCTGGCTTGCGACAACCTAGATCTGGGACTTCCAGCAGGAACAGGACCCTGGTGCCCTGGGAGCTGCGCCAAGGGAGTGTCGTAAACGTGGACTCTGCCCCAGAGTCAGGGTATCCTCACAGGGGGACAGCTGCAAAGGGTCGACAATCAAGCTTGTGAGAGTGCACGTTCCAGCCAATGAGGGTCTCTTTGTGGTTGTATTTAACTCCCTTCCTTTCGATTCAGTCTTGTCAAGTCTAGACCGAAACACAGCAACAGCAATGATCCCTGCTTACTGTAGTCCACTTTCTAGGAAAGAAGACTACAATTTAGAATGACACCATAAATGAGCAGTATTAATGTAGTGTTAAGCTACTGCTTCTGAGCTACAGGGTAAGCATTAGATTTTTAATTTGAGATTTAATTAGAGGCCCTGTTAGTCTAGTGCTTATTATTTTTCTTTATAGTTCTTATTAAAATTCAGTGAACTGTTCATTCACTTCAGTTTCTCTCCCTCTGCACTTGGGCCATCACCCAAATACCATGTTATCCTCGCCGGCCACTACATCCCCGTCTTGGTTTCTTGTGCAAATTTGCTGATCTAGCTTACCACATTATCAACCAGATCGTTGATATAAATGACAAAGAACAATGGACCCAGCGCTGATTCCTTTGGCACACCTCTATTGCAGGCCTCCAGTCAGAGAGGCAACAATCTACTACTTTTCCCTGGCTTCTCTAGTGACTCCAATGTATAATCCAATTTACTACCTCATTCTGAATGCCAAGTGACTTAATATTCTTGACCAACTTCCCATGCAGGACATTGTCAAAGGCTTTGCTATAGTCCATATAGACAACATCCACTGCCTTGCCTTCATCAACTTACTTGAAAAAATCTATAAATTGGTTAGACACAACGTACCACATATGAAGCCATGTTGACCATCCTGATTCAGTGCCTATCTACCTAAATACTTACATATCTGGCCCCCTGGAATACCTTCCATTAATTTACACACTACTGAAGTCAGGCTCACCAGTGTGGTGAACTACATATACCTGTCTGGACACGCTTCCCCCTGCTGATTGCTCCTGTGGCTCCTCCCACAGACCCCTGTATAAAGGCGATTGGAGGCCCTGCTCCTCCCTCAGTCTCCACGATGTTGTGTGGTGGTTGCTTGCTGCTTGTGCTTTCTTCCAGCCAATAAAAGCCTACCTTAACTCAAGTCTCCGAGAGTTATTGATGGTGCATCAACCAGCCTATAATTTACCAGCTTATTCTTGGAGCCTTTCTTAAGCATCAGGACAACATTAGAATCCTTCACTCCTCTGGCTCAGCTGTGGCTGAGGACATTTTTAGTTCCTCTGCTAGGGCCCCTGCTATTTCTGCACTAGCCTCTGATAAGGTCCGAAGGAACACCTTGTCCGACCCTAGGGTTTATCTCAAGTCTCAAGTTAGCAAGCACCTCCACCTCTGTTAATCTCTAAGGTCCATGACCTCACTGCTGCATTGCCTCACTTCTATAAACGCTTGTCCGTCTCCAGAATAAATACAGGTGCAAAAATCCATTTAAAATCTCCCCCATCTCTTTTGGCTCCAATCATAGTGGACCACTCTGATCTTCAAAAGGACCAATTTTATCCCTTGCTATCTTTTTGCTCTTAATATATCTGTAAAAGCCCTTGGGATTCTCCTTCACCTTATATGCTGGAGCAACCCTATGCCTTCTTTTAGCCCCCCTTGTTAAGTGTTCTTTTACATTTCTTATACTTCACAAGTGCCTCATTTGTCCCTTGCTACCTATAACTGCAAAGCACCTTCTTCTTATTACTAACCAGGGCCTTAGGATCTCTCAAAAAGCATGCCAGATATAAGACTATAAAAACCATAAGACAAAAGATATAGGAGCAGAATTAGGTCATTCATCCCACTGAGTTGGCTCAACCATTCGATCATGGCTGATTTGTTTCCCCCCTCACCACTATTCTCCTGCCTCATCACTGTTACCTTTGGCACCCTTACTAATCAAGAAACTAACAACCTCCGCTTTAAATATACCCAATTACTTGACCTCCACAGCCATCCATGGCAAGGAATTCCACAGATTCACCATCTTCTGGCTGATGAAATTCCTCCTCACCTCTGTTTTAAAGGTTCACCCTTATACTCTGAGGTTGTGCCCTCTGATCCTAGACTCTCACACTATTGGCCATCCATGTTCACTTTATCTAGACCTTTCAATATTTGGTGGGCTTCAAAGAGACCTTCATTCTTCTGAGCTTCAGCAAACACTGGCCCAGAGCCATCAAATGATCCTCATACATTTACTGATCCCCAGGATTATGCTCGCAAACCTCTTCTGGACTCTCTTCAACACCAACACATCAAGTTATAAAGTAGCAAAAACATTATAATATAAGAGAGCAGTCAGGCTTATTAGGAGTAGTCAAGGCACAACAAGAAAAATGACGGAAAGACAGGGTGAAGTAGAATCTATTCCTCTGTTTTCAATTTCTGTGATGACTGATGCATTCATCTGCAGCTCATTGATGTGTCTTATAGGAGGCATTTAGGAAATCCTTTGTATTTAGAAATTATTTGAAATTTGAAAACCAGATATAAGATAGAAACCCCTCTGTGAGTTTTAAATGTGTTTTAAGAATTTTATCTAATTTTAAACATGCATCGTTAAAAATAACTGAACGATGTTTAAACTACTTTGTGAGCCGGAAGTATCTCCTCTGTAGGAAGATGGACCTACCGCTCAAATAGTGGGAATTGACAGCTAAACTCACCATAGTGAATAAACAGGGAAGTGATCTAATCTTTCAAGAGCAGGTGGCTACAGTATAGCCTCCCTTCAATGAGGGTATCTGTAACTGTCTATTTCAGTTAGGGCTTAAGATCTTCATTTGAATTCAGAACTTCATGGTCAGCAAACCCAATACAATCACAGACCATGAATTCTGTTTCAGATGTGAAGACTTCTAACACACTTTTCCTCAACTGTTCAAGGCTGTACAAGTGTAGAAACCAATTCCAATTCTAATTCAAATTCTTACAATGATTTGATTACATGTGAAGATCACAAATTTTTGCCAGGCTGCATTCAAGGTTTAGTGTTTGACTGCTTGCATTGACTCCCTTGTCCAGCCCCTCCACTCCCTCTTCTACGTGTTCCTAGAGTGTCACCTGACTCCAGCACTGATGGAAGAGGGGTGGTCATTCAAGGTCAAGGGTAGGCTGTAGGTCAAATGGATGACAGGGCTCCTTGAATATTGTTGGATATTTTACCAAGGGAAATGGGAAGGTTTCTACAATGTACATAACTTTTTTTTCCAGCTTCAGTGTCTGCTTTTGTCATGATGTGTGATATGAGAAGTGGTCCATGTTTTCCAGGGTCTTGCCTCAAGCCTTTATTGAAAGAGGACAGTGTAGCACTGCAGGGACAGATGGGTAGAGAACATTGTTTTCATAGAAGTTGAGTATAAAGCCCACTGTTTCAGATGCTTTGGTGAATAATTCGATGAAGATTATGGGGCCAATCTCCAACTTCAAGCATCATCTACACACCACACCATAGCAGTGCAGTCCAAGCACTAACATCTGAGCTTTTGCTGTTTGATATGGGATATGAATTCCTATCTGAATTGCAAGAATTCTCAGCAAAATACATAAACTAATATTTAAAAGATTCAGTAGAGAATAGATTTTAAAAAGGTTCTGAATAAAATATGTTGTTCTTTTCTTTTCAACCATCCCCATCTAGTGGTCATAATTATATTAGTTGCAATGAACCATTAGTAAATTGCTGCTAAAATTTTAGATTACGGGAACACTATAGTGCCACAGGTATTACCCTTTAACTATCAGGCTCCTGAACTGGCATGAATAACTTCACTCACCTCAACTCTAAATTGAGTCCACAACCTACAGACTCATTTTCAAGGATTTCACAATCATGTTCTCAGTATTATTTTGTTTTATTTTCATAATTTATCTATTTTTGTACATTAGTTCTGTATTTTTGTTTCATAAATTCCATTCTTTTTCTTTATTTTTTTTATAAATACTTGCAAGAGAATGAATCTCAAGGTAGTATATGGTGACAAATACATACAATACTTAGATAGTAAATTTACTTTGACCTGGTGACTTTGATACTTATTTTATTTTTAATTTTTATACTGCATCATAACAGGCCCTTCTGACCCAACTGGCCCATGCCTTCCAATTACACCCATGTGACCAATTAATCCATGACCCTAAAGGTCTTTGGACTGTGGGAGGAAACTAGAACACCCGGAGGAAACCCATGCAGTCACGGGGAGAACGTACAAACTCCTTACACACTGTGGTGGAAGTTGAACCCAGGTCATTAGTGCAGTAATAGTGTTGTGGTAACTATCATGATATCATGCTGCCCCATATAGCCAGAAGCTGGAAAACAAGCTACGTGCATTATGGAAACCTCCCTATTTCTCTTGGTAAAGCAACCAACAACACCCATTTGACCTACACCCTACCCTTGACCTAGAACAGCCACCCCTCTGTCGTCATCTCTGGAGCCAGGTGAAACTCTGGGAGCACATAGAAGGTGGGTGGAAGGGGCTGGATGAGACAGTGAATGTACGCAGTCAGGCACAAAGCTCTGAATGCAAGCCCAACCAAAAGTCGGCATTCTCCTCATGTGATCAACTGGCTATTGGAAATGGGATTGACTTTGGTGGGCGGAGTTAAGATGACACCAAATGGCTGCCTCTTTGAGTTCATCAGCAGAAACAGCATAAATTCCTCTTTTTAATGTCTCTTTTCAAGATGGCTGGGGCTCTATCAAGGTGACTGACCTGCAACAGCACTCAAAACTGTGGATTTTTCACAGCAATGAATTCCCATTCTTGGAGCTCTCCGACAAACCGGCTGTTTTCCAGCATTCTCCAGGCGTGGCATGGAAGACTCTGGACTACCGATTCCAGGCCAGCACTCTGATTGGCTGTGGTGGGTTTAAAATATGGCAGAAAGTGTCAAACTCGATTGTGTCAAGGACAGTGGAAGCAGACAGATCAGTTGCTTTTGTTCCTGCCACGTGCTTGGAGATGAAGGCTGTCATTTTGTGGAACCGTTTTACAAACTTCCATTTTGTGAGATGAAGTTGCTTCGCTTTCTGTGTCTTAAAGTAAAAACAACTTTGCTTCAGTTGATCCACTGGACTAGAGATAATTTCCAAACAAGAAGTTATTTGTGATGTGTTTTTGATATAATATAACATGCCGGTTTGTGAATGCTGGGGTCTGTGCCTGGCTGGAGTGATTCGAGCTGGTTACTGAAGCAAACAAAGAGCTATAAGTTACCAATTGTCACTTGTTGGGAAGAGGGCAATAAATGGATGCTGGCCCAGAGGAAAGCCAATAAATAGATGTTAAAGGTCAATCAGATGACCTACAGCCAATGACACTAGAATGTAGTCTTTGAATTGGTAAGGAATGAGTATAAAAGAGGACACTTCGGTGGTGCGATATGCAATAACTCTCTTAAGAGACCCACCATCACAAGGAAGATCCCCATGCGAGGGGCTGAGAGAACAAAGGACCGATCATCTACCAAAAGAGATCCCCTATTTCAGTTTTATATATTGGAAAAGTGGTCTGAGTGAGCATTGGTACAAAGGGATCAGTTGAATTTATGTTCTAAGTTGTAGGCCTGGGGTCAAAATAGTTAAGTTGTTGTTTGTACAGAAACATTAAAGTGCAAGCTTTGATTAATTATGAGTTGCTTAGTGAATTTCCATTGACAAATGGTCAACATCACATTGCAGGAGAAGGAACATCAGGATTTCATGGCAACAGATCCTACGGACGGAAGTCTCTGTGGTTGAGCTGCTTTTTCTCTCTCTCTCGATGCTGGGGAGAGTTTGCTGTCGATTCTCAAGTTGAAGAAGCTCAGAATAAAAAGACTGTAAGATTATAACAGTGCTGTGAGACGGGTGACGTTCCTCTGTCCCTTGTTAGTGAGAGGGAAAGCCTGTGGCATGTTGAACCGTCAGAAAAAACAATCGTTTTTGTTGACTGCAGGTCATGGTCTCTCTGTGGTGCTTTGCTGGTGTTTGGTGGGTACTGACACTTCTTTGCTGAAATGTGCGGGGGGAAGGGGAGGGTAATGCTTTGCTGCTGCTGTGTGGGGAGGGGGAAGGGGGCTTTGGGGTTCTAATGTTTTTCTGTCATTTATTCTTTTGGGGCTCTGTTTTTTATGGGCGGCTGCGAAGACAAGTATTTCAGGTTGTATACTGTATACATTCTCTGATAATAAAGAGAACCATTTGAACCTTTGCTTTATTCTTCTCACATGTACAGTGTAAGCTTGTCTTGCGTACTGATCATGCAGGTCAGGTCACCACACGGAGCACTGCACTAGAACAAAGTAAAGCAATAACAATGCATAATAAAGTGTAACAGCTACAGAGAAAGTGCAGTACAGGTAAACAATAAGGTGCAAGATCATAATGAGGCAGACTATGAGGTCAAGCATCCATCATTGCATTAGGGAACCAATCAACATTCTTATAAATCCTCTGCTACTGCGCCCCATCTCTAACTCCGCCATCCATTCCATCTTCACATGGCTACCAACACTTCACCAGAATTTGGACTACTGACATGAGGTACTGAGCCCTCAAATGCTCAGCATTATTCTCAATCACACTCGCATCTCATGACTTGCACTCCCTGCCAGAATTCAATGATTTAGCATCATCCTTTATTCCTTGGAATGTAGCAGAATGAGGAGCAACCTCATAGAAATGTTTAAAATTATGAGAGGCATAGGTAAGGCAGGTGGCAACAGTCTTTTACCCAGGATAAGAGAGTCCAAAATTAGGGGGCACAGTGTGATGGATATTCTCTCCTGGCCAATAGTCCCCTTGGCTTATTGCTAATCTCTCTTTCTAAACACAGCAGCTGCCATTTGTAAAATCGCAAACAGTTGTAACTTTCCAACTATCAATTGCTTGATTTCTGCTCATAAATGGAAGTCAGTCTTCAGTTCTTAAAAGGTAAAAGGAAAGCTGTAATCAACTTGAATTTAAAACAAGTACTGTCTATGCAACAGCTTTGCAAACGAACTCTGTAGACAGTTGACTCTGTCTGTGAGAAGTAAGATTTAGTTTACTACTTCTGTTTATTGCTGCTCAGGATGCAGTATTAGACAGTGGGTTGTTTAATTTGGCTTCTTTCAAACAGACAAGCTGATTCAGAGTTGCTTAGTTCAAGGAAGCTTGCAGAACAAGATAGATAATATCCTTTGGCATATCAAATAACTGATGACTTTATGGTTGGAAGGTGTGTGACTCAATGAAGTTAGTTTATTAATTGTGAAGTGTGAGCATTAAGCTGAGATCTACATCTCCAAAATGCTTTTAAACTTTTTGTGTTAAAGGGGTATCAGATATGAGTGAAGTCACCCAAGTGGTGAAAGAGAACTGTTCAGGCTTATTAGAAGTGATTGAAGAACATCAAGAATGATAGAAAGACAGGGTGTCTAGAATCCATTCCTCTGACTTCAGTTTCTGCACCGGACAATTCATTCACTGTCATTATTGGTGTGTTTGTTTTTCAGTTTATAAGAATTGTACCTGTGTTTTCAAAATCCTTCGGGTTTTAGAGGGAGTTTGTAATTTGGAATTATTTTATAAGTTGGTTTTAAGGACATTGTTGGCATTTAAACAAGTATCACTGAAAATAAATGAACTGTGTTTAAACCACTTTGTTAGTTGCGAGTACCTTCTCCTTGAGTGGGTATTGGCAGCTAATACTGCTCTTGGACAATGGACAGGGAAGTAAAATCTGTCTTTGAAGATTGGATAGTTACAGTATAATCTTGTTTCAGTTAGACTATCTGTGGTTATCTATATGCGATAGGGCTTCAAAGTTAGCAAACCAAATATAATCACAATAGGTTTAGGCTGAGAGGGTAAAGATCTGGAAGGTACCTAAGGGGCAAGATTTTCTTGCAGGGGGTGGGGAGAAAATGGAACAAGCTGCCAGAAGAAGTGTTTGAGACAGGTATAATAGTATCATTTCCACTTTCAATGCTGCCCTCACCCACATCTCTTGCATTTAGCGCACCCTATCCTCCCACTGCCTCACCAGGGATAGGGTTAATTTTGTCTGCACCTACCACCCCATTAGTCTCCATGTCCAGCACATAATTCTCCATAATTTCTGCTATCTACAACAGGATCCCATCGCCAAGCACATCTTCCCCCCCCCATCTCCCACCCCCCCACTTTCTGCAGGGATCGCTCCCCACACAACTCCCTTGTCCACTCGTTCCTTCCCACTGATCTCCCTCCTGGTACTTAACCTTGCAAGTGGAACACATGCCGTACCTCCTCCCTCACTACCATTCAGGGCCCAAAACAGTCCTTTCAGTTGAGGTGACACTTCACCTGCAAGTCTGTTGGTGTCGTCTGCTGCATCCGGTGCTCCTGATGTGATCGGTGAGACCCAATGTGATTGGGAGACTGCATCACCGAGCACCCACCCTCTGTCTGCCAGGAAAAACTGGATCTCCTGGTAGCCACCAATTTCAATTCTACTTCCCATTCCCATTCCAACATGTCAGTCCTTGGCCTCTTCTACTGTCATGATGAGGCCACACTCAGGTTGGAGGAGTGACATCTTATATTATAATCTCCTTACCTTCCCATCACCTCTCTCTGGTGCTCCTCCTCCTTCCTTTTCTTCCATGGTCTTCTATCCTCTCCTATCAGATTCTCCCTTCTCCAGCCCTTTTATCACACCCCTCTTCTCCCAATCTCACCTGTCACCAGCACCTTGTACTTCTTCCTCCTCATCTTCATCTTCCTGCTCTGACTTCTCCTCTTTCTTTCCAGTCTTGATGAAGGGTCTCAGCCCGAACACCAACTGTCTACTCTTTTCCAAAATGCTGAGTTTCTCCAGCATTTTGAGTGTGTAGCTTATCATTTAAGAAACACCTTGGTAGGTACATGGAGGCATGTGGCTTTGAAGGATAATGACCAACTCAGGAATTTGGGGCTACCTGTGTGGTCTCTGTGGCTGGCATGGACTCGTTGGGCCAAAGGGCCTGTATCCATGCTGCATTGCTCGATGACTCTATTTAATTTGCTTTCCCACATCCACATCCAGCTCAAGCCACAAGTGCTGTTGTTTACTATCACCATAAGGTAGGGATGATCACTTCATGTACCGTGGCATTTTGCTACCTTCCAGGAGCTGACACTTGATATCTGGTCACAGGAGATGAAAGAGAAAGGCCAAGTGCCGGAAATACTAAGCTCATCAGGCAACAACTTTGGACGAGAAACAGTTAATGCTACTGGCCAATGACCCTTCATCAGATAACTCTTCTCCTTTCCTGGGAGGAGATGAGAACACCAGATAGAGATAGTGAAATTACAGACCGTTAGGACTAATTAGATGGAGGAAGGAAAATGAGGAGTGGATGATGCATTGTGAGAGGGAAGATCAATGGCTTGGGATGTATTCCATTGGTGAAGAAGAGTGGAACTGTAATCAGTAGTCAGGAGTAGAGTGATTAGAGCAGACTGATATGTGGTTTAGAGGAGAGAGGTACTTGGTCAGGTGAAGAGTGAGCTGTAGTTGGGAAAGAGCAATTGGTGGCTCTAGTGAGTGGACAGTGTTCAGAGGCTAGGGGCAATATTCAATGACTGAGAGTAATATTCAGGAGCTGGGAGTAAAATTCACTGACTGCGAGTAATATTCATTGATGGAGTAATATTCACTGTGGGAGTAATATTCAGGGGTAGGAAGCAATATTCAGTGACTGGGAGTAATTTTCAAAGACTGGGATTGATTTTCACAGGTTGGGAGTAAGACATGGTAACTAGCATTACTATTCAGTGCCCATGCGTAATATTCAGTAAATGAGAAGAATATTTAGGGACCAGGAGTAATATTCAGGGTCTGAGAGTAATATGCAGTGGTCAGGAGTAATATTCAGTGATTGGGAGTAATATTCAGTGACTTCAAGCAACATCCTTGGACTGAGAGTTATACTCAGGGATTGTAAGCAATATTCTGTGATTGGAAGTATATTTCAGGGACCAGGAGTAAAATTCAGAAATTGGGAGTAATATTCCATTCTGGAAGTAATATTCAGGTGTTGGGAGTAATATTCACTGACTTGAAGTAATATTCAGTGACTAGGAATAATATTTAGGGGCTGGGGGTAATATTCAGGAGCTGGGAGTAAAATTCAGTGCCTAGCAGTAATATTCTGTGGTTGAGAAGTAATATTCAGTGTCTGGGAGTAATATTCAGAGGCAGGAGTGATAGTCAGGGGCTGGGAGTAAGATACAGTGACTAGGATTGATATTCAGTGTCCTTGAGTAATATTCTGCAACTGGGACTAATATTCAAGGACCAGGTATTATATTCAGTACTGGAAGTAATATTCACTGACTTTCAGTAATATCCAGGGACTAGTAATATTCTGGGACCAGGAGTAATATTCAGAGGCTGGGAGTGATATTCAGGAGCTGCAAGTATGATATGGTGACCAGGATTAATACAGTGTCTATGAGTGATATTCAGTAATTGTGAGTAAAATGCACTGACAGGGAGTACTATTTAGTGGTTGGGAGTAATATTCAGTGATCAGGAATAATATTCACTGAGAATAATATTCAGTGATTGGGAGTAATATTCAGGAGCTGGAAGTAATATTCAATGATTGAATATTCAATACTCAATGAGTAATATTTGGTGATTGGGAGTAATATTCAGGAACTGGGAGTAATATTCAATAATCAGGAGTAATATTCAAGGGCTGGGCATAATAATTAGTGATTGGGAGTAACATTCAGGGACTGGGAGTAAAATTGAGGGACTGGAAGTAAAATTCAGGGGCCGGGGGATAATTGATTTTACAAAGAGGTTGTGTGAATAAATTAGCCTGACTTTGAATTGCATTGAACTGCTTCATGACAGCAGCAACTTTGTCTGAACCGTTGGGTGCTGCCCACCATGTTGAAATGTGTAAGCTGTCACATTTATTTGCCATGATCCTGACAGACCTAAAAAGACTTAAATTTCTCACTGTGTGGGTTTCAGAGCAGGGATGCAAAGGAATTAGGAAGAATAGAAGAGATTCAGCAACAAAAGGAATAGTTTAAATTTGTGACATGCTGTTCTGTTTTTATGATCCATCTTTGATCACAGCAAAGACAGAGCATCGCATATAAAAAAGATCTTTTATCAAATAACAACCACTCAATTTAAAAATACACCTGTGATGTCATAAAATGAGGTGATTATAATAACTATTTATCTTTTTGCATTTGAATAGCACTCTGGCGTATTTGAGTACGTGTTCGTTGGCTGATCTCATCTTTCAATGAGAGTGACATGGATCATTAAATCATGCTGCTTACCAAAATGGTTATTGTAAAGGTTACACAGACTGATAGTGCTGTTAAAGCATGTGCCATACACATCCTCAAACAACACACTGCATTTTTGCAAATTAAAGATAGACCAAAATTTGGGATTATTGAATATTTTTTCTGTTAAAAAATTTTGGTCAGTTCGGGAAGTGGTGAGGGGGAGAGGGGGGCTGCTTCTCAAACAGCTAATGTGCACAGGAACGTGCTTGATCCATTGGGATGTGTGAGAGGGATCACTGCCAAATTCACAACGTTGCTTTCACAGTTGGACACTGCATGGACGAATAAGCAAGCTAGAACGAGCAAGCAGGGGGCGAGTCAAGGAAAGTGGCATGGTAAAATCCGGCACACCTTGACGTTGATACTGAAGTCGACGAGCCCAGGAGTATTTTTGGCCAATGTCAGTGAGTCTGGAGTTTGGACACTTGGAGGCAGTCTGTCCTGGGGTTGGAGGCCTGTCTGTGTGTGTGAGTGGGTGGGTGGATGGGTGGCTGGGAGGGAGTAAAGGCGCTTGTTTTAGTTTGTTGTGGTTGTTCTGTCATTCTGCTGAACACCGTGCGTGTACGCTATGTCGGCATCAGAATGTGTAGCCATGCTTGTGGCTTGCCCCCAGCACATCCTTAGGGCATGTTGATGCAAACAATGCCTTTCAGTCTATGTTTCAATGTCCAAGTGAATCTGAATCTCAATCTGACCTGAGACTTTGTTAATGCCCTCATGGACTCCTGACTATAATTCTCACTGCCTCAGTAAACGGGAGACCCCACCCACCGTGGACATTCTCCCTTCTCTGGGCAAAAGATACAGAAGCCTGAAAGCATGTACCAGCAGGCTTGAGGACAGCTTCTACTCCGCTGTTAGAAGATCATTAAATAGCCCCCTAGGATGTAAACTGGGCTGTTATAACCATATAACAATTACAGCACGGAAACAGGCCATCTCGGCCCTTCAAGTCCGTGCCAAACGCTTACTCTCACCTAGTCCCACTGGCCTGCATTCAGCCCATAACCCTCCATTCCTTTCCTGTCCATATACCTATCCAATTTTACTTTAAATGACAATACCAAACCTGCCTCTACCACTTCTACTGGAAGCTCGTTCCACACAGATACCACTCTCTGAATAAAGAAGTTCCCCCTCGTGTTACCCTTAAACTTCTGCTCCTTAACTCTCAACTCATGTTCTCTTGTTTGAATCTCCCCTACTCTCAATGGAAAAAAGCCTATCCACGTCAACTCTATTCTTTGGAGCATAGAAGGTTGAGGGGGGACTTGATAGAAGTATTTAAAATTATGAGGGGGACAGATAGAGTTGATGTGGATAGGCTTTTTCCATTGAGAGTAGGGGAGATTCAAACAAGAGGACATGAGTTGAGAGTTAAGGGGCAAAAGTTTAAGGGTAACACAAGGGGGAATTCTTTGGAATTCTTTATTCTTTGGAGCGTAGAAGGTTGAGTGCAGACTTGATAGAGGTATTTTAAATTATGAGGGGGATAGATAAAGACCTGACTTGTTCAACCTTTCCCCGTAACTTAGGTGTTGAAACCCAGGTAAAATTCTAGTAAATCTTCACAATCTGTTAATCTCACAATCTGCCTTGTTATGATCTTGCAGCTTATTGTTTACCTGCACTGCACTTACTTACACTTTATTCTACATCGTTGTTTTACCTTGTTCTACCGAAGTGCACAGTGTAATGATCTGATCATTATGAACTGTGTGCAAGACAGGCTTTTCACCGGATCTTGGTACATGTGACAATAAGAAACAAATTCCAATTCCGTTTACAATTACAGCAGATTTTCTGGACACTTGGATGTTATTTATTGATACACCAATACATTTCCAGTTCACAATTTGCATTTCACAAAACCTGCGAAGTTTAAAGGGGGTATGGGAAACACAGCCAGGTAAGGGGGGGCTGGCTAATGGAACCCGGCGAATTTAGAGGGAGCACTGGAACCAAGGTTCATGCAAGTGGTGGGGGAGTACAGGAGACAAAGACTCAGCAAGAGGGTCGGCAACGTGGAAACCAAGGCAACAGGAGGTGGTAGGGGAGCATGGGAACAAGGGCCCCAAAAATTGGTCAAGGAATACAGGAGCTGGAGAGCTGGCAAGTGACATCAGACCTTGTAGGTGGGAGAGAGTGCAGGAGCTTTTCACTCCAGCTGAGTGGAAAGTGCAAATATCACTGTTGAATCATCAGGATTTTCGAATGGTCAGACAGAGCTTTACTGTGCTAAGTCCCTGGAAATGGATCCTATGCATGTCCTGCAAAGGGATGTCCTTTGTGATTCCAAGGAGCAAGACCTTAAGACATACAAGCATAATTAGGCCATTCAGCTCATTAAGCCTGCTCTGCCATTGCATCTTGGCTAATTTATTATCCCTTTCACCCCATTCTCCTGCCTCCCCCCCCCCCCGATCCCCGTAACCTTTGCTGCCATTACTATTCAAGAACCTATCAACCTCTGCTTTAAGTATACCCAGTGACTCATCTTCCTCAGACAAATATCAATCAAGTATGGAATAGGTAACAAGGATATTGAAGAGTACAGGATATCTTACCTGCATGTTTATAACAGTAAAGATATTAGTAAAATAATAAAATACTGAAAATTCTGGAAATACTTGGCAGTTCGGGCAGCATCTGTGGAAAGAGAAAAACAATTGATCACCTTTCATCATAAGACATCAGTCAAAATCAAATTTGACTATTGTCATAGGTACACATATGAACAGGTACGATGAAAGATATATTTGGAGTCACACCACAAGGAGATATACAATATTAACAAGATGAAAGCATAAATTATGCAAACATTATATAAGAAAGAACACAAGTAAAACAAAATAAAACAAATTCAGTGTAGTACAAAGTAATCGTAGTGTTGTTATACTGAGGAAGTCATGAGAGTTGTGCAAGTTGATTCAAGAACTGGATGATTGAAGGGAAATAGCTGTTAGTCATAAATTCATAGAGCACTATAGAACAGAAATAGGCCCCTCAGCCCATCTAATCCATGCTGAACTGTCCCATCGACCCACACCTGGACTGTAGCCCTCTGCACCACTCCCATCCACATACTGTACTTATCCAAATTTCTCTTGAACCTGGGGTTGTGGAACCTCAGGCTTCTGTACCACCTGCCTGAAGGTAGCTGCAAAAAAATGACATGGCTCGGATAGTGGGGACCTTTGATGGTGGAGGTTGCCTTCTTGAAGCAGTGCCTCATGTATTAAGACTGATAAGAGGAGGGAGGTGCCTGTGATGTAATACTGAGGTCACTTGCCCATGCAGCTTCTTGTGGTAGAGCAGAGGTCAGTACAGCATAGTACAGCAGTACCTGATCATAGTACCATCAGTACAGCCCAGCGCAGCCTTCAGCCGCAGTGTTACACTGACCTACATAAACCTACTCCACGATAAAGCTAACACTTTCCACCTACATTTTTCTTTCATCCCTGTGCCTATCCAAGAATCTTTTACATGTCCCTGAAGTATCAGCCTCTACCACCACCTCTGGCAGTGCATGCCAGGCACATACAATTCACTGTGTAAAAAAAAAATTCTACCCTGGACATCTCCCCTAAACTTCACACCACTCACCTTAAAAAGATGCACTCTGGTATTAGCCATTTCCACCCTGGGAAAAAAATGTTGGCTGTCCACTCAATTGATGCCTCAAATAATCTTATACACCTTATCAAGTCACTGCTCATACTTTTACATTCCATTGCTGAGTAGAGGACCAACCTGCTGGACCACCAGCCCGGAAGCTCAGTTGACTTCACGCTGTAAGTCCATGGTGATGGAGAAAAGCTTTGACCTCACCAAACTCCTATTGGAGTGCCACAACGTAGCCATCACTTTCAGTAAAAGGAAGGCCAACACTCTGCTGCCTCACAGACCATGTGACTGTGTGATCAGCCTCCTCCTGGGTAACACCCTTCCCTGAGGTTGTTTGTTCTCCCTCTCCCCTCCTGATCCCCAAGCCATGAAAGACTACATTGCTGAAATGCTAAAGCACAGCTTCATTCAACCCAGTGTCTAGCTGGTGGAGGATTCTTCTTTGTCAAAAAGAAAGTTGGTGTCCTCATCCCTGCGTTAACTTCCTTGGACTCAACAAAGACCACCATTAGGAACCACTACCCTCCCCCTCTTGATTGTCATAAAACTGGATCTACAGAGTTTGTACAATCTGATTCGCAAGTGTGAGGGTGATGAGTAAAAGATGACGTACACAACACCCACAGGCATTACAAGCACTTGGTGATGGCCTTCAGACTTTCTAACAATCTAGCTGCTTTCCAGGCTTTCAACAAGACCCTTCAAGACATGCTACATAGGTATATGGTCATCTACTGTCATGGCCCAGGCCGTGAAGTCTGCGTTCCGGTTCACGGTCTGGTCTGTGGACTCCAGACTCTGGGTCTTCCAGCTGTCCCTTGTTTCAGTTGGGCTTAATTATAGGCACCTGATTCTCGTCTCGGGGCCAGGAATATAAGTGGCCCTGGGGTTGAGTGTAGGTGCTGGTTTGTCTTGTCAGTATCCTGTCCTCACCTCTGTGGGGGTTTGTCTTGTCAGTATCCTCTGTGGGGTAAATCAGGCTGTCTTTGCTGTTACCCTACGGTTGGATCTGTCCCTCCCTGTCCTTGCCTCTGTTGGGTAGACAAGCTGTCTTTACTGTTACCCTGAGGCTGGACTGTTCCCTTCCCTTCCCCTTCTCTCAGCAACCCATGCCTGTGTCCTTGCCTGTATCGCCATCAAGTTTAGCTGTTATGGAAGAGGAGTAGAAGCCCAGGGCAGATCAACTGATGATAATCTAGTGTGGCAAGTAGGCTTGAAGGGCAGTGTTTCACTCCTGCTCCTATTTTCTGATATTATTGTGTGATGATACCTCCAGTTTCATGATAAACCTTGAGTTAAGTTGATGTTATGACAAAACCAGGTACAACCTGGCTTCTCTGACACGTTTAAGCTGCTGACGAGGATAAAGCCAGCCAAAAATATATTTTGCAGTGATGCAAATACATCAGAACAAAGCCCATTTTAAAGTGATTCTCTCATTAATAATTAACCGCATTATTTAGGACTTATAAGTATTGCATGCAAAACAATTTTCAAGAATGTTACCAGGACTTGAGGACCTGAGTTATAAGGAAAGGTTGAATAGGTTAGGACTTTATTCCCTAGAGTGTAGGAGAATGAGGGATTTCATAGCAGTACACAAAATTATGAGTGACTTGGATAGAATAAATGCAAGCAGGCTTTTCCCACTGAGATTGGATTAGACTGGAACTAGAGGTCATGGGTTAAGGGTGAAAGGTGAAATGTTTAAGGGGAACCTGAGGGGAACTTCGTCACTAAGAGGGTGGTGAGAGTGTGGAACGAGCTGATGGCAGAAATGGTGGACATGGGTTTAATTTCAACATTTAAGAGAAGTTTGGATAAATACATGGACGGGAGCAATGTGGAGATCTATAGTTTAGGTGTAGGTTGATGGGACTAGATAGGATCATAGTTTGGCTTGGGGTAGATAGGCCGACTGGCCTGTTTGTGTGTTGTAGAGCACTATCACTCTATGAAACTGAGCTGTCTGGCAACGGAAACTTGATTGTAAATTCCATACTACAGGAAAGATCCTGCCATTGTATAGTTATTTCTTTCATTCTGCACATAGCCAGGGTGAGACCAAAATATGACAGAAAGCTTTGGCAGAGTTTTGATGCATGTATTTGGATAGGCCACATACTGAAACATTTTCCCAACTAATACACCATAAGACCTTGATTAATTTTATTGTTCACTTTCAAGTTCAAGTAAATTTACTTTGAAGTTTGAAGTCATATATTAGTTTTAACTTTGTAAAGAATCCTAGTCATTCGAGATACAAGGCAATTACATTCATCTCTAGGTTCTAATCTTACTTTTCATTAATAATTACCACAAAGCTAATCATTATTATAAATGACTGGTGTATCTTGTGGCACAACAACTTCTCTTGTACTCTCCTAGGCTACCTAAATCAGAGAGAAATAGTTACACTTATCTTTACATCTTCCATTTTTCATTAGCTATTGGCTCAAATATTGGGGAAACAAATATCTAATTAAAGGATAAAAGGGGCATGTTAATGCTGTGAAATGCAGATCAGAGCTGTGCTAAAAGCTGAAACTGGAAGGAAGATGCCAGAATACTCAACCGCTCAGACCATGGATATGGGGGCTGGGGTGGGGAATTAGGGGCTACTCTTACAGGAGACAAACCTTACAGAGGAACTGGCCAGTTTTGGGTCAGGTAGGAAAAGTGAAATGACTGAATTTGATATTGAATCCAGAAAGAAGATGAGCTTATTCCTCAAGCCTCATTGTAACAGGGAGGAAGGGCACAGACCAATACATGAAAGTATGAGTGAGGTGGAGAATTGAAGCAATTGGCAACAGTAAGCTCAGTGTGGTCCCTACAGACAAAACACTGGTGCTCCAAAATGACAGCAGCCATGCAACTAAACCACTGCAATGCATAGATACCATTCCATGCCCGGACCGTATTTCAGTAAATCAGATCGTTTGACTGTCCTTCTCCTACCCGCATACAGGCAGAGGCTAAAGAGCAAGGCTCCAGAGATGAGGACATCAAAGAGATGGCTATGGGAGGCAGAGGAGCAGTTAAGGGATTGCTTCAAGTTGGTGGTCTGCACTGTTCTTGGACTCTCCTGTGAATCAGAATGAATTTACCATGGTTGTCACAGACTTTATAAAAATAGTCATAGATGAATGTTTCCCCACAAAATCGTTCATAGTCTTCCACAACCAGAAGACCCAGATGAACCATGAGATCCACAGACTGCTGAGGGCCAGATCGGAAGATTCAAGTCTGGCAGCCAAGGAATTTACAAGAGGTCCAGGTAAGATCTCCGGAAAGCCATCTCACGGGCAAAGTGGCAATTCCGGACCAATTCCAGAATCAACGAAGGCTATTCAACAGCTGTGACAGGGCTTGAATGCTTTCAGCTCAAAGAAAGTGAAATCAAGCAACATACAGTGCTGTGCAAAAGTCATAGGCACATGTGGAAAATATTCTGTAAAGTGAAGATGCTGTCAAAAATAATGAAATGAAAAGTTTCTGAATAACAAAAAATACTATAAAGAGCAGTAAACAGTAAAAGAAAAATTAAATCAAATCAATATTTGGTTTGGCCACTCTTTGCCTTTAAAACTGCATCAATTCTCTTAGTTACACTTGTGTAGTTTTATAAGAAAATCAGCCAGTAGGTTGTCCAAAGCTTCTTGGAGAACTTGCCACAGTTCTTCTACAGTGTTTGCCTCTTTCACTTGTTTCTGTCTCTCCAGAAATCCCAGACAGCCTTGATGATATTGAGATCAGGGCTCTCTGGAGGCAGAACTCCTTGATTCTGACCAGATCATCAATTCCATTTGCAGAAATACAGCCTCAAACCTGCAGAGAACCTCCACCATGCTTCACTGTTGGCTGCAGGCACTCATCCATGTAGCGCTCTCCAGCTCTTCTACAGACAAGCTATCTCCTGTTTCAGCCAAAAATTTCAAATTTTGGACTCATCAGTCCAGAAGACTTACTACCATTGTTCAGCACCTCAGTCCTTGTGTCTTTGTGGGTAGGAGACTCTCTCAGCTTTGCTTCCACTTCGGAGGAATGTCTTTTTGGTAGAAACCCTTCCACGGAGACCACTTCTGACAAGACCTCTCTAGACTATAGAGGGGTGCAATTGGGTTCCAATGGTTTCTGTGAGTTCAGAGTTAATACTAATGCTGGACTTGTTCCGATTTAGAAGCGATGTCAGTGTGATGTATCTTTCATCTTCTGCACTCAGTTTCTGTGGATGATAAGGTTTAGGACCACTCTAGTCCTCAGCCTTGCCCATTTCTTTGCGCTTCTTCAGAAGAGCTTAGAGAGCATGTCTTGAAACTCCTGTCCACTGTGAAATTTCTGCCTGGGAGAGACCTGGTTGATGCAGGATGACCGCCTTGTGTCTTGTTGCTCTGCTCACTCTTGCCATGGTGTAAGAATTGATGATCTGAAGGTTAAATTGTCACATCTGCCACCCCTCACCTTTTATTTTGGTTGTCCTTCGCACAGTTTGATTCCTACTATACCCATTTCTGTTTCAATTAATCAGTTTAGTTCATTCAATTCATCATGTCACTGATCGTTAGCATCCTGTTTGCTACCTTTGTTTAATCATGCACTGGGCAATGTACCTACAAAGTAATCAAGTTTTTATTTGAAAAGTGGTCTGTTACTTTATTTAACGAAATACAAAAAAATCTCTTTAACACTTCATTTTTTGGAAAATGAACGCATGGAAATCTGAAATTTGCTCCTTTCTACTGACACACTAAAGCAAGACTAAGAATAAGCACCTAAAACAAAATGTATATAAAAACCCAGGAAGCCATCAGAAACTCCCATGGCCCCCAATGATCCTGTGATTTCAGTCTCTGAGCTCAACGTAAGGGCATCCTTCAGGATTGTGAACCCGCTATGAACATCCGGCCCAGTTAGGGTTTCAGTACTTGGCCAGACACCCTGTGCTGATCAACAGGCTGGACTGCTCACTGAGATCTTTAACCTCTCGCTTTGGCAGTCTGAGGTACCCACCTGCTTCAATTAGGCTTCAGTTATACGTGTGCCTCATAAGAACATGGTAACCTGCCTCAGTGAGTATTCTCCAGTAACATTTACATCCATTGTGATGAAGTTTCTTGAAAGGTTGGTGATGAAACATGTCAACTCCTCCTTGAGAAATGACTTAGATCTGCTTCAGTTTGCCTACCGTCAGAATGTCACTTCATTGGATCTTCATTCAACCCTGGAACATCTGGAGGCAAAGATGCATACATCAGGATATAGTTTATCAACTACAGCTTGGCATTCAATACTAACATCCCCTCAAAACTAATCAATAAGCTTCAAGTCCTTGGCCTCAATACCCCAATGTGCAATTGGGTCCTCTGTTTCCTCACTTGCAGACCCCGTCATTTCAGATTGGCAACAACATCTCCTCTACAATCTCCATCAGCACAGGTGAACCACAAGACTGCATGCTTAGGCCCCTGCTCTACTCACTTTACACATTTGACTGTGTGGCTAAGCACAAGTCCAATGCCATTTTTAAGTTTGTTGACAACAACCACTGCTGCAGGCTGGATCAAAGGTGATAACAAATCAGCATACAGGAGGGAGATTGAAAATCTGGCTGGCCGTGTGCCACAACAACAGCCTCTTACGCAATGTCAACAAGACCAAGGAGCTGATTATTGACTTCAGGAGGAGTAAACCGAAGGTCCATGAGCCAGTCTTCATCAGGGGATCAGAGATGGAGAGGGTCAGCAACTTTAAATTCCTCGGTGTTATCATTTCAGAGAATCTGTCCTGGGCCTAGCATGTAAGTGCAATTGTAAAGAAAGCAGAGCGATGCCTCTACTTCCTTAGGAGTTTGCGAAGTTTCAGCATGACATACAAAACCTCGAAAAACTTCGGTAGATATATGGTGGGGAGTACACTGCATCACAGCCAGGTATGGAAACACCAATGCCCTTGAATGGAAATCCTACAAACAGTAGTGGATGTGTCCCAGTCCATCACGGGTAAAGCCCTCCCCACCCTTGAGCACACCTACACGAAGCACTGTTGCAGGGAAGCACCCACCACCAAGGATGTGCTCTTTTCTCACTGCCATATCAGAAAGAAGGTACAGAAGCTTCAGGACTCACACCACCAGGTTCAGGAATAGTTATTACCACTTACCCATCAGGCTCCTGAACCAGAGTAGACAACTCAGTTTCACTTGTCCCATCACCGAACTGTTCCCAATATCTATGGACTCACTTTCAAGGACTCTTCATCTCATTTTAATAATTATTGCTTATGTATTTAGTTACTTGTTTGTTTATTTATTTATTATTTCTTGTTTTTTTTGTATTTGCACAGTTTGTTGTCTTTTCCACACTGGTTCTCTGCCCTGTTGATGTGGTCTTTCATTGATTCTATTGTGGTCATTGAATTTATTATGCTTGCAAGAAAATTAATTTCAGGGTTGTATAAGGTGATGCATATGCACTTTGATAATAAATTGACTTTGAACTCTCTCCTTTATTTCAGAGTTATTCCTCACTTCTGACCTGTATTTCTTGACTTTCATACCTAACCATCTGTTTACTCTCTCTCTCCTTTCTTTTTCACTCTGCCCTCAATCCCCTGCTCTCTCCCTCCCTCTCCCTCACTTTCTCCCTCATTCTTCCTCTCTCCCTCTCCCTCCCTCTCTTCCTCTCTCTCTTCCTCTCTCTCTACCTGTTCTCATTATCCTGTTACTCAGATGACTCTGTAAACACCAATATCACCTGGGCTCATTCTACTATTCTCATTCTATCAGAGATATTCCATACGTCCGATCTATCCCTTCCCCACCCTCCTTGATTTGTGTTTAAAACTGATTTGTGTTCACACTTGAATGGTTCTGATGAAGGGTCTTTAAATGAAACATTCACTCCTTTTCACCTCCTCCGAAGCTTCCTTTCCTGCTGAGTATTCACATCCGTTTCTATCTTTATTTTACGTGTCCAGTATCGGCAGATTTTTCATTTTTCATTACAGGGAAATGTGACAATGAGTACCTTGGTGCCACAGTGGTCTAGTTACCAAACTTTCCAGAAGCTGACTTTAATAATCAGACACTGAGTTCAAATCCCACCGTGTTACCTGAAGAATTTAAATTCAATCAATAAGCTGGAATTTTAATATGTGAAACAGAAAATGCCAGAAGCACGCAGAATAAAGAGTTATAAATTGGTTTATGACTGTCACATGTAACAGTGCAGAACTTTGTTTTGCTTGCCGTCCATAGAGATCATTTCATCATAACGGAAAAAATGACAAAATGCTGAATAATGTGTTAAGGTTACAGAGAATATGCAGTAGACAAGCCAGGCAAGTACAACATGGAGACCAAAGTGTTGCCCGTGCAACCAACTCACCCTCTTTATGCAGCTGATGAATCCAAAGGAATGACAGTGGCATCAGAAGAGCTGCCAGTCAGCTTCGAAGTCAAAGTATGACTTCCTTAGAGACTCCAGCACCAGATTTTCCCTCAGGGTTTATGCCCAAAGCCCTCCCTGTGAGTGGGAAGAGTAGCAAGCCAGCGGAAGTTTGAGATCAGAGTTCTCCTTCCCCGAGATGAGCCGCCGACCACAGCTGATGAGCCCCAAATGCCCAAAGTGACTGGTTTGAAGGTGCCAGTAACTCGTCTTTGCCCCTTCTCCTGTCAGTAGAATCCGTTCCACCAGGCTTTGAAGCTAAGCCACACGTGAAGGCCAGGAGCTGGATTTGGTTGTCAGAGGCTATTTGACACGCACGTCAATGGGAGCATTTAATAGATAGGAGGAGCTTATCCCCACTAACCCCTCCCAAGGTGCAAGGCCATGATGCGGTAGACTGAGGTCAAGAGTCCATTTTATTGCATAAGGGAAAATAAGGATCATAGGAGTTTCAGCTCAATAAAAGTTTATTTTGACCACCCCTTCACATCAACCACCAAGCATCCATTCTTACATTAATCCTACCTAACCCACCGTATTCTCCGCACATTCCTATCTATCCCACCTGCAACCCATCCCCATGCCAAATTCCACCACACATCTACACACAAGAGGCAACTTAAGGAGTCCAATAAACCTCCAAACCTCAAGGCTTTGGAACTTGTGAGGAAAACAGAAGCACCTAGAGGCAACTCACATGATCACGGGGAGAGCGTGCAAATGCCACACAGACAGCGCCAGGGTCAAAACCGAAGTGGAGCAGCTGGAGCTGCGATGCAACAGCTGTACTAGATGCGCCAGCGCGCAGCCCACGTCAGGTTGGAAACAGACCATCAGAACAGTTCAGCAGAAAGGTCTCTCATCTCAAACACTAACTCTGTTTCTCTTTCCAAGGGTGCTGCCTCTCCAGAGCTTCTGGCATTCCTGCTTTGTATAGGCTGACATTTCCAGTACCCTTGAACTTTTTATATTCATTTGAAATTATAATGCAAACTATTCATTCATAATAATGACCACAAAAACTACTGGTTTGTTGTAAAAGCCCTCGCAGTAATCTCCGGCACATCAACAGCATTCGTTATTTTGTTACCTAGTCTGGCCTGTGTAAGACTTCAGACTCACCACAATGTTTAATTCCTTAACGTCCTCTGAAATGGCTCACCAAGCCTTTCCTTCAAGTGGACGTAACTGTCAAGTAATATCCAAGTCTCTGCGAGTCTGCTAGGGAAATCGAAGACCCAATGTTTGCAGATCTGAATTGGAGGCTGGAAGCCAAAAGATGGCCTTTGTCAGGTCAGAAGACTGTGTGTGGGTGTGGGTGGATGAGAGGGAGGAACAGGCCTTGTTTTGCTGTTTGTGTCTTTGTCGCTTCTTGTGTTCTGTGCTGCTCTGCCAAGCATGATAGGCATGCTATTGGGCGCCAAGATGTGTGGCGATGCTTGCGGGTTGCCCCCGGCCCATCCTTAGGTGGGCTGGTATTTCACTGTGTGTTTTGACATACACAAAAATCTGAATCTAAATCAGAACCTGAAAATTAATAAATACGTAAATAATCAGACAACTAGGCATGAAAAGATGAAGGGATATGCAACAAGTCATGATAAACATATGGAGCAGAAAACAGGGAAAGAAAAGTCTCTACAGGCAGGTTAATATGCCAGGGTGGAATGTCCACCTGCAAGTACAGTGGATTCCAGTTAATTGGGATTCATAGGGGCCAGCACGTTTTGGGCCAATTAAGCAGCTGACCTAGTTAGCCTGTTTCATGGAAGTAGTTATAAAAAAGACAACCTACCATTTAACTGAGTACCAAATTATATATTTAAATGAAATACAGAACAAATTTGGGTACACGACAATGTAGCTGTTAACGCATCGCTATTACACATCCTGATGTTCCGAGTTTGCAGATAAATTCCAGCACCACTCTGTATAGTGTCCCTGTACATCCTTCCCGTGCAACATGTGTGTTCCCCCGTGTGCTCTGGTTTCCTCCCACATTCCAAAGATGTACCGGGTAGGTTAATTGGTCTTTGTTATTGACCCAAGATTAGGTTTATTGGGATAGCGGCATTGCTGGGGCGACAAGGCTCGAAGGACTACTGTATTGCTAAGAAAACTACTAATACTACTAGAGAACTATAAAACTGTGTGTTAGTTCCTAGTTGTTATCAACAGAGGAATTTATCCGGTCTACACCGCTGTGTTCTTTTGATTGACTGTAAATGAGCAAAATCAGCACAGATACCTAGTGCATAGTCTGCTTTCATACGATGTTTTCAACAATTGCGTCCACCAAATCTTCATTTCCATTGTAATTTTCAAGATGTTTGTCAATACCTCCAAATTCTTCATTGTTCCTTACTTGTTGAGGTGGTGAAATCATTTCTTTTTCACTCCCATTTGTTTCTGGCACCTCCATGTCTGAATGCTTGAAACCACACTGAGCAACGCAGTTCTGAATTATCTTGCCGCTTATTTCCTACCAGCTATCAATGACCAAAGTTACTGCTTTCTGAACACAAGCACACGCAACTGGCGCTATTTAAAACTGTTCGCTCTAACCATGGTGTAATGTCTAACGGCCACACAAGTTTGCGTGACCGACATGAGTCAGAAACCTGTCCCAATTCGGCAGCATGGTGTTCCAAATAAACAAAGGGAATCCTGGCTATCTTCTCAATTTGCTTGAGTACTTTGAGAGTTGTCCCAAATGAGCAGATGCTGGAGTAACCACTGACCCAATTAACTGGAAACCACTGTTAATAGAGTCATAGACCCATAGCACAGAAACAGGACTTCTGCCTACAGTCCCAGCTGCCCAATGTTGCCTTCAGGTGCATTATCTTCTGCTCACACTGCTGTCGCAGTTGAGATCTTCTTTCATTGTAAGGTGAGCTCCAGGCCCACAGATTATAGAGGTGTATTTACTGCTATGCAGAACCCTGTGGTGAGCCTTCACACTGAGACTGCCCGGGTGGCTAGTAGCAAAGGCCATTTACCAATACAAGGATCTGGGATTTCCCTGGAGTATTGGAGTCTATGAAGACCCTTAGTGCCATGGTGGAGGCCTTGCTAAATTGACCTGTTGAAAGTTACACCCATCCAATTCCTTTTCCATTATTTTCAGTGTCTTTGCAACAACAAATAGTTTTCCATAAATCATAGAGACTATTGCCTCTTTTCAGGAAAAACTTAAATATGCGAAGCACTGAATCTGGGTAGAGAGTGATGATATGGAACTACTGTTCCAATGGTTTAACACAGATGAATGACAATTCCTATATTGTAATCATGTATGCTTCTATGGTTCTCCACCCAGACATCAGTAATGAGAGATAAATGGAAATTGATTAGAGCGCAGATGTAAATTTAATGTCTATCCTGTTGTTCAATGCTGCTCATCCGCACGTCAAAACAAATTATTTTACACGTCTGTTACTGGACATTGACTGGCTACGATGAGAGGGAATTGAAATGGATTAGACTAAAAGAAAAAGAAGAAAAAATTACTTGCTTCCACAAAAATATCTTCTCCATTAGATTTATCATTTCATCCAAAAAATGCTAATACATGAAGATTGAAGGCAAAATCAAAGGAAAATAAGTAAGTTGATATAAGGTCTTTGCCTCGAGCCAAAAGATAGCGGGCTTTGGTCCCACTACAGTACTTCAGTATGAAATCCATTGGATATTCATGTATTGGCAAGGGAGTGCTGCAGTCTTAGAAGTTCCTTTTTCTAAGTGGAATGATTAATCCATGGTTTCATCTGCTGCATCCGATTTATTTAAAACTTCTCACAGAGCTGTATAAAAAATCTTCAAGATCTTTCAGATCTGGCCAGTATTCAGAATCAGGCTTATTATCACTGTCATATGTCTTGAAATTTGGTGCTTTGTGGCAGCACTACAGAGCAATACATTTAAAAAATTATAAATTACTATGATATACACTATATACTCAGTGGCTACTTTATTAGATACACACATACACCTGCTCATTAATACAAATATCTAATCAACCAATCATGTGGCACTATGAAAGCATAGTCAAGAGGTTCATGTGTTGTTCAGACCATACATCAGAATGGGGAAGAAATGTGATCTAAGTGGCTTTGACCGTGGAATGATTGTTGGTGCTGGATGGGGTGTCATGCGTATCTCAGAAACTCTTAATCCCCTGGGTTTTCAAGCACAACAGTCCCTAGAAATTACAGAGAATTACTCAAAAAACAAAAAAAACATCCAGTGAGTTGCAATTCTGGAGAGAGAAAATACCTTGTTAGTGAGATAGGTCAGAGGAGAATGGGCAGTCTGCTTTAAGCTAACAGGAAGGGAACAGCAACTCAAGTAACCGCATGTTACAACAGTGAAGTGCAGAATAGAATCACTGAATGCACAACACATCAAACTTTAAAGTGGATGGTCTACAGCAGCAGAAGATCACATCGGTTTTCACTTCTGTACCTCATAGAGTGTCCACCGAGCGAATGTTGTGAAGTTTGTTGTTTTGTGGCAGCAGTGTATTGCAATGCATAAAAATTACCCTGTAAGCCACAGGAAGAAATATATATACGTAACAGAACAAAAAATAGTGAGGTATTGTTTGTGGGTTCATGGAGCATTCAGAAATCAGATGGCGGTGGGTGGTGGGGGGAGAAGCTGTTCAAAAGCATTGAGTGCGTCTTCAGGCTCTGGTGGTAGTAATGAGAAGAGGGCATTTCCTCGGTGAGGGGGTGCCTTAATGATGAGTGCCTCCTTTCTGAGACATCTCCTCTTGAAGAAGTCATTGATGATGGGGAGGGTGGTCCTCCTGATGGAGCTGATGAGTTTGCAACCCTCTGCCTCACACAATCAACATCACAAAGGGATGATTTGGTTATTATCGCAGGGCCATCTGTGGAACTTCTAGTGCTAAAATGGACTGCTGGCTATCATAGGTTTTAACTGCTTTTCAAATGTACAGACAATTCATGGACTATAATGTGACTTGGACACTGGGAAAGGAGCTATAAAGACTTTTGTTGCCTCACAGGCTCAACAGTTGTGAGTATTATGCTAAGTTATATCAAAACTAAGAAAACACAAGGAAAATTGTTGGAGAACAAGCCACAACTTTTCTTATTAAGTTGAATCTTTTGCTTTCTTTAGTGTTGCAGAAACAATTTGGCATTTTAAATGAAGACAGATAATGTTTTTGTGAGGGAGCAATCTTTTAACTATTATGTGAAAAAGAATCATGCTTCTCCAATGAAAACCAAATCTTGCATTTCCCCCCCGAGGCAATGCAGGTTGTCATTAGAATCCATTAATCAAACCATAGAGGGGGCCATTTATCACCTAAACACTAGCACAGCAATAATCAACATGAATGCACAAAACTTCAACTTCTTATTTGTTGACTTTAAAAATAATACTGTGTCATGACACTGTAGTTAATAACAGAAGTGAAAATAACATTCTCTCCACAAGATATAAATATTCAGGCTTTTGTATGTCATCTTTTAAAAAGTTAAGCTCCAAGCTTTTTATTCCTGGTGGATTGTGATTACTTTTATTCCCAGTTGATTGTACTGGTTTTGTTTTTGCAATGTATGACAATGGCCAAATTGCAACTTTATTAAACTTATCAGGAATTAGAACTTACAACAGATTCTTAAATCTATTCCATAGTTATATTTGTTTCCAAATCCAACCATTTAACATATAAGCTCAAACAACCCAACATCTTGCCATCAAGCATCCCTTCTAAAATAGGTGCGGTGCAGGTGATTGGAGGTGGTGGCCACACCAGTTGTGATACGAAAACCCTTCCGACTTTCTTCCCAGAGCCATCAGAATTCAAGTTTATTTATCACATGTACAGTACATCGAAACATACAGTGAAATACGTCATTTGCATTAATAGCCGAAACACCCAAGGGTGTGCTGGAGCAGCCCGCAACTGTCGCTACACGTTCTGGCGCCGATCAAGGAGGCCACACTTGCTGTTTTCTATTTGCATTTTAATGATTGAAGACTGGCTTCCATTTATGACCAGAAGTTAAATAAGCTGTTAGTTGGAAGTTTACTTACATCTATTTTTAATCTTACAAGTGGCAGCTGCTTGTTTTTAAAAAGCAAGCTTTGCAAACATGAAATCTCCTGCCCAGGATAGTGACTATCCATCATATCCATTCAGCAACTTTCAATTCTGTTGCACGGCTGGTATGTGGTAATGCAAGCATTCCAGCCTAATAACATCCAATTTCGTCTGATCTTAGAAGCTAAGCAGGCTCTGACCTGGTTACTACTTGGATGGGAGACCACGTGGGAATATCAGGTGCCACAGGGGGCAGTTTCCAGTGGAAGTCTCTTTAAGCAGGTGTACTTCCCCTGCACATTGAGGGTGGAAGGTGTTGCATAGGGCAGTACCATGCAACAGATTTCTGAGCCAGTTCACTGTCTTCCCATCTACCTGTCCTTTATGTCTTCTTAATCCTTTTCTCTCCTTATGGAGCATAGGGCCTCAACAAAAGTCCTCCACTTCCTGCGATCTCTAGCAGATGTTTTTGCAGTCTCCCAAGTTTGGCCGGTGGCTTTCAGTTCATCCAAAAGCCTACGCCTCCAGGTTTGCTTTGGGCGACCTCTTCTTCTCTTCCCTTGTGGATTCCATTTGAGTGATTGTCGAGTGACATTCGACTGGCTCTTCCTCAAGGTGTGGCTGACCCATCTCCACTTCCTCCTCCTTATCTGGAATACAATGGGCTCTTGGTTTGCTCTCTTCCATAGGTCTAGGTTTGACACTCTGTCGTACCACTTGAGGCAGAGGATCTGCTGGAGGCATTTGTTGAGAAAGGTCTGGATCTTGTTGCAGCTGGTGTTAGCGATTCTCCATGTTTCGGATCCATATAGCAGGATGGCTTTCACATTGGAGCTGAATATACGGAGCTTAGTTTTGACAGAGATGGCCGTAGATCTCCAAACAGGTCGCAGGGTTGTGAAGGCATGTTGGGCTTTTCCGATCCTTGCTCTGATGTCCTCATCTGTACCTCCTGATTTACTGATTTTGCTTCCGAGGTAGGTGAATTTGTCTACATCTTCAACTATTTGTCCTTCAATCCGTAATGGCTCCTCTTGTTTGTTATTAATGCGTAGAACTTTGGTCTTCTTCTGACTGATCTTAAGGCCTACTCGTTGTGTGGTCTCTCCCAAAGAATCTACTTTCTTCTGCATATCTTGAAGTCGGTGTAAGAGAAGAGCGAGATCATCTGCAAATGCCAGGTCTTCCAATTTCCCTGATAATGTCCACTGGATGCCTCTCTCTGAGCCAGCATAGGCTGTTCTTGTAGCCCAGTCGAGTACCACAAGAAAAAGTAGAGGTGACAGCAGGCATCCATGTCTGACTCCAGTAGTGACCAGGAACACTTCGGACAGTCTCCCATCGTGGATGACCCTGCATGAGAAGCCATCATAAAGCTGCTTGATGATATTCACCATCTCCTCCGGTACACCATAGTGTCGTAAGATGCTCCGCATTGACTTTCTGTCCAGGCTGTCAAATGCCTTCTCAAAATCAATAAAACACACATATAATGGAGTTTGCCATTCTGTTGTCTGCTCCACAATGACTGTAAGTGTAGCTATCTGGTCAATGCATGATCTCTCTTTCCTGAACCCTGCCTGCTCATCTCTAAGTCTCTGGTCAATGGCGTCTTTCATCCGTTCCAGGATTACCCTGGTGAGAACTTTGCTAGGAATGGACAACAAGGTGATCCCCCTCCACTTGCCACACAGTGAAAGATCTCCAGATTTTGGCAGCTTCCCTTCTTCCAATCTGATGGGATCTCTCCTGTTCTCCATATCAAATTCAGCAGTATATGCAAATGGTCCACCATAACCTCTCCACCCTCTTTCAATGCTTCTGCAGGAATGTTGTCTTCTCCAGCAGCCTTGCCATTCTTCAGGCTTTTCAGGGCTTTTTGAATTTCTTGCTTGGTGATTTCACCTATATTGATGTTGAGTGGGTCTCCAGGCTCCAGGTCAGGTGGGTTCTGTGGTGGTGGTCTATTCAATACTTTCTGGAAGTCTTCCTTCCATCTTGCCAGCTGATCTTCAACCGAAGTGAGCAGATGGCCTGTCTTGTCTCTAACAGGGCTGTTGAAATTGCTTTTCTTCCCTCTCAAAAGTTTAGTTGTCGTGTAGAGTGCCTTGAGGTCCCCCTTACTGGCCGCTGTTTCTGCTTGCTCTGCTATTTCATTGAAGTATGACCTCTTGTCCTTTCTGAGCTGTTTCTCCTTGGCCATCACGCTGTACCTGTTGGAGATGATTTGTTTCTGTTGCCAGGTTCTGGCCTGATTCAACTCCTGTTTGAGCCTTTTCCTCTCCTCCACTTTCTGCCATGTCTCATCCCTGATCCAAGGTTTACTGTTGACTGGTGGTCTTCCCAGTACTTCTTCGCAGGCTCCTACAGTGGCCTGCTTGAAGGTAATCCAGGCGAGTTCCGTTGTTCTCTCATCTTGTTCCTCTATTTGAAGAGCCCCAAAGCGGTTTTGCAAGGCGATGTAGAAATCTTTCTTGTTCTCTTCCATCTGTAGTTTTCTAACATCAAACTTTATTCATGTGTTCTGTTGCTTCTTCTTGGCTGACAGCTTCATCTTCAGCTTTCCAACAACCAAATGGAGGTCAGATCCAATATCTGTTCCTCTTTTGGCTCTCACATCTTGCAATGAACTTCTCCAGCACTCGCGGACTATGACGTGATTAATCTGGTTCTCTGTTTGATGGTCAGGCGAGACCCAGGTTATCTTGTGGCAGCATTGGTGGGGAAAGAGGGTACCTCCAATGGTCAGTTCGTTGAAGGCACAGAAGTCGGTAAGGAGTTCTCCATTTTCATTCATATTCCCCAAACCATTCTGGCCCATCTCTCTCTTCCTGCCAGTGTTATCGCTGCCTACTTTGGCATTTAGATCTCCCATGATGATCAACATATCTTGCTTAGGTACCTTTCCAACTACTACTTGAAGCTGGGTGTAGAAGAGATCTTTCTCTTCTTCCTCTGTGTTGTTAGTTGGGGCATAGCACAGGATAATGAATACCTTCTGGAATCTGGACTCGAACCTGGCTGTGATGATACGGTTGGACACTGGTTCCCATTCTATCAAACTTCTGGCTGCTGCTTTGGACAACATCAGGGCCACACCAGCCTCATGTGGGTCTTCCTCTTTCTCTTTGCCGGAATAGAGCAGAGTTTCTCCCATCTTCAGTTTGGTCTCACCAAAAGTATTCCACCTTGCTTCGCACATGCCCAGGAGTGTGAGGTGGTATCAGTTATTTCCTTCACTGCCTGTGCGCACCTACCTGTCTCCCAAAGCGATCTCACATTCCATGTTCCGATTAGGATAGATTTCTTCTGTGAGAGCAGCTTTGGAACCTCCATTATGGTTTTCCTCGGGTGAAGGAGGGTTGTCAGCCCTGCAGCTTCCTGACAGGTTTGGTTGCAGCGCGTCATCAGCCTCCTGAATGGGGCCCTGCTTTTCCCGAGATCTGGGTTAGTGGTTGACAATCTGTTGACAGTTTCTGTAACAATTGCTTGTTTTACGTGAATGGGTTGTTAGCCCATTGCACAACCCCCAACCTGGAGGACCAGGGGTTTTCTGTCGGGGTCACCTTCCCCTAGGCGATGGCATTTCCATGCTAACAAGCTCCACCTGCCCAGGTTTGGAATCAGAGTTTACCCTCTCCTAGATAGGCTGCCATCCAAGACTAACGAGTCCTATCTACCCAGGTTTGAATCGGAGTTCCTTCTCCTAGGCTATGTTGGTTCACGGCACCTTCTTCCATATTATCCAGTGCACCCCTCACACGAGGGATCCCCCATCCACCACCCAGGGGACACGCCTCAATGCCGTATAGCCCCAGCGTGAGGTGTCCTTTATGTAGAAACATAGAAAACCTACGGCACAATACAGGCCCTTCAGCCCTCAAAGTCATGCCAAACCTGTCCTTACCTTTGAACTACCTAGGTTTACCCATAGCCCTCTATTTTTCTAAGCTCTGTGTACTCATCCAGGAGTCTCTTAAAAGACCCTATTGTTTCCACCTCCACCACCACCGCCGCCAGCAACCTATTCCACACACTCACCACTCTCTGTGTAAAAAACACCCCTGACATCTCCTCTGTACCTACTTCCAAGCACTTTAAAACTGTGCCCTCTCATGCTAGCCATTTCAGCCCTGGGAAAAAGCCTCTGACTATCCATACGATCAATGCCTCTCATCACCTTATACCCCTCTATCAGGTCACTTCTCATCCTCCTTTGCTCCAAGGAGAAAAGGCTAAGTTCACTATTCTCATAAGGCATGCTCCCCAATCCAGGCAACATCCTTGTGAATCTCCTCTGCACCCTTTCTATGGTTTCCACGTCCTTACTGTAGTGAGGCGACCAGCTCAAGCTGTCAGTTTGCTGCAAGTCATCTCTACTCTCGCCAAGATCCTTTTCCTCCAGTTCCATACACACTTTTCCATTGGCTGGGGGTGAGTTAGTATATTGTGTTTATATAGAGCGTGAGAGGTTGCAGCTCCTGTTTGAGTGTCTGAAGGGGCTACTCCTCAAGTTTTTGCTTCCACTTTAGTTTGGCACTCCTGACATATGGTCACCAGGAGGGGTGGGGCTTGGGGGTGGCGGAGGGTGAGTCGAGGTCACTCAGGGGATCTACTAATAGACTTGCTCCTGGGCCTGGCCAAGATGGCAGTTCATGGGTCCAGGCAAAGAGCAGTAGAGGAGAATCCTGGCCAACTGCCTGCCCCTCTTCCAGTGTTACGTTTGTGCAGAGCGTCCTTAGAGAGGGAGCATGTCGTCACCATAGATACAGTGGGGAATTTCCAGAAATGGTAAGCCCCTTAGAGAACTGAGTGTTTTGCAGACAGTGGTAACCGGTGGTACTTTAATTTTAAGTTGTTAACAGTCATTTAAATCCCTGATGTTTGTATTTTGTTAATAAATAAACTTTTGTAGTTTTGTCAAAAAAAGCAGTTAGAACGCTGATAAAAGTGGGACTCTATACAGGTGCTTAGGTCCTAACTCACATCAGTCAGTTAAACTGTAGATCAGTTTAATACAAATTACTTACTATATATATGGTAATTCTGCACATTTTAATATATTTTATGTATAGTACTTGTTTTATGCATTGGAATGTACTGCTGCCCCCCAAAAAAAATTTCATGACATATGTCAGTGATAATAAACCTGATTCTGCCACAGTGGGTTAAACTAAATAATCCTTAGCAACACACACAAAATGATGGAGGAACTCAGCAAGCCAGGCAGCATCTATGGAAATGAATAAACAGCTGACTTTTCAAGCTGAAACCCTTCTTCAGGACCCTCTTCCTCTTCCTCATGTCTGCACAAAATCAAAATCTGACTTGCAGTACAAGAAGATGAGGACACAAAGCAACTGAAAAATAAAGCAACCAAATCAAATGCTCCTTCTAATACAAATAGCATCAAAAATATGAATCCCAGAGGGACAATTCCTGTCCAATCCTGTCCACTTATAGCACCACAATGCTGATTGAATATCATATGATGTTCAAAAGCACATTTTGCAACACTTCTCAATCATGAGTCAAGAGAAAATGATTAAATAAACAATTCAAAAAAACACAAGGCATAGAGTCATAGCATTGCACAACACAGAAGCACAAGATACTAGCATGGACAGAAAATTGGCTGAGTGGCAGAATACACAGAGTGAAAATAAAAGGGGCCGTTTCTGGTCAGCTACTGGTGGCCAATGGTGTTCCCCGGGTTCAGAGCTGCGACTGCTTCTTCTTACATTACAAGTCAGTGATTTAGATAATGGCCTTGTGGCCAGGTTTACAATGATACAAAGATAAGTGGAGGAGCAGGTAGTGTTGAGGAAGTATAAAGTCTACAGAAGGACTGAGATGGATCAGAAGAATGGGCAAAGAAGTGGTAGGTGGAACACAGTGTAGTGAAGTATATGTTCATGTTCTTTGGTAGAAGGACTAAAGACATAGACCATTTTCGAAATGAGGAGAAAGTTCAGGTGCAAAAGGTCTTGGGAGTCCTCATGCAGGATTCTCTAAAGGTTAACTTGTAGGTTGCATCAGCAGTAAGGAGCACAAATGCAATGTCAGCATTCATTTCCAAGGGACTAGAACATAAAATCAAGGATTTTACTGGGGTTTTTTAAGGCATTGGTCAGACCACCTTCGGGGTATTATGAGCAATTTTGGGTCCCATGTCGAAGAAGGGAAAGGCAATTGAGAGGCTCCTGAGGAGGCTTTCAAAAATTATCAAGGAATGAAAGGAATATAAGAAGCATTTCATAAACATGAGAAAGTCTGAAGATGCTGGAAATCTGAAGCAACACACAAAATGCTGGAGGAACTCATCAGGTCATGTGGCATCCATGGAAGTGAATAAACAGTTGATGTTTCAGGCTGACGACCTTCTTTGGTTTGATGACACTGTGCCTGTACTCACTGGAGTTTAGAAGATTGAGGGGTGTTCTCATTGGGACATAACAAACATTGAAAGGCCTAGATAGATCGGAGGTGGAAAAGATGTTTCCAATAGCGGGACCATCTAGGACCAGAGGGCACAGCCTCAGAATGCAAGGACATCCCTTAAGAGCAGAGATGAGAAGGAAGTTTGTTAGCCAGAAAGTGGTGAATCGGTGGAATTTATTGCCATAGATGACTGTGGAGGCCAAGGCTGACATGTTCTTATTTGTAAGGGCATCAAAGTTTACAGGGAGAAGGCAGAAGAATGGGATTGAGGAGGGGAATAAATAAACCATGATGGAATGGCAGAACAGACGCAATGGGCAAAATGGCCTAATTCTGCTCCTGTGTCAAATAGTCTTATGGAACGCACTGCCAGGGACAATGGCAGAGGCAGATGTATTAGGGATATTTCGAAACTCTTAGATACATACGTGGATGAACAAAAAATAGAGGGCTGCATGGGAGGCAAGGGTTAGATTGTTCTTGAAATAGCTCAGAAGATCATAGAACATCATGGACTGAAAGGCCACGTGTTCTGTGTTCCAAGGCTGGTTATCCGAAACAAGAATTGCATCATGCTCCACCTACAGGCTGGTTTTTATAACATGAAATGGAATAGGGCCAGTAAGATTAGCAGGACGTGCTACAAAGGACGTGCTGTAAATATTGCAACAGAACATCATTGCATCACCTTGGATAACAATGGAAAGGAGCATGGACATCACTTGTTCAGGCATATTACCAGAATTAAATGTGGGAAAGCAGTCATTTTCAGCAACAGTGGCTGGAATGATTTGAGATTCACTTCCTACAAGGCAAAATCTGACATCATAAACAGCTGTGATGGTTCACTCCTCGATGAGCTGAATTAGCGAGGACCTGGACCCTCTGCAATATGCTTACCATCGCAATACATCAAAGCCGATGCAATCACACTGGTTCTCCACTGGGCCTTGGACCACCTTGACAACAGCAATACCTAAGTCATGTTGTTGTTTATTGATTACAGTTCAGTAACATCATTATCAATAGGCTTCAAAATTTGGTCCTCTGAACCTCCCTCTGCAGCTGGATCCTTGACATCCTCACTGGGAAACTATAAATAACATCTCCTCACTGACAATCAGCACCAGCATGCCTTAAACACGCAGGCTTAGCCTGCTGCTCTACTCTTTCTGCAACTATGAATTCATTGATGCCACAGCTGTTGGCAGCAGAATCTCCCATGATGACAAGGAGGCACACAGAAGTGACACGGATCAACTGGTTGAGTCGTGTCACAGTAACAAACTTGCGCTCAATCTCAGTAAGACCAAAGAATTGATTGTGAACTTCAGAAATGAGAAGTCAAGGGACACACACCAGTCCTCATCGAGGGATGAACAGTGAGCAGCTTCAAGTTCCTGAGTGCCAAAATCTCTGAAGATCTATCCTGGGCCTAACATATTGATACAATTATAAAGAAGGCACATCAGCGGCTATATTTCATTAGGAGTTTGAGTTGATTTGGTATGTCACCGAAGACTTGAGCAAATTTCTACAGACGTACCACGGAGAGATTTCTGCCTCGCTGTTTCATTGACAGGTATGGAAGTGCCAATGCATAGGACTGGAAAAAGCTGCAGGTGGCTGTACACTCATCTATCCTCATCCTGGCACTAGCCTCCCCACTATCGAGGACATTTTCTGTAGGCAATGCCTCAAGAAGGCAGTATCATTAGAGACCTTCAACACCCAGGACGTGCCCACTTCTCATTACTACCATCAAAGAAGAAGTGAAGGAGCTTGAAGACACATACTCAATGTTTGAAGAACAACTTCTTCCCTTCTGCCATCAGATTTCTGAATGGACAATGAACCCAGAGCACTCCCTCACTATTTTTGCTCTCTATTTGCACTGCTTATTTAAATTTTTATATATATATTTCTTATTGTAATTTATAGATTATTTATGTATTACACTGATAATAAATCTGATTCTGAGCATTTCAAAACCAAATTACCATAACAGGTTATTTAAGAAAGAGAATACAAGATTCATATTAAAGGAGAAGGAAGTTGAGAATATGAGGAGACTGCACAGTCAGGGATGTGCAAAAAACCACAAGTGGAGGACAGATCTCAGAAAGTTTTGGGCTGGTCAAGGGGTCGAAAGAGTAACAAATCCAGCATGAAAAGTACTGAATAGAAGGATGACATTTTTAAAACAATGAACTTTGTTCAAATTTATTTAATTTGATCTTATTTTCCAAGTGCATGTTCTATAAAACCAATAGAGACAAACACTTTACTTTCATGTTATGCAAAACTCTGAAGAATAATCAAACCAAATGCTGAGGCAAATTGTGAAAGGGGCCACTCAACAGCTTCCTGCCTGAAAGCGTCTTCTCTTCTGCTGAAACCTCATCCTTTGCACCTGGAACCAAAATAATACACTCTATCCACTTGTGACGGGCTCTACAGACAAATCAGAGATGGCTGATGCAGAACTGAATGACAGCAAGTGCTTCATGAGACAAAGTGGAATAACAAGAGGATGATTCTGTAATAAGAGAGTGGGATTAAAGGAGAACTTTCTCAACAGGCCAATGGGAATAAAGAACCACAAGTCTTTGTGGACTGAGTGGTCAGATTTAGCAGAAAACACAATCAAACTTTTAGCTTTGAATTTTGTTTGCTGGTTTTCATCAATTAGTCCTTAATTTGCGTCAGAAAATATTTTACCTGTTCAATTTCCTAAACCATGGGAAGGATTTCAAAGGTGGTGATTTTCAAATATTTTCTCACTGAAGGTAACAAAAATCAAGAGAGATTTTAATTTTACTATTAGTAAAATACAAAGTTAATTTTGTTCCATAATGGCTTAAGGAAATTATCCCGCTATTTCCCTGCAATCAGATTTATTATTATGGACGTGTCATGAAATTTGTCATTTTGGGGCAACAGTACCATGCAAGATATACAATAAATTACAGGAAGAAATACATACTAAAATAATTAAATAAGCAATGCAAAAAGTAAGCAAAAATAGTGAGGTAGAGTTCATGGGTTCTTTGTCGATTCAGAAATCAGACAGCAGAGAGGAACAAGCTGTTCCTCACATTGAGTGTGTCTTTAGGCTCCCTGTACCAAGGTAAAACAAGAACACTGTGCAGAATGAAGTGTGACAGTTATAGAAAAAGTAGTGTGCAGATGGACAAGGTAGATTGTGGGGTGTAGAGTCCATATTTTGTACTAGGAAACCATTAAATAGTCTTACAACAGAGGAGTAGAAGCCATCCTTGAGTGTGAAGGTACATGCTTTCATGCTTTTGTATCTTCTACCTGATGGGAGGGGAAAAAAGAATCTCAGTTATGGTGAATTCTTTACTAAGGCAGAAAGGAATATAGACAGAGTCTATAGAAGGGAGGCTGGTTACCATAATGTGCTGAGCTGTATCCAAAGCCCTTTGCAGTTTCTTTCAGTCACGTGCAGAGCAGTTGTTGTACCCAAGCTGTGTTGCATCCAGACAGGATATATTCTATGCTGCATCGATATAAATTGGTAAGGATCAAAGGGTACATGGCAGATTTCTTTAGGAAGTCGGGGCACTGTTGAATTTTCTTGGCTGTGGTGTCAATGTCACAGGACCAGGACAGACTATAGGCGATGCCCACTCCTAGGCACGAGGAGCTCTCAATCCCCATGACCTCATTAAAGAGAAGCGTGTACACCGCATCCTTCCTCGCCTTTACCCCCAATTTCCTGAAGTCAATAATCAGTTCTTTTGTTTTGCTGGCATTGAGGGAAAGATTGTTGTCAAGATGCCATGTCAGGAAGCTCTCTATCTCTCTCCTTCCTGTGTTCTGGTTTATCAATATTTGCGATAAGGCTCCCTATGGTGCTATCATCTGGAGATGATTTTTGAGCAGAATCTGGCCACACATTCGTGACTGCATAGGAAGTACAGTGGGAGGGGAGAGAGGTGGGACTGAGGACGTGGTCTTGTTGAGAATAATCATGGAGGACATGTTACTAACTACCCTTACTGATTGGATCCGTAGATCAGGAAGTCAAGAATCCAGTTGCATAGGGAGGTGTTGAGTCCCAGGACCTAGGAGCTTTGCAATAAGTCTGCTTAGAATTATCGTACTGGAGATGGAGCTGTAGTCAGTCAGCAAGTCTAATGTCGTCTAGATGCTCTAGGGTGTAAGGCTAGCGAGATGGCAGCCATTGTGGACCTGATTTAATGGTAAGCGAATTGCAGTGTTTTGAAGTTGGAGCTGATTTGTGCCATGACCAACTTCTCAAAGCTCTTCATGATGTTGGGTGTCAAAGTCACTGGGAGCAGCCATTAAGGTGCATTACCTTGTTTTTGTTGGGTACTGGGATAACAGCTGTCTTCATAAAGCAGGTGGGAACCTCAAATTTGAAGCAAAGAGAGGTTAAAATGTCTGCTCATAGCCCCACCAGCTGATCTGTGCAGGATCAAAGTACATGGCCGGGGACACATTCCAGGCTCAGGAATTTCCATGGGTTCACTCTCCAGAAGACTGTTCTTACATTCGTAACAGTGACTACTGTATGGGCTCTGGTGTATTGGAGGCTGACAGGGTGGGTGGTGACACTCCAACCCATTTCTGTTCAAAACATGCACAGAATTTATTACGTTCAAAGTTCAAAGTAAATTTCTTATCAAGGTACATACTACCCTGAGAGTCATTTTCAAACAGGCGTTCACAATAGAACAAAGAAAAACAGAATCAATGAAAATGAGAGGCTTTGATCATGGGGATAGTCAGAGGCTTCTTCTGAGAGCTGAAATTGCTGCCACAGGAGAGCATAGGTTTAAGGTGCTTGGGAGTAGGTACAGAGGAGATGTCAGGGGTAAGTTTTTTTACGCAGAGAGTGGTGAGTGCGTGGAATGGGCTGCCGGTGGCAGCGGTGGAGGTGAAAACGATAGGGTCTTTTAAGAGACTCCTGGATGAGTACACGGAGCTTAGAAAAATAGAGGGCGATGGGTGAGCCTAGGTAGTTCTAAGGTAAGGACATGTTCAGCACAGCTTTGTGGGCTGAAGGACCTGTATTGTGCTGTAGGTTTTCTGTGTTTCTGTGTTTCTAAAATCTAGACAGAAAGACTGACTAATAATCAATGTGAAAAATAGGAAAAATTTTGCAAATTTTAAACGAACAAGTACATGGAGAAATAAATAATGCTGAGAACATGAGCCATAGGGTCCTTGAAAGAGAGCCTGTAGGCTGTGGAATCAGTTCAGTGTTAACGTGAGTGAATACTGGTTCAGGAGCCTGATGGTTGGAAGGCAATAACAGTTCCTGAGCCTGATGGTATGAGGCCTAAGGTTTCAATATGTCCCTTCCTAAAGGCATGCAGCATGGCCTAGATGGTGAGTGTCCCTAATGATGGGTTCCGCTTTCTTGTGGCAATGCTCCTTATAAATGTGCTCAATAGTGCGGAGGGCTTTTCCCATGATGGACTGCACTGTATCCATCACTTTTTGTTGGCTTTTCCGTTATTGTTTCCATACAGGCCATGATCCAACCAGTCAGGATAGTCTCCAATCCAGAATAGTTAATCCCCTAGAGGGCTGAACCACAAGCTGCTCGGAAAGAAACATTGTCGCAGTTCTACAAAATGCCCTCTCTTGGGATCCAGCACCAACCTGATTTTTCCAATCTACCTGCAAATTGAAATCCCCATGACTAATATAACATTAACCTTTTGACATGCCTTTTCTACCTCCAATTGTAATTTGTAGCCCACATCATGGCTACTCTTTGGAGGCCTGAATATAACTCCCATCAAGGTCTTTTTATCCTTGCAGTTTCTTAGCTCTACCCACAAGGATTCTGTATATTTCAATCCCATATCACCTCTTTCAAAGGATTTGCTTTCACCTTTTACCAACAGACTCACACCACCCCCTCTGCCTTCCTGCCTGTCCTTTCGATACAATGTGTATCCTTGGATGTTAAGCCCCCAACCATTTTGTTTCAGCCATGACTCAGTGATGCTCACAACGTCATACCAGCCAAACTCTATTTGCGCTACAAGATCATCTATTCTATTCCGTATACTGCATGCATTAAAATAGAACATTTTCAGTCCTGCATCCATCATACTTCTCAATTTTGTCTTCCTTTTACACTGCAACTTAACCCACTGACTGCAACTTTGCCCTCTCATCTGCCTGTCTTATCTCACTACACCCTGACTGCTTGTAAATCAACAGCCCTATCACTCTGGTTCCCATTCTGCTGCCAAATTAGTATAAACTCTTCCCAATGGCTCTAGCAATCCTGCCTGCAAGGATTTTGGCCCCCGTCTGGTTCAGGTGCAATTGGTCCCTGTTGTACATTTAATACCTTTCCATGAAGAGATCCCAATGATCCAGAAATCTGAAACCAATTTCTCAGCAATGCGTTCATCTGCCAAATCATCCTATTCCTATCCTCCCTCATTGGCGCATGGCACAGCAAGCAATCCAAAGACTGCTACCCTGGAAGACCTGCTTTTGAGCTTTCTACCTAGCTCCCTGAATTCTCACTTCAGGACCTCCTCGCTTTTCCTACCTATGTCATTGGTGCCAATACGTACCAAGGCTGCTCACCCTCCCCCTTTAGAATGTCGTGGGCCTGATGCGAGATGTTCCTGATCCTGGCATCAGGGAGGCATCATGCCATCTGGGTGTCTCTATTGCACCTTCAGAACCATGTGTCTACTTCTCTAGCTATAGAATCCCCATCACTACGCAGTCCTCCTCCTCATCCCATTTTCCTTTCAAGCCATAACACCAGACAGTGCCAGAGATCAGGTCCTCCCCTACTCCCATCCCCAAAAGGTCATTCCCCCTCAACAGTATCCAAAACCGTGTACTCATTATTGAATGGCCGCATGGTCATCAGGGGCTGTGGGAATTTGTGGAAGTGCCTCATGTTCTGCCGGTCAAAGTGCACATAAAAGGCATTGAGCTCATCTGGGAGCGAACCCTTGTCACATGTGTCACCCAGTTTTACTTGACGTCCACCTTTGGCAGCTTGTAAACTGCAGTTAGAATCATGACAAAAAACTCTCTTGGTAAGTAGAACGGGTTGGGTGGGGGGTAAGTCTGCACTTAATCATTAGATGTTCCTGTCCAAGAGAACAAGAGTGAGATAAGACCGCTACATCCAAGCACCACAATGAGTTTATCACGAAGACTCCCACTTATCTCTTGCCTCCCCAAATGTTCCGCAGTTTAGTCCATCCAGTGGATTTAGGATCCTTTGGGCTGGAATGGCAGGAATGAACCATGTCTCAGAGAAACAGAGAATGTGTCAATCCCTCATTTCCCTCAGATACAGCAATTTTGCTCTTAGATCCTCTGTCTTGGACAAGCACAGATGCAGGCTTCCAGTAAGTTTTTTTCTGTTAGTACCTATCAGGGGTGCTGAGAATGGGTCCAGAGTTGGTGGTATGTTACTTCTGTAAGACGTGGGAACTTTGGTAAACCTCCATACCCCATGACATCCACATCTACATGATGTTCATTGAGCTGCAGCTCCTTAGAGACCGTGTTAAGGAGCTGGAGCTGCAACTCGATGACTATTGGCTCATACGGGAAAAAATGTTCACATGGGGTGGACTTAGAATGGTGCCAAGTGACCACCTCTTCAACTTAAGTTCCTCTAGTTAAGATCTCTTTTTTTCTGGGGTTGGGGTTCTATCGAATTCCTGATCTGCAAATGACACTCAAGCTGCGATATTTTTACGGCAGACGAGTTCACGTTCGTGGAGTTCGCTGGCTGACCGTTTTCTGACATTCTCCAGGTGCGACTTAGAATATGGCACCTCCGGGGTACGGCCCTGTTGATGACCAATTCCAGGCCAGTGTTGCCGACTGAGGCATTGCAGGAAATGGACTATCCAGATGCCAATGCTGTGGATGTATGGATGGAGGTCTCTGTAGTTGAGTGGCCATGCTCTATCTCTCTGTCTCCGATGGGGGTAGAGTCTGCTGCCAATTCTCGTCAGGAATCTCAGAATAAAAAGTGATGCATCGTAACAGCGGCTGTCAGACTCCCCTTTCGCTGTGAAAATGGGTGATATCTCTCTGTGCCTTGTTAGTGAGAGAGAGAGACTATGGTGTGTTGAACTGTCGAGTAAACAGTAGTTTTTGTTGATTACAGATCATGGTCTCACTTTGGATGCTTGGTGGGTGGAAGACATTGAGGCTTTCTGCTGAAACGGACGGGGGAGGGGGGAGGTTGATGATTTGCTGCTGTTTGCGCAGGGGAAGGGGGAAAGGGGGCTTTAGGGTTCTAACGTTTTTCTGTCATTCATTCTTTTGGGGTTCTTCTGTTTTTTTGTGGGTGCCTGCGAAGACAAGTATTCCAGATTGCATACTGTATAATTTCTCTGATAATAACCGGAACACTTTGACAGGTAGGAGCTACTGGAAAGTAGTCACCTCTAAGTTGCAGGAGGCAGGTGACTGTCGGGAGAGGAAAAGGGAGTCGGCAGCCAGTGCAGAGTACCGTGTAGCAGCTCTCCTCAGTCGTAAGTGTACATATCAGTTCGGATAATGTTGGGAAGATTGACCTACCAGGGAGATTGCACAGCAAGCAGGTCTCTGGCACTCAGTCTGGCTCTGTGGCTCATAAGGGAAGGGAGGAGAAGAAGCATTCTGAAGTATTAAGGGATTCTTTGATTAGGGGAACAGAAAGGAGGTTCTGCGGATGAGAATGAGATTCCCATATGTTTGTGCAGGCTCGAAGGGCCGAATGGTCTACTTCTGCACCTATTGTCTATGGTCTATCTCAGGTTGAGTACACAGCATTCTTAAGTGGGGAGGTTAGCAGCCAGAAGGTCATGGTCCATGTTGGTACTAATGACTTGGGTTGGATGGGTGATGAGGTCCTGCACAGTGAGTTCAGGGAGTTAGGTGTTAAACAGAAGGATAGGACCTCCAAGGTTGTGATCTCAGGGCTGCTACCCCTGCTACGTGCTCGTGAGGTCAGAAATAGGGAGATCACACAGCTTAACATGTGGCTAAGGAGTTGGTGCAGGAGGGAAGGCTTCAGATATTTGGATCACTGGGCTCTTCCACGGAAGGTGGAACCTGTACAGAAGGAACAGTTTGCACCTAAACTGGAGGGCATTGATATGCAGGCAGGAAGGTTTGCTAGTGTGGGCAGGGTGGAGGTTTAAACTAGAGTTGCAGAGTGCCAGAACGCAAGCAAACACTTAAGAAGGAAATCAAGAGGGCTAAAAGACACAAGGTTGCTCTAGCAGACAAGATGAAGCACAAGGGCTTCTACAGTTTATGTTAACTGTAAAAGGATAACAAGGGACAAAATTGGTCCTCTGAAAGATCAGAGTTGTGATCTATGCGTGGAGCTGAAAGAGATGGGGGAGATCTTAAATGAACGTTTGTATCTGTATTCACTCAGGAGACAGACACAGAGTTTATAGATGTGAGAAAAAGCAGCAGTGAGATCATAGACTGCACACAGATTACAGAGGAGGAGGAGATGGCTGTCTTGAGGCAAATTACAGTGGATAAATCCCCAGGGCATGACTAAGTGTTCTCTCAGACCCAGTGGGAGGCTAGTGCAGAAATTTCAGGGACACTAATAGAGGTATTTAAAACATCCTTAGCCATAAGTGATGTGCCACTGAGAATTGGAGGATGCTAATGCTGTTCTGTTGTTTTAAGAAAGGCTCTAAGAATAATCTGGGAAACTATAGGCTGGTGAGCCTGACATCAGTACTGGGAAAGTTATTGGAAGGTATTCTAAGGGACAGATATAAAAGTATTTGGTTAGACAGGGACTGATTAAGTATAGTCAACATGTCTTTGTGAATGGTAAGTCATGTCTAACTAATCTTATAGAGTTTTCAAGGAAGTTGACAGAGAGTTAACTTCCTGCCTTGCAGTGGGTGTTGCTTTCATGGAGTTTATCAAGGCCTTTGACAAAGTCCTGCATGGGAGATTAGTCAAGAAGGTTCAGTTGCTTTTCAGCTAAAATGCACTAGTCGATTGGATCAGACATTGATTTCACAGAAGAAGCCAGAGAGATGGTTGCCTTTTTGTCTGGAGCCCTGTGACTAGTGGTGTGGCGTAGGGATCAGTGCTGGGTCCATTGTTGTTTGCAATCTATATGAACCATCTGGAGGATAATGTAGTAGATTAGATCAGAGCATTTGCAATTGGCAGCAAGATTGGGACAGAGTGGACAGCAAGGAAGGTTATCAAAACTTCTAGTAAGATCTGGACCAGCTGGAAAAATGGGCTGAAAAAATGGCAGGTAGAATTTAATGCAGACAAGTGTGAGGTGTTGCACTTTGAGAAGACAATCCAGGGTAGGACTTACACAGTGAACAGTAGGGCACTGAGAAGAGCAGTAGAACAAAGGGATCTCAGAATACACATCCATGGTTCCTGGTAAGTGGCATCACAAGTAGATAAAATGTCAAGGAGAGCCTTTGGCACATTGGCTTTCATAAATCTGAGTATTGAGTACAGGAGGTGTGATGCTATGGTGAAGTTGTATAAGGTGTTGAGAGTAGTGTGAACTGCTTTGGTCCCTATATTTTTGAGAGGTTTAGGTAAGTACAATACATGGTTGGGAGGGGAATGGAGAGCTATGGGGCCAGGTGTGAGTTGATGGTAACTAGACATGGATTGCATGTATTGAAGGGCCTGTTTCTATACTGTTGTGCTCTGTAGCTCTATAACCTGGAGACTGGAAGGTAAGTGACTGCTTAAGGACAGACCTGGAAGTCCTGGAGTGGATCCATTTAGGACCGTCACCCTACCCGCAGCAGTGGTTGGAGCTTCTAAGGGAGGTTGTGGAGTCATTCTGTAGCAAGAGGGGTAGCAGAGGAATTACAGGCTTAATTTAAGAAATTAATAACTTATTATAAGCACTTAATCCTTAGCGGCTCATAATTGATTCCAATGACCACGTAATCATTAAATCTCTTGCTAACCCAATGTTCACTTAGGCATTGTTTGAAGCACCTTATAGTTGAAAAGCAATGTGACACTTCTGTATTTGGCATATCATGAGAAATCTAGACTGAAAAAATCAGGTTATTTCTGGCCTGGCCTGTGTAAGTACTGTATTGGCTAGTACAATTCCCATACTCTAAACTGGCAGTGTCACAATTCCTGTGAATTATGGTGAGGCGTTCAATGGGTAAAGTTCAGAATCTGCCCTTTCGAATGGTCTTGACCACATTTCTCTAGCCCACAGCCCAGCCGAGGTATCACTAAACCATTTCACGTGCCTTCAGGCAGAGAGTCACGTTTTACCTGAGCTATGATGACATCATAACTTTACCAGCATGTATCACAGCGCTTGAGGTCGGAATTAAACAATAGCTGATTGACTCAGTCATTAATTCATTATGGAAGTAGAAGAAGCTGACCAAATGAAGAAGTGCAGACAGTATAATGTGAAATATCCAAAATATGGATTTATACTAGCACCAACCAACCAACAACAGCCAATATTTCTGTTGTGTGAAAACGTATTCTCAAATGAAACAATGAAACCACCCAAGCTCCTTGAAAATTTCAAGAGAGTACACTCTGATAAGGGAAACAAGAACTTGTCTTATTTTCAGTCACTTCATGAAAACTTTCAGAAACAGAAAACACTTCAAAATATATTTGCCTGCACTTCTCAAGAAAACAGTGATAGTTTATGAACTTCATACAACATTTATTGCTCATTGCTAAATCTGGAAACCCCCATACAATTGGAGAAGAACTGATTCTGCCAGCAGTAAGGGAGGTTCTGAGTACAGTTCTGTATAAATCATTAGACCAAATAATTAATTTCATTCCACTCAGCGACAATTCTGTTTAAAGACGAATAGGTGAAATGTCTAAGAACGTGGAAGGCATGTCGTACAACCTACTTACATCAACAGAATTTGCTCTGCAGATAGATGAGTCAACTCTGCCAGACAATGAATCTTTGCTTCTTGCTTATGTTCGCTTCATAAAAGACAAAAGCATGGATCAAGAGTTATTTGCAAGGTGACCAGAAACAGTAACAAAAGACGAGTCAATATGTTTGTTTTTTGAACAATATTTCAAAGAGAAGAGCATTCCGCTCAGCAAGAGTTTTGCTTGTGCAACAGATGGGATACCATCAATGACAGGATGTCACCATGGAGTTATTACTTTTTTGAAAAAGCTGCACCTAACATTACTGTGTAATTCACAGACAACATCTTGTTGCGAAAAAGCTAAATGATGGGTTGCACAAATCACCAGGTACTGATATCATAGTGGTAAATAAATCAAGTCCCATGTTCTCATTGCTCAACTATTTTGAGAGCTTTGTACCGATGATGAACAGTCTGAACACTTGCTGTTGCACAAAGAAGTCAGATGAGTCTCAAAAGGAAACTGCCTGAGATGCTTTCATGTGCTTGTTGAAACTATGATAAAATTCTTTGAAGACTTCAATGCTTCATTCAGTAAGCAACTCAACAATATTAGGCATGGCATTGCTTATTTATCAGAAATATTTGTAAAGTTTAATCAAATCAATCTTTATTTGAAAGGAAATTATCTGAACCTTATCAGTCAAATCAATTGTCTCCATGTTTCTGTCCAAGTTAATCCTATTGTACTGTTCACATACAGTATTGGCCATCAGGACCTTTTCCAGTTTCTGAGCTATTCTGACTTGCAAGCAAAAGAATGAAAACCAGATGATGATCTTCAAGAATACTGTGTGCACCTGGGTGAGCTACATGAGAACTCAAAGGGTTCAAAGGACATTCATTACCAAAGTATGTATGTAGTACACAACCCTGAGATTCATCTTCTCCACAGACAGCCACAAAACAAAGAAAACCATGGAATCCATTCAAAGAGAAACATTAATCACCCCTCATGCAAGAATCAAATCGCGCAAATGGAAACAAGAAAGAACGAGTGAAAACATGGAATATAAAAGTACAAAATCAAAAGCGTCCACATTCAGTGCAGCTCAGTGTTCATTATCTGCAGCAGCATTGAGGGAAAAAGAGACCATTCAAATGCAGGTCCTTCCCTCAGGAGCAGCATGTGAGAGGAAGAGAGAAACCATCACACGCAGACACCTTCCTCCATCAGCAGTGAGCGAGAGGTTGGTAGACCACACTGAATACTCATTCACCTTCCACACATGCATTTGTCTTGATGTTTTCAATCTTCCTTGATGCTTTAATCAGCGAGATTGGCAAGAAATGGAATTGATCATGGGCTTGCACTCCACCTTTAAGCTTCTTGGCCTTCGGGCCACTAGCCTCCCAAAACCTTCTCAGAGACAGCAAAGCACCAGATCACTCAATCAGCCCAAAGACACGCCATCAAACTATAGATCTCAGGCTCTAATGGTACCAGAATCACATTTAAAAGAAAAAGAGGACATAAAAGAAGTGAAAGAAAGAGTTTTGTGGACCATCTGGAGAATGTTACCAGAGGTAGCATTGTTTGCTGGCGTCATCTATTTCCATAAAGACATTTCAGAGAGATTTCAGGATCTTTTCTTGATCCATTTCCAGATTGGGCAATAAATCCATTCCTGAACACTTGTAATGAGGAATTAACAGGGAGGATACAGGGATAAATGATCTCACTATAATATGACTTTGAGCTGAAGCCGAGGTTTAAAAAATCATATCAAGACTTTTGGTTCCAGAAAGAAATCTCTGACATTATCTTGCACTGTGAAAAAAGGTCTAGATGTTCTTTATTGCCTTTCAAACATCATACTTAATGGAGTGCAGTTTCAGCACAGTCACCCAACTTCTTTCAAAGCAACGAAACAGACTGCTACTTACTAAATGTGGAATATGTGCCTCCTTTTGAGGGATATGCAGGCTGATGTTGAGAAGCTGACATCGCTGCACTGAGCCCATCCATCTCATTAATAGGTGAAAAAGTAATGATGTACTGAATAGTTGGACTACTAACACACGCTCTAAAATTGTTGATGAAAATTGTATTTACTGTAATAAAGAAATAATTTTATTTATAGCTTGAGTAATTTTTGCAATTATTTGTCACTGCTTTGAATTTGCAGTTCATGTTTTCTTTCATTGTGCATTATAAATCACAATTTTTAATAGTTTTTATGTAAAGGCGAGAGAACGGGAGAGGGTTTGCAAGGGATTTGGTCTGGAAGCCAAGGGGGCAATGACCCAGAAACGTTTGGGAATCACTGATCTAGACTAAGGAGATTTTTAAAGAGTTTGTTACATATACGTCAAGACATAAGTGAAATGCATCATTTGTGTCAAATCAAATCAAGGAGTATTGTGCTGAGTAGCCCACATGAGTCACCATGCTTCCAGTGCTGACGCAGCATGCCCACACCTTACTAACTGCAACCTGTACACCTTTGGACTGTAGGGGAAACCAGAGCACCCGGAGGAAACCCACACAGTCACAGGGGAATGTACAACCTCCTTACAGGTAATTGAACTCCCATTGGCGACTGCTGGCACTGTGAAGTGATGCACTAACCATAATGCTACCATGACTGGAAGGTGAATTATTTCTTCTGAACAGACCTGGAATTCACCGACTGGGGGAGCAGTTGAAGATAATTCAGTTAAGGAACAGCTTTTGAGATGGAAAACGAGGGTAATGCTAATAGACTTAGGTGAGAAAGTATGGAAAGAAGTTCAAATGGAATGCATCACTGGACCAAGTGGCCTGCTTCTGTGATGTTTGCTCCAGGTGATTGCTACCCTCATATCGCAATGATTGAAATTATTGCATTGTGCGAACAGTATGTTCCCAGAAAGTGATAACTTCAATCATTATGATGCCAAAGGTAATTTGTTGAGAATTCTCCCTTGCTGTCATAGGTTAAAAAGTCCACACTCACTGTAGATTCGCTTGGGATCATCCCCCTTCTAATTTCTGGGAATAAGTGACATAAGATGGAGAAGCAGATTTAGGCAATCAAGTCTGCTCCGCCATTTGACCATGGCTGATCCATTTCCATCTCAACTTCATTCTCCTGACTTCTCCCTGTAACCTTTCTTGCCCTGACTAATCAAGGACCTACCAAACTCCACCGTAAACACATCCAAATGACCTGGCCTCCACAATGGCTTGTGACAATGAATTCCACAGATACATCACTCTCTGGCTAAAGAAATTGCTCCTCTTTGACATACTAAATGAACATCTCTCTATTTTGAGGTTGTGCCCTCTGGTCCTAGATTCCCTCACTATAGAAAACATCCTCTCCACATCCACTCTATCTAGGCCTTTCAACATTTGATAGATTTCAATGAGATCCAACCTTATTTATCTAAATTCCAGCAAGTACAAGCCCAGCATCATTAAATGCTCCTCACATGATAGGCCTTTCATTCCCAGAATCACTTCCATTAACCTCCTTTGAACCCTCTCCAAAGTCAGCACATTCGTTTATAGATAAGGGGCCTAAAACTGCTCACAGTACTCAAAATGAGTCTCAGCATTATGTGCTTGTTCTTACATTCTAGTCCTCTCGAAATGAAGGCTAACATTGCATTTGCCTTCCTCACCACCGATTCAACCTGTAAGTTAACTTTTAGGGGCTCTCAAGTCCCTTTGCAACTCAGATTTTTGACTTTCCTCCCCATTTAGAAAATAGTCTACGCTTTTATCTCTTCCACCGGTGGATGACCATACGCTTCCCAACACTATTCTATCGATATGCCACTTCTTTGCCCATTCTCCTAATCTGTCTAAATCCTCCTGCAGCCTCCCACCTACTTCACCTCTACCTGTCTCTTCACCTATCTTCATATCGCCTACAAGGTTGGTCACAAAGCCATCAATTCCATCATCCAAATCATTGACATTCAATGTGCAAAAAAGCGGTCCCAACACCGACCCTTGTAGCACACCACTAGTCACCGACAGCTGATCGGTAAAGGGCTCCCTTTATTCCCACTCTTTGCCTCCTGCTAATCAGCCAATACTTTATCCATGCTGGTATCTTTCTTATAATACCATGGGCTCTTATCTTGCTAAACAGCCTTATGTGCAGCACCTTGCCAAAGGCCTGAAAATCCAAGTACACTACATCCACAGAGTCTCCTTTGTCTATCCTGCTTGGGACTTCCTTGAAGCATTTCAACAGATCTGCCAGGCAAGATTTTACCTTAAGGAAACTATGTGGGCTTTGGTCTATTTTATCATGTGCCTCCAAGAACCCTGAAACCTCATCCTTAACAATCAACTCCAACATCTTCCCAACTACTGAGGTCAGGCTAACTGGCCTATAATTTCTTTCCTTTTGCCTCCCTCCCTTCTTGAAGAGTGGAGTGGCATCTTCCAGAACCAAGTCAAAGTTGATTGAATCCGGAAAGATCATTATTAATGCCTTTACAATCTCTTCAGCTACCTTTTTTCAGAACTCTCAGGTATAGTCTATCTGGTTCAGGGGATTTATCTACCTTTAGATCTTTCAGTTGCATGAGCACCTTCTTTCTAGTAATAGCAACTGCTCTCACTTCTGCCCACTGACACTCTCGAGCTTGTGGGATGCTGCTACAGTCTTCCACAGTGAAAACTGATGCAAAATGCATTTTCAGTTCATCCGCCATTTTCTTGTTCTCCATCACTAGCTCTCCAGTGTCACTTTCCAGCTGTCTGATATCTATTCTCACCTCTCTTTTACACATTATAAATCTGAAAAATCTTTTGGTATCCCTTTTGATAATATTGGCCAACTTACCTTCATATTTCATATTTGCCCCCCCTTATGGCTTTTCAGTTGCCTTCTGCTGGTTTTTAAACTAACTTCCTCTAACTTCCCATTAATGTTTGCTCTGTTGTAAGCCTTCACTTTGCTTTTATTTGCGCTTTGATTTCCCTTGTCAGCTACAGTTACATCATATGCCTTTAGAAATTCTTCTCTGGGATGTATCTATCCTATGCCTTCTGAATTGCTCCCAGAAACTCCAGCCATTGCTGCTCTGCCATCATCCCTGCTAGTATCTCCTTCCAGTCAACTTTGGCCAGCTCCTCTCTCATGCTTCTGTGATTCCCTTTACTCCACTATAATACTGATACATTTAACTTCAGCTTCTTCCTCTCAAATTACAGGGTGAGTTCTATCATATTATGGTCACTGCTTCCTAAGGGTTCCTTTAACTTAAGCTCCCTAATCACATCCGGTTCATTACACAACATCCAATCCAGAACTCTTGGTCGCCTCATGGGCTCAACCACAAGCTGCTCTAAAAACCATCTCATAGGCATTATACAAATTCTCTCTCTCTTGGAATTCAATATCAGCACCAACCTGATTTTCCCAATCTACCTGCATACTGAAATCTCCCATGCCTATCATAATATTGCCCTTTTGATGTGCATTTTCTATTTCCCATTGTAACTTGTAGCCCACATCGTGGCTGTATATAACCCATCAGGGTCTTTTTACCCTTGCAGTTCCTGAACTCTACCCAAAATGACTCTACATATTCCCATCGTATATCACCTCTTCCTAAGGGTTTGATTACATGTTTTACCTACAGAGACTGCACCCCTCTACCTTTCTGCCTGTTCTTTTGATATGATGTGTATTCTTGGATGTTAAGCTTCCAACTATGATCTTCCTTCAGCCATGACTCAGTGATGCCCACAACATCATACCTGGCAATCTCTGTCTGCACAACAATATTATCTACTTTATTCCATATTCTGCATGCATTCAAATATAACACCTTTAATCCTGAATTTATCACCCTTTCAATTTTGTCTCTATGTTACACTGCAGCTCATCTCACTGACAAGTGCTCAAAATGTTCAAGCTTTAAATAGAATTTTATTTCTGTTACTTTGCACTACTTATTTTAACTTAACTACTTAAAAGATATATATATATATCATTAATGTAACTCAGCTATTTTCCCTATATTTATTTATCATGTATTTCATTGTACTGCTGCCATAAAGATTACAAATTTCACAATTTCACAGTGATATTAAATCTGATTCTGATTTTGAGAATTCACTTAAGATGCTGCGGTAGAGGAAATTCTAAGTTAAAGGGAAACTTTAAGTGTCTGTCATGGACAGTGCTAACAATCAGTCCTGTTACACAGGACAATAGGTGGAAGCCCCATCCCAGGAACTGATTACAAAATCTCAGCTGACACACTAGTGCAATGATGAGGGACCTCAAGGTTCCATCAGAGATGTTGAACCAATGATGACCACCTCACCACTCACCTCATCAGGTCATTTCTGCCCCACTTGTGGGAGAGTCGATGGTTTCCACATTGAACCTGACTCAGAATCAACTCTTCTATCGCTGATATACGTTGTGAAATTTGTTATTTTGCAACAGCAGTGCAGGGCAATGCATAAAATATGCTATAAGTTACAATAAGAAGTAGATATTTTAAAAATTAAATAACTAGTGCAAAAAGAAAGCAAAAATAGTGGGGAACTGCTTATGGGTTCATGGACTGCCCATAAATCTGATTGCAGAAGGGAAGAAGCTGCTCTTAAGACATTGAGTATGTGTCTTTGGGATCGTGTACCGCCTCCCTGTCTGTAGTAATGAGAAGAGGGCATGTCCTAGATGGTGGGTGTCCTATATCATAGATGCACCTTCTTGAGGCACCACTTTTTGAAGATGTCCTCGATGTTGGGGAGGTTAGTGCCTGTGATGGAGATGGCTGAGTTTACAACCTTCTGCAGCTTCTACTGGTCCAGTGCAGTCGCCCCTCCGTTCCAGATAGCAATGCAACCAGTTAGAACGCTCTCCACACTACATATGCACATTGGCTTCATCAGAGAGCTCAGAACCCACAGAGCCAGAGTGGAAGTAAGTTACTCCTAATCCTGAGGAACTACTTGACAATATTGAATATGGCCACATACAACACAATTGTTCTTACTTTGCAATGGCATAGAAAGAATCCATTCACTCTGTCAGATGAATGCTTGCTTCCTAAGAAGCAATCCCATTCGTGCCATTCCCCTTCTCCTTAATTCTCTGCACAACTTAATTGTGCAATCACTTGAATCAAGTATGATGTTCTCCTAAGAAGAATAACTGTACAGACCTCGGGAAGCTGATACACGGAGAGCCACCACACAGCCCTTGATAGATGAGAGTCAGGGTCCAGTGGCATGGAATGCAAAATTACTGGGGACCCCTCACTGTTGCGGCCCTCCTCCGCCTTCACTGCCATTGTGATATGCTGTCATCTTCTGCCAGCCCCATCATTGAGGTCCTGGTTGGATTGCTCTTTGTCTGGAAACCTTCCACTTGACCTGACCTCGACAGGTGACCCCACCAGGACCTGAGAACTCCAGGCAGCATCGATCTTGGGAACTCGGGAACTCACGAGCCTCTCCACTATCAACACACACAAAGTGCTGGTGGAACACAGCAGGCCAGGCAGCATCTATAAGGAGAAGCACTGTCGACATTTCGGGCCGAGACCCTTTGTCAGGACTAACCGAAAGGAAAGGTAGTAAGAGATATGAAAGTAGTGGGGAGAGGGGGAAATGCGAAATGATAGGAGAAGACCGGAGGGGGGGGGGGGGTGAAGCTAAGAGCTGGAAACCTGATAGGCGAAAGTGATACAGAGCTGGAGAAGGGAAAGGATCATGGGACGGGAGGCCTCAGGAAAAAGAAAAGGGGGGGGGGGCCTCGGGAGAAAGGAAGCACTTTGTGTGTGTTGTTTGAATTTCCAGCATCTGCAGATTTCCTCGTGTAGCCTCTCCACTATGATAAGTTGATGTTCCTCAGAGAAGCTTCACCCCTGCAATGCATCATCTCTCAGAAGTGCCCACCAATTCCCCTTACATTCCCTTTTGCCATTAACCTGTACTAATGGTCGATTCACAATAAACAATTGACCTTCCAACACATCTTTGGGGAACTGGAAGAAATCAGAGCACCCAGTAAAACATAGTTACAGAGAAAACACCACACAGACAGCACCCAATATCACAACTAAACACAGGTCCCTGAAGCTGCGACACAGTAGCACCTATAGCCATACAATTTCATTGCATTTCTTTGCATTATAATAGTGGCTGTACTTTTCACTCATTCAGTGGATGGGATAGCCAGTGATTCTCAGAATGGCCAGTGTTGTGCAATGGGAGCCTCAGTAATTACAACCTTCAAACACAGGGCCTCCACTAGGCTTAGAATTCTGGAGATTCTCTACACTCTGTGAGATGAAATCCCTATGCATCTCAGTTTTAACTGACCAGCTCCTTACCTTGTAGTTATGTCCCTTTGTTCAAGACTCTCCCACATGTGAAAATATCCCATAGCTATCCTATCAAACCGCTTTAGGATCATATATGCTTGAATAAGGTTACCTCTCAGTCTCCAAAATTCCAAGGAATACATTTGGAAACAATCAAGCCTCTCTTAATTTTGCAACCTTCTCATCCCAGGAATTAGCTTCAACCTCCCCTGTACTTCCTGCAAGAAGATGGTATGGCCCAATTGGTGGAGAGCTTTGATCTTAAATGTTGCCTTCCTGAAGCGGAGCCACCCATAGATATTACCGGTGGTGGGACAGAACATGCCCATGACGTATCTGGCTGGGTCCACTACTCTCATCAGCAAATTACATTGCTGTGCATTTGAATTGCCATATCAGACCATGATGTAACCAGTCAGGATACTTTCAACAATTGTAGAGGTTTGGTACATACAGAATCTCTTTAACCCTCTAAGAAAGTAAAGACACCTGCCTGCCTTCTTTCTGATTTTTTCTATGTGCTGTGCCCGGGACAGGTTATGCAAACACATACACAGAAAGTTAAAGCTGCTTCCTCCACCATTGATGCACCAATATAGACTGATGCATGTTTACACACCTTCCCATTCCTGAAGACAGAAATCAGTTCCTTAGTTTTACTGAAGAACCAAGAGACTTGTGTTGCTGCGCTATTTCCCTCAGCTATCCTAGTTCACGACTGTATCTGACTCATCGCCATCTGTGAGTCATCCAACAACAGTGCCATTGTTGGCAAATTTGTCTACGGCATTGGAGTTGTGTTTAGCCACACAGTCATGTGTATAGAGGATACAATAGGAGGCTAAGCAGCAGCCTTGTGGTGCACCTGGATCGATGGCCAGTGAGGAAAAGGTGTTGTTACCAATCTTTACTGATAGTGCTCCACCAATGAAGGAAATGAGTATCCAATTGCAGATAGAGTTAAGGAGGGCCAGGCCTTGAAGGCTGATGATACGATTGGATGGGATGGTCCCATTGAACATTGAGCTGTCATTGACGAACAGCTGCTTGACATAAGGTTTCCTATTGTACAGATGGTTCAGAGTGAAGCGGCAGAGAAATTACATATGCTGCTGACCTGTTATGGCAGCAGGTGAAATGAAGGAACGTCATCAGTTTCTTTTTCATATAGATTTTTAAGATAATCTAGCAGTTCAACATTTTATTACAGCCAACTTACATTTGTTTACTAATTTCTAAAATTCTCATGAGATTTCAATTTGCCTTCTCAGATTTATATTTCAGACCTTTGCATTTTAGTCCAATAACACTACTATTACAAAATCTAATAATGTCCAAGTACCTGAATTTACTATGAACAGAAAGATATGTAGAAAGGTAAAAGCAGTTCCTGGCGTTGGCAGCAGAATCTCCTTGAGTCCACAATAGCAGTCCTGAGCCTCTTCACTCATTGGAGCAAAGTATCCTGTAATTCTAGTCCCAAGACATAATAGACACCCCAATAGAAAGAGATCTGATGTGAGCATATCAAAAATAAATCATCTTTCATGTGTTTCTTTTTTTAAAATATCCTCCTCCCCCTACTGAGCTTTGAGACACTTATCAACCTTAGAAACACTATTAATGCAAGCTGTCATTCTTTATTGAAGAGTGGAAGGCAAATTATGTCACTTCAGAGATAAAGCTCAAACTAAAGTATATTCTTAATTTTTAATTGATTTGCTGCCATTCATTTCTGCAGAATAGAAACTTGTTCATTGAAACTTCTCTGATGTGAACATTGCCTCATCTTCTTTTTAATTATTCCAGTTTGTTTGTTGTCATACCTCCTTACGTGAGTGTAAGAGAATGAAATTATTGTTACTCCAGATCGATGCAACATAAAAACAACACAATAAAAAACAAAAAAACTCAATAAATATAACTATAAAATAAATCCTATAAAATGCAATGTACAAGTAACAGTTATATACATAGACTGATTGTATGGACATAAAGTGATGTTAGGTATTATGTATGTAGTGGTGCTGAGCTTGTTGCGGTGGGTTAATAAGGGGAAGTGTTAATCAGCCTGACAGCTTGGGGGAAGCAACTGTTTATGAGTCTCGCTGCCCTGGCATGGATTTTGGGTAGCCTCTTTCCTGATGTGAGTGGGACAAACAGTCCATGAGCTGAGTGGTGGGGTCCTTCATGATACTGCTTTTTTCCAGTCAAGATGGTGCCAGTGAACAATGCTACCTCGGGCAATGTCTTTCAGATAGTTCACAAAACTGTTTCTTTCACTTCTTTTATGTCTCCTTTTTATTTTAAATGTGTTTCTGGTACTGTGAGAACCTGTAATCTGCAGTTTGAAGATTGATTGAGTGATCTGGCACTTTGCTATCTCTGAGAAGATTCTGGGAGGCAAGTGTCCTTAAGGCTTAGAAGCTTAGAGACCAGGTGTGAGCCCATTTCTTGCTGATCCCACTTATTAAAGTGCCGAGGAAGATTGGAACATTGAGGCGAGTGCAGAAGACAAGCAAGTATTCAACGCCATCTACCAGTCTTTAACATGCTACTGCTGGAGGAAGGTGTCTGCATGTGACAGGCGCTTACTCTTGTTTGGTTCTCCTGACAGAAGACCCCGCGTTCAAATGGTCTCTCTCTTCCTCAGTGCTCTCGGAGAAGGTACCAAAGTTCTGGATCTGCAATTTATGGATTGGACTATAGTTCACTTGGTCTCTTTCAGTTTTATGATTTTATACTCTGTGTTTATGCAATTCTTTCTTGTTGCTGTTTGCACAATTTGTTTGATTTTTTTGTGCAAGGGGTGTTTTGGGGTTCTTGTTGCCACTTGTGCAATTTGCATTTTGCACGTGGGGGGCTTAATGTTTTTCTTTCAATGGTATCCAGACAAATCTCAGAGTTGTATACTGCATACATACTTTGATTAAAAAATATACCTTGAACCTTAAACCTTTTTCCAGCACCGATCTGTATATATGTTCTTGATGGCAGGTAGGCTGGTGCTGGTGATGCTTTGAACAATTTTACAACCACCCTTGTGATTTTGTTCCATTCATTTCTGTAGAATACAAAACTTGTAGAATATAAGTTCCCTGATGTGAACTTTATCTTTTCCTCTTGTTAAGACAGCTACATTCTTTTCCAAAAAGCTCTAACAGTTTGGCTTCAGGCAGATCTATCAATCATCCAGTATGCCTCAAAAATTATATTACGCAGGGCCCGACACTCACTGTATATATTAAAAAATGACAGTAGCTATGAATTTTCTTCAAAATCGCTGATTTCTTCTCTCCAAATTAGCATAAAATAATATTGTGTACACTTATCAAAGTGTGCAGGTTCAGATTCACATATTGCAATAGAATTCAGAATCCAAGCAGCAATTATTTGAAATGCCAGCCTTGATTATCTTTTAATGAATGGACCAATAATAGACAGTTACTATCTCAATTGGCCAGGCCGCCAATACAGCTAATCTTAAGTGTATATCCTTTTCTACTTAAAACCTGCTGGGGTAATAGAAATGTCCAATGGCTATGAATTCACTGAGGACATAGGCAGTTTTGAGGGGAGGATTGGCATGAGTGATCTTATTGTTAAAAAGTGAAGTTACATTACTACAATTTGTGTTTATGTTCCATAACCCCTTCCTGTTTCCATTGACGCTGCCCAGAAGCACAACCAAATAGAGACACAAGAGATTCTGCAGATGCTGGAAGTCTTGAGCAACAGACACAAAATGCTGGAGGAACTCATCAGGTCAAGCAGTATTTAAGGAGGGAAAGGAACAACCGATGTTTTCGGTCAAAACTTTTCACTGAGACCTATCACCTTCATGCTTCTCACTTCATCTCCCTCCACCCCCTCCCCCCCCCTCACCTGCCAACTTGTACTCATTCCCCTCTCCTCACTTTCTCATTCTGGTCTCTTCCCCCTTTCTTTCCAGTCCTGATGAAGGGTCTCAGCCCGCAACATCAACTCTTTATTCCTCTCCACAGATGCTGCCTGTTCATCCTGGCATGTTGTGTGAGTTGCACAACCAGATGGAAATTTTTCAGACCAGCAAGAAAATGTTGACGCTATTACAATGCAGAATAAGAAAATTGAACTACTTGCTTTCTAAATATTAAGCATCACATTACTCATCAATTGCTATTTTAAAGTTCCAAGTTCCAACTCTTTACTGTGGAAACATTTCACAACCTAACTTCTGAAAAACTTAGCTTTAAATTATAGGCCATTTCCCTTAATCACTAGCCATCCCTGAAGAAATAATCCCATTTCCCAACTCTATCCCATTTCAAACTCTATCCATTTATTTAAGAGGTGTTTAAACACATGAATGGGTGGAGAATCGAGAGAAACAGGCCACGTGCAGGTAGATGGAATTGGTTAGATAAACATTAGGGTTGGCACAGATTGGGTTGGTTGAAGAGCCTGGTTCTGTGTTGTACTACTTTATGTTTAACCTTCCAAATATCATTGAACAGGACCACAATTTTGTGTAACTTGTTTTTCTCCTCATTTAAATCATAGGTGCAAGAAATCATTTGGTATTTCAGCCTTGAATTTCCTCCAAGGTTAACATATAAAGTACTGTATACACCTCCAAGCTATGGTGTCTAGTACTTACAGGTGTGGTCTAATCAGGTTTTGTATAGGAATAGCAAAACCTCTCTGCACTTATTCTCCTGTCCTTCAGACACAGAGGCCAGCACTGCATCAGCCTTTTTCTGCAAGTGTTTCTTTGTTGGGTGATGTCAATAATCATAATACAAATATTGTTAGATTAGCCAGTGTTAACAACAGCTACTGAGCTTTATTTCAATTAAGTTAGACAGAAATGTGTCACCAGATCTCAGGCAGCAGAGATCACAACACTGCTTGCTCGACAACGTCGGTAATGCACGAGATAGAGCATTACAGCACAGTACAGGCTTTGTGGTCCATTTACACAGAGTTGTAATTTCCACCGAACCGCCCTAATCCCATCTGTGCCCTTGGCACTTTCTCAGACTGGCTGATAATTCTCATACATTTCCTTCAGCAGATTTTCCCATTTCATCTCTATATCCACATCAGCCACCCCTCTCCACAGCCCCTCAAAGTTCATAAACGTTTCAAAGTTCAATGTAAGTTTATTATCTGTGTACATGTATGTCACAATATTCTACCCTGAAATTCACTTTCTTGCAATCATTCACTGTAGACAAGTAAGTACAATAGAATTGATTAAAAACTATTCACAAAGAGTGACAAGCAACCAGTGTGCGAAAGAAGACAAACTGAGCAAATACAAAAATAATGATAATGATAAGTTATAAATAAATAATAATACTGGAAATGTGAGTTGTACAGTCCTTTAAAGTGAGTCTGGGGGTTGTGGAACTAGTTCAGTGTTAGGGTGAGTGAAGTTATTCACGCTGCTTCAGGAGCCTGATGGTTGTGGGGTAATAACTGTTCCTGAACCTGGTGCTGTGAGGCTAAGGCTCCTGTACCTCCTTCCTGATGGCAGCAGTGAGAAGAGGGTACGTCCTGGATGGTGGTGGCTCTTGATGCTGGGTGCAGTTTTCTTTCCTTCATGCACTGTCATTTTACATTTACACTCCACACCTCAGACCCACACTGACACCGTCACTGCCCTACAGTGGTTTCACACGTCCTGCTGCTTCCCTCTTGCCTGGAGTCACTTTGTGACTTTATCATTTCTTGGAGTTACCTTATGTTCATATACACCTGCACCTAATGTTACCTTATGTGCATACAATCAGTCTATGTATAAAAGTTAAACTTATGTATATACTGTGACACTCAGTAGTTACTTGCATATTGTGTTTCACTGGATTTCCTTTATATTTATATTTATTGTGTTCTAATACCTATTGTGTTTTTGGTGCTGCATCAAATCCAGAGTAACAATAATTTCATTCTCCTTCGTACTTAATAAACAGTCTTGAATCTTGAAGGTTGTTGCTTCAAAGCCCTGGGTTGAATAAACACTTACTTTTCCAGGGGCCCTTCTTGCTTATAGACAAATTTCTATAGATGCACAGTGGAGAGTATCCTGATTGGTTGCATCACAGCCTGGTATGGAAGTACAATTGTCCGTGCACAGAAAAGCTTACAAAAAAGTAGTGGGCACAACCCAGTCCATCACAGGCAAAACCATCCCACCTATCTATAAGGGGTGCTGACACATGAAAGCAGCATCCATTATCCAGGTCCCCACCACCCAAGCCATGCCCTCTTCTTACTATGGCTATCAGGAAGGAGATACGGGAGCCATAGGTCCCAAACCACCAAATTCAGGAAGTTACTACCCTCTAGCCATCAAGCTCCCATACCAGTGTGGATAACTTCACTCACCTCAACACAACAGATTTCACAATCTACAGACTCACTTTCAAGGACTTGACAACTTTTATTCCCGGTAATAGTTTGTTTTCGTATTTGCACATTGGTTGTTTGTCAGTCTTTCCATGCAGTTTTTCATTGATTCTATTGTATTCCTTTGCTTTGCTGTGAATGCCTGCAGAAAAATGTATTGGGGTAGTATATGGTGATATATATGTAACTGGATAATAAATTTACTTCAAACTTTAAATATAACATAAGGTAGATGCTGTGTTTGGCTCAATTCATGACACAGTTTACAAGTTTTACCATTCATTTACAGAGAAAACTGGAAAGCCAGGAGGGGCTCTTGATTTGTTCTTCGTGAGAGCTGATTCCCTGAGACCAGTCTCTGATACCCTCCTTTCATTCTAGCTTCTACTTATTAAGCAGCAATATTTCACTGTAGCTGGAAGAATACTGCTTGATTTTTGGAGCATCTGACTCCTGAGTCAATTGTGAAGATAAATATCAGCAGCTGAGATACCCTACAACAGACTGACACGATAGCATGCATTGAAACCAATGGCATGTCAGTACATCATTCTGAGAACCTTGCAATTGAGGATCATACTGTTTGTTTAGCTATAATAATTAATATTAGGAAGACCAACAATGATTTTTAACAGCATTAAGATGTAGTGACACACACAAAATGCTGGAGGAACTCAGCAGGCCAGGCAGCATCTATGGAAAAGGGTACATTCAACGTTTCCGACTGAGGCCCTTCAGCAGGACCCCCAAACATCGACTGTTTACTCTTGTCCATAGATGCTGCCTGGCCTAGTGAGTTCCACCAGCATTTTGTGTGTGTTGCTTGGATTTCCAACGTCTGCAGATTTTCTCTTGTTTAAAATGTAGTGAAGCAAGTTCACAGATTACAAGATTGAGGCAATTTGGAGAACAAAAGACAGCAATACCTGTAAGTAGTTGTCTTGATGGTCTAAAAATATGGACTCCACTTCTCTTTAGATCACAGCTGGTTCTAGTTTTGGTTCAATAATAGTTTTTTGGTCTAATATAGACAAACCTCTGTTTGCCTGTATTTAAACCCATTTGTACAGGAGTCTGAAGACCTACATTCAATGTTTCAAGACCAGTGTCTTTCTCTCCACTGTCAGATTTCTGATTAGTCCATGAAGTAATTAACACTACCTTGTTATTTCTTGTCTGCACTATTTATTTGCATTTTGTAATTTATAGTAACTTTTATTACTTGCAATCTACTGCTGCCACAGATCTACCAATTTCATGACATGTGCCAAACATAGATTCTAAACACTTCCAGCAAATGGAAGCTACCACCCTTCCTTCTTTAATGGCTACTGTCTTTTAAGTATCCATGTGCATTTCTCACAGTGAGCATTCCCCTGAATAATCATAGAGCAGAGGTTCCAATCTTTTTTTCTGCTATGGACCATTATCATTAGGCAAGGTATCCTTGGAACTCAGGTTGGGAACCCCTGACATAGAGCTATGAAGGCTGATGCAGCCTAACCCGTCCATGTTGACCACTGTACCCATTCAGCCGGTCCCAATTTCCTGCAATCAATCATATTGATTGATCATATTCCTGCAATCAACCCTCCATATACAGTATCTATCCAAGTGCTTAACGAAGCATTTGGATAGGTTTATGGAGGGTTGGGGCATAGATACTATCATACCTGCCTCAGTTATCTTAATGGGCACTAACAATTAGGAAAGTTGGTAGGTTGACTGAAGCGAGATGCAAACGTTCCAGTAGTTTATTTAGATAAGGGAAAAAATAGCTAAAATGGAAATGGTCAATAAACTCCACGGCATATTGAAGCGAGAAGCGAAGTTAACTAGCTCCAATGAGCGGGCAGGGAACTGAAACGTTGATACTGCCTCGCTCCAGATATCATCTGACCTGCTCAGTAGTATTTTGTGTTTTAATTGATTTATTCCCCCCCCCCCCCCCCCCCTTTTATCCGCTTAGTGATTAAGTGACGGAGAGTTCAGCGCCGTCATTCTCCCGGACGTCCAACGTTTAACTGCCTTGGTTCCAAATAGTCAAGGTTTGCAACGACATCGCCTTTGATTCACCCCTTCTGTCCGGCATCAGGGAGCGAGGAGTCGCTCAACGCTCCCCACCCCGGGGCAGACCCCGCTCACCCCCGAGACCGTTCCGGGCGAGCGAGCGAGCGAGCGGGCGCGCTCCGCCCTCGGTTACCCCGGAAGCGGGGCGGGGCGGGGCGGGGACGCGCGAGATTCGAATGTTGGTTCGCGCCCGCGGACGCTCCACGGCGCGAGGGATCGGCGGCGCCAACGGCGGGATGGCGGCCGAGGCCGGGGTGAGTGGCGCCTCTTGTTTACGGGCTTGAGCGACCGAGTCGGATCGCTGCAGAATGGCTCTCTCGCCTCCGGTCCTTCTCGCACTTTGGACCGGTCGCGTCCGGGCTCTTCGATAAATCTTTAGAGCCTTTTGCCATCACCCTTTGTCTGCGTCGCGGTGAACTGGAACTAGGGTACACTGAAAAGCCTTTCTTGCATACTGATGATACTTATCAAATCATTCCACAGTGCACTGAGATCGGACAACCCATAACAATGCAGAATTCAATGCGGCAGATACAGAGAAAGTGCAGTGCATCAGGGTCATAAGGAGATCTGTTCCTGAACGGTGGCCAGACCAAAAGGAGTTTTCTAGCTTGTTGCAAACACGGCTAAGAGATAGGGTGGTGAATAGAACCTGTATGGGACTTGATTCTGGAAGGTTTGTACAGAACCTAACGTGAAAATAAATCTGGTCTGGGTCAGAGCAGACAGGTTCTCCATATGAGAAATGACTGGGGGGCGGGGAGGGTGAGGTACTGTGGGATGTGGTTGGGCTGAAGAGTATGAGTAGAGTAGGGAGTGTTTGTTCACTCTGAGATTTCACTCCAGAGCCTGACTTGAGCCCAGCAGAAATTAACAATTTCTTATTTTAGGTCGAGTGTCTTCTGTGCTGGGATTGATTTTGGGTTTTGCATACTCAGGGCAAATTCTAATTTTATAACCAAGAAGAATGCTCTTAGAATTGCCCAGTTTCATCCCATTATCCAGTTGCTTTTGGTTTATCATTGCAATGTGTACCAAGATATAGTAAAAAGCTTTTTGTGTGTTATTCAGGCAGATCTTGCCACACAAGTACATTAAGATAGTAAAAACAAAATAGGATGGAGAATATAAGTTTTGCAGCTGCAGAGAAAGTGCAGTGCAGGGAACAATGCAAGGACCATGACAAGGTAGATTTGGAGATTGAGTCCATCTTTTGTCTGTTCAAGAGTCTGAAAACAACAGGATGGAAGCTCTCTTTGAGTTCAGTGGAACACGCTCTAGCAACTTTGCACCTCTTGCCTGAACGGAGAAGGCGGCAGAGAGAGTGTGACCTGTGTGGGAGTCCTTCATTATGTTGGATGCTTCCCGAAGAAGCAGGAAATGTAGACAAAATCATTAGAGATGATGCTGGTTCTGTAAAATGGGCAGTGTTGCAGTCTTGAGCAAAGCATTTGCTGTGATGCATCCAGGTAACTTTGAACACCACAGCAGAGTACAAGCCCTATGGCTCATGATGCGCTAACCTTCTGACCTACTCTAAGATTAATCTAACTCTTCCCTCCTACGCAGCCCTCCATTTTTCTATCATCAGTGTGCCATCTAAGTGATTCTTAAATATCCCTAATGGGTGTCACAGTAGCATAGTGGTTTGCACAACACTTTACAGTTCCAGCGACACGGGTTCAATTCCTGCAGCTGCCTGTAAGGAATTAGTACGTTCTCCCTGTGACTGCATGGCTTTCCTCTGGGTGGTCCGGTTTCCTCTCACAGTTTAAAAAAGGATGTACAGGTTTGTAGGTTAATTGGCCATTGTAAACATTGGTCGTTGTAAATAGTCCCATGATTGGGCTAAGATTAACTCAGGGGGTTGCTGGGCAGTGCAGCTTGAAAGACTGGAAGAGTCTATTCCACGGTGCATGAAAATAAGTAAAGTGTCATCCTCTGCCACCAACCCTGACAGGACATTCCATACACCCACTAACCTCTGTGTTTAAAAATAACTTGCCTCTGACATCCCCCCACCCCCCCATACTTTCCTCCAATCACTGTAAAGTAGGATAAGATGCTTTCTATGTTGCATTTGTAAAAATGGAGTGAGGATGTGGTTTGGGACCTTCTGGTGATCTCATTTGTCATTGTGAAAAGTTGTCCTAACATCCATGGTGACCCCACTGGCAAAGTCTGAAAGTTGTGTTTGCCACATCACCTCACAGTGGTTGTTTTGAGGTTGCCTGAGTGATATCAGGTGTCTTTTTTTTTTGTGTGTGACATGGTTCTGGCAATTGCTTTTTGCTGTTCTCTCTCCTTGGCTTGCCAGAGCTTTCCACGTGTACAGTAAGGATGTACAAACTTTTGATGTTCCCTTACCCCTTAGTTAGCAATGATAGTTCTGTTGTTGTTGTTCAGCAGAATCCTCTCCTTAATGTAAACTGAATCTTCGCATACCTGGAGTAATAAGCACTGAGCTTCCAATTACTACTGGATGTCACCCTACCCACCCCACTCTAGCCCATTCTCTCTATTGACCACAGGCCTCCAGTCTGAAATCAGCCCTCTGCGACCTCCCTTTGCCTTATCGCATCAAGCCAATTTTGTATCCAGCTAGCTAGCTCACCCTGAATTCCATGTGATTTCATTTTCCAGACTAGTCTAAGGTCCATGTTGGCAGTATCTACCACCCTGCTCTCTTGATCACGTCTTCAAAGAAAAAATTCTCAGTCAAATTCATGGGGCATAATTTCCCACTCTCAAAGCTGTGCTGACTATCATCAATCAGTCCTTGCCTTTCCAAGTACAGATAAGTCCTGCCTCTCAGAATTCCTTTCAGTAATTTACTCACCACTGATGTTAAGCCCACCAGTCTGCAGTGTGTTGTTGTAGCATTTCTGAAACAAAGGCACAATATTGGCCACCTTCTGGTGTGTTGGTACCTCACCCTTGACGAACATTGATACAGACATGTCTGCCAGGGTCCTAACAATTCTTTTTCTTGGTTCCCACTGCACCCCAGGATGCACTTAGTCATGCTCTGGAGATCAATCCACCTTTATGCACCTGAGGACTGCCAACATGACCTTTTTTGTTATGGTGATATTTCAGGACCTCACTGTTCTTTTCCCTGAATTCCCTGGTTTCCATCAGCATTTGCAAATGATGGAAATATGCACCAAATGAAACACTTAGCTGAAGCAATGAACGTAGAACACTACAGCACAGTACAGGCACTTTGGCTGATTTTTTAACCTAAATCTATCTATCTAATCCTCCCCTCCATAGTTCTCCATTCTTCTATCATTCTTGTGCCTATCTAAGAGATTTTAAATACCCCTAATGTACCTGCCTCTACCGTCAAATGTAGAGGGCACTCCAAACACCCACCACTCTGTGTCTAATCAAAAAAAAAACTTCTGACATCCCCTCAATACTTTCTTCCAATTGCCTTAAAATTATTCCTCCTGGTATTTGCGTAGCAATATATAGTTTTGGAAAGTACAACTAAATTCTGTTTTGGGGTCATAATGATCCCTGTTGGCTTAAAGGAGTAGTTACATGGTGCGGAGCGGTTCTTGGCATGTGAATTAGACATTCCCCCATCGCATTCTTCAAGCACTTCCATTCTCAGGTGTGTCACGTGCTGAGGTGTCTTGCTGCATGATTCCCAAAAGGCTGGAATGCAGATGAGGCAAGTAATTGGGTAAGATTTTTTTTATTGACTGGGAAATTGAGTATTTAAAAATAAGGAAGAGTGTGAAAGAAGGTACAGGATCCTCAGGGCCCACAACACCAGATTCAGGAACAGTTATTACCCCTCAACTATCAGGCTCTTCAACCAGAGGAGAAGACGTCACTCGTCCCATCACTGAACTGTTTCCAATACCGATGAACTCGCCTTCAGGGATTCTTCATCTCATTATTTATTGCTTTATTATTATTATTTTCTTCTTTCTTTTTGTGTTTGCACAGTTTGTTGTTTTTTTTTGCACATTGGTTGTTGTCCATCTGGTTGGGTGCAGTCTTTTATTGATTCTATTGTGTTTCTTGTATTTACTGTGATTTCCCGTAAGAAAATGAATCTCAGGTGTTCATATGTACTTTGATAAATTTACTTTGAAGTTGTGCTTCATTTATATTGATCTTTTACGAAACCTCATCTGAAGTACTGTGTGCAGTGTTGATCTCCTTATTTAAAGAAGAACATTAATGCAGAGAACTAGTACTTGGTACGGCTGGATTGTCAAATGCTAACATAATGCTCTGTTGTAGTACTATATTTGTCAACATGTTATTCAATGTATTGGCACCATCTAGTGATGTACTGTTAATACTGCAGATGTTTAATTTTGTTGAAAGTGGATCAAACTAGTTGAGCATTTTTCATTCCTGTTGTTACTGCCTAAGAGTTGGAAAGTTCCTATCACTTTTGTGAGAGAGACTGTTATAGTTCAGGTTTGTCATTCAACTGTACACATATACCACTGTACAAAACAACATCCCTCTAAACCAAGGTGCACAACATAGGTGCATAACTCTCACTCATAGCATGTAGGGAAATATTACTACAGTACCAGTAACTTAAATAATAAGATGCATTTGTTTCATAAGTAAAAATGTAAACAGCATAACGCTACTGGCATTTCATGCATGATGAGACCTGGGTGGCAACGAGTTCAGTAGTTTTACAGCCTGAAGGAAGAAGCTGTTTCCCATCCTAACCATTCTTGTCCTAATGCTATGGTACCCTGGATGATAGTTGGGGATCAAAGAGATTGTTGATTGGGTGGGAGGGATCATTGACAATGCTATGGACCCTGAGTGTACAGTGCTCTTGATGAATATCTGGGTGGAAGAGAGACCCTGATGATCCTCTCAGCAGTCCTTGTAATCCTTTGTAGGGACTTGTAGTCAGATGCCTTGCAATTCCTGTACCTGATGCAACTGGCCAGAGCACTCTGTGGCGCTCCTGTAAAAATTGGTTAGAATGGAGGGATGAGACTCACCTGAGTCTCTTCAGGAAGTGAAGATGCTGCTGTGCTTTCTTGACCAAAGAGGTAGAGTTAAGGGAATCTATGTGCCCTCCCAGAAACCTGGTTCTCCTAACTGCCTCCACAGATGAGCCATGTACTGTTTGTATAGTGAGGAGTGGTCAGCCTGCATCTTCCTAAAGTCCACAATCATCTCCTTAGCCTTGTCCACATTGAGATTCAAGTTGTCGTTATTCCATCTGCTCTGTTTCCTCTTTGTATGTTTCCTCATTGAAGGTTCGGCTTCAGGATGAAAATAAAGTACTGTAGATGCTGGTATCTGCAAATAAGAAAATGCTGAAAACACAATTAAGGTCAGGTGGCATCTGTGGAAAGAGGAAGTGAATTTCTGTGCTCTCTCCACTCCGCTTCAATGATCTCTTGGAGTCCTAGACACCAATGACACGACACACCTGATTCTCGTAACATTTAAGTATCTAAACGAGCACTTTGTGATGAAATGTTGGTAGATGGACACTAGGTGGCTGGAATGGACAGAGTAGGGTGAAGGGGCTGTTACTGTGCTAAATGATTATAAAGTCTGTCTTCACCAACACACTCCTCAAACAGCTTATATTCTTCTAAGTGAGGTTATTTAGTACTGAGTTGGGGTCAGTTTTTGTGCTGTGGTATCTATTGGGAAACCCTGCATGAATTTCAAAGTGCAAAAGTGGCAGCCAGTTGCTTTAGACTAGATTTTATGGGAAGTTCCACTTTGTTAAAATATTTAATTCATTTCAAGATCTCTTACAGTAACAGTTTACCATCTGAGGATGTCCATATGAACATGTCATCATTTTACTGGTATTGATGGTAAAGGGCAAAACAATTACAGGTCTACAATATAGTAGTACTTGTACTTGGCTAAAAAGGTTTAATTTTACTGTGAATCTGGTGTCTCTTCACTTGTGCATCAGTAATTATGGCATCAGACTTCTAGAAAATATGAAATAATCTTGCTCAATGTTAAACTATTGTGCTGACAGTTATTCCTGGGTTCTGAGCTACACAAATAACAGTTTGATTGAATTTTTGTGCCAACGCTAAAAAGACTCTTGCGTAGATGTTAGCTTATTGTCTCCCAGAATAAATGCTGTTGAAGAATTGATGAGCTATACAAATGGAGTCTACATTTCTGCCATCTGCTGGAATCTATATTTCCGTGGTCATGGTCTGAATATTAGGTAGGTAGATGGATGATAGGAAAATGAATGTAGAAGGATTGACCTCAGAGTAGGTCAGCACAACTCCGTGGGCTAAAGGGCCTGTACTTTGCTGTAGTGTTCCATGTTCAAAATCCTTCTCGCATTGTAACATGATCCATTCAAGTACTTGGATATTTGGAATTTGTATGTGAATTTAAATCCTAACACATTGTTCAAAAAAGAAAAGAGGTGTTCTCTCTTTATCCCAGCCAATATTTTTCTCTCAAATATAACAAGGATTGATGATCTGAATAATTGATAGCTATTTTCCTTGCTGCACCTGCCACTGTTGGCTCCCTAATAAGAAGAGGTAACTCAGGCCCTGAAGGCATGATGTAATAGCTACCCATTGAGTAAAGTGTTCCGCACTCTAGCCAGTTTCATGCAGGGGTACAGCTCCTGCGATCTAGTCTCCTTCCTGCCGTGCTTTTACTTTGGCTGGATGGCAACGTGGCCACATTTGTTTCAAGGTTGTGCACTGTATCTCAATGTTCAGTTAGAGCGATTGCCCAATAGTTCCAGGGACCTGAGTTCCATCTTGATCTGAGTGAAGGGTGGTGGTCTGTGGGCAATTAGCATGTTCTCCCTGTGGAACCAGGGTTTTCTTCCACATCCCAGAGACCAGTTGGCCACTGTTAATTGCCCCATGTGTGTAGTTGTGTGATGGGAATGTAGCGAGAACAGAACAGGATTAATGAATGATGAATGTAAATGGGAGCTTATGGACCAAATAACCTTTTTCTGTGATGCATTCCTTTGACTCTTCTTCCTCTATACCTAGTTATAGAGTCATAGAAAAGTACAGGACGGAAAAAGGCTCCTTGGCACATCTCGTCTGTGCCAAATCATTTCAACTGCCTACTCCCATCAACCTGCACCGGAGCCAGAGCCCTCCATACCCCTACCATCCATGTATCGATCCAAGCTCCTCTTAAATGTTGAAATCAAGCTCACATGTACCACTTTGACTGGCAGCTCATTCTACACTCTCACAACCCTCTGAGTGAAGAAATTTACCATCATGATTGCCTTAACCTTTTCACCTTTCACCCTTAACCCATGATCTCTAATTGTAGTCCTACCCAACCTCAGTGGATAAAGCCTGCTTGCATTTACCCTATCTATAGCCCTCATAATTTTGAATACCTCTATCAAATTTCCACTCAGTTTTATACGTTTCCAAGAAATAAAGTCCTAACCTACAGGCAGTCCCTGGGTTACAAACGAGTTCCGTTCCTGAGTCTGTCTTTAAGTCAGATTTGTACATAAGTCAAAACAAGTACATTCAGTATTATTTGGCGTCAGTTAATCAAACTTAGTATATAGTATATATTTTACCTTTCAATGCATATAAGACACTTAGGAAACATATGTATTCCAATAATTAAACCACTGCGTTGCTTAGTAATAGTTGTAGCTTTCATCGGGGCAGGGCCTTTCACATGTTCCATTATTCTCACTTCATCCTTTATCCTTTAAAATTGTTACGGTCGTTGACCGATTGTAGCCTAATGCTTTTCCAATGACCGATAACATTTCACCTCTTTCCAAACACTATTATTTCCACTTTATTTTCAGTCATGATCGTTTCCCATCAATGGAACAGAAACACTGTGGGCGACGGGTCCCAGACTCCACCAGCTCCCGAGCTCCGCCGGGTCCTAAGGGCCACCGCACTGAGACAGGTTAAATGGGACAAGTGGGGACTGTGCTGGGTTTGAGTTTGGGTATTTGATCCTCCACAATATTCCGCATGGGAATTTAAACTGGAGGTGACTGTTTTTTTTTTACATTGAGTTGGGAGCTCGCCATCAACCCAGCACGGATGGAGAGCACGCTTGGGAGCAGTCTGTCACTGGATCGAACTCAGGAACCTCCGTTCTTGAGCCTGGCACTGATCTCACTGCGCCACCAGCCGACCGGAAAAGTGGGGGGGGGGGCATCAGGGTGAAGCTTGTTAAGAAAAATTTAAGCCAAATACAAAGTTATACACTCAACACTGTGTCAATGGCAACGACTTAAAATGCCGAACGGCATTCCGATCCGACTTAAAATGGCAGGCGGCGTTCTCCTTCCTCAGTTCATAAGGACGAGTTGTTTGTAAGTTGAACATTCGTAACTAAGGGACTACCTGTATTCAGTCTTTCAATATAACTCAGGTTCTCTAGCCTGGCAACATCCTTGTAAATTTTCTCTGCACTCTTTCAACTTTATTTAAACCTTTCCTGTAGGTAGGTGTCCAAAACTGCACAAAATACTCTAATTAGGCCTCACCAATGTCTTGTGCAACTTCAACATGACACCCCATCTCCTGTATGCAATACTTTGATTTTTGAAGGCCAATGTGCCAAAAGCTTTCTTTAGGACCCTATCGATCTGTGAAGCTACTTTCAATGAATTATGAACCTGTACAGTATTCCCAGATCCCTTTGTTCTACAGCACTCCTCAGTGCCCTGCTGATCACTATAAGACCTACCCTGGTTGGTCTACCCAAAGTGCAACACCTCAAACTTGTCTGCATTAAATTCCATCTACCATTGTTCAGCTCACTTTTCCAGTTGGTCCAGATCCCACTGCAAGCTTTGATAGTCTTCCTCATTGTCCACTACACCACCAATCTTGGTGTCATCTGCAAATTTGCTGATGCTGTTAACCACATTATCATCCAGATAGTTGAAATAGGTGACAAACAACAGTGGACCAGCACACATCCCTGTAGCACACCACTAGTCACAGGCATCCAGACGGAGAGTCAACCGTCTACTACCACTCTCTGGCTTCTCCCACAAAGCCAATGTCTAATCCAATTTACTACCTCCTTGTGAATGCTGAGCAAATGAACCACCTTAACCAACCTCCCATACTGGACCTTGTCAAATGTCTTGCTAAGGTCCACTACTGATGTCAGGCTCACCAGCATATAATTTCCTGATTTATTTGTAAAGCCTTTCTTAAAAAGTGGAACAACATTGGCTATCCTCTAATCCTCTGGTCCCTCACCTGTAGCTAAGGATGATTTAAATATCTCTGCTAGGATCCCAGCAATTTCTGGACTTGCCTCCTACAGGGTCCAAGAGAAAACGTTGTCAGGCCCTGGGGGTCTATCCACCCTAATTTGCCTCAAGACTGCAAACACATCCTCCTCTGTAATCTGTATCAGGTCCATGAAGTCAATGCTACTTTGCCTCACTTCTGTAGATTCTGTGGCCTTCTCTTGAGTGAATACAGATGCAAAAAATTAATTTAAGATTGCTCCATCTCTTTTGGATCCACACATAGATTACCATGCTAATCTTCCAGAGGACCTATTTTGTCCGTTGCAATCCTTTTGCTTTAAACATATCTGTAGAATCCCTTAGTATTCTCCGTCACCTTGTCTGCTGGGGCAACCACTTGCCTTACTTTAGCCATCCTGGTTTCTTTCTAAAGGGTTCTCTTGCATTTCTTATACTCCATAAGCACCTCATTTGGTCCTAACTCCCTATGCCGCACCTTTTTTTTTCTTAACCAATATCTCTCGAAAACCAAGGATCCCTAAATCTATTACCTTGACCTTTTATTCTGACTGGCACATGCAAGATTTGTACTCTCAAAATGTCACTTTTGAAAGCCTTGCACTTACCAAGTACGCCTTTCCTGGAAAACAGCCTGTCCCAATCCATATGTAACACCTTATATACCGGCTGGGTAGCCTCCAATCTGATGGCATGAACATTGACTTCTCTAACTTCCATTAATGCCCCTCCTCCCCTTCTTACCCCATCCCTGACATATTTAGTTGTTTGCCTGTTCTCCATCTCCCTCTGGTGCTTCCCCCCTTTCTTTCTCCTGAGGCCTCTCGTCCCATGATCCTTTCCCTTCTCCAGCTCGGTATCACTTTCACCAATCACCTTTCCAGCTCTTAGCTTCATCCCACCGCCTCCGGTCTTCTCCTATCATTTTGCATTTCCCCCTCCCCCCACTACTTTCAAATCTCTTAGTATCTTTCCTTTCAGTTAGTCCTGACGAAGGGTCTCAGCCCGAAATGTCGACAATACTTCTCCCTATAGATGCTGCCTGGCCTGCTGTGCTCCACCAGCATTTTGTGTGTGTTGTTGTCCCAATCCATGCTTGCCAGATCCTTTCTGATACCGTTAAAATTGGCCTTCCTCTAATTTAGAATTTCAGCATGCGGACCAGACCTATCTTTTTGCATATTTACTTTGAAACTAATGACATTATGATCTCTAGGTGTAAAGTGTTCTCCTACACAAACTGTCACTTGCCCTGCCTCATTCACTAATGGCATACTCTCTCATTGAAACTTCTATGTACTGATTAAGGAAACTTTCCTAAACATATTTGATTAACTCCATCCCACCTCATCCTTTTACAGTATGGGAGTCCCAGTGAATACGTGGAAAGTTAAAATCACCCACCATAACAGCCTTTTTTCTCTTGTGACAGTATGCGATCTCTCTACAAATCTGTTCCTCTATTGCCCATTTAACATGGTCATACCTGTCTTATTCCTCAGTTCCATCCATAACACTTTACTAGTTGAGTTCTCCAGTCTGTCCTGACTGAGCACTGCCATGACATTTTCCCTGATTAGTAACGCCACTCCTCCTCCTCTAATCCCACCTGCTCTGTCACATCTAAAACATCAGAACCATGGAATATTGAACTGCCAGTTCTGTCCTTCGTGTAACCAAGTCTCACTAATAGCTAGAATATCATAATTCCATGTGTTGACCCATGCCCTGAGCTCATCAACCTGTGTTACTTCTTGCATTGAAATATACATAGCTCAGTCCATGCTCAACCTTTTTCTTTCTGACTTTTGTCTGAGTTCTTAACAACATTTCTCTCCACTATCTGTTCCAGTACTCTGGTTCCCATTCCCCTGTAACTAGTTTAACCTCTCCCCACCTCCATTTCAGCTATTATGTTAAGTTTTCCTTTATCTGGACTAAGACTTTCAATGTGTGGGGAAATGAACAGTTCACTTAGTCCTTGGCATTCCTGGGTATCAACATCTCTGAAGAATTATCCTGAACCCAGCATATTAATTCAGTTATAAAGAAGGCAATCCAGCAGCTGTGTTTCAAGATTAGCAAATAACTGCAGATGTGCCATGGGGAGCATTCTAACTGGTTGTATCACTATCTGGGATGGAGGGGCCAAAGCATAGTTTTAAAAAAAGCTGCAAAAGGTTGTGTCCATCAGTAAGGACCCCCATCAACTGGAACATTCTGTCTTCTCATTAACTGCCATTAGAGAGGAGGTACAAGAGTTCAAAGATGTATGTACTTAATGTTTTAGGAACAACATCTTCCCTTCTACCATCAGACGTCTGAATGGACTATGAATCAACCCTTGAGCACCATCTCACTAATATTTGCTTTCTTTGCTTTACTTGATTTATTTTATATACACTCATTGATCACTTTATTTGGTAACTCCTGTACCTAGTATATCACTGAGTACAAGTTTGTGGTCTTGTACTGCTATAGTCCGTCCGCCTCAAAGTTCGATGTATCGTGTATTCAGAGGTGCTTTTCTGTATAATACTGTTGTAACATGTGGCTAGTTGAGTTAGTCTCCTTCCTGTCAGCTTGAACCTGTCTGGCTCTTCTCCTCTGATCTCACTCATTAATAAGGCCTTTTCACCCATAGAATTACCTGGATTTTTTTTTTGCATCATTCTCCATAAACTCTGGAGACTGTTGTGCATGACAACCCCAGGAGTTGAGCTTGATGATGTGGACTGAGTATAAAAATTTACAAGTGCCTGCACAGTATACTGTACCTTCTGACACATTTATAGCAAGACGTGTGAAAATCTTTTCTGTGACGAAAGAAATGTGCTATTTGATAAGAGTGGAAAACTCCAACACGAAATACCAATCACAGTTTATTGGTCAGCCTTTGCTCAGTGAGTACTTTAGGGTAGGAAGATTGTTGATAAAATCTTGGCTCCCTCAGATGGATGTAAAAGGTCTGATCACTGTGGGTGGTGGTTGTTCATCTCTGCGCTTGTGGCACATCGGTCGAAAACTTTGCTGTTTCTTTAGCATTTTTCTGGGGTTTTTTTGAGACTGCGTTGCTAGCTCAACACCCAGCCTAGCAAGGATGGAAAGCATGCAAGGAACTGGGCAGATTTGAACCGGGACCACTCCCCTCAAAGTCTGGTGCGGATGCCACCACACCACTAGTCAGCTGATGATGTGGGTAATGATAGGTTAAACAAGCTAGAGCTTTTCTCTTTGGAGCAGAGGATGAGAGGTGACTTGATAGAGGTGTACCAGATGAAGAGGCATAGATTGAGTGCCTAGCCAGGGACTTTTCTCCCCCTAGACAGAAATGGCCAATATAAGGGGGCATAATTTTATGGTGAATAGAGGAAAGTATGGGGGGGTGGATATTGGAGATGTTTTATTTACATAGAGAGGGGTGGTGCATGGAAAACACTGCCGAAGTGGTGGTACTGGAAGAACACAGAGTATGATTTGTAGAAGGCTTTCAAAAGTGTAGAAACAATTCTGAGCAAGGTTGGAGGTGACATCGGATGCACATCAGCTCCAGCAGGGTGTGCAAGACATGACTTCCTACAAGCTAACTCCAATAGCATGAATTGCAGCAATGCTTCACTACCGGATGAGCTCAACACCTTCTATGCTCACTTTGAAAGGGAGAGTATAACTACAGCTGCGAAGATCCCTGCTGCACCTGGTGACCCTGTGATTTCTATCTCAGAGGCCGATGTTAGGCTGTCTTTAAGGAGGGTGAACCCTCAGAAGGCAGCAAGCCCCAATGGAGTACCTGATAAGACTCTGAAAAATTGTGTCAACCAACTGGCGGGAGTATTCAAGGACATTCTCAACCTTTCACTGCTCCAGTCGGAAGTTCCCACCTGCTTCAAAAAGGCAAAAATTACACCAGTGCCTAAGGTCATGGCTAGAATGAACTCCTGACTCAGCAAGGACCTGGACCCACTGCAATTTACCTATCACCATGATAGGTCTACAGCAGACACAACCTCAATGGCTCTTCACATGGCCTTAGATCATCTGAGCAATACAATGCTATTCGTTGACTTTAGCTCAGTGTTTTGCACCATTGTTCCCACAGTTCTGATTGATAAGCTACAGAATCTGGACCTCTGTATCTCCCTCTGAAACTGCATTGTCAACTTCCCAGCTAGAAGACTGGAATCTGTGCAGATTTTGGTAATATATTCTCACTAATGATCACCGGTGCACCTTGGGTGTGTGCTCAGCCCACTGCTCTTCTCCCTCTATACCCGTGACTGTATGGCTAGATATTGCTCCAATGCCATCTATAAATTTGCTGATGATACAACCATTGTTGGTAGAATCTCAGATGGAGCTGAGAGGGCATACAGGAGTGAGGTATACCAGCTAGTTGAGTGGTATCACAGCAACAACCTTGCACTCAATGTCAGTAAGACGAAGGAGCTGAATGTGGACTTCAGGAAGGGTAAGATGAAGGAACACAAACTAATCCTCATAGAAGGATCAGAAGTGGAGAGTGTGAGCATTTTCAAGTTGTGTCAAGATCTCTGAGGATCTAACTATGTCCTAACATATCAATGCGACTATCAAGAAGGCAAGACAATGGCTATGTTTCATTAGAAGATTGAGGGGATTTGGTTTGTCAACTAAAACACTCAAAAATTTCTATAGATGTACTGTGGAGAGCATTCTGATTGACTGTATCACTGTCTGATATGGAGCGAGGTGGAAGGGGGTGGGGGGCTACTGCACAGGACCGAAGGAACCTGCAGAAAGTTGTAAAATTAGCTCCATCTTGGGTACTAGCCTCCTTGGTATCCAAGACCTCTTCAAGGAGTGGTGCTTCAGAAAGGCAACGTCCATTATTAAGGACCTCCTTCACCCAGGGCATGCCCTCTTATTGTTACCATCAGGAAAGAAGTAGAGAAGCCTGCAGGCACACACTCAGCAATTCAGGAACAGCTTCTTCCCCTCCGCAATACGGTTCCTAAATGAACATTGAATCCATGAACATTACCTCACTTTTTTAATATATATTATTTCTGTTTTTGCACTATTTTTAATCTATTCAATATGTACATATATAGTTACTATAATTGATTTACTTATTTTTTTCTTTCCATATTATCAAGTATTGCATTGTATTGTTGCTGCTAACAAATTTCTCAACACATGCCAGTGATAATAAACCTGAGTCTGAGACATATTAAAGATATTTAATAAACTCTTCAATAGCCACATCATCATCGTCATCAGGTGCCATGCCCAGTTTGAGCTTTGACCGCCATGGCCCACACACGCCTGTTTCAGGTCAAGGAAAGGAATACTGCTAGCCACATAGATGATAGAAAACTGGTGGGTTACATAGGAGGGAAGGATTAGATTAAAATTAGAGTATGTTAAAACGCTTGGTCTGTATTAAAAAGCTAGTGGTCTGTATTATGCTGTAATGTTCTATGTTAATATTTATTCCATGCCTAACATTGCAGCTTGGCTATTAACACCTTGCACTTCGTAGGAATTTCCTGTATGTAATTTGGCTGCAATAATACATCTGCCACAGTGTTTCAATGTGTATAAAATTGATTATAAAATGTTTGAGTTCTGAGTTTGGGAAAGGTGCTAAATAAATGCAAATCTTTCTCATTCTGCCCATTTTCTCGTTACTTCCTTGCAGGTTTCCGATATCCAAGAAAAAATTGACTTTGAAAGTCGGATGCGGGAAGGGACTTGTAAGCTCCTTGCTGTGTCCACTCAGCGGGATCAGGTGCTACATGCTGCCAAAAACCTTCTGACCTGCAGCGCTCGCATCATCCGTTACAGAGCTGAGTTGCAGAAGCACTCACAGGGTCAAATCCTGGCTAAGGTGTCAAGGAGGTATGTTGGAACTGAACATCACGTAGATTTATTCTCCATTTGCTGCTTGTTTCTTTATTTGACTTTTCTTCAAGAAAAGATTGGTTTTATTTGTTACATGTGCATTGAAAAATATGGTGAAATACGTCATTTGCATCAATAAACAACATAGTCCGAGGATGTGCTGGGGCAGTCCACGAGTGTCGCTATGCTTCTGTTGCCAACATAACAAGACTACAGCTTACTGACCCTAACCTGTCTATCTTTGAAATGTGGGAGGAAACCAGAGAACAGGAAAACAAACCCACGTGGTGACTGAGAGAATGTACAAACTCCTTACAGAAAGCCACAAAAATTGAACTGCTTTCACTGGCGCTGTAAGGTGTTGCACGAGCCACTAACGTGCTCAAGCAACACTAATATGTCACCCTGTGCACTGATGTGCATTTACAGCTTTCACATGATTTCAGAAAAAGCCCAAATAACTGCCTTAAAACATGTTCAAATTGTATTGCCCTAGTGGATATTTTACATAACAAATACTACTTTATTTTTGCTGAACTGGTATCTGTGTGAAAGCTTCAAACCTCGCCTCCATCCTGAATATTATAGATAAAGGGTGCTATTTGAAGCTATGTGTGTTTGAAAATGTATACCATTAAAAGCCAAGTAATATATCTGAAAAGTACAATCTGTTTGATGTTTCAGAAAAGGAATACTGCTTTCAGAAAACTTTTTTTTTAAATAAAATGTGCCTCACGGGCTAACTTGCTTAATGCCAGTGAAACAAGTATCCCTTTATTCTTGAAGTATTGAAAAAAGGCCTTATGTAATTGTACTATTGTGACTTGTTGGGAATGGCACATCTCATAAAAGTTGTAAAGAAATGCATCTACAGTATAAAATGGTGCACCACTGCAGCTTTGAGCTGTGTTTTAATAGCTCGCCCTTTCTAGTTAATATTCTTGAAGTTGTGCTTAGTATTAGACCATAAGATATAGGAGCACAATTGGGCCATTCAGACTATCTAGTCTGCTCCACTGTTCAATCATGGATTTCTTTTTCTTTCCACAGGTCTTTGGACGCTGAAACAAAAGAGTGTGTGCCATGTTCTGGAAAAGTTGCAATATCTGGTGCTTTTATTTATTCCACATTTTGATTTATTTTACTTCTCCATTTACAAAGGTCTCTATATAAATGCCAGGCCGTGTGTTATCCCATGCACTGCTTCTACGTATCTTTGATGCTTGGTACAATGCAGAACAGGCCCTTCTAGTCCTTTGAACTGCACCACCCCACAAACCCAATTTAACCCTAACCTAATCACAGGACAATTCACAATGACCAGTTAACCTACCCAGTATGTCTTTGGAGTGTGGGAGTGAACACGGGGTGGACATGCAGACTCCTTTTCAGATGATACCGGTATGAACTCTGAACTCTGACACCACAGTACTGCAGTGGTCAGCACAATGCTATTATATTCCTTGAGGCAATGGTTTCAGTATTGTCCTGGCTAACTGTCCAGTCTTATCTCCATAAGCAAGTTGATCTGAAACCCTGTATCCTAACTTGCAGAGCCTTGTTTACTTAGTAGCCCTGTATTCACTGATCTGTTTGCTCTTGGTTACCTCAATGCTTGCCTTTGTGCTCCAGCTCACCACTTCCTAATCTTAGGTCTGCAATCGTTGGATTTATTGGCCCTCATTCCATTTGGGCATCTGTGCATTTCCCCATTCACTCCACTAATTCCTGCCCTGCAGTCAGCCATCCAGGCAACAAACACTGGAATTCTCTGTAAGCCTCTTAGCATCTCTCTTTAAGAATATTGTTTAAACCTACCTTTGTCATCAAATCTCTGGTCAACTGACCATTGTCTTCTCCTACAATGCAATTTGATGTACAACTGCAGTTTGAACTGTCTGCTAATAGCTCACCCTTTCCAGCTAGTGACAATGACTGTCTTCTCTCTCTCCTCTGAACCAATTTGGGATATCTTTCATGTTAAAGATACAATATAAGTACATCTTAATCATTTCAATATTTTCCCACCTGATGTTCTTGGTAGTAATCTTGTTTGTACTTTTGTTTCTAAATATCCCAGTAATATTGTCAGGCACGGAATCCCTGTTCACACAGTGCCACAGGGAAAATGACCATCAGCATCATAATGTTTCTTCCAGTTGCTCTACCCCATGAGGCCACCGTTGATTGCTGTTACTGACATATATAATTGATGCTTCCAATTGTACATTGAATCCCTCCAACTACTGGTAGTGCACCAGTATCTCAGATTTTGTGAGCAATGGGCAATTTATTCCTCGATCATGTAAAATGTCTAAAGTTGATGTACACATTTCTTCATTTATTCTATTGTGTTTTGTGATTATAAAGAGCCAATATGTTCTTGCTGTTGTAGATATCCGAATTCCATTAATGTGGAGAGACTCGGATCACTTTAACTACCGTGGCAGTAAGTAATTAAAACAATCATTTGTTTGTGGCATTTATCTCTTCCTGATCTATTTTCTGACACTAATCTCACCTTCTTGCATTGTAGGGAGCCAGCGCTTTGCTATGTTCTGCCTCCTGAAGATTGAAGCTCAGATTTTTGACACAGAGATGGTCATCGTAGATAAGGCTCTCACTGACATCTGCTTTGAGGATATGATGATTTTGTGAGTACTTTTAATATGCTTCTACTTCACTTATCTAGAGTATGAGCCATAAATGAATTAAGGGAAATATGTAGCTTAATTTCTATTTGGTACTTTTTCAAGAAGGAAAGATCTGCATTGGTATCTCACCTTTCACAATTACAGGATAACTGAAAATCCAGCCAGGGCGCCATTAAGGGACTGTCACTGTTTTCATGCAGAAAACACAGAGACTAATCTTTGCATAGCAGGATTCCAGAAAAAGAAGTGGCAGAGTTGACCAGATTATTTGTTTTAGGGGCTGTTTGAAGGGTGGGTAAATGCTAGGTCACTGGGAGGATCTCTACTGCTCCTCCATGAGCAGCATGATGGAATCTTCAATGCCACCCTGTAAGATGGAGTTTAGCATGTTAGGCAAGGGATTTGAGTGTTCTTATTCCTTAGTCTTTTTGTTTGTGAAAGGAAAGGATCTCTTTAAAAGAAGGGGATAAGAGACAAGCATTACTACTGAGCCAAGCATCAATTCTCATGCAGTAAGTGCATAAGAACGTGCTGGAAGTAGCACCAAAAAGACCTAAAAAAAAATAATAAGTTGACTTACACTTACTTAGAGATACAGCAGTTACAGGCCCTTCCTGCCCAACAAACCCGCACTGCCTAATTGGCGAATTAACCTATCGACCCATATATTTTTGGAATGTGGAAGGACCCAGAAGAAAGCCATCAGTCATGGGGAGACCATACAAGCTCCATACAGATAGCAGCAGGAATTGAACCCAGTAGTGACCACTGTAATGGCATCACGCTAACCTCCACTTTACAGTGACACCCGGGCAGCCACAGCATGAAACTCTTGGAAAGCAAAAAACACATACATTTACAGAAAGAATTTCTCAGCCTCAACACTAAGTGGTACGTGTGGCGTAAATCTAATACTGTGCATCAGCCTAATGCTATCCCTACTGTAAAGTATGGTGGAAGTAGCATTGTGCTATGGGGATGCTTTTCAGGAACTGGAAATCTGGTCAGGATTGATGGGAAGATGAATGCTGCGAAATACAGAGATCTTAGATAAATTCCTGCTAGCCTTTGCGAGAAAGCTTAAACTAAGGAGAAAGTTTGTCTTTCAGCGGGATAACAACCCAAAGCACAGTGCCAACTCAATCATGGAGTAGTTTTAAATGAAGAAAACTGATGTCCTTGAGTGGCCTAGGCAGAGTCCTGACCTTAACCTGATCGAAAATCTCTGGCAAGACTTCAGGATTGCTGTCCACCAGAACTCGCTAACCTAGCAATTTTGCAAGGAGGAAGGGGGAAATCTTGCTCTGTCACATTGTGCAAAGTTAATAGAGGCTTATCCCAAAAAGTGTTCTGGCTTGGATAGCTGCAAGAGGTGGTTCAACTAAGTACTGAGTAAAGGGGACGAATACTTTTGAAATGCTGACCTTTCAGCTGAGTTTTTAGTTTTTCATGCTTTGTAATTTTTCCTATTTTTTGGGCTCTACTGTGGGGGTGGGGAGAAAAAGAACATGAGATTCACAAATAAAAATTCTCAGTTAAATTGATAAATCCCTGGATATAATACTTATTTATGTGAACAAAGTGTTGGGAGCTGAATACTTTTACAGGACACTGTAAACGTAGTTCAGCACAGACTAGATGGGCCAAAATGGCCTGTTTCTGTGCTCAATGGCTCTACCTATCAAACCAAAATATGAATTGAAATCTAATCATAAGTTAGAAGTTGAAATGTAAACATTTAAAAAGGTGGTTTTATTTTAAATGTGGAATTTTCATATAATTTTCTGAGAACTGACAGTCCATAATTCCTTTTGAGAGTCATGAAGGTTGTTAAGAAGTACTTGTGGTATACTTCCTACAAAATGTACAAAGTGTCAGCTTATTTTTGAGATTTATTTATTAATTATGCAAGGATTTCATAACTATTGATTTCAGACTGCGTTAGTGAATATTGTTCCTTTGGAGGTACAGGGAGTCAATAGACAATAGACAATAGTTGCAGAAGTAGCCCGCTCAAGCCTGCACCGCCATTTTGAGATCATGGCTGATCAATGAGTCAGTGGCCACATCTAGATTCTGGGTTTAATTGTAATGTTTGTACAAGTTTCTTTCATTTTTGACAAATTATTCCTCATTTCAATTTCCTTACTGTTGTTCACTGGTATCATATGCTGTTAGACTTTCCTTGTAGCCTTGGCTCAAAAGAAAAATTTGATTGGCAGCCATTAAGTATAACCATGTCATTAAAAGGTGACACATTATTATGCAATGTGGAATTTAGGTGTAGTTCCAGCAAGTTCTTCAAAGCAATAAGAGATGTTGTTCATGCAGAAGGAATATTGGAACAATTAAAAACAAGCTTGCAATCTCTGGAAATCTGTATCTTGAAGTGCATTTTTTTTGGAACCGAGTTTGGCAACAGACCGTGGCGATGTTGCTCGCTAATTTTTGTAAACTTTCTACACAGCAATGATGTGAAGCCAGATTTTGAGTTGAAATTGGAATTGTACAGCTGTTGCATGAATGAAGATCCTTCCATTGCCAACACTCCCAAGAGACTAGCCAGAAAACTAAGCAACTCGCTCACCAGGTCAACTGGAAAGAAGCTAATGACCACCCTGGAGAGTGGTGACCTTGATGCCCTCCTGTTGACCAACCCAGTAGTAGCGTAAGTCCTTTTCAAAGCTCATTATGCTTTAACTACACATTATTGGAGGGAAATGAACAGTTAATGTTTCTGGCGGAGACCTTCTATTTCCCAATGGCCACCCATTTTAATTTTACTTGCCATTCTGACCTGATGGTCCATAGTCTATTTTACTGCCACAAAGATGACAGTCTCTGGAGCAACACCTCATATTCCATTTGGGTAGCCTCCAACCTGATGACATGACTATCAATTTCTCTAATTCTGGTAACTCTTCATCACCCTCCTGTTGTGATGGAAATGAGACAGATTCTTTGGGTCTCAAAGGCAAGCGCTCTGGACACACAGTTTTAATAATAAGGAGTTTATTTACAAGGGGAGAAAACCTTGGGAACAACACAAGCAGCTACAATATTCGCATAAACGTGTTTGGAATAGACGAGCGTGGGAAAAGTCGGGTCAGCAGTACAATACACGGGAAAACGGTATGGGGGACAGAGTACAGATACACATACAAGCAAGGGAAAAGTAACTACGATACTCACCACGCCTTGACTATGGGCAATTTTTATGTATTTCTCAAGACTTACAGCATCTGCAGAATCTCTTATGTTTAACATTTAAAACTGAAGTATTTTAAAGCCCTTAAAGAGGGAAAGGGACAGGTCAATAATAATTATTTTTTGGAAATGTTAAGCAGGTCAGGAGTTTCCAGCATTTTCTGTTTTTGATTCATATTTCCAGCATCCTTATCAGAGCTCTATCAAAATATTTAAAAAAAAAGTTCTGAGGGTGAGATGGGATGATGTTAGTTATGGGTGACTTTAATTTCCCAAATATTGAGTGGGAGTACCCAGTGACTAATGGATTACAGGAAAGTGAATGCATTGAGTCATTGAATGGTTGTTTTTTTTTTGATCCAGTATGTTAATGCACCAACAAGAGGGGAGGCCTGTCTAGATTTGATATTCTGTAATAATTGAGTACAAAAGTTGTTGAGCCATTAGGAACAAGTGATCATAGCATTGTTAGTCTTGAAGTTTTTTGGCAGAGTATATCAGTAAAAACCAAGGCCATTAAATTGAATTTCAGAAAGCCAAAGTTTGTGCAGATGCGGCAAAGACCTCAGAAGACAAACCAGGAGGATCTGCTTGACATTGGGTCAGTTGAGGAACAATGGGGTTGATTTAAAGAGATAATACATGCAAGTGCAGGAAAAGTTCATACCCAAGTTTGGGAGAAATGATTAAAAACAATAGATCAACTACATGGATGAATTAAGATATACATTAAAAATGATTAAAGAAAAGCCAGCTATATAAATAATACAGAAAAGATTGTCATGGTGTTAACTGTAGAGCTTTAGTCAAAAGGGAAATTCAGATTGCCAAAAGGCAGCTTGAGAAGGATATTGCTGAGATTGACACCAAGACAGCTTTTCAATATTTTAGTAGTAAAAGAAAAGTCGAGGAAGTTAAGTGTATTAGGAGTAATAGTGAGGTGTTTAAATTATGCAGAGAAGGACGTAGCGACATACAAGTTAAGAGTATCCGCTAAAGTATTCACCTGTGAAGATGTTAGCAATGTGCCAGTAAGTATAAAGAAAAATAAGGTTGTTTTAAGGGACTTGAAGATCTTAGAAACTGCTGTCCTGCTTTGGCTGAAAACGCAGGAAGTTAATAAATCTTTGGGGCCAGACAACATATATCCAAGGGTACTTAAAGAGGTCTGTGATTATATCTACAAACCCCTAACGTGTATTTTTCAAAAGTTATTGAAGACTGGTGAAATCCCTAATGACCAGAAATGGGCTAATGTTGTCCTGATATATAAGAAGGGCAACTGCACTGACCCTGGTAAATATAGATCAGTAAGGTTAATGTGTATCGCAGGCAAGGTATTGGAAACAATAATAAAGAATGAGTTGGAAAAGCAACTGATAAGAACAGGCACATTAGCAGAAAGCCAGCATGGGTTCAGAAAGGGGAAATTATGTTTTACTAATAAGCTGGAGTTCTATGAAGAGGCAACTAAAATTTATGATAACAGTAGAGTAGTTGATTTCACTTACTTGAACTTTCAGAAAGCTTTGAAATTACAGGAGGTAGGAATTCAGGGTAAGGTGTGTGAATCAGTGCAGAATTGACTCAAAAACAGAAAACGAGTTATAGTGAGAGACGAGAATATCTACAGATGCTGGAAATCTAAGCCACACACAAAGGCGTGCTGCCTTTTTTCGTAAAAGTGAAAACACTCTTCGGCTAGCGAAAACATAACTAATATAGGTCTTTCGCAACAGCGAGCTGTTGTAAAGCCAACGTTTGAAAAATGGGGGCCTCCTGTACTCTGTCTGCCAGAAGAAGTGGGATCTGCCATTGGCATTTTAATTCTACTTCCTATTCTCATTCCAATATGTCAATCCATGGCCTCCTCTACTGTCGTGATGAGAATACACTCGGGTTAGAGGAACAACACCTTATATTCCGTCTGGTTAGCCTCCAACCTGATGGCATGAACATCGATCTCTTGAATTTCCAGTAATGGCTCCCTCTCCTTCACCATTCCCCATCCCCTTTTCCCTCCTTCACCTTATCTCCCTGCCTGCCCATCGTCTCCCTCTGATGCTCCTCCCCACTTTTCTTTCTTACATGGCCTGTCCTATAAGATTCCCCCTTCTCCAGCCATGTATCTCTTTCACCAATCTTATTTCCTAGCTCTTTACTTCACCCCTTTCCCTGCCTGGTTTCACCTGGCATCTCCCTCCCCTCACCTTTTAAATCTACTCTTTTTTTCTCTCCAGTCCTACTGAAGGGTCTCAGTCTAAAATGTTGACTGTACTCTTTTTCCAGAGTTTCACACTAGTAGTTGTTAAAAGTGGGGTTCCACAGGGATCGACTTGGGGCCCACTGCTATTTTTAATTTACATCATGATTTGGCTAAGCACATAACAAATAAACTAGTAAAGTTTGCCGATGACACAAAAATAGGGGAATGGGCTGATAATATTCAGGCAGCAGAATCAATACAGAATCAGTCTAAACAAAATCCAGATGTGAGCTGATAGCAGATGAAATTAATATAAGTAAGTGTGAAGTATTAAATATAGGAAGTAGAAATATTAGATATAAATATTCAATTGGAGTTTGGGGGAAGGGTCTTGAGTTAGAAAGTGCACTGTATGAGAAGGATTTGTCCGTCCTGGTAGACTCATCACTATCAACATATAGAAAATACACAGAAGTGATTAGGAAGCCTAATAGAATGTTGGGCTATATAATGCGCTTTGTGGAGTTCAAGTCAAGAAACATTCTCCTAAGCTGTATAATGTGCTTGTGAGGCCTCACCTTGAATACAGTTTATAATTTTGGCCTCCATATTGTGTGAGGAATGTGAAGGCATTGAAGAGAGTCCAGAGAAGGGTGACAAGACTCATTCCAGGTCTGTAGGGTATGAGCTATGAAGAAAGATTGAAAGAATTAAATGTTTTTAGCCCAGGTAGATATAGAAGGAGAGGAGACATGAGTGTTCAAAATCATTAAAAGCATAAGGAAAGTGGATGCCAGCTGCTACTTCAAAATTAATTCATCAACAAGGACACAGGACCATTGGTGAAGACTGGTTAAGGGGAGACTTCAGACTAACATCAGCAAGCATTTCTTTACACAGAGAGTTGTGGACACATGGAACAAACTACTTGTGTAGTTGAGGGTAGTACCTTAGGGACTTGCAAATCTAAACTCGATAGTTATTTCAACACACTGTGAATAGGAATTTGGCAAGCTTTGTTGGGTTGAATGGTCTGTTGTCAAAAATTTTCTAATGTTCTAATCTGCAATTTTTTGAACAGGATAGATAGTTTCTGCCACATATTCCTGATCCTTGCATCCTGTGAAAATCCCAAGCTATGACTTTGAGCTTCAGTGTAAACAATAATGTCATCTCATCTGGCCACTGTTGCTTAGTTCTTTTCCATTGGGTTATTGGAATACAGCAGGAAAATGCACTAGGGGTTTTTGGTGTCTGTTTGGACAAAGGCTGCATCTTTAAACAGGAACAGATTGTAACCATGGTTATAATGCCCCACAAGCAAAAACTTCATCTGCAGCATGAGTGCTTTCAAGCTTGGCATGTGGTAATTAGTTGGGTGTTCAGGATTTTCAACCTCCTACCTCATTTGTGAGTTTGTTGTTTTTTTTAAACTAAGGTCCAGTGCAGATTAAATGGCAGAGAGCTGGAGTAACATCTGGAAATTGGGACTATTATGGTCATCATGGACTGGTTGGGCCAAAGGGCTTGTATCCCTGCTCTATGGTACTAATCAATGATAACATAATTATTTCAGGTGACTAACAAGATGATAGAAAACTATCTTGATACAGTTAAAGTAGCTTGATGAGTTAAAGTAGCCACCTCAATATTACATCTATCGCAAATAAGATTAATATTGGGAAAGATACAGGCTAATTTATCCTTTGACACATGTGCCCGATGTACTACCTTGAACTGTATCAAGGAATGACAGGCACAAATAGATGAAGTATTTACCAAATGAAAAATTTTATCCCATTGTTTATCTGAAAATGACTCTCGAAATTCCAATTCCCACGCACCTTTAATTTTATCGTTAGATACCTTTAGCAAATTCAGTAACTATTTATAAATTATAGCTATCAGTCCTTTTTGAAATGGTTTAACCTGAAAAAGAGTATCTATCATATTGGGTGAATAAGCAGAGGGAAAATATGAAAGTAAACTACGTAAAAAAAAAATCCTAATTTGTAAATATCTAAAAAAAAGTGTGCATTAGATAAGTCATATTTGTCCACTAACTGAGTGAAAGACAATAAACAATCCCCATAAACAAGTCTAAAAAAGTTATTATTCCTTTGGTTTTCCAAATTAAAAAGATCTGATTGGAAATTGATTTTAAAATAATTAAGATGGATTTTACTGGAAAGAACAAAGTTATTAAACTCACAAAATCTATGAAACTGAAGCCAAATTCTTAATGTTTGTTTAATAATGGGATTGAGGTCTCGACTACCAATCTTAGAAAGCAAAAAAGGAAGAGGAGCTCCCAGCAAAGAGGCCAAAGAATACCCCTTCACTGAGTTTTTCACCAAATCCACACAGTCATGTATGTCTGAATAATGAATCCAAAACAAAATATATCGAATATTAATTGCCCAGTAATACATTCTAAAATTTGGCAAAGCCATACCACCATGCTTTTTTAATTTCTCCAATGGAGGTTTACTCAATCTAGGATTTTTGTTATTCCAAATATAAGATAAAATTTAGAGTCTATTCTATCAAAAACCAGTTTAGGAACAAAGGAAGGGATTGTTTGAAATACATATAAGAATTTTTGGAAAGACCTCTTCAAAACTTTATCAAGAGTCTTGAATTTGGGCTTACAACTGAATTTATTTACAGCAATTTTTGGGATCACTCCACCGGAAGCAGGATATATTCCTGTTTCCGCTCAAAGGATGATAGCTTTTACAACTTTATTGGCTAGGAGAGCCATTTTTCTTAAATGGAAGGACTCTAATCCACCTACTTTTCTTTTTATTGGCTTGCCTCCATTACGTCCTGTCTAAGTTTAGAGAAAATAAGTCAGACATTTGATACATCCTTTAAATTTGTAGAAACCTAGCATCTTTTTATTGAATATTTTCATATGGTTTGATTTATTGCTCTTCCAGTTACTGTCTCGAAACTTTGGATTTGATCAGGAAGTTTCTCTTTTTTCTTGCTTTTACTCTCAGTATGGGCTGCCCAGTCCCTTTTATTTTCTCTTTTCCTTTTTTTTGTTTATAGAGAATAGTGGGTTTTTTATGTATATTAAAATTATAAAAGTTTCATTATCTTTTTTCTTTTCATGGAATGATAAAATGAGAGTTGATTATCTTATTTTTTATTATATACTATTAGATTAATACTATGTATGATCTTGATAATGTTTATTTTACCTTTTATATGAATTGTTATATAGATGAGATAATTCTCTTGTTTGTATATATGTACTTTTTTTAAATTAATAAAAATATTGATAAAGAAAGAAAAGAGATGATAGAAAACTGTAAATCTGATGGGGACCAAAAGAAAGACATGAGCTCGGGAGCATGCAAGAGTCCACCAAATCCATGGCTTCCAATGCTGGCCTTCAGTGTTTGTCCCTTATGCTTTGTTTATGTTTCAGCAAAGTAACATTGTGCTCTTCCCCTCTAGTGGAGTCAAATACCATTTGCTTGCAGAAGCCACATTAAATCTTGATGATACCGAAACTGGCTTCCGAACTCATAGCCTCACTATTGTGGGAAATGGTGAGTGGATCTCTCCTTTTAATTACAAGCCCTTTACTCTCAGTGTCTCCATGTGCCATCACTTAAGCCTAAGGATGCATGCATTTTGGGAGCTTTTGTCACATTTCCTGCCTTTTTGACAGGTTTGAAATATCCTAAGTGGGCAAAAGGCACTGACATCAATGCGAAATGAAAATTCCATCTCCAATGGATTTCTTGACATTCTCCTGACATTTTCATTATATGAATGAATACTGTGGATTGAGTGTTAACCAGTTTACCTTAACGAAGAAGTAAGGTATTAATGGGTGACAGGTCTCTGAGTTCAAGTTCCTGTCCCTACACACAGAATTACTGTGCATTAAAGTTTTTAATTTAATGAAATGGTCCTCATTTCATGTAGAGGAATATTAACCAATGAATATATCATGCAATAACATTATAGTTCTCTCTGTTAGTCTTTCAATGAAAGACAGTTTACCATTTAATACATCAAAGATTTTAGTTTCATAATATTCAAGAACTAAACAGGAGGCTAATAAATCTAAAGGAGAACTTTTATCCATTGATATTTAATCACCTGAAGCTGCCTGAAACTACTTAAAGTTGAAATATTAAGTAGTTAAATTGAGGTCAGCTTAACTTGTGAGTTTTGGGGTCATGGGCAGAGTTAAATTCTGTAGTAACTCTGTTTTATGCAACCAGCATTGCCATTTGAGATTATTTTATGTGATATTTAAGGGATATTGAGAGCAATCGTGGATAACTGGGACTAATATAATGCACAGATTACTTAAGAGTCACTGCTACTGAACTAGAGTATTGAAGGTAACTATTGCTGAAAAAATGGAGCTCTTCTAATGATTTAGACCTTTGGTTTATCGAGTGGCTGGTAATACAGTAACCAGTTTTAGTGTGAAAAAGATTTAAAACTCCAATCAGAAGCAACGAGTTCAAATTAAGAGGAAATTACTTGCACAAGCTTCAATGTTTTTCTTACTCACGCCCTTTAAATGATTTCTAATCATGAAGTTCAGGCTGGCATATGGAGAGTTGGTGGTAGTGCAACTCACTTTGCTGTAGATATGTACAAGGTGTATACAATATTATCTATATACAATAAAGGTACACAAAATTATGAGGGATATAGATAGAGTAATTGCTAGTGGACCTTTTCCACTGAGGTTGGGTGATTTTAAGAACAAGAGGTCATGGGTTAATGGTGAAAGGTGAAATATTTAAGGCGAGCATGAGGGAAAACTTCAAGTAGAGGGTGGGGCAAGTGTGGAACAAGCTGCAAGCAGAAGTAGTCGATGATGGTTATGATTTAAAAGATGTTTGGATAAGTACATGGATGAAAGGGGTATGGAGGGCTATAGTCTAAGAGTAGGTTGATGGGACTAGACAGAATAATGGTTTGGCATGGACTAGATGGGCCAAAGGGACTGTTTCAGTGCTATAGCACTCTATGACTGTTTTAAATACATCCAATTAAAGAATTAGCCTCCTGTCTTTCTTCAGCTGCAACACTGGCTGCTGAAATTTTCCTGAAAGTGTGTGTTTTTATTGCCCTCCAGCTCCCTTTCAACTGCAGGAGCTGTTCTAGTTATGCAGGATGAGCTTTGAGGTTATGTTTGTAAAATCATTAAACACACAATTCCAGTCTGCCCTTGAGTAGTCAATTCAGCGACTATTTCTTCAATGTATTCAAGTTAACTATTCAATATGTCATCACTGCATAATTAACCTTGCATGTTTTACTGTCTAGAGGAAGCTTCCTTCTGGCTGCCCTTGTATGGGCATGTATGTTGTCACCTAGTCGCTCAGCCTGATTGCATGACAAAGGATATGATGGCCGGATACCTCAGTCTGCAGGTAAGGCTAACTCCATTCATTTGTGTATTTAATATTTCAATAATATTTCAGTAATATTGTAAATGTATTTGATTTCAGTATTCTTGTTCATTTAAATAATTCAATGCAGGTTATATGTAAAAATACATAATTGCAAGCATCACAACGCTACAATGTGATATGTTTGTTCCTCACTTAAAGTTAGACTCGCATTCTGGACTCTTGTGTTTTCCTTCCAATTAGTTTTATGTTTTGGAATTACAAAGCATAACACATTCACATGGCTATCTCATGTCTACGATATTTAGCCCATCCAGTCTGTGCCTGCTCACCGACCAATCCCATTCTCCCACTAATTCTTGCAATGTTCTTACAATCCCATCATCTCCTACTCGCATTCTACTCAGTTACACACTAGGAACAATTTACAGAGGACAATTAACTCGCCAACACACGTCTTTGGAATATGGGAACAAACTGGAACAGTCAGAGGAACTCCACCTGGTCACAGGAAGAACTTGAAACTCCATACACACAGCACGAGCAGTCAGGATTGAACCTGGGTCGCTGGAGCAGTGAGGCTGTAGCCACTGCCTCTCATAATTCAAACCTGGCCATGTGTCACGTAAACTTTCAAATGTACCCCTTCATTCAGCTCCCACCAGATGTATGATGATATTGTTTCTTGCACCTAACCTTCAGTCCAGATAAGACCAGAGGAGCGGAATTAGGCCATTCGGTCTGTTGAGTTTCCTCTGCCTCCATCATCCATCTTGTTCTATTGCCCACTCTGTTCTCTTACCTCTTCTCACCTGCCCTCTGATGCCCTTCCTCCTTCCCCTTCTCATGCAGTCTAAAGCTGATTTATTACCCCCCTCAATCCCATTCTCCTGCCTACTCCATTATCTTTGAAGCCCTTACTAATTAAGAACCTATCAACCGCAAAATCAGAATCAGAATCTGCTTTAAATATACCCATTGGCAGCCTCCACAGCCATCTGTCACAGTGAATTCCAGAAGTTCACCTCCCTCTGGCCAAAGAAATTCTTCCTCATCTCTGTCCTATTCTGGTTTACATCTTTGAAGTTATATTGCATGTAGCTTTGGATCATCCCAAACCACTCAGGAGCAAAGACGTAAAGTTAAAATGTAATCACTGTTGTAATGTGGAGAACCATATGTTAGAATAGCATAGTGGTAGGGCCATATTACAGCCCAGGGTTCAATATCGGTGCCATCTGTAAGAAGCTTGTACTTTCTCCCTGTGACTACATGGATTTCCTCCGGGTGCTCTGGTTTCCTCCCACAGGCATAAGACATGCTGGTTAGAAAGTTAATTGGTCATTGTAAATTGTCCTGTGATTATGCTAGTGTAAAATAAGTGGGTTACTGGGCAGTGCAGCTCATTGAGCCAGAAGGGCTAATTCCATGCTGTCTCTCTGATATTAAAAAAAAATTAAAAACCATGAACATTTATAAACAACAACATTAATGTTTTTTTCTCTATTTCAATGATTATTTCATTCTGACAGTTCTCACTTTCACCTGCCTCCACTCCACCCTAGGCTGTGTGCTGAAGCTGCTTTAATTGTAGTGTAGAATGGTTGCTAGTGCCACTTACACTCCAAATCAGTCTCACTTAGTCACGGCACCCCAGTTTAAGACTATCTAATTTTCTGGCCAGTCGCTGGAAAGTCCTGGGAAAAGAGGCTTTTCTATGCGGACTGCTCTGTGATGTGAAATTCTTAGAAATACAAAGCCCGGTGATAAAAGGCGGAGGCTGATTTCTTTTTAAACTATTACTACTTGGGTATTAAATTGGTGCACTTGTGACAAGCTGGTTAATAAGTAGCATGGGGCTGTGCCTGTTTTGACTTGTTGCTCTCACCACGTGTATAATGAAATTTTGATGAGGCAACTTCATCTCTTTAAATAGACTAAAGAGAGATTAGACATTTAAAAGAAAAAGCTATCATCTCAGGTTCACATGAGTGGTTTGAATCTACACATTCAGCAAACCAGCATCAGAAAATAGAGGCTGATTAAGGGGGAAATACTATCTGCTCTGTGTACAGATAGTTGGATATGATTACTGAAGGGTATTGCATACTGCTTCCATCCTATTACCCGAAACACTTCTCCAGCCGTCCTGACAAAACAACTTCCATCTTAACTACCAACAGCTGAGCAAGACTTCGAATCTTACAATGTATTTAAAACATCAGCTAATCCTGGATCTGGCAACTGGAGTATTTCAACTACAAATTTTAAATCCTTTTCCAGTGTCTCTTCAGATGAGATATTCTAATACTTTTCATGTTGCCCTCTGACAAAGGTCATTTGGTCAATAGTGTCTGTCCCAGAGCCATCCCATAGATCTCATTCACCACTTACTGTCGGCCCTCCTTATCCGCGGAATCCGCATGCGCGGATTCAACCAACCGTGGATCAGGAAAACCCAGAAGTTCTCTCTCCAGCACTCATTGTTTGATCATGTACAGACTATTTTTTTCTTGTCGTTATTCCCTAAACAATACAGTATAACAACTATTTACATAGAATTTACATTGTATTAGGTATTATAAGTAATCTAGAGATTATTTAAAAGTACCAGCAGTCCCCGGGTTATGAATGAGTTCTGTTCCTGAGTCCGGATTTGAAGTCGGAACAGGTACATCCGGTATTATTTAGCGTCAGTTAGTAAAATGTTTTTCTTAGTATATAGTATATATTTTACCTTTCTCTGCATATAAAACTTAAGAAACATATGTATTTCAATAATTAAACCACTGTGTTGCTTAGTAATAATAGCTTTCATCAGGGCAGGTCCTTTCACATGCTTCATTAAAGTTGGTCCGATCGTTGACCGACTGTAGCCTAATGCTTTTCCAATGACCGATGGCATTTCACGTCTTTCTGATCGCTTTATTACTTCCACCTTATTTTCAATCGTGATCGTGATTATTTTTGTGAACAGAAACACTGGATTCAGAGCTGCGCCAGGTCCTAATGTCCACCACACTGAGACAGGTTAAAAAAAAATTCCGGGGTTCCACTGGGTCCTAAAGACCACAGCATTGAGACTGGTTGAATAAGGGACTTGAGCATCCACAATTTTTGGTATCTGCAGGGGGTCCCGGAACCAATCCCCCGCGGATAAGGACTGTATTTCATTGTAACCTGTTCTCTGTCACACATTTTAAAATGAATATTTATCCGATGTTTATTGAGGCAAATACAATAGTATAATTTAAGAAGCACTCCGATAGGTACATGGAAGAATGGGTCTTAGATGGATATGAACTGAAAGCAGGAGATTGATACTAGCTAGGTGAACATTGTGGGAACATCATTGGGCTGAAGGTTCTGTATCCATGCTATATTGCACTGATTCCATGACATATGCCTATTAGTTTTCTCCTGATTCTCCTCCCTACCTCCCATTTACCATAGGGCTACTTTACAGTAGTCAGTTTAACTTACGATGCAGCATACCTTCTGGATGTTGGGAGTAAACCAGAGTGCCGGAGAAAATCCATGAAGTCCTAAGGAGAATGATAAAACATATAGATAGCATTGGAGTTCAGGGTCAAACCCTGGGGTAGACTGTGTGCTGTGAGACATAGTACTACTCAATTCAGCACTGTGCTGCCTAAGCAATCACTACTGAAATAAATGCTAATTTACCTCCATGGTGTAGGACTTCTGGTTTTGTCATAATGGCATGTAAATCTGCAGTGAAAGACCGCTGAGAAAGTTTGCATAGATATGGCATGTCATCTAAAACTTCTATAGGTGTACAATGGAGAGTATCCTAACTGGCTTCATCACAGCCCGGTATGGAAACACCAATGCCCAGGAATGGAAAGGTCAACAGAAAATGGTGGATACTTCCCTGCCCAACACAAACAAAGCCCTCCCCACCATTGAGCGTATCTATGTGGAACACTGTTACAAGAAAAAGCCTCCATCATCAAGGACCCCTACCATCCAAGCCATGCTCTCTTCTCACTAGCTCCATCAGGTAGGAGATAGAGGAGCTTTAGGTCCCACACTACCAGATTCAGGAACAGTTATTACCCTACAACCATCAGCTCCTGAACCGGCATGGATAACTTCACTCACCACAACACTGAACTGATTCCACTACTCCACAGCTCATGTTCTCAGTATTATTTATTTTTTATTTGTTCAATTATTCTCTTTTTGCACATTGGTTGTTGCATACATAGTTTATATGTTTATACATAGTTTTTCATAAATTCCATTGTATTTTTTTATATTCCTGTAAATTCCTGCAAGAAAATTTATCTCTAGATAATATATGGTACATATATGTACTTCAATAAATCATACTTTGACTTTTACTTTCAACTTTGCTTCATGTTTTTCACCTCCAGTTCTTTGTGGCTTTTATCACTCTTTGCTCCTCCATCTGCACATGCACCCTCCCTCCCTCGCCTGTGTGCCCCGCCTCCCTCGCTGGTCTGCCTGTGTGCCCCGCCTCCCTCATTGGTCTGCTCATCGCCTGACAGCTCCTGACACACCCCTTCCTCTCTCTCCTTTATACTGACTAGCTCTTCTCTACTCTTTTAGGCTACGTCCACACTACACTGGATAAATCCGTAACCAAAGCTTTTTCTCTTTGTTTTTACCCTCCATCCACACTAAAATGGTGTTTTCATCCCTCAAAAACGGAGATTTTCAGAAACGCTCTCCAGAATGTAATTTTGAAAACTCTGGATTGGCTGGAGCAGTGTGGACAGGGTAACCAGAGAAATCTATAAACACTGTCGTAACGTGCCAGAACAGATGGTGATAGCAGCATGCTATTTCATTGTTTCCTTGAATGTAACCTAACAATTTCAGAACAGAGGGCAACGAGACTGAAGCCAGAAGAGTTAGAAGTGTACTTACCAAATACTTTGACTCATAACTTACTGAATACATAAGTATACTCACTTTGCCCTGTTTTCTGTCCTTGCTCGTATGAGGTGGTTTACCTATTTATGCAAGTACTTCTCTGAGAAATCAAGTAGATGTGTAGCAGCCTAATGTAACATTGTATGGAAGTACAAGATAATACTAATGCAGACATGTTTTATACATTTAACAAGGGGCTTTATTAATGCAACAGAGTTAGTCAGTTTTTCAATGTTCGTCATCAGCCAGGTCATACTGTCCGTGAACTCCCTGTCGGTTGCCTCCATACGCTCCAGTATTTGTTTCTTTTAGTTTCAAGTCCTCCTGCGTGAGAGCCAACGGCTGTTCATCTTTTAAGTTTTTCTAGTCTGTAGCTGAACACACGTATAGCAAATCTTTCACGGCGAGATTCAACAGCAAACATGACGCTTGTTTTCGGTAGATGTGTCCTGCGCATGCACAGAAGGAGGAGATTCGCTGAAATATCCGTTTCAATGTGGACAGAAATATTTTCAAAAACGCTTAGTGTGGACGCCTATTGTTTTTACGCGAAACCGGTGTTTTCAAAATTATCCGGTCTAGTGTGGATTTAGCCTGAGTCAAGATGAAGGTTCTTGACCTGAAACGTTAACTGAGTTACACTGGCAGTTCATTTATGATTCCAGCATCAGCAGTCCTTTGTGTCTCCATTGAGATGTCTTTGAGCTAGTAAATTTGTCCAGGTTCAGCGTTTTTGCTCGGTTAAAGGGAATAAAACTGTAATAAATCATTTGCACTGCAAAAAGCAGAGGTTTCTCTCCCAGCATTTTATGTGGAAACTGCTTTTAGAATGGCAGCTCCTCCAATACCTAGTCATTGAACTAATTCATTTTCTGGCTTGATTTTATTGTAGATAAAAACAAATTTTTAAAGAGAAAGTCTCCAACCTTTTCATCGTCTATTTTACTAACCACAATGAAATGGATTTTAAGGACTACTGCTATCCCTCCCCCATTCTTGGTGTAGATAAAGTTAGTGTAAATAGTAATTTTGAGCAACCTAGGAGTATAAAGTTACCCTACTTTGTGCCAGCCTCCAATATCCACTTCAACTTGCCAGGAATACTAATAATAAGGGACTTGTCAAAGTATTTGCTGATAAGGAGCAACGCATTTTTGTGTTGTTAGTTTTTGCTCAATGGTGCTTGATGTATTTCAAGGTAACAGTTGCACATTTTATTAGAACATAAACACTACAGTACAGTACAGGCCCTTCAGCCCACGAGGTTTGCCGACCTATTAACTTACTCTAAGATCTTTCTAACCCTTCCGTCCTGCACAACCCACTATTTTTCTATCATCCATGTGGCTAACTAAGAGCTTCTTAAATGGTCTCAAAGTATCAGCCTCTGCCACACCCTGGCAAGCATTCCATGCACCCCCCACTCTGAGTTTTCTAAAAATAAAAGCACACTACCTCTGACCCTTACTTTCTTCCAGTCACCTTAAAGTTATGCCCCTTTATATAAGCTATTTCTGTCTGAGGAAAAAATCTCTGTCTATCTACGCAATGTATGCCTCTTATCATCTTGTACACCTTTATCAAGTCAACTCTCATCTTCGTTTGCTCCAGAGATAAAAGCCCAAGCTTGCTCAAGCTGTCCTATAAGACTGGTTCTCTAGGTAAATCTCCTCTTCACCCTCTCTAATGCTTGCACATTCTTTCATATCATTCTAAAATCCAGGAAATGCTTGTTCGCACCCTCCTCTAAAGCTTGCATGTCCTTCCAGAACTGGACACGGTGCAGTCTAAATGCACTTAGTTCCATTATAAAACTTAAATTGCTTTAAAGACCGCCTGTACACTGCAGGAGTAGGGCCTCCAGTCCAATGTCACTGGACTGGTTGAAAAGTCATCCGAAGGGCATTGTAATTGAGCTCTCTCCAGTATGCAGTCTAAGTAGAGTATAGATTGCCATCCCAGAATGCAGTTGTGGTTTTCAGCATTGTATAATAAAGCAATTTGGAACCCCATATCTAAGGAAAGATGTGCTGTAATTAGAGAGGGTCTAGAGAATGATTCTGGGAATGAAAGGCTTAATATATTAGGAGCATTTGATGTCTCTGGGCCTGTACTTCAGACAGATGAAGGGGAATGTCATGGAATCCTCCTAAACTAGAGATCATAGGTTAAGGGCAAAAGTAGAAATATTTAAGGGGAACATGATGGGGAACTTCACTGAGAGAGTGTTGATGTGCTACCAGTGGAGTGGTGGATGCAGATTCAATTTCAGCATTGAAGTGACGTTTGAATAAATACAGAGATGGGAGGGGTAAGGAGGGCTCTATTCCAGGTGAAGGTCAATGGGTCTAGGCAGAATAATAGCTCAGCACAAACCAGATAGGCCAAACAGCCTGTTTCTGTGCAGTAGTGCTCTATGAATCTATTTGGAATAAATAACACTTCTCATTAATTCTTGTGAATCACTTACCATGGAGGAATGTGAATGGATATGGTTGTTTAAGGGCTGCACTTTATCTTATTTCTTCTAGCAAAATATCGGAGGACTCCCGAACTGGACAAGGTTGTACTGCATCCTGAAGAGAAGCTGCCTGACCGCATATTACTCTCCTGAAGAAATTGAGGCCCAGGTGGATCCTGCCCTAAGTATTGCCATTAATAAGGTGTGGTTTTGTCTAATTGGTTTCAGGAAAGTCTTTTATTATATCTTGTGTCATGTTGTGTGATGCAAAAAAGTTATCACACATGTAATCAACAAATCTGAGCTGTTTGTAAGCGTGTAAATGGTGGGAAGAATTGTGCTGGCCTGGGATTTAAGTTGCATGTTTTAGTGGTGCTTCGGTGCAGCTGGCCTGCAGCTATAGTCCTGCCCAACATAGAGGCTGTTGACAGACTCTGACAGGAGAGAAAGCTGAAGATGTGGCCTTGATTTCTGTCAAAGCTGTGAGACCATAAGTCATAGGAGCAAATTAGGCCATTTAGCACATCGAGTCTGCTCTGCCATTTCATTGTGGTTAATTTATTATCCCTCTCAACCCCATTTTCCTGCTTTCTCCTCATAACTTTTGATAACCTTACTAATCATGAACCTATCAACCTCTGCATTATATATACTCAATGACTTTGACCTCCACAATCATCCATGGCAATGAATTCCAGAGAGTTTTATCAAGGACAATAATAGTTTGCAAATGTCTCTGCTGTTGGTCTGTATACAGAAAGCTGAGATTTACTGAAATTTCAAGGTCTTAAAGCAAGTGATTACAATCACAACCCAATAGTTCTCACAGGATTTACTGTCTATATTATTGATTGGGACCAGGGAGCAAAAAACAAAGTTTCCAAGTTTGCTAATGATACATAAATAGGTGAAAGGGCATTGCGATCCTGCAGCTAGATGTAGATTGAGCAATTGGACATAAACCCGACTAATGTGAGGAAATATGAGCTCACATACTTTGATAAGAGGAATCAAAAGTGAATTATTATCCAAACGAAAAGAGCCTGTACATGAGTGAAGTACAGAGGGGATTTAGGTGTCCTAATAGTACATGAATTACAAAAAGCTAGCGGGCAGTTCCAACAAGCAGTTAAGAAGGCATCTGACATACTGGTCTTTATTGCAAAGGGGTTGGAGTTTAGGGATGGCTTGTTGCAACTTACAGAGTACACCTGCCTAAAAAGGAACACAGTAGCATTGGAGGCAACAAAAGGAGATTCACCAGCCTAACTGCTGGGATGAGAGGCTGATCCCATCAACAGAGGGCAGGCCTTTCAGTCTTTATTCTTTGGAGTTTAGAAGAGTAAGAGATAGTCTTATTCAAGCATATAAGATCCTAAAGGGGCTTAGCAAGGTGGGTGTTGAAATGTTTTCACAAGTGGGGAAGTCACAAAGAAGAGGACATAGCTACAAAATATTGGAACAAACATTTTAAACTGAGGTGTACATGAATTTCTTCAGTGAGAGACGATGAATCTTAGGAATTCTCTGCCCCAAAGATGGTGGAGGCCAGATTATCATATATTTAAACTGCAGGTGAATAAATATATGAAAGAATGAGGAATTAAGTGTAATGGGTAGAGAGGTGAAGTGTCCTACTCCTGATGCTCTTTTCTTGGGTGGTTCCAGTCAATGGGTGACCAAACTTAGGTTTTAGGAGTATCCCAACAGTGGGAAATAGTTGGGTGTGATTGGGTGCTGGTGGTGAAGAGGCAAGGGGAGCTGGAGTATTTGATGAAGAACTGCAGATGTCAGGGAACAGCAAAAAATGAATGTTTCGGTGTGCCAGTCGGAAGAGCGGCAAGTTCAAGGTTGTGAGAACAGGCCTTCATTCTTGACAGCCTACTCTGCCCATACCAAAATACATGTCAGCTGCTTTATGGGAACAATGGCAGGATTACTTTCAAATCAACTTTGTAAAATTACACATGAATTTGTTAACTTACTGGAAAGATTCTAGACGAGTTAATTGAGAAACTTCTTGTTAGGTCAACATATGTTGTCCGGCAATGAGTAATAGAAAATGAATTTGCATGCATATTATCTAAAAGATGTTTATCTTCTCCTGGAAGTATTCAAATCAACCAAAATCCTATCTTCAAACATATTACCCAGTCTGTATACAGCAAGTTGACAGATGCCGAATAAAGAAATGGAGGTCAGTTTGATTCTGGAGATACTACAGTTGTGTTCATTGGGGAAGCTGTGTAGGTTTGCAAACTCAGACTTGAGTTTAATTATTGCTGAAATTGCCAGGCTCCAGGACCTCTTCATTCTCCCATCAGTAAAAGGTGGGCCCTCGTTTCTGTCATGAAACTGGTGAGCATTTTGATGTGGGGAAACTATCCTGCACATGAAACACATTATTATTATCTTGCCCTTGTCTCACTTTATTTCTGTGCTGCTATACTGAAAGGATGAGTTCACCACCTGCTGATTTGTGGGTATTTTCTAAACCTCTTCTCCACACACTGCTCTCCTCACCCCAACTCTCTTTCTGCCCCAATCTGTCTGTCTCACCCCACTCTGCTCTGAACTGCTCCCCCACTCATCTCCTGGCCCGGCCCCTCTGCAATCTCTGTAACATTTTAACGTTGATTGTTAATGCATAGCAAAATAGGAATAAAGGAGACCTAACCTATTGTGATCAAAATCTGCAGGAAACTAGAATTCGAACCCTGGGGAAAGATTCACAGAGAAAGACACACAGCTTTTCCATTATCAACCCTTACAGTGGGGAGACGTCCAGCCGGGTGTTTGCTGTTGACTCCGAAGCTGATCTACAGCAATGGATGGAGGCTTTCTGGCAACACCTCTGTGATATGAGTAAGTTGGCAGTGTGTTGTGCCCAAAGCTGCTGATTGTGGTTCTACTGTGTGTTCCTCATGAGAATCATCCATGTACTGACCCCTTGATTGTCTGGTGATGCACCTCTCTTATTTAGGCAGTCACCTAATAGTGGCATTTCAATGCCATTCATTATCAGCCATCCTTGATCTTGGTAGTTGTTCATTTAAACAAAAGTCAAGGGTTAATTTTGGCCAGTAGCTCAGGAAGTGTAATCCTGGCTTGCATTAGTACTCCATGGACCTTACTCGCAGACACCTGAGCATGTGAATGTGACTGAAACCTCTTTTTGCTTCTGGTCTCTGTCAATAGTTTATTCTTTTGGGTTGTAAAGTTTGATGAGGATATGTGCAGTGTCCCAGCCTGCGATCATGCAGTCACTTCTAATGCATGCCATCTTTCCTGGTAGCATGATGGAGTTGTCAAACATATATCTCACTTATAACAATGCAGCAAAAAATTGATGAGCTATGTTATGAAGTTAGTGCTGAAAATGTCCATGCACTCTAGAAGGAATTCCTCTTGACACTGTTTTGAAATACAGTTTGGAACTACTTGAGGGGTGATCCCATGTCATTCTGACTGAGCCATGATTCAATCTTGCCTGAATTTGTGAAGTACTCTAATCCATCTAATGTCTTTGTTCTCTGGATGCTTCTCTTCATCATGAAAGTGGAATCTGTATCTACCAAATATAATTTGTGCTTGGCTGATAACACAGTTCCAAAGACAAGCTTTCTAGTTACTATAGCTGGAGTTCAGTGATTAGTGGTGAATTTCTGCCTTTGCATTTCTCCCCATACCAATGAATTGTCGCAGGAATTGCCTTTCTTTCCTTTTTGGTTAGGCAGTCCTGATTAGTAGTTTCTGCAGGTTACATGTAAACTTGCTTTCCATCCTCTCTCACTGCTGCCAGTACCACATCTCTGAGCTTCAGAATAGCCATCTTCTGCACCATGTTAGTTGTGAAAAATGACCATCGGTATCCAGGGTAGTGCCATTATTCATCCAGTTATCCAGTTCTATTTTCCTATCTACCAACACCTCTAGACATGAAGAGGGATAAATTCAAGATGCCTCAGAAGCAGTACTCTGGTGAATGGAGCAAGCTTAAAAAGGAGATGGTGCAAGTAGTTAGTATTGATGCATGCAACATAAATAACTAATTTTCAGAAATTAATATTTTGGGGGTATTAATAATTTGGGACTGGTAATAACCAGTGCAGTATAGCATAGGAGCAGACCCTTCGATCTACGATGCCTGTGCTGACCATGATGCGGAATTATACAAAATCTCTTCTGTTTGCTTGTGATCCATATCCCTCCAATCCCTACATTCTCCTACATCTGAAAAGCCTCTATTGTATCTGCTTCCACACACCATGGCAGCCTGAACTTGTTCCATGCACCAGCCCACTCTGTTTTTAAAAAAAAAACCTGCCTGCATATCTCACTTAAACTTTCTCCCTCTCACCTTAAGTTCATGTCCTCTAGTCTAATGTCTAATTGACCTTTCAACACTCAAAAAAGATTAGTAGTTTCATGTATCTCATACTTTTATAAACTTGCATCAGTTCACCTCTCTGCTTCCACACCAAAGAACCCAAATTGTCCAACCTGTCCTTGCAGCTCATAACACTTAATATAGGCAGCATTCTCTTCCATATCCTTTCCAAAGTTTCCACATCCTACTTGTAATGTTTTATGTGTGACTTAACCAAAAGCTCTATATAGCTACAACACAGCTTCCTTACTCCTATGCCTAGGGCAGCACTTGGCACAACGCTATTACAGCTTGAGTTGTTGGAGCTTGGAGTTCAATTCTGATGCCATCAGTAAGGAGTTTGAATGTCCTCCCCATGAACATGTGAGTTTCCTCCAGGTGCTACAGTTTCCTCCCAAGTTCCAAAGACCTAACAATTAGTAGGTTAATTGGTCATTGTAAATTATCCTGCAGTTAGGCCAGGGTTAAATGCTAGGTAGAAAGACCTGTTTCGTATTGTATCTCTAATTAACTTTTTTAAATGCTTAGTGCACATTGAAGGTGAGCATGTCATACACCTTCTTTAGGTCATAAGATATAGGTGCAGAATTACATCATTCAGTCCGTCAAGTCTGCTCCACCATTCAATCATGACTGATTTATTATCCCTCTCAATCCCATTCTCCTCATTTCTTTTGACACCCTTACTAATCAAGAACCTATCGACCACCACTTTAAATGCACCCAATGACTTGGCCTCCACAGCCACCTGTGGCAATGAATTGCACAGATTCACCACCCTCTGGCTACAAAAATTCTTCCTCATCTCTGTACTAAAGAATGCCCTTTTATTTTGAAGCTGTGCCCTCTGGTCATAGACTCTCACTATTGGAAACGTCCTCTCCACATCCACTCTATCCAGACTGTTCAATATTTCAATCACATCCCCTTCCATTCTGCTAAACTCCAGCGAATATATAAGCCAAGAGCCATCAAACAGTCTTCATATGTTAACCCTTTCAACCCTGATATAATTTTCATGAACCTCTTTTAGACCCTCTTCAATGCTAGCACATCCTCAGAATTGCTCGCAATACTCTGTGCGATCTGACCATTGGCTTTTGAGGCCTTAGCATTACATCCTTGCTTTCATATTCTATTCCTCTTAAAATGAATGCTGACATTGCATTTGTCTTCCTTGCCACTGACACAACTTGCAAATTAACCTTTAGGGAATCCTGTATGAGGGTTCCCCAAAACCGTTTGCACCAATAATTTTTGGATTTTCTCCCCGTTTAGAAAATAGTACATGCCTTCTACCAAAGTGCATGACCATACACTTCCTTGCTCTGTATTCCATCTGCCACTTCTTTGTCCATTCCAGTCTTTCTAAGTCCTTCTGCAGAACAGTAGAAGAACTAGAGAAAGCAAGTTTAAAATTTTGGTCCTTCATTAACCTGAAACTGTAATATGATTTTACTCTCTCCAGATCCTGCCTGATCTGCTGAGTATTCCCAGCACTTTCTGTTTTTATTTCAGATTTCCCACAGTTTTTTTTTGCTCTTATAGCCTGCGTTAGTTGCAGCAACATCCTGATTCCCAGCATTACCATAGAAGAGATCTGTTTATAAGAATATACAAAAGGATTTGTAAGTAAATCAGCTTCAAATTCTTATGTACATCAAGACATAGTGAAATGTGTCATCCGTGTTAACAACCAACAGGGGGCAGCCTGCAAGTGTTGCCACACATTCCTGTGCTAGCACAGCATGTCCACAAAACTCGGCAGAACAACACAAAACACAACAAGCAATAAACTAACAACAACAAAAGAAGCCCCTTTCCTCTCTCCCACTCATCCACATACATGGACAGTCCTCCAACTCCAGGATGGGTCTCCAGGTTTGGCCATTGGGCCACAACTTCTGTACTTGTAATTGGCCTTCAGGCTTTGATCTTCAGTATCAACAGCCCCTCCCCCACTATACTTGCCAATGAAGGGACCCAAACTCCAAGTGTGCTGACTAACCAGCCTCTGTACCTCCTGCTTGCATAAGTGAGCAAATGATCTGGATTAGCTTGACAGTCATGGATATCCTTCATCCCCATGTCCACATTGCAGGCCTTCAAGCGTGAGGTGAGGTCTGGAGTCTGGATGTCATTTATTTCATATCTACATCACTGGCCTTTCAAATGCAGAGCAAAAAGCCTTGATTTCGGATGTCCTTTGTCACCCATCACTGGTCTTCAAACAAGGAGCAGAGCCCAAACCTCTAATTCCTTCACACCCTTGTCTCTGTCCCAAAAACTTTGCTAGGAACTTTTTTAAAAAATAACTAATTCTGAGGACAATCTCAATGGAGACCACAACTCTGATAGATAAAGATATCATGAGGAACGATGAGAAAATACGACTGAGGTCCTGATTGGTCATAATCTAATAGCAAGGTCAAAAGACTGAATTGTGTCTTCTTCCAGTATCCCTCTTTGAGGCCAGGCTAACTTTATGAGCAATTCTTTGTTTTCATTATAACAAAAGCTTGGTAATGGCCCAACCAATGTTATTCAATTTGCAGATTTCTGCAGGAAGCCTGTTCTTAACAATCTTTTTTTAATGCTTGAGAATAATTCATGGTTCCTGCTTGCTGAAAGTAATTCCTTGCTTGATAAGTGCTTTAGTATTGGAAATTTCCCAGATTTTCCAAAAAAAGAGTAGGTTTAATTCTCTTTTCTTTTAAGTATGCTGTATGTAATGGCTGTGTTTTAACTTCCAGGCCAGTGGAAGCATTGTTGCAAAGAGCTTATGAAAATTGAGATTATGTCACCACGGAAACCACCTTTATTCCTCACAAAACAAGCAACTTCAGTCTACAATGATATGAGTAAGTGGCCTTTGCCTTTCTAAATGTGGCCTTGTTATAAAAGGATCATTGTTTGAAATTCAAATAGTTCCCGTGTATAAAGCAAAAATGCTACTCCATGCATAATTTGGAACAGCATGACTTAACTAGCAATGATGGAATCCAGTGAAGTGAATTTTAATATGGGTCAGATTACTAAAATCTACAGCTACAAACTGCTGAGAAGTGACAGAGTTTTCAGTACAGTTCTTAGGTTTGAATGTAGTTCTCAGTTTTATTATTTTCTGTGTTTAACTGTTTTGCATTTCACTTTATTGCCTGTCTATCAAAAATAAATCGTGCCAGAGTGAAAATCGTAATTCTTTGCAACCTTGTTCTTTGCTCCATTGTTTTCGAATTAAGTCTGCTTTTTTTTGTTCCAGCCTAAGCAAACCATGGATTTGATATTTGGCACCGTTGTCCTTTGTTTCAGACTCTGTTTCTCTTAAATGTCAAATCTAACGCACTATATTTGTAAGGGTCAGGTAAAATTTGCCACAGAATTTCAACAAGCTAAAAGTAGACTGGCAGCTTTTTATTGACTTTTATTTTTGTGCTGTTTAGGAATTTAATCACTGATTTTTATCCCTGCCAATCCTATCTGCTTCTGATTAGTAAGCAGAGGGTTTTAATTTAAGAACACAATTACAAATTGTCAGTTAACTTACAAATGTAACTTTTTTTGAGCAGGAATTTTGCAACCCTATTTAATGCATAGGTTTTTCTGACTTTGTGCTGCATTGCATTCAAAGGAAAGCTCCCCTTTCCTGCCTTTCTCTGTCCCTGCCCCCCATTGCAGTCTCATAAGCATCCTTTACGCCTATTTGCTTTTTATGAGCTTTCAATCTTCTAATAATACATAGGCTGGATAAAATGTTGGCCTATTTAAACAACTTTCTTCATGTGAATGGAGAAATTCTTCAGTCGATCAATGTAGCATTATGTTGCTGTACATTATGGCATTAGAGTGAATAACCATTGGCTTAGTAGAAAGGTAGATATTAAGCAGCTCTTCAGAGCAGAGAAAGAGTGGCAGTGACTTAGGGAAGATCTTCCAGCGCCTATGGTCTTGGCAACTGTAGTCCTGGTTGCCAAAAATGGAGCAATAAATATTAAGCTGGAATAAAAACATGTATTTGATTATCACATGGTCACCATGCACAATGTTTATGTAGGGGCCCCTGAAGGAACCTACATTCTGTTCTCCACGTTAGCTATTGAGTAGATTAACCCTAGTCTTGAACTTGTGTGTCTCCAACTCATTGGATGATACAGTGCTACAAATAAACATGGATTTGCCTGTAAGTTGGTCTTTATGTATATTTTATATGAAAATGTTTTATGTCATTTTACAGTATAACCAATACCTGCAAGTAATTCCTGAAGTATTAAGCAAAACCATTCCTATTAATAATGTCTTTTTGAATTAAAGTAAGTTTTGCCCAATGGCAGTATCTAGGGCAGTAATTCATTGTTTCAACACTAGATGGTGCTTTATTCCTTTACTATTTATTGCCACATGCCTTTTAAGAAGTCCAGATGAGCAGTGATGTGTTACTGTTTGCAAGCATCTTCAAAACCACAATTGATGTTATTAATAGAACGTTTTGTACTGGTATTTCCCACATATATAATGCCTATATAAAAGCCTATTGAGCACTTTGATGATTTATCCAGTAACTTGGAAGGCTGTGAGGAAAAACTATTCGCATAAATCACAGCATAATGAATAATCCACATCTTCCTGCAGCTGTTACCATATATGGTCTGATTCCCACTACGGGAGTTTTATGTTGCGCAGTAGCTAATCATAATTCCCAGCATTGTGAGTGAGTCACAATGTGTCTGCACTCTAAATCAGGTAAACTGCTGCACAGAGAGGAAATGAAACATCAAAAACATTTCTTGCAGCTTATTGTGACCACATACTTGATGAAAGCGGCCTCGCACAGTTAATACAAATTCTCCCATTCTTGGTAATTTCTGAATCATTCTTGAAATCAGAATTTGAAATATTATAAATCTCCCAGGTGCTTAAAAGTCGACATCTGCAAGATGTGAATCGGCTGGGGGAGGATGTGTGAACAGTAAATACATTAACTATTTATCTAAACCTGATGTTGTTTGTAGACAAGAACAGAAAAATCTGAAGTGGTTATGGTAAAAAAAACTGGTTAACTTATCAGACTACAGATCCAGTGATTTGAATATCGTCATGCTGTCTGGAAAGTTAAATTTCAAATAATTAAATAAATCTGGAATAAAAAGCCATGAAATACCAGATTGTTGTTAAAAACCCCACATGGTTCACTTGTGTCCTTCAGAGCGAGAGAGAGAACTGCCATCTTCTGTGTTTTCAGAACCACCAATGTATTTAACTCTTAAACTGGCCTTTGAAGTGACCAATCCAGCCACACCGTTTAGCATAGGCAATACATTTAGCAACATACACATTCACGAGTAAATAGATTTTTAAACTCAAGAACACAAGAAAATAGGAACAGAAGTAAGGTGACTCGGCCCTCAAGCCTGCCCCTCCCCTCTACATTGTGATCCAAGATGACCTGCCCCAGATCCCCGTTGCTCTTAAATCCCCAATCCTTCAGTTATCTACCTCCTTTTTAAATACCCCAGATTTTAGTCTTTACAGTAGAGAATTCTGAGATTTACTATCACCTGTGAGCAGAAATTCTTTTGTGCCTCAATTTTAAATTGTGGCTGAAGGACAGCTTTGCCCCTTGTTAGAAGACCATTGAACAGTTCCCTAGTGTAATAAAATGGACTCCTGACCTTGTAATCTACTTTGTTCTGGCCTTGCACCTTATTGTCATTCCATTCCACACTTTCTCTGTAACTATAACACTTAAATCTGATTTCAGTTATTGATTTTCCCTCATTGCACTGGTGTGATGAAATGATTTATATGGTTGATGTGCAGAGCAATGTTTTTCACTGTACCTTGGTATATGTACCAATCATCATCATCATTATGTGCCGCGTCATATGATGTGGGTGATCATGGTCAATGACCATGATTGTTCTTGGCAAGTTTTTCTACAGGAGTGGTCTGCCATTGACTTCTTCTGGACAGTGTCCAGCCAATGGTGATCCCAGCCATTGTCAATACTCCAGAAAAAGTCTGCTTGGTGTCAGTAGCCACATAAGATATGCACCAGCTCCTCATACCAACATCCACCACCTACTCCCATAGCTTCATGTGACCCTGATCGGAGGGGCTAAGCAGGTGCTACACCTTACCCAGAGGTGACCTGCAAGCTAGTGGAGGGATGGAGCGCCTCGCACCTCCTTTTGGTGCAGATATAGCTCCACCCTACCACCTAGATATGTGACAGTAATAACCTAATTTACCAATTTTTATTGATGACTTCTTTTCAGACACATAAAACAATGTAGCACAGGAACAGGCCCTTCAGCCCACAATGTGATGCCGCATTGACACATAATCACTTCTGTCTTCATGCGATTCATATCTCTTCTCTTCTTGCTTACTCATGAGCCTATCTAAGAACCTCTTAAACCTCCATCAATATCGCTGGAAGTGTATTCCAGGTATCCACCACTCTAAAAAAAACGATTTACACACACTTGTCCTTTGAACTTCCTTCCACCTTAAATGCATGACCTTTAGTACTGGATATTTCAACTTCGGAGGAAAAAGCTGCTGACTGTCTATCAATGCCTCTCAATTTTATCAGCCACTATCAGGTCTCCATTCTGTGTGTCCTGCTCCAAAGGAATTGACCAACTTCTTGTAGCTCATAGTGTCCAATTCAGGCAGCATCCTGATACCCTCTTCTCCACCCACTTGTAATCATGCCCCCTCGTTGGGGACTCTTCTATTGGAGACAACTTAGCCACCTACAAACGTCACAGCACCATTTTTATTCCATTGTATTTCTTTGTATCTGCTGTGAATGCCTGAAAGGAAATGAATCTCAGGATAGTATATGGTGACATATATGCACTTTGATAACTTACTTTGAATTTTGAACTAGTTGGTCTGTTGTGCTTCAATCAAATTCCTTCTTGACTTGCACTTTACCTCTTCCCTTTTCCCTCTATTTCCCCCTGACCTCTGCTCCTCTCCAACTCTTCACCACTCTTGTTGGGAAAATCATAATTGTTGGAAATGAGATGCAAGTGAATCAGCCCTTCATCTCATCACCCAATTCTATTGTTTTACAGACATCGAGTCTCCGGTGAAGGATGAGAGTCTAGTGGATATTATCCGGAATAGAATCCAGGAGACGGACGGAGAGTTCCTACTGGGTCAGCAGGAAGAGTCCAATCCACCACGGTGGGCAGCTCTCTTTGATGGCACTCACGATATGGTCTTCCAGAAGAGCAGCCCAACTCCAGAGGGGGCAGGTCTCCCTACCCCAACGTCTCCAGGAAGAGCCAAGAAGCGGCCGGCCCCCGCTCCACCAGTAGGGAAGCTGCCCTACCGGCCGGGAAAATCTGACCCAGATCAGCAGCAGAAAGAGAACACTCCTTTATCTTCTGGCAGGAGATCCAAGCTGCAGCGTGCTCCTCCTTTGCCTGAGCCACGCAGTAAGGTCACAAGCAAAGACACCACCCAGGCGATGTCCAAGCCTCCTCTGCCAGCCAGGCCAGTACTCTAACGCTGACAGAAAAGCTCCATCAGGTTCCAGTTCAACCATATAACCTGGACGTTATCTGAAGTGCAGAGTGTTTTTGAGATGGACTCACAACGTGCAGAAACTATGGGCAATGTTAATTGTTCTTCAACCTGAACACCATTTATTGTGGATTTCCCAAATGCACCTAAACATATAGCATTAATATATCAAAGGGACTAGTCATTAGCCTGAATTATTGCTTTATTCTTGATTATTTTTGTCAGAATTCCATGTCCTATATTTTCAAAACCTGTCTGAGCAATCTATTTAGAACCCAGCAGATTTTGCATAACTCACAACTAAAATAATTCTACTTCAGGAAATTTTTCTGCCTTTTTTCCCCCAATCTCTAAATAATAATTTTTGAAAAAAGTTTTGTTGCAGTGAAACTTGGAATAGCAGAAAAAAGAACATTTCAAATATAGGGCTTCCTCAGGTTATGAATGTCAGACTTTTGCACACCCCTACATATGAGCAATATTCAAATGTCTGAGGTACTTACACGCAGTCGTTGCTAAAGGTGAAAGAACTGGTTTCCTCTCTCTGTCTAACTATTAGTAACTGTTCTCTCTTATCAGTCTTAATGTTTTAGATGCCATTCATTATAATACCATCTCAAGTGATCTTTGTGTATTTCCCAACTTGTGGACAAGCTTGGCTTATGGGCATCTATAAAACTAGAACCTGTTTGTTGCCTGGACTTGATTGATCTATCAATATGTCTGCGCTGACTGTGAAGTGTGTGTGTGAACAGATTTTCACTCATTTGTACTTTATCCAAATTGAACAATTTTTAACCGGCAGGCAGCTCCTAGAAATCCCCGTTTTCCTGGGTGGATTCTGTATTCCATTGCAGACACTTTTTTATATAAAAAGAAATGAGTCATTCTATTGCTGGGGGAATGATTTTACAGCTATCATGAATGAGAAAGTTAAATGAGGATAGTACAAAATGAACCACTTCCATATGAATACTTTTATTTCCAATTAGTATCAGCTCAACAATCTCCGGAGAAGGACTTGTGTTTATAAGATGTCTTTCTTGTCTCAGATCATAGTATCGGTAGTTCGTGTCCCATTTCAGCAGCCATTTTGGACACGTTACCAAACACAGCAGAGATGTTAAGGAATATGTACTGAATATGTTCACTACTAAAAAGAATTCCCCTTGACACTGTTTTGAAGAACAGTTTGGAGCTACTTGAGGGTTGATCCTATATCATTCTGACTGAGCAAGAGCATTATGCACTGAGCCAGTATTGTATCTGACCTGCATTGGTGAAGTACTCTAATCCATCTAAATTTTTGAAGGTGGGCTCTGTAACTAACAAAGCCAATGTATATTTCAAGATTCAAGTTTACACTTGTACATCGAAATACATTGTTTATGTTAGTGAACAGCACACCCAGAGGGTGCTGAGAGCTGCCCACGTGTCGCCACTCATTCCAGCACCAGCATAGCATGCTCGGCAGAACAACACAGGACACAACAAAACAGAATATAACAAGCAATTAAACAGTAACAGCAAAACAAGCCCCATAACTCCTTCTCACTCACAGACGTTCACCGTTCTGTAACTGCAAGACAGTCTGTCTTCAGCCTCCGGCGTCCAGTGGTCTTGGATTTGTACTCGAACGTAGACGTTGAACTTTTGACTAGGCCATCAGATTTACTGGTTCGCAGACCTGGCTCTTTGGCCAAAGCTCCAAAGACATGTTTTCCAGTTACCTCGAGTTCAATGATTTGCGATGATTTCAAAACACTCCTGTGCGTCGTTCAAGGTATTGGAAGAGTTCCTTTAGTGAGACAAGGTGGGAACAAGCGTTCCAGCTTCCTGGGCAGTTGTCCTCCCAAAATCAGACTACAGTCTGACCGGTACCAATTCTCCTTTGCACAGACATTAATTGGCAGCTGATGGCAAGCATTTGGACATTTTGAAACTAAACTATTTGGAATTTATGCTGGAAGAAGATTGGCCTTGGTCTTATTGAATGACACAGCAGATATGAGTGGTGGAATGGTCAATGTATGCTTTGTAGTATTATTTGACTGATCGTCCTATGCCAGTCAAATCGAGGAAGCGTATCTGGGTTTTCTTTCTTGGCAGTTTGGCAGAAATTCGGCTATCCTTCCAGAGGTACAGTGGGTCTATGATTCCTTAAATGAGCTAAGTTATCTTTTAAACTCCTAGTTTGTTACATGCCATCATGCATGCAGAAGCTGAAAATCCAGAGCAACGTACACAAAATGCTGGAGGAAATCAGCAGGTCAAGCAGCATCTATGGAGGAAAATAGTTAAAATTACAGGCGATGATCCTTCATCAGAACTCCAGCTTTCTGTTTGTTGTATTTAAATCTGTAGTTTTTTAAAATACCTTTTTGAAGATCCTAACAATAGTTGGTACTTACTATTTTTGGAGTAAATTGTTGAAAGCATTTTTGTATTTTGATGTGATATGGGATCTAGGCTACTATTTTAAATTGGAATGTGAATTCATATTGTAAGCCAGATTTAACTATAAATATGCAGCTACTGGTGTCTGCTCTTTGACTCTACATTTATAAACCCCTTGCCTGCAAAAGTTGTTAAAAGTATGAATTGATAATTGTGTGGTGAAGGAAATGGAGAAGCTGGCAGTGTTTCCTTAACCAGAGGGAAGAGCTGACAAATAAACAGCACAATGAATCACAAAAGGTTAATTAAATGTCATCAGGTGCAGGAAGAAAATAAGAGGGAAAGTTTAGAGAGGAAAAACAAAGCTAATTTGCATTTTAACTTTTAAGAATGGAACATTTTCAAAACCCCCAAAACAAAATCAAAACTTAATAGAATGAGGCTAGTAATGGATCATTTGTTATACAGAAGGGTGGCTGACAGTAATTTATAAATATTACATTGCTAAAAGATCATTTTAGTTTCACTTGACGTAGATCATTGATGAGACAGGAAGATGCTGTTTTGTACAGAGCTAGTGTCAGAGCAGATAGAAACATTGGGGTGTTGGCATTTAACCACACATCACTGCTTGCCTGGAGGTGCTGTGGCATTTACATTTGATTAATGATGAACATCATTAGCTTCGTTGTTATTTTGACAAAGTAGCCAATAGTGTTGAAAAGTATATGAACTGTGAGAGTACATGTTATGGTTAAATGAGTAGCAGAAAATGTAGCTGTCAGGAAATTGAGATTAAATTAAATCTGATTCAGCTGTTTTTTTTTATCTGTAAGAGTTTCCTACTGTATCTTAGAATTGTTACATTGGATGATTTAACACTAATGTTACTGATGTTCTTTTTTTCTCCTAAAATTAAATTTCATCCCTAATCAGGATTGTGGTTATTCATGTTTAAACCTTTTTTCATTTAAATTGTTCTTCACGTTGTTCCTGTGTTGAAGAAAATAATTTGTCAGCCTTGTATTTTGTAATAGCCTTCAGGAAAATACCTGTGATTAATTCCTCACCAGCTGGTAAAGTTACCCAGACTTTACAGGATCAGAGTTGGGGAAAATAGAAACATTTTGCACTAGGCTCTGTTAGGAGTTCCTGTTGCAACGGAAGGTATATTGCTGAGGTGGAATAGAGGGAACTACCTTGAATGCAGTTGATCCAACCACTGTGGGTCAAATAGAAAAGCACTAACTTCCCACACCTTCATGGAAATGTTGAAGTGGAGGGAAGCAGATTTCACTTTAAACAAAAGCATTGCTTCCAGGTACAGTGCTTGAGTTCTGCTCTGAAATAATTCAAGCGCATGGCGGGGAGAGGCAATGTTTCAATCCAGCACATAATTAAATGTAATCTGGCAACAAGCAGTTGCATTTGAAATGGCAAAACATTTTACAATGTATATCAAGGTTTTGGTCACAGGTACAGTACATGGGTGGTATATTTCCTTAACCAAAATATTTCTCTTGTTCAAATCAGTTAGTTGGGCAGGGGATTTACTTGGGGAAGGTGGTCTACACTATAGCTTTTGGTTCCACAAAAGAAGTTATTATAAACACGCATTCTTAGTAGTACACCCCGGAGTAATAGTTACAGAGTTATAGAGCAGTACAACACAGAAATGGGCCCATTGGCCCATCTAGTCCATGCCAAACTATTACTCTGCATTAATCCACATCGCCTAATATATACGTATGAAGTTGCTGTGATATAACACAAACTGTTAGTAGCAAGCTCCCATGCACCGTTTCCCTCAAGGCACTGTGGAGGATTATATTAGAAAGTCGACATTTAGTAATATCATTACTGCTATCTTTATTTTTAAATATCTGCTGTTCTGCAAGGATAATATAAATACTTGCCCGAGTCAGCAACCCCATGAACTTGGGTATGATGTGTATTTGAAATCTGCAAAGGATTTCTCAATGTATCATATTTGGAAACAGATGAGAATGATTAGGATACTTCCTCTGCCTTCAGGCACTGGGTATTAATGATAAATGGCTCCAGAACAGTCTTTATTTGCGTTCTAATACTCTTTTCCAAACTTGAGTTGCACAGTTGTGTCAGTCCCACCAGTCGATAGTATGGTTTGTGAACTTTCAATGAAATAATATTTTTGAGTTCAATTGCATATCCGTCTAAACTTCCAAGAAAAAGAGAGTATTAATCACAGCAATGTAATAACTTTTTAAAGGCATAACTTGTGAAAGGCTCCGCTGTAACATAATGACTGAGCCATATGGAACTTTGTAGACTTTTGCAGGATTGATTTAGCTCATAAAACTTTAGTGTTTCCTTCTCTAAGCGGTCTGCCATGTGCTATTATTAAATTTGAGGGTGCATTTTAAACAAGCATCACACTTAAATTATTGGAAATTTCAGAAGAACCAGGATAAACATAAAATAGAAAAGAATAAAAGGTTTTGGGTAAGATTGAGTAGATTAGGAGAAGCTTTGTAGATCATTAATGGTGGCACAAGTCTCCTAAGTGGAATTATCTGTTTCTGTACAGTACATTTTGTGAAATGTGTATAAGATTTAAAAATGCCTTTGCCTCTGAACCTGAAAATTCAAGAGACCTTCTGCTCTTTGTTTTTCCAGATTCCATATTTTCCAAGTTCTACGAAACTGCTGCCCATGTCCTATTCACCCATTGCTTTATCCATCCTGACTGATTTTGGCTCTTAGTTAAGTAAAGCTTTTATCTCCACATTCTCACCCTTGTACCCACATACCTTCATGGTCTTCTCAATTTACACTCTATAATCTCTCCAATGTCATAACACTCTAGTACTTGAGCTCCGCCAGTTCTGTCCTCTTGTTCTCTCTAAATGTTAATTATTCCACTCTCACTGCCTGCGTAGCCAGGATCACATTGTGCCACTCTGTTGCTTTTATTACTACTCGTTCCACTAGGTATCCTTAGGATTGACTGAGCCCTTCTAAAGTGCACAGTGTATTTAAGCCAGAGATGTGTTCTCCAGTATTTAACTGCTGAGATGCTCAATACCAAGATACAAAACCCTGAAAGGATGTATCACTAGGCTTAAGAAAACCTTCTACCCTGCTTTCGAATGGATCTCATGATAGTCTACCTCATAATGGCCTTGGACCTCAAGGTTCATGTTTTTTGTCACGTGTACATCAAAACAAAGTGAAATGTGTTAACAGCCAACACATCTGAGGGTGTGCTGGGGAGTGGTACCACACTTTCCAGAGCCAACATAGCATGCCCTACGATGATCGGTAGAATAACACAGAACACAGCAAATTACAACCATATTGCTTGCCTGCTCTGCACTTTCTCTTTAACTGTAACAGGTCCACCATCCCTCCTGGCCTGCTTTCTCCATAGACAGCAGGTTGTCCATGGCCTAGGCCTAGGAACGTTCAGTTCGGCCACAACCAATCTCGACTACGTCACCCTGTTTGCTCCGAATTACTGCATGTGAGAGGTCACTCACAAAGCAGTCTTTTTTTTATTTTGGTTTCACTGAGGAACAGATTACACCTTGGGCAGAAGTATTTGCCAGTGCTGTTGGAATCTTGCAAGTGGAGAAGTTATTGATTAGCATTGCCATTGGTAATCTGGACCATTCATTAATAGAAAACATTTCCTCCTCCCAAATGTGCAGCTTGTTCTGAATCATAAGATAGCAACAGAATTAGGCCATTCAATCCATCAAGTCTGCTCTGCCATTCCATTATGGCTGCCTCATGACCAATCTTCTGCCTACTCCCCATAATATCTGATGACCTGACTAATCAAGAATCTGTGAGCTTCCATTTTAAATATACCCTTTGACTTGACCTCTACAGATGTCTGTGTTAATGAATACCTCAGATTCGCCAACCATCTGACTAAATATTCGGCAAGAAGAAATCAGTGAGCCTGAGTACGTGCTTTTCATTTATTCTGACTAATCTGGGATCAGGTAATGGGGGAGACAGTTAGAGCAGTGGTATGCAGTATGTGGGAGGTCAGGGTTGACCCTGATGACCACACCTGCAAAAGGTGCATCCAGCTGCAGTTCCTATCAGACCGAGCTGGGGAATTGGAGCAGGAGCTGGATGAACTACAGATCATTCGGGAGGCAGAGATAGATAAGAGTTATCGGGAGGTAGTCACACCGAAAAGACAGGAAGTGGGCAAATGGGTGACAGTCAAGAGAGGCAGTGGGAGCAGACAGAGAGAGAAGAGCACCCCTGTGGCCATTCCCATCAAAAATAAGTATACTGTTTTGGATACTGTTGGTGGGAATGACCTACCAGGAACAAGCTGCAGTGGTCCTGTCTCTGGCACTGAGGTTGGACCCTCGACTAGGAAGGGGAGGAGGGAAGAGAAGAGATTCTATAATTGGGGGGGGGGCGGATAGGAGATTTTGTGGGGAAGATCGGGAGTCTCGGATGGTATGTTGCTTACCTGGTGCCGGGGTCCGAGACATCTCAGATTGGGTGCAGGTTATTCTCGAGAGGGAGAGCAAGAATCCAGATGTTGTGGTCCATGTAGGGACCAATGACATGGGTAGGATGAGTGAGGGGGTCCTGCGTTGGGAGTTCATGGAGTTAGGTGCAAAGCTGAAGAGCAGGACCTCCAGGTGCGAGTGAGGTGAGGAACAGAAAGATTATAAAGATTAATACGTGGCTGAGAAGATGGTGCAGGAGGGAGGGCTTCAGGTTTGTAGATAATTGGGCTTTGTTCCAGGGAAGGTGGGATCTGTTTCGAAGGGACGGTTTACACCTGAACTGGAGTGGTACTAAGATTCTTGCAGGGAAGTTTGCTAGTGCTTCTTGGGGGGGGGGGGGAGTTTAAACTAAATTTGCATGGGGCGGGGATCCAGAATGTGAGAGGGGATAGCGAGAGGAAGAATAAAGGACAGGTGGGGACTACATGGTTCCGGAATATTAAGTGTGTAGTAGAGAAAGGTGAGGCAGAACAAGTGATAAGGAGGACACATGTACAGAGGGATGGTCTGACGGAACATGAAGTTAAATGTGTTAAAAGAATAAGTAAATTTAGGAAGGACAACAAAATTCTAGGGGCGTATAGCCCGATGGGAGTTTGGGGAGCTGGGTTAAGCACAACAGGCAGCAATTTAAACAGAGAGAGGAGAAATGGGCTAAAAATTCTATATCTGAATGCACGAAGTGTCAGAAATAAGGTGGATGAGCTTGAAGCTCAGGTGCGAATGGGTAACTATGATGTTGTTGGGATAACGGAGACATGGCTGCAGGGAGATCAGTCCTGGGAAACGAATGTACAAGGGTATATGTGCTATCGTAGGGACAGAAATGTGGGCAAAGGGGGTGGGGTGGCCCTGTTGGTGAGGAATGAGATTCAGTCCTTTGCAAGGGAGACATAGGGTCAGGAGAAGTAGAGTCTGTGTGGATAGAACTGAGGAACAGTAAGGGCAAAAGGACCCAAATGGGTGTTGTCTACAGGCCACCAAACAGTAGCATGGATATTGGGTGCAAGTTGAATAGGGAGTTAACATTGGCATGTGGCAAACGTAATATTGCAGTAGTTATGGGGATTTCAACATGCAGGTGAACTGGGAGAATCAGGTTGGTGCTGGACCACAGGATAGGGAGTTTGTAGAGTGCCTACGGGATGCATTCTTGGAACAGCTTGCACGAGAGCCAACCAGGGACAAGACTATTCTGGATTTAGTGTTATGTAATGAACAGGATTTGATAAGCGATCTTGCAGTAAAGGAGCCATTAGGAGGTAGTGATCATAATATGATAAGTTTTTATCTGCAATTTGAGAAGGATAAGGGCAGCTCAGAGGTGTCAGTGTTGCAGTTGAACAGGGGAAACTATGGAGCCATGAGGGAGGAGCTGGCCAAAGTTGACTGGACGGATAGCCTAGCAGAAAAGACAGTGGAACAGCAATGGCAGGTATTCTTAGGAATAATGCACAAGGCGCAAAATCAGTTCATCCCCCAGAGAAGGAAGGATTCAAAGGGGGGAAAGGGGCCACAATGGTTGACAAAGGAAGTCAGAGATTGCATAGCATTAAAAAAAAGGAAATATGACAGAGCTAAGGTGAGTGGGAGGACGGATGATTGGGAAGTTTTTAAGGAACAACAGAATTAACTAAAAAGGCAATACGGGGAGAAAAAATGAGGTACAAACGCAAGCTAGCCAGGAATATAAAGGAAGATAGCAAAAGCTTTTTTAGGTATCTGAAGAGAAAGAAGGTAGTTAAGAACAATGTTGGGCCCTTGAAGAATGAATTGGGAAAAATTGTTATGGAAAACAGAGAAATGGCAGAAAAATTTAATGAGTACTTTAGATCTGTTTTCACTAAGGAAGAGACAAGCAATCTCCCAGATGTATGGATGGGCCAAGGACATAGCATAACAGAGGAAATGAAGCGGATTGACATTAGGAAGGAAACGGTGATGAGTAGGCTGATGGGACTGAAGGCTGACAAATCCCCAGGTCCAGATGGTCTGCATCCTAGGGTACTAAAGGAGGTGGCCCTGGAAATTGCAGATGCATTGGTAATCATTTTCCAATGTTCCTTAGATTCAGGATCAGTTCCTGAGGATTGGAGAATGGCTAATGTTATCCCACTTGTTAAGAAAGGAGGGAGAGGGAAAACAGAGAACTATTGACCTGTCAGTCTGACATCGCTGGTGGGGAAGATGCTAGAGTCCATTATTAAGGATGAAATAGTGGCATATCTAGATAGCAGTGATAGGATTGGGCCGAGCCAGCATGGATTTACCAAGGGTAAATCATGCTTGACTAATCTGTTGGAGTTTTTCGAGGATGTAACCAGGAAGTTAGACAGGGAGGTCCAGTGGATGTAGTGTACCTCGATTTTCAGAAGGCATTTGATAAGGTCCCACATAGGAGATTGGTGGGTAAAATCAAAGCTCAGGGCATTGGGGAGAAGACATTGACATGGATAGAAAACTGGTTGGCAGATAGAAAGCAAAGGGTAGCGGTGAATGGGTGTTTCTCAGAATGGCAGATGGTGACTAGTGGGGGGCCACAGGGCCCGGTATTGGGACCACAGCTGTTTACAATTTATGTCAACGATGTAGATGAAGGCATTGAGAATAACATCAGCAAATTTGCTGATGATACTAAGCTGGGTGGCAGTGTGACATGTGATGAGGATGTTAGGAGAATTCAGGGTGACTTGGATAGTCTGGGTGAGTGGGCAGATACTTGGCAGATGACGTTTAATGTGAATAAGTGTGAGGTTATCCACTTTGGGGGTAAGAACAGGAAGGCAGATTATTATCTGAATGGTGTAGAGTTAGGTAAGGGAGAAATACAAAGAGATCTAGGAGTCCTTATTCATCAGTCACTGAAGGTGAATGAGCAAGTGCAGCAGGCAGTGAAGAAGGCTAATGGAATGTTGGCCTTTATTACAAAGGGAATTGAGTACAAGAGCAAGGAAATCCTCTTGCATTTGTACAGAGCCCTGGTGAGACCACACCTGGAGTATTGTGTACAGTTTTGGTCTCCAGGGTTAAGGAAGGACATCCTGGCTGTAGAGGAAGTACAGCGTAGATTCACGAGGTTAATTCCTGGGATGTCTGGACTGTCTTACGCAGAGAGGTTAGAGAGACTGGGCTTGTACACGCTGGAATTAAGGAGATTGAGAGGGGATCTGATTGAAACATATAAGATTATTAAGGGATTGGATAAGATAGAGGCAGGAAATATGTTCCAGATGCTGGGAGAGTCCAGTACCGGAGGGCATGGTTTGAGAATAAGGGGTAGGTCATTTAGGACAGAGTTAAGGAAAAACTTCTTCTCCCAGAGAGTTGTGGGGGTCTGGAATGAACTGCCTCGGAAGGTAGTGGAGGCCAATTGTCTGAATGCTTTCAAGAAGGAGCTAGATAGGTATCTGATGGATAGGGGAATCAAGGGATATGGGTCAAGGCAGGAACCGGGTATTGATAGTAGATGATCAGCCATGATCTCAAAATGGCGGTGCAGGCTCAAAGGGCCGAATGGTCTACTTCTATTGTCTATTGTCTATAAAGAAATTACTCCTCAATTCTCACACACATGGCTTTTGTGCTGATAACATTTACACTGTAGTCAGTTTCAGGTTGTCCCTGCTCTCAGTTTCTGCTACTCTTCATAACGAAGGAACACATGCCAGTCCTCAGAGGTGGGGAGAGTGGGTGGCTTTGGGTTCCTGGGTGCCGGGATCTCTGGTGATTTAGCCTGGTCCCAACATATCGATGTAGTTATAACGAAGGCAGGACAGCTGCTGTACTTTATTGGGAGTTTGAGGAGATTTGGCATGTCAACAAATGCTTGCTTATTATTATTATTGTTTTATTTTATTTTTTTATTTTTTTCTCTGCTAGATTATGTATTGCATTGAACTACTGCTGCTAAGTTAACAAATTTCACATTACATGCCAACCCTCAAACTCCCAATGAAGTACAGCCGCTGTCCTGCCTTCTTTATAACTACATCGATATGTTGAGACCAGGCTAGATCACCAGAAATCCCGACACCCAGGAACCCAAAGCCACCCACTCTCCCCACCTGTGACCCCCCCCCCCCATGGGGGCTGGCATGTGTTCCTTTGTCTACACACAACAAACCTGGCCAGAGGTGGTTTAATTGTCTTCTTCAAGTGCAGGAATTCCCCATTCGATCCAGCAATACACTAAAACATTTTATGCCTTCAAAGAGTTGTAGCAAGGCCTTTGACAAATGGATTAGAGACTCATTGATTAGGATGGTGTAGTCAATGCAAGTGACTCTGCAATGTACCACAGGAGGGATGATTGTCATCTGGCATGCCCCACTTAATTACTGGTGCACTAGTGTTGGTTGGAACATGGAGATTATTTGGTTTGCTTTGGAGGATCATGATCTCTCCAGCCAAATTCAGGACATGTCTGGAAATGAGTTCAAAGAAAATTTATTGTTGAAGAACATGTATGTTACCATGTACCTTGAGATTCATTTTCTCGTATGCACTTACAAGAAAAAAATACAATTGAATTTACAATAAAAACTATCCACGAACAGGCTAAGATTAATAAACAACCTATGAGAAAATGACGACAAATAAGAAAAATACTGAAAACATGAGTTGTAAAGACTCCTTGAAAGTGAGTCTCTAGGTTGTGGAATCATTTCAGAGTTGAGGTGAGAGAATTTATGCTTGCTGGTTCAGGAGCTTATTGATTGTAGAGTAACAACTGTTACTGAACCTGGTGGTTTGTGACCTTAGGCTTCTGTACCTTCTACCTATGGCTGTAGTGAGACGAGATCATGGTCTAAATGATGGGGGTTCGTGATGATGGATGCTGCTTTCTTGAGGCAATGCTTCATGTAGGTGTGCTCAATGGTGGGGAGGGCTTTGCCTGTGATGGACTGGGCTGTATCCATTCCTTTTTAAAGGGCTTTTCTATTCGTGGTCATTGGTATTAGGCTATAGAGGTTTGTCAAAGTTTTAGGTGACATGTTGAATCTACACAAACTTCTATGAAAGTAGAGGCACTGTCATGTCTTTGTTGTGATGGCACTTACATGCTGGTTCCAGGACAGATCCTCTGATATCAATAAATTAGAGAGAGTGCAGAGACGATTTACTAGGATGTTACCTGGGTTTCAGCAATTAAGTTACAGAGAAAGGTTGAATAAGTTAGGTCTCTATTCATTGGAACGTAGAAGGTTGAGGGGGGATTTGATCGAGGTATTTAAAATTTTGAGAGGGATAGGTAGAGTTGACGTGAACAGGCTGTTTCCATTGAGAGTAGGGGAGATTCAAACTAGAGGACATGATTTGAGAGTTAGGGGGCAGAAGTTTAAGGGAAACACGAGGGGGTATTTCTTTACTCAAAGAGTGATAGCTGTGTGGAATGAGCTTCCTGTAGAAGTAGTAGAGGCCAGTTCAGTTGTGTCATTTAAGGTAAAATTGGATAGGTATATGGACAGGAAAGGAATGGAGGGTTATGGGCTGAGTGCGGGTAGGTGGGACTAGGTGAGATTAAGGGTTCGGCACGGACTAGGAGGGCCAAGATGGCCTGTTTCCGTGCTGTGATTGTTATATGGTTATATGGTAACACCAAGGAATTTAAAGTTATTGACCATGTCCACCTCCAAACCCCTATTGAGGACTGGCTATTGGACCTCTGGCATCTTCCTCCTGTAGTCAATAATCAGCTCTTCAGTTTTGCTGATGGTGAGGGAGAGGCTGTCATTGTGGTACCATTCAATCTCCCTCCTATATGCCTATTCATTACAACCTTTGATTTGGCCAACAACAGTTGTGTTGTCAGCGAACTTAAATATGGCATTGGGGCTGTACTTAACCTGACAGTTCAAAGTATAAAGTGAGTAGAGCAGGGGGCAAAGCACAAAGTCTTGTGGTGCCCTTGTGAAGCTGGTGATTGTGAATGGACTTCCCTCTTTTCTGAGGCTGTGCCCACTCAATATAGAAAACATTCTCTCCACATCCACTCTAACTAGTCCTTTCAATATTCGATAGGTTTCAATGAGATCCCACCCCCTGAAGTCCAATGAGTACAGGCTCAGAGATTTCAAATGCTCCTCATACATTAACTCTTTCATTTCTGTAGTCATTTTTATGAACCTCCAATGTACTTTTTCCAATGCCAGCACATCTTTTTGTAGATAAGTGGCTCAAAACTGCTCACAATATTCCAAGTGTGGTCTGATCAATGCCTTATAAAGCATTAGAGTCACATCCTTGCTCTTATATGCTAGTCTTCTCAAAATGAATGCTAACATTGCATTTGCCTTCGTTATCAGTGACTCAACCTGCAAGTTGACCTTTAGGGAATCCTACACTGGGGCTCCCAAGTCACTTTGCACCTCTAACTTTTGAATTTTCTCCCCATTTATTCCCTCTGCAATTTCTTCCCCTTTATTCCCTCTGCACTTTCCTACACTATAATCCATCTTCCACTTCTTTGCCCATTCTCCCAATGTCCTTCTGCAGACACCCTGCTTCCTCAACACTATCTTTGTATCAATTGAAAACCTAGCCACAAAGCTATCAATAACATCAAAAGAAATGGTCCCAATAAAAAACCCCTGCGGAACAGCACTAGACACTGGCAGCCAACCAGCCAAGGCTCCCTTTATTCCAATTCTTTGCCTTCTACCAGTCAGCCAATCCTATATCCATGCCAGTACCTTTCCTATAATAGCATGGTCTCTCATCTTATTAAGCAGCTTCTTGTTGGCGTATTGTCAAAGGCTGTCTGAAAATCCAAGTAAACAACAACCACTGATTCACTTTTATCTAACCTGCCTGTTATTTCCGAAAAGGATTCCAACAGATTTTATGGCAAGATTTCACTTTAAGAAAACCATGCTGGCTTTAACCTACTTTATCATGCACCTCCAAATACCCCAAAACCTCATCCTGAATAGTGGATTTCCCAGTGCTTAGGAACCATTCCAGAATCTAGTGATTTTTGAAACATTATTACTAATGCCTCCACAATCTCTTCAGCCACCTTTTTCAGAACCCTGGGGTGAAGTCCAGCTTGTCCAGATGATGTATCTACCTTTAGATCTTTCAGCTTCCCAAGCACCTTCTCCTTAGTAATAACAACTAACCTCATTTCTCCCCTCTGACACTCTCGATTTTCTGGCATACTGCTAGTGTTTTCCACAGCGAAAACGGATGCAAAATACTTATTAAGTTCATCCGCCATTTCTCTGTCCCCCATTACTATCTCTCCAGCATCATTTTCCAGAGGTCTAATATTCACTCTCACCTCTCTATGTATCTGAAAATGTTTTGGTACCTTCTTTGATATTATTGACTAGATTACCTTCATATTTCATCTTTTCTCACCTTATGGGTTTTTTAAAGCTTCCCAACCCTAACTTCCCACTAGTTTCGCTATATTATTTGCTACATTTTAGAACCATAGAACCAGAGAACATTACAGCACAGAAACAGGCCTTTTGACCCTTCTTGGCTGTGCCAAACCATTTTTCTGCCTTGTCCCACTGATCTGGACCATATCCCCCCATACCCCTCTCATCCATGTACCTGTCCAAGTTTTTCTTAAACGTTAAAAGTGAGCCCACATTTACCACTTCATCTGGCAGCTCATTCCACACTCCCACCACTCTCTGTGTGAAGAAGCCCCCCACCAATGTTGCCTTTAAACTTTACCCCCTTCACCCTTAGCTCATATCTTCTGGTTTTTTTCTCCCCTAGCCTCAGTGGAAAAAGCCTGCTTGCATTCACTCTATCTATACCCATCATAATTTTATATACCTCTATCAAATCTCCCCTCATTATTCTACGCTCCAGAGAATAAAGTCCTAAACTAGTCAACCTTTCTCTGTAACTCAGTTTCTCAAGTCCCGGCAACATCCTTGTAAACCTTCTCTGCACTCTTTTAACCTTATTAATATCCTTTCTGTAATTCAGTGACTAAAACTGCACACAATACTCCAAATTCGGCCTTACCAATGCCTTATACAACCTCACCATAACATTCCAACTCTTATACTCAATACTTTGATTTATAAAGGCCAATGTACCAAAAGCTCTCTTTACTACCCTATCTACCTGTGATGCCACTTTTAGGGAATTTTGTATCTGTATTCCCAGATCCCTCTGTTCTACTCCACTCCTCAGTGCCCTACCATTTACCTTGTATGTTCTACCTTTGTTTTTCCTTCCAAAGTGTAATACCTCACATTTGTCTGCATTAAATTCCATCTGCCATATGTCAGCCTATTTTTCCAGCTGGTCCAAATCCCTCTGCAATCTTTGAAAACCTTTCTCACTGTCCACTACACCTCCAATCTTTGTATCATCAGCAAATTTGCTGATCCAATTTACCACATTATCATTAGGATCATTGATATAGATGACAAGTAACAATGGACCCAGCACTGACCCCTGTGGCACACCACGAGTCACAGGCCTCCACTCGGGGAAGCAAACTCTCTGACTCTCTTTTTTGCACTCTCTTTTGCTTTTATGCTGTCTTTGACTTTACTTGCCAGCCATGGTTGCCTCATCCTCCCTTTAGAATACTTCATCTTTGGAATGCATCTATCCTGCACCTCTGAATTGCCCCCAGAAACTCCAGCTATTGATGTTCTGCCATCATCCCTGCTAATTTTCCCTTCCAGTCAACTTTGGCTAGCTCCTTTCTCAAGTCTCTGTAATTCCCTTTACTCTACTGTAATAATCTGACTTTTTATTCTCTTCCTCAAACTGCAGGGTGAATTCTATCATATTGTGATCAGTTTCCTAAGAGTTTCTTTACCATCAGCTCCGTAATCAAATCTGGTCCATTACACAACGCCCAATCTAGAATTGCCTTCCTCCTAGTGGGTTCAAATGCAAGCTGCACTAAAAAGCCATCTTGTAGACATTCTACAAATTCCCTCTCTTGGGATCTAGCATCAACCTGATTTTCACAACCTACCTGCATATTTTTTTAAAAACCCTGACTATTGTAACATTGCCCTTTTTACATGCATTTTCTATTTCCCATTGAAATTTATATCCCATATCCTGGCTACTGTTTGGGGTCTGTGTATAACTCCCATCAGGGTCCTTTTACTCTTGCAGTTTCTTAACCCTACCCACAAGGATTCTACATTTTCCAATCCTAATAGTATGTCAGCTCTTTCTAAGGATTTGATTTTAATTTTACCAACACAGGTTTTTTTTTAAACCCCTGTGACTAATTGCCTGTCTTTTTGATACATGTTGTATCCTTGAATGTTAAGCTCCCAGCTATGATTCAGTAATACCTACAACGTCAAACCTGCCAATCTCTAACTTGTTCCATATACTGCACTTACTCAAATATAACACACACCCTTTTTAATTTTGCCCCCATGTTACACTTCAATTCATTCCACTGACTGCAGTTTTTCCCTATCATCTACTGTCCTTCCTCTGTCTCTCTACACTCTGCAGGGACTCCATCTTCAGCCCACTCACTTCGATCCCACCCCCCTGCCAAGTTACTTTAAATCCTCCCCTGAAGCTGTAGTCACATGTTTTTGTTGTCGTTGATCTTGTTTGCACCTTTTGACACAATGGGCACCATTTTTGCCGTTTCCATAGCGTTTAACTGTTTTTTTACGAGGCTGAGTTACTCGCTTGACGCTCAACCCAGCAAAGATAGAAAGCATGCAGGGAGCCAGTTGGCTTCAGGGCCATTCTCCTTGCAGTCCTGTATTGATCCCACTACACCACCGGCTAGCTTTGGTTCACATGTTATCTGTCCTATTTAAACAGTTCATACCTTCCCAGAAGAGTATCCACTAATTTGAAACCCTGCCCCATGCATCAGTTCTGCAGCCATTCAGTCATTTGTATTATCATCTTGTTCCTTCTCCTTGGCCTCATCTCTAACTCCCTATACTCACTGTTCAGGACCTCCTCCATTTTCTACCTGTCATTGGTGCTAATGGGCACCATGATCTCTGGCTGCTCACCCTCTCTCTTGAGAATTTTCTGAAGCTGCTCTGAGATATCCTGGAGCCTAGTGCCTGGGAGGCAACACCATTTCCTGGCTTCTCCTTAGCAACCACAGACTCTACTGTCCATACCCCCTAACTACTGAGTCCCCAACACTGTCATTTGCCTGACTTTACCCTTCCCTGCTGGGCCTCCAAGCCGGCCACAGTGCCACCGGTCTGGCTGCTGCTGCTGTGCCCTGATGGGTCATCCCACCTCCCAGCAGTATCCAAAGGGGTTGCTGAGGAGACTAGCCACATAGGAACCCTGCACCAACTGCTTCCTCCCCATCTACTAACTGAAGCCTGCACTCTGGGTCTGACCACCTCAGTAAAAGTCTCATACATGAAACTTTCTGCCTCCCTCCAGGATGGCGCTGAATACACCAGCTGAGATCCACCTCCAGTTCCTTGACCTTGTCACTTAGGCACTGAAGTTTGGTGAACTTCCTGCAGATGTAGTCATCGGGAAGTCAGTCAAGTACCCTGAAATTCCATGTCATAAGAGGAGCATACCACTGCCTGAACTACCACCCTGTCTACACTTGTTATACCTCCAACTTCTCAAACTTAAATTCTAGCTTCTGCCCATTCTCGTTGAAGCCTATTGATCCAAAGCCTGACCACTCTAACATCAATAATGGCTGCTCCACTTAAACCTCATTTCTGTTTTATTGGCCCTTGCTAAGTTCTATTTAACCCAAGCAATCTGACGCTCTGCAGACATGTCCCAACAGGCCCCACTCACTTCTTAAAACTGGCATCTGAACTCCACAAGGAACTATCTCCAACTCACTCCACGATCTCTCACTCCAAGATTATTTATCCATTCAATAAATAGTGCCAACAAGATTATCCATCTCATGATTCCCGCATTGTGTTTGTGAGCTCACACTGTGCTCAGATCACCAACCTCATTTTCCATGTACAATTTCAATGTTCAATAACCACCGGTTAAGAGTACATTTCCCAAGGAGCAAAGTTAACAATCAGACTCTTCCCCACTCCCATAGTCACTGAGACATTTCTGAGAACTTTATTTAAACCAGTCATCTTATATAGGAAATGGCTAAGTTATTACTGTCGACGGTCACTTCTGTTAAGCATTATTTAACAATCGTGCTAATAGAATCACTTTCTTGGACTGCGACCTTTCCAAGATAATGTTTTCCCCTCATTTAGTTATGGTTCAAAAAGTAAGAATGAAAATTGGTTTTGAAACCATTCTTTCCAACTGAGGAAGCAATTGAATGTACTGACAGAGAGATCACTAAATCTACATTAGTCAGGAGAAGTGATTTAATCCAATTCCAAACACAACAACTTTCCCACAATTTTTATCCTTTTGGAAACCTCAAGCCACCAACTCATAACTTAGTATTTAAATTTGAATTTAAGTTGAGACCAGAAAATTCATTTCCTCAGAGAAGGAAGTACCCCTCAATCAGAATATTATCACTCTGGGCAGAACAAGTGACAGACTCGCTATAATGGGAGAGTTCACTCAAGATAACCTAAACTGCATGTGAACCTGAAGTCTACTCAAGAGCAGCAAATTCACTCTAAACCCAGAGTTTACTCAAGCATGGCAAAACTCACTCTAAATGCAGATTCTACTCGAGAACGGCACAACTCACTCTATAAACTTCACCATTTTTTCTGCATCTAAGTTAGCAATTTGTGTCCTGTTATCACAGCACCAGCGGCCTGGGTTCAATTCCCGCTGCTGACAGTGAGGAGTTTGTGTGTTTCCCTCCGGGTGCTCCGGTTTCCAAGGATATGTGGGTTGGTAGGTTAATCAGTTACGTGGGAGTAGCTGGATGGTGCACACTTTTGGGCCAGTAGGGCCTATTACCGCGTTGCATCTCAAAATAAAAATAAATTAAATGTTCCTTAAAACCTACCTCTTTGACCAAGCCTTCAAACTTCTGCCTTTCCTGGCTCACTGTCCGTCTTTCTATGATCACCCTCCTGGGGGCATTTTACGACACTAAATGGTCTATAAAATATATGTTGTTCTTTTGATTGTACGGATCGTTGCCCTATTTTTAATTTATGTTGGTTTTGGATCTCTTAATCATGCTGGTTTATTGTAGAAACGTTATTTGACTAAGTGTTCTGACCTCGAACCCATGCCACCCCCATTACTTCATCTTTCACATTGAAGTTTAGACTGTGTAGGTAAACCTGTGATTCTTAAGCCATTGATGTAACTGGTGTCCATCGTTTAAGATTTGAGAGAGATTTTAAATGGAATGTATCAAATTGGACAAATACTATAAAAGGAGCATTTAATGAGCTGGCATGCTTATTGTAACACTTTATATAGTTCAGCAACATCTGTTTCATGTAGTTAATACCATCTCAGTCCTCTGGGGTTTTTGCCATTCACCAGGGAAATGTGCGTACGATGTACTTTCATTCTCCCAAACTAGTTTCACTGTTCTGATTCATTGTGAATATTGAATGTCATTTGGATGGACAACTAACAACTGGCTGTTAACGTAATTTTACTGAAGGGAATTACAGTTTTTATCTATTCTGAGGCAATCTCTGGTGGGGAGGGGTATTGGTAGAGGGGGATGCTCTAAGTCCACTGGTCTAAGCTGGCTAATGAGACCAAACTGGGAGAACCACATCGCCTCCCACCCCCCAAGAGTCTGCCACAGGTGAGGTGGAAGGCCTGTGACAGGGAGATAGTTTAGCAGGCAGTTCACCTCCCACACTACCAGGTTCAGGAACAGCTAATACCTACAACCATCAGGCTCCTGAACCAGCATAGATAATACCAATCACCTCAGCAATGAACTGATTCCACAGTCTACAGACTCACTTTCAAGGTCTCCACAACTCATGTTCTCAGTATTATGTTTTCTTCTTATTTGCATGATTTATCTTCTTTTGCACGTTGGTTGTTTGTCAGTTTTGATAATTTTCATAAATTCTGTTGTAGGGTATTTCTTTAATTTCCTAGAAATGTCTGCAAGAAAATGAACCTCAGGGTAACATATGGTGACATATATTTCTTTTAGATTTAGAGATACAGCATATTCACAGACTCTTCCAGCCCAACGAGCCCACATTGCTCAATTACACCCATGCGTCTTTGGATTGTGGTGGATATTGGAGCACCCAGAGGAAACCCACACAGTCACGGAGAGAATGTACTAACCCTGTACAGACAGCGGCGTAATTAGCGTTCTTTGATAATAAATTTACTTTGATATCCTTTTTGTCCTCCCAATACAAGGTTCACGCCTGAATACTCCTCCTTCATTTAGATTGGTGATGGGCCGGGAAACCTATTTGTTAATAGAACTGTTCCACTTCTTTAAGAAGACTATGGAAATCCTTTCTTGTGACAGGGCTTGGGATAGTTCATTTGTTTTGGGATACTGAGGTCAGCAAAGAGATAAAGTTTCGACCAATGACCAATTCTGACATCAGAAGTTTTGAGAAGAGGGGACTTCACTCAGGTCCACTGCCCACGTAGAAAAGGGAGCAGTGGATCACGGCAGCATAATTGAGATCTGACCAGCGATCAATCCACGTTTAGGAATGATTAGCAACAGCAAATTAAAGGAAGGCAGGGCAAGCGCAGTGGCCATTATCTGAGTGGACAGAGTCAGAGTGGTGATCTTGAAGCTTTAGCTCATCGAGACTTCAGCTCTTCAAGGCTTTAGTGAAGAGAAGCGTCACTCAGAACAAACAAAAAAAGAAAAGCTCAAGGTTAAGTTTTTTTTTCATTCCCTTCTTTATATCTGCTCAGCTCGGACAGTAAAGATGCCAGGCAGGACAGTTGAATGCTCCTCTTGCGGGATGTGGGAAGGCAGGGAGATCTCCAGTGTCCCTGACGACTACAACTGCAAGAAGTGCATCCAGCTGCAGCTTCTATCAATCCATGTTAAGAAGTTGGAGCTGGAACTGGATGAACTCTGGATCATTTGGGAGGCAGAGGGGTGATAGGATATATAGCGAGGTAGCTACACCCAAGGTGCAGGGCACAGGGAACTAGCTGACAGTCAGGAAGGGAAAGGGGTTAAGGAGCCAGTGCAGAGTAACTCTGTGGCCATCCCTCTCAACAGCAGGTATATCATTTTGTATACTGTGGGGCGGGGGGGGGGGGGTGACCTAACAGAGGAAAATCACAATAGTCAGGACACTGGCACAGGGTCTCCATCTGTGACTCAGAGGGAAGGTGGGGGGGGGGGGAGGAGAAGAGGCACGTTGTGGTGATAGAAGGTTTGTTAGTTAGAGGAATGGTCAGGAGGTTCTGTGGGCAAGAATGAGATTCCCAGATGGCATGTTGCCTCTTGGGTGCCAGGATGTAGGAAACCTTGTATTGAGTCCTCAGTATTCTTAAGTGCAAGGGTGAATAGACAGAGGTTGTGGTCCATGTTGGTACCAATGACATGGGTAGGATGAGTGATGAGGTTCTGCTTAGGGAGTTCAGGGAGTTGGACGCTAAGTTAAAGGATAGGACCTCCAGGGTTATGATCTCGGGAATGCTGCCCATGCCTTGTGCTAGTGAGACCAGAACTAGGAAGATTATACAGCTTAATACATGACTAAGGAGTTGGCATAGGAGGGAGGGCATAAGATTTTTGGATCATTGGGCTTTCTTTGAGGGAAGGTGGATCCTGTACAGAAGGGCAGTTTGCACCTGAACTGGAGGGGAACTAATAACCTTACAGGAAGGTTTGTGACAGGTGGATGAGCTGGGGGCATGGATCAAAACCTGGAATTTTGAAGGTGTAGCCATTAGTAAGACTCCATTGCAGGAGGGGCAGGACTGGCAGCTCAATATTCCAGGGTTCTGTTGTTTTAGATTGGGAGAGTGGGAGGGATTAAAGAAGGAGGGGTGGCACTACTAGTCGGGGAAAATATCACGGCTGTAATCTGTCAGGTCGGACTGGAGAATTCAACTTGAGAGGTTGTGAAGGCAGATGTTGGTTAAGGCCTCAGACAAAGATAGGAACCAAAAGGCTGAGCATAGTGTGACGGGTGTCCTGACCTGAGTATATTTCAATGCAAGAAGTATCATAGGAAAAGCAGATGAAGATGAAGTAGCTGAGGCAATGTGTAGTGAGGAGAGTCTGATGATAGGGCAAAATTGCAATCAACTGGATAAGTTGCAATGTAAAATGCAGACAAAATCAAAAAGAGGTCATTCGTTGGTGGTGCAGTATGAGGTTTAAAAAGAGCTTGAATGTTTTCAGTGGGCTGCAATCAATGCAGGGCCAATGAAAAGAAGGGAGGTGTAAGCGGAGTGGCCTCTGTTGGAGTGGGCTGGTGTCAGAGAGGTCAGGTGGAGGCTCTAAGTAAGTTTCTAATACTTTTTTTCTGTCAGTGCATAGCTAATGTGCTGAGAACAGGTTCAGAGGTAATGATGTGTTCTTTGTGTGAGGTGAGGGAACTCCAGAAGGCCTCCAGCCTCCCTGATAACTACAACTGCACAAAGCGCACCGAGCTGCAGCTCCTCGGAGACCATGTTAAGGAACTGGCGCTGCATCTGGATGACCTTCAGCTCATACGGGTAACTGAGGAGGTGATAGATGGCGCAGGGGACAAGCTCTCAGATTTAGGGATCATTGGGATCATTTTTGGGCAAGGTACAACCTGTACAAAAAAGACAGGTTACATCCGAGGGGCCAATATCCTTGCAGACAAGTTTGATAGAGCCGTTGGGGAGGGCTTAAACTAATTCAGCAGGGGCATAGGAACGGGCGTGATAGGGCTGAGGATGGGGCTGTTGATATATAACTAGATTCAGAGTGTAGTGCAACAGTGAGGAAGGATAGGCAGATGATAGGGCAAAATTGCAGTCAGTGGGATGACTTAAAGTGTAATGAATCCAAAATCGAGAGGGTAATGAATACAGGACTGAAGTTGTCATCTTTGAATGCATGCAGTATACGGAATAAGGTAAATGATCTTGTAGCTCAGTTGGAGATTGGCACGTATGATGTTGTGGGCATCACTGAGTCATGGCTGAAAGAAGATTATAGCTGGGAGTTTAATATCCAAGAATACATATTGTATTGAAAGGACAAACATATATACAGAGCGAGGTCTCTGTTGGTAAAAAAACAGAATGTGGTGACATAGCAGTGGGATCAGAAAATGTAGAATCCTTGTGTTCAGTTAAGAAACTGCAAGGGTAAAAAGACCCTGACAGGAGTTATATACAGACCTTGAACAGTAGCCAGGATGTAGGACATAAATTTCAATGGAAAATAGAAAAGGCATATCAAAAGGGCAATGTTGTGAAAATCATGGGGGATTTTAATATGCAGGTAGATTGGGAAAATCAGGTTGGTGCTGGATCCCCAAGAGAGGGAATTTGTAGAATGCCTGTGAGTTGGCTTTTTAGAGCAGTTTGTGGTCGAGCCCACTAGGATATCAGCTATCCTGGATTGGATGTAATGTAATGACATAGATTTGATTAGGAAGGTTAAGGTAAAGGAACATTTAGGAGACAGTGATCATAAAATGATAGAATTCACTCTGCAGTTTGAGAAGGGGAAGCTAATATCGAACATATCAATATTACAGTGGAGTAAAGGGATTTACTCAGGCATGAGAGAGGAGCTGGCCAAAGTTGATTGGAAGAGGACACAAGCAGGAATGATGGCAGAACCGTAATGGCTGGAGTTTCTGATGCAAATTTGGAAGATTTAGGATAGATGCATCCCAAAGATAAATGAGTATTCTAAAGAGAGGATGAGGCAACCATGGCAAGTGAAGTCAAAGCAACCATAAAAGCCAAAGAGAGGGCATATAATAGAGCAAAAATTAGTAGAAAGTTAGAGGACTGGGAAGCTTTTAAAAACCAGAAGACAGAAGAGAGTTTTGTCGCTATTACTAAGGAGATGTTGCTTGCGAAGCTGAAAAGTTTGAATGTAGGTAAGTCACCTGCCCCAGAAAGACTTCACCCCAGGGTTCTGAAAGAGGTAGATCAAGAGATTGTGGAGGCATTAGTAATGATCTTTCAAGAATCATTAGATTCTGGAATGGTTTCTGAGCACTGGAAAATTGCAAATGTCACTTTACTCTTTATGAAGGGAGAAGATAAAAGAAAGGAAATTATAGGCCATTTAGTCCGAACTTCAACGGTTTGAAAAATATTGGAGAAAGAGGTTTTGGAGTACTTGGAGGAACAGGATAAAATGGGCCAAAGTCAGCATGTTTTCCTTAAGCTTAACTGACGAATCTGTTGGAATTCTTTGAGGAAATAATAGGCAGGATAGACAAAGGAGAGTTTGGGATGTTGTTTATTCAGAAGGCTTTTGGCAAGGTATTGCACATGAGGCTGCCAAACAATATAGAAGCCCATGGTATTACAGGCATGGATAGAAGACTGGCTGACTGGCAGGAGGCAAAGAGTGATAAAAATGGCTGCTTGTATCTAATGGTGTGGCGTAGGGGTTAATGTTGGGACCACTTCTTTTCACGCTCAATGGATGAATGAATGTATTGATGGCTTTGTGGCCAAGTTTGCATACAATACTAAGATAGGTGGAGGGGCAAGTAGTGTTGAGGAAGCAGGGTGTCTGCAGAAGGACTTAGATTGAGGGAATGGACAAAAGGTGGCAGACGCAATATAGTGTAGCAAAGTGCATGGTCAGGCACTTTGGCAGAAGGAATAAAGACGTGGACTATTTTCTAAATGGGGAGAAATTCAAAATCAGAGGTGCAAAGGGACTTGGGAGTCCTTGTGCAGGATTCCCTAAAGGTTGAACTACAGGTTGAGCAGTGTTAAGGAAGGCAAATACAATGTTGTCATTCATTTCGAGCAGACTAGAATACAAAAGCAAGGATGTAATGCGGAGGCTCGATAAAGCATTAGTCAGACTGCACTTAAATATTATAAGCAGTTTTGAGCCCCTTATCTAAGAAAAAAATATGTTGGCATTGGAGAGGGTCCAAAGGAGATTCACGGGAATGATCCCAGGAATGAAAGGGTTAGCATATGAGGAGTGTTTAGTGGCTCTGGGCCTGTACTCACTGGAGTTTAGAAGAATGAGGGGATATCTCATTGAAACCTATCGAATACTAAGAGGTAGATAGAGTGGATGTAGAGAGAGGGTATTTCCTATAAGTGGGATCATATAGTGGGATTCTAGGATCAGAGGGCACAGCCTTGGAATTGAGAATGTGCATTTAAAACAGAGAAGAGGAAAAATTTCTTTAGTCTGCGGGTGGTGAATCTGTGGAATTCATTGACACAAGAGGCAATGCAGGCCAATTCATTGGGCGTATTTAAGGCGCAAGCTGGTAGTTTCTTTATCAATCAGAGCATTAAAGGTTAAGGGGAAAAAGGGCTGAGAGTGATAATAAATCAGCCAAGTGGAATGATTGAGCAGGTTCGATGTGCTGAATGGCCTAATTCTGCTCCTATGTCTTACGGCCCTATGATCAGCTTTATTTGCCACGTGTACAACAATACACACAGTGAAATGTGTCACTCGCATTGGGGATTATGCTGGGGCAGCCCACAATGGTTACCACGCTCCTGGCACCAACGTAGCATTTTCACAACTTACTTACCCGAACTTGTTCATCTTTGGAACGTTGGAGGAAACCAGAGCACCCGGAGGAAACCCCATGTGGTCACGGGGTGAAAGTACAAACTCCTTGCAGATATTGAGCCACAACCTGCAGCTGGCTCTGTGAAGCGTTGCATTAATTGTGTGTCATTGGGCAAAATCTGATGGACTTCTACAAGTCCCAGCTCATTCCCCTTAAGGAGTCAGCGCAACCTGCCATTGTTTCTAGTGGACAAGATAGAGAGCAATTAAAGATTCTGCCTTATGACTTAAACTTCAACAAGCCACGCAGGGAGCTGGACGGGGGTTTCTTTATGCTTTCCAGTTTATGAGAAGCAAGCAGATTTGCAAGAGCTGCACTGAAAGTGATATCAAAATGAAACTCTCACTGTGCTCACTGAGTTGTTTGAAGAATTTTTATAGCAAATATCAAGTTTTACATCAATCTAGTAAAGGATTACTCATGAAAATTCAGCCTCAACATCAGGTTTCCAACAACCTTTTAGCAAGAAGTGGTTTGAAGTGTTTAGAGACATCACTGTGCTTGCTAGAACGTTGTTTCCTAACTTGCAATATATAGTAAAACATCAGCAATCCAGCATCCTTGGCACTCTGATGATGCAGGACCAGCAGATTTTCTGCACTGTTGAGTGTTATGCCTAATAAACCACAATTATTTCACTTCTTTAACATACTGTGTTGCGCAATAGCATGGTAAATTTTCCAGAGAACCTGGTGAATTTAAAGCGAGCAAGAAATAGACCAACATTTGGGACCCCAGTTCTGGCTACAAACTTAACTCTGATGTTCTGAACCTTGACCCTACTGTGGATCCTGACCCATATGCACTCTGAACCCTGGCTTCAGCTGCACACTCCATTTTCTTTCTGGAGCTCGGTTGACAGCCCAATCTGCTGAGAGAGCCAGCTGCCAGTCTCCAGGATTTCAGAACAATGGGGTGAAAGGCTATTGGGGTTCCCCAGTGCAAATAAACTATTCCATTCATTATATATCTCTGCAGGGGTTGATATTCTGATAACTCATTGCCACAAAGTTTCTGTTAAAAAATAAGAAAAGAGCCAAAATTGTACTGGAGGAACCCAGTAGGCTGAGCAGCATCTGTGGCAGGAAAGGAAATTCCACGTTTCAAGTGAAAACCCTTCATCTGGGCTGAAATCCTGCAACAATTCCTTCCACCCCCCCCCCCCCCCCCCCACAGATGCTGCTCAGCCCGCTGGGTTCCTCCAGCAGGTTGTTTGTGGCTCCTGATTTCAGCATCAACAAGCCAATTTTCTACTTACCGGGATCCACCTTCTCGGTCCAACATTTTCTCCATTGCTTCTGCTGCATCAAAGTGTTCCAAATGAGTAGCTCAGATAAAACAAAGGAAGCTTTGTTTACATAGTGCCATAAAACATAGAAAAGTGTGTGGTGAACTACATATACCTGTCTGGACACGCTCCCTGCTGACTGCTCCTGTGGCTCCTCCCACAGACCCCGGTATAAAGGCGATTGAGGCCTGAGCCCGGCCTCTCTGTCTCCAGGATGTAGTATGGTGGTCACTCACTGCTTGTTCCTTCTTCCAGTCAATAAAAGCCGATATCTCGCCTTTACGTCTCAGAGTGAGTTATTGATGGTGCATCACAGTGCAACACGACACAGGCCATTCGGCCCACAATGTTGTGCTGACCTTTTAGCTTACTCTAACTTTTCCCTCCCTTATAGGCCTCTGTTTTTACAGCATAGAACATTACAGCACAGTACAGGCCCTTCATCCCAGGATGCTGTGCCGACTTTTTAACATACTCTAAAATCAATCTAAACTTTTGCCTCCCACATAGCCCTCCATTTTTCTATTCCCTATGTGCCCATCTAAGAGTTTCTTAAATGTCCCAAATATATCTGCCTCTACCAAGTCCCCTGGCAGCGCACTCCTCGCACCCACCACCATCCAATCACCTTAAAATTAAGCCTCCTTGTATTAGGTATTTCTGCTCTGGAAAATGTCTCCGGCTATCCACATGATGAATGCCTCTTGTTATCTTGCACACCTCAAACAAGTCACTTCTCATCCTCCTTCGCTCCAAAGATAAAAGCCCCAGTTCACTCAACCTATTCTAATAAAACATGCTCTCTGATCCCAGGCAGCATCCTTGAAAATTTCCTTGGCACCTTCTCTACCGCTTCACAGCGTCTCCAAGCAGATTAATTTTGGGACTCTCCAGAACTCCCTCCTGGAAGTGCTAAAAAAGAGGGCACAGAATGGTACAAGAATCATCTTGGGGCTGGCCCAACATTCAGTTGTGACTCGGCTATGGGTCATTGACTGGTCCTTTTCTCTGCAGGCTGGACCCTGGAGATGGGGCCCTGGATATAGGACTTACTGGGGTTGACAGCACTCTGGCAGTTTCTCCTTTCCTGGGGTGGATGCTGCAGAGGAAGGGAGGGGGTTGACTTGCTGTTTGTTAAGTGGGCAAGTGTGAGAGTGGGAAGTGGATGGAGATACATGGGGAGGGTTTTGGATTAGAGCTCAGTGTTTTGGATGGGGGAACTGGGGTTGTTCATCTGCAGAAAGGTGGGGAGTAGGTACGGGATGTGCCAATATCAGGGTGACAGAATGCCCTATATTGTAAGTTAGTGATGGCGAAGCTAGAGTTGATCCAAGGGTCAGGGGTAGGAGACATTGATCTTGATTTCAGGATGGCTTAGAACTTGGGTAAGATAGTTTGGGAGAGGGCACAAAAATGCAGGTTATAAGTCCTAATTGGTAGGACTTCCAAGTCAGTGCTGCAGTCAGAAACATGATTGTTGTTCCAGGAGCATGCAACGAAGTGTTGACCCAGGACAATGTGGCGCGCGTGCGTACACACACACACACACACACACACACACACACACACACACACACACACACACACACACACACACACACACACACACACACACACACACATTACCTGTGATCTTGACCAGGACTCACACCGGTGTCACCAGGGCAGCTCATGTCAGTGAGTTCCATGTGGAACTTCCCTGTTGATACCATGATCCTGAAATGGCCTTAAACATGATGGACTCCAGTGGAAGTTCAGTCTTTTAGTGTTGAAGAAACCAATGACACTAATCAAATATCATGGCCCTGGTTACTTTTGCAAAGAGCAATGTGTGAATGAATGAGGTAGATTCTTTACACAGAGGGTGGTAGGTTTGTGGTAAAGGCAGATATATTCGGAACGTTTAAGAAACTCTTGGATAGCCACATGGACGATAGAAAACTGAATGACTATGTAGGAGAGAAAGATTAGATTGATGCTAAAGTAGGTTACAAGGTTGGCACAGCATCGTGGGCTGAAGGTCCTACACTATTAGAGTTTTATGTTAATATTGAAAGCAAACCCACATGAAACACTTCAACTGGCAGCTTGTTCCACTCACACTATTCTCTAAATGAAAAACTTTTGTGTAGAGAACTTACCTCTGACATCCCCCAATTTATCACTCCAGTCAACTTAAAATTATGCCATTTCCACCCTGGGAAGAAGTCTCAGGTTATCTACTCAATCTATGCCTCTTGCATCTCTATCAGGTCATCTTCTCATCCTCCTTTGCTCCAAAGTGAAAAGCCTTAGACCACTTTTAAGAGAAATTTTGGTAAGTACGTGGATGAGAGGGCTATAGTGGAGGTGCGGGTTGATGGGACCAGGAAGATTAACATTTCAGCATGAACTAGATGGGCCAAAGGGTCTGTTTCTGTGCTTTTAGTGCTCAATGACTCGATGATTCCAGAATCTTAGTACTACAATATCTAATCATTCATTTACTTATTGTTCTTTGCTAAAGTTACCAGGGCCAAGAAATTTTATCAGTGGCATTGGTTTCTTCAACATTAAATGGCTGAAACACAACTGGAGTCAATTGTGTTTAAAGCCATTTCTAGATTATGGTATCAACAGGGAAATTTCGCAAGGCATGAACTTCCCTGGTGATCACTGAAATGTAACCTAACTTCATGCAAAGCTCAGTCACTAACCCTGTTCCAAAGTACACTCCAACCTATATTTTCAAATTTCAAAGTAAATTTATTACCAAAGTACATATATATCTCCACATACAACCCTGACGTTCATTTAGTTGCAGGCATTCACAGGGAAATAAAGAATTCGAATAGAATTTGTGAAAATCTATAAATAACATAGACTGACAAACAACCAATTTTCAAAGGAGACAAATCATGCGAATAATTAAAAAGAAGTAAATAAATAATACTGAGTTGTAGGGTCTTTGAAAATGAGTCTGTAGGTTGTGGAGTCAGATCAGAATAGAGGTGAGTGAAGCCTGATGGTTGAAGGATAATAACTGTTTCCGAACTTGGTGTTGTGGGACCTCAGGCTCCTGTACTCCTGCCTAATGGCAGTAGCAAGAAGAGAGCATGGCCTGGATGGTGGGGGTCTTTGATGATGGACACTGCTTTCTTGTGGCAGCCCTCCTTGTAACTGTGCTCATTGTTGAGGAGGGCCTTGCCTGAGATGGACTGGGCTGTATCCACCACTTGCTGTCAACTTTTCCGTTCCTGGGCATCAGTGTTTCCTAGCAATGTGCATTTCCAACTGGAGATACATGAACATTTCCAATCCGTTTTGTTAGGCCCTCGTAGTCTGAGTAACATCTGATTAATAAATTAGTGATCAAATTATGTAGTACATATTATAACCATGCAAAGCATGCTGCAATATACATTAATAAATGCAAAAATATGTCAAGTTAAATAAGATATTACCATGTTTTTTACGACAATGCCTTTTTTCATAGAACAGCATCATACAGCCTGAATTGTCTTGTCAGGCAACATCCATTTTATTTCATTTTATAGTGTGACATTAATGTCTTACTCTTCTAAAAAATGGGTAGTATGCAACATATTATACAAAGTAACAAACAATATACCAACAAAATACAAAACTATGTCTTTTTATTTTTATCTATCACTTCAAGCTCTGGAGGGTTTTATCCCTGGCTGGTTTGAGGCGATGTAAATTCCTTTGCATATCTCAATTAGTTGTTTACATGCTTTGAGTGTTAAGCAGAACATGATCTATAAAATCATTATATCATGGGATGTGGCCAATTGGTCTGTCAAGTCCATACTAACTTTTTATAGAACAATGCTGTCAGTCTCATTTCCTTGCCATTTCCCTGATTCCCACACAACTCTTTTTTTTCCTCAAAGCCCTGACTGACACTATTTCTCCCAGCTGGACAGGAATCAATTCCAGATTGTAACGAGCATCTGCTTAAAAAAACTTTCCCTCACGTCCTATATTTTACCCACCACCCAGGCCATGCTCCTTTCTCTCTGCTGCCATCAGGTAGAAGGTGCAGGTGCCTCAGGACTCACACCACCAGGTTCAGGAACAGTTTCTACACCTCAACTATCAGGCTATTGAACAAAAGAGGATAACTACACTCATTTCTATTTCTGGTCTTCCCACAATCAATGATCTCATTTTAAGGACTCTTTACCTTACAATTCATTAATATTTGCATCTGTACAGTTTTATTTTTCATTGATCCTGTTTACAGTTACTGTTCTATAGTTTTGTCAAGGAAAAATAATCTTAAGGTTGTATATGGTGACATGTATGCACTCTGATAATAAATTTTACTTTGAACTTTTGAACATTGATCTCTTTAACTCTGACACCTGGTCCTTGAACCACACGCCGAAGGGAACAAGTTCTCTTTACTTACCCTGTCTGAACTCTTCAAGCTCTGCTGCGTCCTCTCAGACTTCTTAGCTAGGAGAAAATGAAGAGAAAAAATTACATCTTCTCTAGATTAACCTTGGATGTAAAACCTCCATTGAAATCCCAGGGACCCATTTAAGACAATATTTCCCGTTTCCTTTCTACATCCTTCATAAGGTGTGTTAACTAAATGTGGACACAGTAATCCACCGGTGGTCTAAATATTTCAATGTGACTTCCCTGATTTGTATCTATGAATCGTATCTGTACTGAATAAGCAGCCATAAGTAACATGGCCCTGCAGAGCACTTGAAATTATTCCATTTAGTTAAGTATCCCTCTCCCTCTTTCAAAATGTATCCCTTCACATCACTATTAAATTTCGAATGCCACCCATCTTACTATTCTGCAAGCGTGTGCATAACCAGCTCGCTCCTGATCTACACTCACATGCCATCTATCAATTTACCGATGAGACAATCATTGTTGGCAGAATCTCAGATGGTGACGAGAGGGCATACAGGAGCGAGATATACCAGCTGGATGAGTGGTGTTGCAGCAACAACCTTGCACTCAACATCAGTGAGACCAAAGAGCTGATTGTGGACTTCAGAAAGGATAAACACACACCAATCCTCTTAGAGGGATCAGGAAGTGGAGAGAGTCAGCAATTTCAAGCCTCTTGGCATTAATATCTCTGAGGACCCAACCTACTTCCAACGTTTTGATATAAAGAGGACAAGACTGCAGCTACATTGTATTAGGAGTTAGAGGAGATTTGAAATGTCAGCTAAAACTCTCAAAAATGTCTACAGTTGTACTGTGGAGAGCATTCTAATTGGCTGTATCACCATCTGGTATGGGTGGGGGGGTGGGGGGGCTACTGCACAGAATCCAAGTAAGCTGCAGAGAATTACAAAACTGATCAGCTCCATCATGGGCACTAACCTCTAGAATCCAAGTCACCTTCAAGGAGCAATGCCTCAAAAAGGCAGCATCCATCAGTAAAGACCCCCACCACCCAGGATATGCCCTCTTCTCACTGTTGCCATCAGAAAGGAGGCACAGAAGCATGAAGGCACACACTCAGCGATTCAGGAACAGCTTCTTCCCCTCCGCCATCTGATTTCTGATTGAACATTGAACCCATGAACACTACCTCAGTATGTCCTTATTTCTGTTTTTGTACTACTTATTTAACTATTTGATATACATATATTTACTTACTGTAATTCACAGGTTTCTCCCTATATTATTATGTATTGCCTTGTACTGCTGCCACAAAGGTAACAAATTTCACGGCATATGCCAGTGATATAGATCTGATTCGGACACGAAACTCACTAATATGTGAAGAGCAGCCCTGGTCCCAGCACAAACACCAAAAATTATCACTACCTCTCATCTTCCCATCTGACAGACCCTGAAAATTAACTGAGGGGTCCATGGACCCCAGCTTGGGAACCCCTTCTCTGGGGTATTTCTTCCTCCAACACATGCCCTTTCCTCCCCCAAGAGGACCACAGCCCTATTGGAGGATTTGAGAGCTATGTTAGTTGGAATTAGGGCCTTGTCCTTTGGCTCTTGGTAGGGTCACCCATGCCAAACAGGTCAAAGGGTAGAGGCCAGACCAAGAGTGGTCCACCAGTCCTCCAGGTTCGGCAGTTCATCTCAGGGCTAACAACCCTGACTGGTCAAAAAACAACTGTAACGGAAACAGCAATGAAGTTTAAGATGGAGGATCTTCATTCCTGCCCTAAATGCCAGTGCTGTAACGGGCAGTAAGTTTGCCCTTTTTAGAGATGTGCCTTGCCTGTAACTGAAATACCACCTCTTTTAAGATTGTTTTGTTGTACTTTTACCAGCCAATGATTAGTTCAGCCTCACTCTGGCTAGATCCTTTCTCTTCCCGTTGACTATCATTTCTCCAATTAAGTTTCATTTTACATCATAAAATTTGCCTATCACCACAATAGGTCAATGGCAGACACAATCTCAATGGCCCTCCACACGGCTTTTGACCACCTGGACAACACAAACACCTGCATCAGGATGCTGTTCATGGACTGTAGCTCAGCATTCCCACAATCCTGATTGAGAAGTTGCAGAACCTGGGCCTCTGTACCTCCCTCTGCAATTGGATCCTCAGCTTCCTAAACAGAAGACCACAATCTGTGCAGATTGATGATAATATCCCCTCCTTGTCAACGATCAACACTGGCGCACCTCAGGGGTGTGCTCTTAGCCCACTGGTCTACTCTCTATATACACACGACTGTGTGGCTAGACATAGCTCAAATGCCATCTATAAACTTGCTGATGATACAACCATTGTTGGTAGAATCTCAGGTGGTGATGAGAGGGCGTACAGGAGTGAGATATGCCAACTAGTGGAGTGGTGCCGCAGCAACAACCTGGCACTCAAAGTCAGTTAGACGCCAGAGCTAACTGTGGACTTCAGGAAGTGTAAGATGAAGGAACACATACCTATCCTCACAGAGGGATCAGAAGTGGAGTGAGTGGCTTCAAGTTCCTGGGTATCAAGATCCCTGAGGATTTAATCTGGTGCCAACACATCGATAATGTTATAAAGAAGGCAAGACAGAAGCTCTACTTTATTAGGAGTTTGAAGAGATTTGGCATGTCAACAAATACACTCAAAAACTTCCATAGTTGTACAGGGTAGAGCATTCTGACAGGCTGCATCACTGTCTGGTATGGAGGGGCTACTGCACAGGACTGAAAGAAGCTACAGAAGGTTGTAAATTTAGTCAGCTCCATCTTGGGTACTAGCCTACAAAGTACCCAGAGCATCTTTAGGGAGCAGTGTCTCAGAAAGACAGCGTCCATTATTAAAGACCTCTAGCACCCAGGGCATGCCCCTTTCTCACTGTTACCAGAAGCCTGAAGACACACACTCAGTGATCCAGGAACAGCTTCTTCCCCTCTGCCATCCGATTCCTAAATGTACATTGAACCCTTGGACACTATCTCACTTTTTTTTAGTATACAGTATTTCCATTTTTACATATTTTAATGTATTCAATTTATGTAATTTATTAATTATTATTTTATTTGGTTTTTTTTTTCTCTGTTAGATTATGTATTGCTTTGAATTGCTGCTGCTAAGTTGACAAATTTCACATCACAGATAATAAACCTGATTCTGATTCGGATCATTCGGCTTCTCCATTTCGAACTCCAACCTTACAAAAATAATGATGGCATGCACTGGATGGGCTGAAGGGCTTGTTTCTGTACTGTAGTGCTCTATAACCTCAAGACTATGATTCTTCCCTACATGTTCTCCCACTAACTTGAGCAAAATACTGCAAACACTGAAAATCTGAGATAAAACACACTGTTGGAAATACACAACAGGTCAGGCAGTAGGTCATCCATGGAGAGAGAAAACAGAGACAGAGCTTGTGCTATAAAAGTTTCATCACCTTCACAAACCAATTTTGTTCTCCAAAAGCAGTTTCGGCAATGCTTTCATTGGTGGACTGAAAGCACACTGTTCAAGAAGACTCCTGAACACATTCCAGAAATTAGTCTTCGCTTGCTTGTTACATTATTCCTGTCAATGGGGCTCATTGAAGTCCATCATTCCTGAACATTTCTCTAAGTTTCCTGCAGATTTACCCCTCCATCTTCTCTCTTGCTATTTGGTGGACTGCCTCAGTGTTACGGTGGACCCTTGCTACTTCTTAAATGCAGACAAATAAGATTCTGTCCTCAACCTTCTCTTTCAAGGACATGCTCTTTCCAGCACCATGGTACCTTTCTTAATGAGTACTAGCACGCTACCTCCACCTTTTTATCTCTGAAACTTCGCACCCAGGAGTATTGTTTGCCCAGGAGACATTAGAGCCGGCAGATGCTGGAATCTGAAGTAGCAAATTATCTGCTAGAAGAACTCAGGGTTTTGACCCAAAATGTCAATGATTACTGTTCCCCTCACTGATGCTGCTCCACCTGATCAGCTCTTCTAGCAGATTGTTTGTTGGATTTTCCCAGATGTGCCATTTTGAGCCATTCTTCAAGTATACTGGTTATATTTTTAATTACACACTTGTGCCTGAAGCTCGTAAAACTTAAATTATGGGCCCTTTAAACTAATCCACCTTCCTCTTTGGTTAACATGGCTACTCCCATCTATTGCTCAATAGCTTTCTGCTCTAATAGCATCCTTCAACTCCACCCCTGTCTACACCTTATTTGTTTTTACTGATGCACACTGGTGTCCTTCCCCTCCCCAGATTAGTGGAAATACTCTCTTGTCAAGAGTATTTTGTTTCAAAAAAGAGGAAAAATGAGATTTTTTTTTTGCAGAATTACTTTCACCAGGTTGAGTGAAGCCAATAACAAATAACTTGGCCCCAATTTTAGCACCACTGACAGCATCAAGTACTCTTAGGCCAAGAATAATCTGACAAGGTCAGCAATAAACCATTTCCCTAATGTCAAACTTCTCGCATTTTCAACAGCTCTGTTCCTTATTGCCCCTCCCAGCAAGATTCGTAGTTTTTGTATTTGGTTCTGAATGATATGCCCATCAGCACTAAGCAGTTGTTAATCTTGTTACAGTTGTTGTGCACTAGTCAGGCCACATGTGGAGTGTTGCATGTTGTTCTGGTCGCCTCACTATAGGATGGATGTTGAGGCACTGGAGAGAGGACAGAAGAGGTTTAACCAGGATGCTGCTCAGTTTAGAGGACATGGTGCTATCATGAGAGGCTGGACGAACTTGGGTTGGTTTATTTGGAGTGGCAGAGGCTGTGTGTTGATCTGATAGAGGTTTGCAAGATGATGAGAGGCATAGAGTAGACAGGCAGAATCATAAGACATAGGAGCAGAATAAGACCATTCAGCCCATCAAGTCTGCTCTACCGTTCCATCATGGCTGATCTCAGATCCCACTCAACCCTCTACACCTGCCTTCTTTCCATATCCTTTGATACCAGGAAGGAAACTATCAACCTCCACTTTAAATATACCCATGGACTTGGCTCCCACCGCAGTCTGTGGCAGAGCATTCCACAGATTCACTACTCTCTAGCTAAAAAAAAAATCCTCCTTATCTCTCTTCTAAAAGGTTGCCCCTCAATTTTGAGGCTGTGCCCTCTAGCTCTGGATACCCCCACCTGGGTAACATCCTCTCCACATCCACCTTATCTAGTCCTTTCAACATGCGATAGATTTCAATGAGACTCCCCTCCTCATCCTTCTAAATTCCAGTGAGTACAAACACTCCTCTTATGTTAACCACTTCATTCCCAGAATCATCCTCGTGAACCTCCTCTGGACTCTCTCCAATAACACATCCTTTGAGATATGGAGCCCAAAACTTGACAATACTCCAAGTGCAGCCTGACTAGTGTCATACAAAGGCTCGGCATTATTTCCTTGCTTTTATATTCTATTCCCCTTGAAATAAATGTCAACATTTTATTTTCCTATCTTTTTCCCATGGTAGAAATTTCAAATACAAGGCATGCATTGAAGGTGAGAGGAGGTAGGAAAGGGATGTGAGGGTTAAGCTTTTCTCGAAGGACTGTCTGCTGAACTGATAAAAAGGCTCAAGATTAATTGAAACAAATCTGAACATAAAAGTTACTTTCAAAATAGCAGAGGTAAATAATGTCATGGAAAGATAGTGCTCCAAAAATATGGACCATAGTGTCTGATGCAGTTGTTTAAAGGCTTGTGGCATGAAGTTGAACATATTTTGATGAATACACAACCCATGTACTTTGGCAGTGAGGCAGGCAAACCCAAGGACTATAAATGGGTCCTGATCTGACACGTCAACTGTTTATTCCTCACTGAAAATGCTGCTTGACCTGCTGAGTTTCTCCAGCATTTTGGGTTGGTTACTCTGGATTTTCAGCATCTGCAGAATCGCTTGTGTTTATGGGTGGCAAAAAGGAAGAGATGAAGGTGCCCAGAACATGCCATGATGCCTAATGTTGATTAGGTAAGGGAGGTTTTGCAAGGTATCTTCAATAAAATGCCACAATTAAATTAAAATTAATGTCAGACATGTTACCTTAAGATATTACCTCACTTGAACCCCTACACATCCTTCTTGAATAATTGTAATACAACAATGCCAAGTAGATTGCTGGGCTGCTAATTAAAGCAATATGATGTAATAAAAGTCATAACTTTCAAGGTAATATGAATAATAAGCTACTTAAGAAAACCACTCATCTATTAAGTAGTAAAACTTTTATTAAATATAACAGTGGATCAGAAAGTACAAAATATTTTGCCAGCTATGTGATAGATAAACTATTGGCACAAAGTATCAAAAGCATTTGCCAAGAAGTACACTTTAAGAACATACAAAAACAAAACTTTAGTGTTTATATTTGGCTCAGCAACATTAGACATATAGTTTGAACCTAATATAAGATTACTCAATAACCTTAAACTATTAGGATGCATCTGAATGTTACCAGTCTTCACTTTTAACTATGTACAAATCACCTTACATGAAAATGTGCTATAGATCCAAACCAAAAATGCAAAAAGAAATGTGTTCATTATTTACAAAATACAAGTTTTATAATAACATGTCAGTATAAACATCTTGCTGATAATAGTCTGAAAATATTTAAGCTATGTATGGCGGTGAATGGAACAACCATATGAGGACTACACTCTAACTAATACAGCCACAATCACACAAACAATCTCTTAAGTGCTCGTTATGATCATTACGAGCATGGAAACCAACAAAAATAATATATCCTGATTTCACAATACTTATGATCACAGTGCTCTTTGCAAAGCTGGACCAGATGTGACCGTGGTATACCATCGACAAACATGTGCAGTTAAGTATCGAAGCTTTAATGTGTTGTTGAAATGAAAAGGCACAGCTAGTTCTTGATGTAACAGGGAGACTGCCAGAAAACCACATGTGATACTGAGGCATCAATTAAACATGTTTATTGTGGAACTGAAAGGAAATTATTGTAACCAAATGTTAAGTCCTCCAGAAGCAAATGTTGTAATAAGTTTAAGAAAGACTTTCTTTCAAAGTATTTGCCCATGTTTAATTTGAGGGCACTTTTAAAAGGAAAGTGAAATTTTCCAAAGCCTAAATGAGAAACAAAAGGCTGCCAAAGATTTCAAGCCAAGCTCAGGAGTTGAACAAAGAGCCAGAATTGCATTTCAACACAAATCTTATTAAAGCTTCACCAACAGCTGCAGAGGCAACAGGAGTACACTGAAGAGGCTTTATTACAGAAAAAAAGCAGAATGTTCATGGATGCCAACGTGGAATCTTGGTCTCTTCCATTTTATTGTTCTGCTTCACTCTTCCCTCTTTTCAAAACCTGCCTTGTTTACTTGAGAGATTTACAGTTTAAATATTTGACAAAATGTTATGTAAAACCACAGAAAGAACCCTTACAGCTATATTTTTGTAACCTTAAATGCAAAGTGGGTGGAATCTATATATAAAATTATTTTCCTGTAATGCAGCTATTATGAATTACTATTACCTTGTCTATATACAAATCTTTTAACACGTGTGGCTGCCGGGCATTTAACAAGTGAGTTTGAGACGTTGCCACGGCAACGATGAATGTACGAAAACTGAATTAGAAATATTTACATTAAATTTTGAAATATTAAAACAGAGGCAAACGCATCTCAAGTTATTTTGTAATTGGCTCTGCTTTTATGGATGTGAAAGTCTAGAGCTTAACAACTGCGAGAACAGCAATTATCTCCAAGGGGTTGCGGAATAAGCACGGTGCACTATTACACAATGTAGAAATTAAACACCACATATGGGTTCTACGAAAAGATTCAAAAGAATCCAAACAGACATTTACAGCTGCGGAGAACTTCCTGTAGTTATTATGTCTATCCTGTTCTGGAACAAGAGCACAATTCTCAACACATCCATCATCTGACACTGTGAAAAATGCAGCAATAAGACAACCAAAGCAGCACACAGAACCTGACTACAGTTGCATAAATTAAGATGTAAATGTTTATAGTGAATATTTACACCCATTAAATGTGTCGCTATTCTACTGGTGATAGTGTTAAGTCACAGGCAAAAAGATTTATGTACAAAGGATATCATTACCACACTTAAGAAAACAAAACAAACTTTACAATTTGTAGATGATAATGTCACCGAGGGTGAATGCAAGGAATACGTAAGCCAGTTGCTGGTAGCTTGCAGTCACCAAGTCTTAATGTAACATGGAATGTCCGGCTTATTGCTGTCTTCAGCAACGTTCATGTAATGAAATATTTACAGTTTTGTGCTGGGATGTAGAGAAGAGATCGGCGAACTGGAATAAGCAACCTGCGGGTTCAGAGAACCCAGCGGATAAAGACTATGGTGCAAAATATCTCCATAAGTAGCCGCGACTGGGGAAGCAGCCGCGGACAAATGTCTGTACAACTGCGGGGATGCACCGGTTGAAGCCAGGATCTGTCTCTGCATCGCCGGTATCATGAAGGAATGGATCGCAAGTGGTTGCATGAGGGGAGAGAGCACAGCTTGATTCTTCAAGTATTGTAAGGGGTGGGCATAGTCAACGGGGAAATGAGAGCTTAAGCCGTCACACATATCTTGCACCTGAGATACAAAAGCTCCAGGATACACACCCGGGAAAATTGGTGTAGGCAGCGGGAACTTGTGGCCCTCCAGGAAAATCCCTGGTGGCAGGGTTTTGCTGCCTTCACCATCCAAGTCGAAAGTCTTTTCTTTCATCGTTGGGTCCTTGGAGATGGGAGACACGGCCCGGTGCTTCTTTTCTGGGCTCTCACCGCTCCCACAGTCAGTACTCTCTCGGTTCCTCTTGATGGGCTTGGTGGTCCCGATGACCTGCGAGCTGGCCTTTGAACACATGATCGGTCTGACCGCCTCTTCCATCTTCGCTGGCGATGAGGTGATAGCTTCGCCGGTCTTGGCGCTGGCCACCATCGGCATTGGAGGGACTCGGCATGCCTTGGGGTTGTAGTTGGAATGGGCTGGCTGTGTTCCTGCTGTCGTGCTTTTAGCGTCCAGGGGCAACGATGAAGGAAGTGGCGTACCAGTCAGATTCCTGGGCAACATCTTCTTCAGCTTCGGAAGACTCAAGTCAGTGGGCTGTTCCTCCGCCGGGGATTTCACTCCAAACTTTTTTTCCGGTTGGTGCAAATTTGAGAGATAATTTAGATATTCAGCATCCTGGTTTTTACGCTGCATAAACGATGAACTCTTATTCTTTGCGATGTTGTGGTACTTTGACGTTTGGTCATTAAGGTGGTGCTCTGTATGTTTATAAAGGTTGTGTAGGTGAGGGGAGGAATAGAAGTCCACTAGAAAGCTTGAGACTTGCGACGGCGGGCAACATTTCTTCTCAGAGTTATTGTTTTCATTGTCTGTAAGGTCGGAGGTGAAAGGGTAATGAGTGCCTCCTTTGAATGAGTCTGAGCAATTGAGATGATGGTTGGGAAGGTAAGCTGTCTCAGAATCGGATAATTTATTCAAACCATCTTGCTTAAACGCTTCCCCTAGCTCATCTGAGCTTCTCTTGGGAATGCTATGGGCGCGCTGGATGACAGACGGTCTATTAACGGCGGGCGGGTCTGATGAGGAGCCTTGTGAAAAACTACACTCAGTTTTAACCGTTTCCTCCCCGTTGTCGCCAACTTTTTTACTGCTCAGCAGCAGGGGTGGTGCTCCAATTGAATAGTTGTTGGGTAAGGTGCCACTGACTTGTGACAAGAGCTTCTTCTTGGCAAGCGGTGACATGATGCCAGGATGTCCTCGGGAGTACACCACGGGCATGTAGCTGGGGCAGGCGTCACTTTTTGTGGAAGCAAGCACCTCCTCCTTCTCTTTGTGAGGGTTACCTCTCTCAGGCTGCCGTGTGTGCTGTCTCTGGGCACCGGGCTGCGGACTGCTCCCGGGACGACCTTCAGTCTCCTCCTTGCGAGACTGGTCAGCTTGATCAGACTGGACTGCGTCTCCCTCCGCTGGGACCGCGCCGGCAGCTGTTTCCTCCTGGCTGTCAATTGCTGGGAGGTCGGGTGGGCATGGCGGCGGCTCAGGGTTTTGGCCGGGGGTGGAGGTGTCCATGCCCATCTGTCCCTCCTCTGGTGTTTCCACTGTTGTCACTGCTTCCTTGCCCGAATCGGGCGTGATGCCACCATGTTTCCTGTCTGGGTGCTCGCCACCGGCTTTGTCGTCGTCGTCCTTGGGCTGCCCCGTTCTGGCATCAGAGCCTTCTGCAAGGTCACGGCTGTGCTGCTCCTCGACCTCAGGCTCCGAGATTGCTGCTGCTCCTTCTGGCACTGAGACCAACGTTTCCCTGGACACATCCATCTCCTGCATACCTTCTGGCACTGAAGTTGCCTGGTTATTAAAGAAAAACACAATGTCATTAATACAAAATCTATAAAAAGGGAAAGCAGATATAGATAAAAAGCTACCAGAGAAGTGATACAAGAGCCTGAAAATACCAATTCAAAGTTTAAGAAACATCTTCTTCCCCTTCGCCATCGGATTTCTAAACCACATGAACCTATGGAAACTACCTTCCTATTTTTGCACTACTTATTTACATTTTTTAAAATATATTTCTTATTGTAGTTTATATTTTATGTATTGTACTGCTGCAGCAAAGCAGCAAATTTCATGACACACATCAGTGATAATAACCTACCTGATTCTGATAAAGATCAGCTTTATTTTTCACATGCACATCAAAACACACAGTGAAGTATTCCCTTTGCATCAAATTAAATCAGTGAGGGCTGTGCAAGTGTCGCTATACTTACGGTGCCAACATAGCGGGCACATGACTCTCTAACCCTATGCCTTTGGAATGTGGGAGGAAACCAGAACAGCCGGAGGAAATCCACATAGTCACGGGGAGAATGTACAGGCAGAGGCAAGAATCAGCCAATGTGTTGTAAAGTGTTGCTCTAGCTAGTACGTTACCACACCATCCATGTTCAAAGCATGGGCCCAGCAAGAACATCTTGTGTCAGGAAAGAGAAAGAGTCATCATGTCAAGACTGGGACCCTTTATCTGAACTGGGAAAGAAAGAAATTTAAGGTGGAGGAGGGCAGCGGTGAAACAAAAGGAATTGAAATAGCAGTTCATTTTACATAAATTGTTCTTACTTTCTGTTAAAAGAAATAGCAATTTTTTGACCTTCTGCATTTCCTATGTTTTCCTGTATAGTACTGTATACAACATTGCACAGGTTAGACAACATTAGCAACAGTTTAGATAGAAGCAGTTTAATTGTGTTTCAACTACCCTAATACTTCACCCTAGGAACAAAATTCCCTTTGTTCCATGCACCGTCCACCATTTACCTTAAATGTTCAACCTGAAATGCTAACTTTTCTCTTTCCACAGATGCTGCCTGACATGTTGGATTCTATCAGCATCTTTATTTTTATTTCAGGATCCAGGCATCTGTGATTTTTTTTTTTGTTCCAAGGTTAGGTTTAAATCAACTGCTTCCATGTACACAAGAAAATCTGCAGATGCTAGAAATCCAAGCATTATTGGAAAAGAGTAAACAATCGACGTTTTGAGCCGAGATGTTGCCTGGCTTGCTGAGTTCCTCCAGCATTTTGTGTGTGTTACTGTAGTTTGAATCTTTAGCTTTGTAAAACATTTAAGGGGTTTCAAAGTTACATGAATGTTGTGAAAAATCGATACCAGGACTTAAAAAGAAGGCAAGAAACCACAGTATGCTCCAAAAGGATGGCTTTAGGGAATTGCTTCTAAAAGCAAAGGGGAGCTGAGTATGGAAAAATGTGTTCCAGAAGTTAGGCTGAATGCAGCTCAAAGAAAAGACACCAGATGACTTAGGAAATGGACAAGAGAGCAGAATAGCAGGTAGGCAAAGTTTATTTTTTAGAAGGATGCACAGTTCTCATAATCATTCTCCATTCTATTCCTCATCTTGATTAGGGAAGGGGAAAAGCTTCACTTAATTCTGTTGGATAATCACAACACTTCAACTAAAAGTACAACTCCACAATTCACAGAATCACTTTCAAGGACTCATCAATCATGTACTCATTATTTTTTTGTTTTGAGTTTACATGTTTTGTCTTCTTTTGCACATTGGTTATTTCAGTCTTTGTTTATATATAGTTTTTTAAAAATAAATTCTGTTGTATTTATTTTCCTGTAAATGCCTGCAAGAAAATGAATCTCAAGGTAGGGAATAAATTTGCTTTGACTTCACACGGCTTGTTTCTGCTAGTGACACTACCTGCCCTAAGAGACAGCGGAAACTGTAACTTGTCTCAAATAGCTCAGCTGATCTTCAGTTCTTTAAAACAGAGACAGATTCTAACATGCAATCAAATGTTCTGACATTTTAAAGTACACTATTTGAAATCATGGCCACAGTTAAACCAGTTACTTTGCAAATAGATGGTTGAGGTCAGACATTTCAAATGAATTCTCTGTTTCAACTACAATAGAAAGCAGAGACATAGATTTTAAACGGGTGGGACAAAAACAGAAAAACACTTAATCTGCCCAGCTGTTGGCTTCATTCCCAATAACCTATTCAAAATGGTACAACCAATATGTTGTGTGTGTTCTGGGAACCAAAAAAACACAGCTAAAGGAAAATAGATTAATGTTCTTGTACAGTAACTCTGGATTACAGCAGAGTATAAATCAAAACATTAATATTTAGATATTCATGAAATATTTTACTTTCTATTTCATTTATGTTTTCATAATCCATCATCTCTAATTGCAATTTCAACATAATGGAACACTGCATTGTAAATAATTGTTGACTTTATAATATTGAAGGTTACCATGACTACAATAACCTACTTTCTTTGGCATTTTCCAAGGTTATTTAGCAGCAAAGCAGTTACTAGAACATGATATCTCCTGGCTATATCACTTCCTAGTAAACAACTGAATTTGTCCTTGTTACGATTAGTAGTTGGCAATTCTGCAGTTCTCAGCCTGTCAGTGTGAAGAATCGCCATAGTCAGTGGCTTCCATCAGGGGCCAGCAGAGTGGGTGTAGAGGCCTGGCCAGGCCTCCGGTGGGCCTTGTACTAATGGTTATTATACTAATATGTCATTTAGCACCATTACCGTTGGGATAATGCTCCTACCATTCCCTGTCTCCTTGCCAATTTGCAAACGCCTGACTTACACAAAGCCCACACATACTAATGAGCATTTGGAAGATCAGTGGCATGGATTTGCACTGATCCAGATCAGGGGAGCTGCCGTCACCTTCTGCCATGTGGAAACTCAGATGGCGGCTGTATCTCCAACGTGCAAACTGTTCAGTCCACAACCAGTTGATAGGAATGGAGTGCTGCTGTAACACGGGGAGGGCCTGTAGCAGTAATGACAATACTGAATGGCAGCTAATTAATAGAACAATACAGCATCCGCAGAACAGGATGCACTGCTGACCTCTCAACCTACTGGAAGGTAAATCCAACCCTCCCCTCCCACGTAGCCATTTTTCTATCACCTATGTGCCAAAGAGTTTCTTAAATGCCCCTAATGTATCTGCCTCTACCATCACCTCCGGCAGGGCATTCCACGCACCCACCACTCTCAGTGTAGAAAGAAACCTACCATCTGACATCCCCCTATACTTTCCTCCGATCACCTTAAAATTATGCCCCCTCATATTAGCTATTTCCCACCCTGGGAAAAAATCTCTGGCTCTCCACTCAATCTGTAGCTCTTGTACATCTCTATCAAGTCACCTCTCATCCTCCTTCACTCCAAAGAGAAAAGTCCTAGCTCACTCAAGCTACCCTCTTAAGACATGCTCTCTAATCCAGGCAGCATCCTGGTAAATCTCCTCTGCATTCTCTAAAGCTTCCACATCCTTCCTTTGAGGCGACCAGAACTGAACACGATATTTCAAGTGTGGCCTAACCAGAGTTTTATGAAGCTGCATTGTTTCTTTATGACTCTTGAATGCATCATCAGCTAGTCCTTCCTTGCAACCTAGTGCAGGAACAGTGGAAATTACATTACAGAATTAGGAGTTATGGGGAACAGGCACAGAAGAATAGGTGTTGATTGAGGCCAGTGATGACTGTATTGAGCAATTGGATAGGCTTAAATGGTCAAGTGGCCTGCTCCATTGCTATTTACTTGTAACTGATCGAAGAAGTCCTATGTAATTACAAAAGTCAGAGAAGTAGCAGTTTATTATCACAATGGGACTTACAGACAATGCAATACTTTCAAAGTGTGGGTACAACAATGTAGAAAGGAACTATTAGTTTGCTGCTAACAAACAGATGCAGTGGAGATCTACTTCATCCCATTTCATACCCTTCACCACCTCAATCAGATCAACTCCTCTATCTCAATTCCAGCTTCCTTATCCCAAATCCTGTGATCACCTCGGTATCCAAAGATGCACCAATTTCCATCTTGGATTGATTCAACGCCCTGAATTTTGCTAAGTTTCATGCTGCATGTATGCCAACTGATGTGAAAATCCCAAAGCTCGATGCCAAGCTCCAGCCGCACCTGACCATTAGGTCCAGTGCTGGGAGTCCAACACTGGACAGAAAGCTGGCTCCTAGGCTCTACAAGCTGGCAAGTGTTGAATTTAAATTTCTTGAGTTTGTGAATGAAGGGCACCGAGCCCTACTGTTACTCCTGGATTGCTGTTAGATACAGCTTTCCAGGATTCATTCCATGATTGTAAAGGAAAAATGAGGCATCGATGCTTGGCTTCCATTGGTCTTAGCCAACAATCCTAGTTCTAGGATCTGCTCCCTGAGGATGCAGAGCTAGGAAGAAATACATTTAGTGCAAAGAACTGCTCCCACTTATTAAACCAAAGCCCAATGTTTGAGCGGCACTTTGGGATGATGTGTTTGGAGTACAAACTCACTTAAAGATTCACAACTTTTTCCGTGGAGCAATATCTACCATCTTAATTTTCAGGATATGGTCCTTAACTCAAGATCCCCAGCTACAGAGAAACATCCTCCTTCAACTTGAGGTGAATTTTGTGGTTTATCGAGATCATCTCCGATTCTTCCATGCTTTGAGGAACATGGAGACGCAGATCACTACAGCACAGAATCAGGCCCTTCAGCCCATCTAGTCCATGCCAAACTGTTACTCTGCTTAGTCCACCTGGACCATGGCCCATCCATGTACTTATCAAAATTCCTCTTAAATTTTGAAATGAAACCAACTTCTACCACTTCCACTGGCAGCTCATTCCACACTTGTATGACTCTGAGTGAGAAAGATCCCCCCCCCCAAACAGGTTTTCTTAAATATTTTACATTTCACCCATAACCTACGACTTCCCATTCTGGTCTCACCCAACTTCAAGCCTGCTTGCATTATCTATATCCTCACAATTATCTATAGCTCTACCAAATCTACCTCATTCTCTTGATCTCCAGAGAATAAAGTCCTAGCCTATTCAACTTTCCCTACAAGTCAGGTCCTCAAATTCCAGCAACATCCTTGTGAACTTGCATTTACAATCGTGGAATGAATCCTGGAAAGCTGTATCCAGCAGCAATCCAAGAGTAACAGTAGGAACTCGGTGCCCTTCATTCACAAACTCAGGAAATTCAAATTCAACACTTGCCAGCATCACTGTAATCCCATGAGAAAAGTAATCCCATGAGAAAAGTAACCCCCAAAAAAATCATCCCAACTTGTGCAACCAATGACAACTAGCAGCTGAATACGTAAGTATTTGCCTATGTAGCAGAAATTAAACATGTGTTTATGTCAATGCTAAAATACATTCATCAGATATATAAAATAGATTTCAGCACTCTTCCCCCTTGCCTTCCAGTCTGGGCCCGAAACGTCGACTGTTTATTCCCCTCCATTGATGCTGACTGGCCTGCTGCGCTCTTCCTGCATTGTGTGTGTGTGTGTGTGTGTGTGTGTGTGTGTGTTGCTCCACATATTAAAATAGAATCTACTTTCTTGATTTTGCTATCTAATGTGACAAAAAAAGGGTAAGTTGGCGAACAAATCAATGGCAGTACTTAAGCACAAATGAGCCAGCTCTCACTCTTAATCTTACACTCCTGCATATCTCTTCCCCCTACATAATTTCTTCTTAATCACACCCATGGTATTTGTTCCTCTCTTCTCAAGGGTAGTAAATTTCACTCTCTAACCACTCTGTGGGCATTGAATTAATTAGTGACCACATTATTTTCAAGTTAGTTGAAATATTTTCTAACTTAACAGATTATTTCATGAAATTAAAGATCTATATCAAGCCACTTCAGAGAAAAGAGCCCTGTCTATTTAGTCTTTCCTGAAAGTTATTACCTCTTGGTTCTGTTATCACAGACTTTCTGTAATAGAATGCTTGATGATCTAAGGACTGAAACCACACAAAGACTTCAGGAATCTTGGCCCCTTTCCCAACTCTTCAGTAACATTGTTTTTGATCCATTCAAACTATTGAAATCTTCACCACAGGAAAGTGTTGCAATATATTTAAAATAAATCTACCAATGACTAATTGCCTAAAACATGGCTACAGCAAACAGCAAGAATATGACTCAGGCTGTGTTCTAAAGAGGAAAAGGGCAGCACAAACTACTGAACTGCCTCATTAAATTTCAAATTAGTGTTGCACATTTTAATTAACACATTGATAAAACAATACTTAGAATCTCCATAATCATTCAGATAACCAAATATCCTGTTATGTTATCTCATTCGTTGTGGTAAGGCTGCTGATAAAGCTTACTATTTTTTGTTTGATAAATAAAGTTGTTCCTTAGTCACCAGAGAAAACCACACTTCTTCCTGTAAAGTCTTTTTTTCTCCCCATTAAGTGACAAAAACAACAATGGCAGTTGGTCGTCATAACAACATTTACAAATTTAGAGGAGAAACACTTGTCAGCGTTAAAATAGAACTTCAGTGCTCATATTTGACATTTTAAGATGATGCACTTGATCTGCCTGACTTCAGCTCAGCCTCCAGGTTCTGAGTTAGCTACTCCCCTGTGACTTAATAACTCATTCAAAGCCCTCCCCTCAGTTACTGCCTCCTTATCCGCCATTCAGTGCTCACCTTAATACAACAACAGCACTCCCACCACCGAGTCTCCGTTACAGAGTTCACACTGGAAGTGGCTAGTTAGGGGAATGGAGGTGGAGGGCCAGTGGCTTAGAGTTCCTTGGTGTTAGCATCTCCAAGGATCTGTCCTAGGACCCCCAGACAAGTGTCATCACAAAGACAGCACAACAGTGCCTCTACTTTCTTAGAACTTTGTGTGGATTCGGCATGACACCAGAAGCTTTGATGATCTTCTAAACATGCTGGTTGCATCATGGCCTGGTATGGAAATAGCAGTGCCCAGGAACAGAGAAGCCTAGAGAAAGTGGAGGTACAGCCAAAGCCCTCACCAACAATGAGTGCATTTACACGGGGCACTGGCGCAGGACAGCAGCATTACCATCAAGTCCACCACCATCCAAAGCCATGCCAATATCCCGCTACTACCATCAGGCAAGAGGCACAGAAGCCTTAGGTCTTACAGAACCAGGTTTATGAGCTATTACTACCCTACAACCGTCAGACTTCTGTGTTGGCGCGTGGCCGAGTGGTTCAGGCATTGGTCTAGTGATCTGAAGGTCATTAGTTTGAGCCTCAGCTGAGGCAGCATGTTGTGTCCTTGAGCAAGGCACTTAACCACATATTGCTCTGCGACGACACCGGTGCCAAGCTGTATCAGCCCTTGCCCTTCCCTTGGACAACATCGGTGGCATGGAGAGGGGAGACTTGCAGCATGGGTAACTGCCGGTCTCCCATACAACCCTGGCCAGGCCTGCGCTCTGGAAACTTTCCAAACCCATGGTCTCTCAAGACTAACGGATGCCTATTATCAGGCTTCTGGACAGGCATTGACAACTTTGTTCACCACCTCTCCAAATAGAGACTACCAAATAGACTCTACCACACAGATCCTGACGAAGGGTCTCAACTTTGTTCACCACCTCTCCAAATAGAGACTACCAAATAGACTCTACCACACAGATCCTGACGAAGGGTCTCAACTTTGTTCACCACCTCTCCAAATAGAGACTACCAAATAGACTCTACCACACAGATCCTGACGAAGGGTCTCAGCCCGAAACGTCAACAGTGCTTCTCCCTATAGATGCCCTTGTAGGCTATCAGACTGCCAGCTGGCCCGTTAGTTGTCCCTCTTAACAGCATTTACCAAGAGAAGATATGCAAAAGAGATCTACCATTTTTACTCAATGGATTGCAAACAGAGATGAAATCAAAATCTGATCTAAAAACTACACACAAAATTGTTGGAGCTTGAAAAAAGGACTGTGTTATTCCAGAAAGCCCAAGATTTATAACCATTATGAATAATTTACCATACATTTTGATCCCGAGACCTGCAACCCAAGTTTTTCTAACAGCATGCCCATGCAAATACCAAGAGCCACAAATGTGACTTAAATACCCTACGATGTGACTGTGAGCCAAGATGGCCCATCAGTGGCGAAGTGCACGCTTGAAGTCGGCTCCCAAGACCAATGTATTACCTAGAACTACAGTCATAGAGTCCATTCAGCCCATCTAGTCTATGCTGATTTATAATCTGCCTCGTCCCATTGACCCACATCTGGACCATACCCCCTCCTCCATCCACATACTTTCCAAGGTTCTTTTTGAACGTTCAAATCAAACCTGTATCCACTACTTCTGCTGGCAACTTGTTCCACACTCTCACCACCCAGAGTGAGGTACAGTCGTTCCCCTTAACACATTTCAGCTTTCATCCTTATCCCGTGAGCTCGAGTTCTAGTCGCACCCAACCACAGTGGAAAAAACCCGCTTGCATTTACCTTATCTATACCCCTCATAACTTTGTATATACCTCTATCCAATCTCCCCTCATTCTCCTGTTCCACGGCTGTCTGACAGATCCTTCTGAGCTTGTCAATACGCTGCAAAATGCCTTTGTGAAATCTGAATGGCAGCATTGTCTAAGGACTTCATTTACTACTGAATAAACTGTCAAATTAAGCAGCATGTTAAGACAGCCCTTTAGCTATAAGTCTGTTCAGCTTAGTAACTTCAACAGCATGTCTGAACTCCATTTACCATTACAACTACATTCCTCCAACTCATTTATTTGCCGTTTTCTATCTCAATCCATACATTTCTTGACACTATTATGTTGACCTTCGACCATGAGATACAATCAATTTTCTAGTTACCTCCGCACCATCTTAAAAGCTTCTTCCCCAGTAGATAATCTGATCAACCATTCTAGCTAGCCCCACCCCCTCTATTACCTCAGTCACCACATTGTAAACACATGCTAGTATTTATGTATTAATGCATATTTAATCCATATTTGTACTAACTTTATTTTTTGGTATAATTCTTTATTAATTGTTGAATGTTGCTTTCTGCTGCATGCTGCACCCTGACCAACACAGCACAGCAAATTCCTAACACATGTAAATGTATATGGTGAATAAAGTTGATCATTGAGCTCCACTAGCTACAAGCTTCTGCAAAGTTAAAACTCTCCAAGTGGAACGTTAAAGACTCAGTGACAGAGGAAGTGTCTTTAGCAGTGAGACGTCAGTATAATCAGCTGATCTCTGACACACGTCGGTGAAACATTAGTAACGTCAGCTGAATTCTGACACACATGAGAGTTGGGTTCAGTCAAAGAAGTTGACTAAAGTACAGTACAGGTCTTTAAAAGGAACAGAAGGAGAAGGAATTGCAGAAAATGTAAAGTGGTGGAGCGATCAACGCACTAACCAACTAGTTAACAAGGCTCTAATATGAATGTTTCCTCCATGGCCTTAACCATCCACAAGGGAGATTGGTTAAGTATGGTGGGAGGGAGGGAAGAGAGTTTTATCGATAATGAAGAAAGGGTAACCTAATTTCAGACCCTGTTCTTCCCTGCTGCATTTAAAAGACAAAAAAGGAGTCTATTTGTGATTACTTTGCTCTAAAATGTTTTACTCAATCTCTCAGGAAATGTGGAATTGCATGAAAATACCAGGCAGATGAACAATCCATGGAAGACCAAAATATATTCAGCAGTGTTGAATGGCCAAGCTGGCTTCTGCATGCAGAACAACTCTCTTGGGGTCTGATATGAATTAAGTGAAAGCAATACAGCATGCATCTGTGTTTGAACAGGAACTAATGGTTAACATGATGAAGTCCAGATTGGTCAGTGATGTACATTTGTATCATCTGCATTCAGGCATATCAAATGCATGTATTGTACATTCACAAAAGCCTTGAACGGTGTAGCTACAGCTGCACTGTGATCATTGCTTAACTCAAGCTCGCTAATATGGCTTTGAGCATTAGGTCAGACATGGACGAGATTGCCTCACAGAATACTTTAGTGTTCTGGACCTCTTCAAAAGTGGCCTCTCACCTCCGAGATACTGACAATGCCACATCCCGAATGGATACAGGTTTCTGGCTAAGAGGGTGAAGTGCAATTTTGCAGACTCATTCCGTGCTGTGAGGCCGGACTGATACGCAGACCTCTAGGCACCATCATTGGTTCTGCACTCAAATCGGCATCATACTACATCACACTAAAAAATCTTCGCGGACACTCCCCACCATGCAACCTACCTTTTCCAAAAGCCCCCTTCTGGAAAACACTATAGGGCTCTTAAAACAAAACCTTCACACTATCTTTAAAGTTTCTTCTCCCAGGCAGTTAAACTGATCGGCCATTCTAGTTAGCCACCCCTACCACCCCCACCCCATTAACCCAGTCCCTGCCCCATTAACACTTTAAACCACTTTTTATAATGCTGTTTACAATGCAAATACACGCCGGTATTTATGCACATTGTATTGCATATCTGTACTTTAACCTCTAGCTTTATTCTTTATATAACTTTTCATAATTATTGAATGTTGCTGCACCCTGAGCAACACGCACGCAGCAAATTCCTAATACAGCTAAATGTGTATAGTGAATAAAGCTGATCCTTGATACAAATTGGGGATCAGAATGGAGAGAATATGACTTGTCTACAACTGCAAATGAACAGCTACTGTTCAAACTGGTGGCAGAGGGAACTGGGTGGTGGTGGAGATTGTACCCTCCCCCCCCTTGATGCTCACAATCCACCTGATAAAACACTCTGTTCAAAGTCAGCAGGTCACCCTTTGGAAACGGCCATGGGCTGATCTGCCAGCTAGGGACGTTTGCCAGTCAGTTGCACAAGCTCCAGTTAATTAAGCATCTGGATCAAACAGATGGGGCTGGCGCTGTCTGCCTGGCGCAGGAAACAAGGGGCACAATCCTAGAGCGGGGAAGAGACACAGAGGTAGAAGGTCTGCTGTAGAATGTGACGTAGCCACCAGAAGCTCTGTGGCCCACTCCTGCTTCTGTCCTGCAAGCACTCATCGAAACTCTGGCGGGAGTTTATTGTTTTTAATGGATGGCCGAGCGACCTTTGCTGAACTGCAGCCACGAAGATGAACTTTTAAGTGCCATATACATTCACATGTTTTAGGAATGTGCTCTGGTATGTTGGTCTTGGCATGACACACAACAAAAAGCAACAACATTCAACAATTATCTAGAATTGTATAAAAGTAACGTTATGTGTTTAAGTACAGATGTGGAATAAAATGTGCATAAACTGTAAAAACCAGCATGTATTTACAATGTAAACTGCCTTATATAATCCTCTATATCCCTCACATCCATGTACCTATCCAAGATTCTCTAGCCCTCTACCTAGCTACATGGTCTAATACTAGTCCCAGTGATATAACCATACCGCATGAAAACAGGCCAACAATTTTGAATTCATGCCAACAATCAAGCCTCCATTTGCACCAATGATACATTTATCCCATTTTAGTCTACTCATATTCTATCATTCTGAGGTGAATGGCAGACTCTTAGGAGGGGTATTGATAGGAACCACGGGGAGAATAAATAGCAGTGTAAAATGGGGCTTAATGGTCAGTGCAAACTTGACAGGCCAAGTGGCCCGTTTCCATGCTGCACTCACCTATTCACTGGAGAGTATTGACAGTGGCCAACTGGCTCAACAGTCTCACGTAGCTTTGGAATGTGTGAGGAAACTGGGGCATCCAGAAGAAACCCACACCCCTTCAGAGAGAACATGTGGACAGCAGCAATGGGGGTGGGGATTGACCCTGGACTACAGAAGCCGCTTGGGAGCAGCTCCACTGGCTGAACAACGCAAACGCCCAGCAGAGATACGACTGTACACAATCATGCTTCTAGAGCCGAAGCATCCAAGCGCACTCTCAGTGTTCCTACCTTGTTCAATGCAAGGGTCAGGATTCTTTACATCATTTCTGTGCCAAGCCACTAGGTGGGAGCATTCCACTGTCGAGAAACAAAAGCTACCTTCTTTGTATACCCCTCCCTTTGAAGTACACAATCCTGATGGCAATAGACTCTTCCTGATAAGGATTTGTACTCTGCTGCTCTGCCGCTACGTTTGGAGGGGAAGTTATAACATTCGTTAATGAACTCCTTGCCAGAAAGTGGAATCAGAAAGTATTTCAGATCCTAGGCAGTTCACAATAAAGATACAAAAACTGGCTTCTAATAAATTCTGCAGGTACTGGAAATCCAGAGCAACACACACATATGAAGTGCTAGGGGAACTGTCAGGGAGCATCGGTGGAGGGGAGTAAACAGTGGACATTTTGGTCCGAGACCTTTCACCAGGAATGGAAAGGAAGAGGGCAGAAGCCACAACGAGCTTCTAATACCTGTCCACACATGGAAAGAACCACTGTGACCTACAATTTCAGTGCAAACATGGCAGGTTGGCTAAATGAAACCCGTGTAGCGCCACAGGAATCCGCTGACGACATGTGCCAAAACCTCACAACCGCGGTGCCTAGGGTAGCTACAGAAATGGCAGAAACCAGGAAACACGCTAAAGAGCAGGACCGGCGAAGGCAGGCACCAAACAGATCAGCAGCAGCATGTGTCGAGCCAGCCAGTAAACACACCCCTCAATCCACAGATCATGGATAAAACACTTTGAACCGCTCACAGTAATAATGGCATCGGTGGCACCTTTGAAGCAGCAAGGGAACTTGAAAAGGAACGTTACCAAACTAAAATGGAGATATGAGGAGGGGGTGACCAAATGAATAATTTTAAGGTAATTGGAGGGGTGATCCCACACAGGGAGTGGTAAATATGGGGAGTATTCTGCCAGGTTTGGTTGTTAGCGACATTTACGAGTCTCTTAGACAGGTACATGGATGAGATATGTAGGAACAAAGAGTTACATTGACTTTATAGTTGGTTAAAACATCAGCACCTGTTGGCCTGCACTGTACTATAGTGTCCTATGAATGGGCAAGAGGCAAGCTTTTAGCAATAGTCTTGAAGATGTGTAAAAACAAACCCAAAAGAGCAGGGAGTTTTAAGGCAGGTTATCCCACAGCCAATGAAAGCAGAGTAACCAATGAAGAAGCAACAAATTGCCCAAACTGTAATGGGCTGGTGGAGGCTGTGCACCATTTTGACTTCACTGCCTTGTTGCTGGACAATTCAGAGGTTGGCAGAGCTTTAGAAGATCAGGGGAATTGATGGGGTCAGGCCTCATGGAGGGCCTTGAAACGGAATAAACTGAACGTGGAGTGAATGCAAGGCAGCACTCACAGGGATAACGGGTGACTAGGGCTTGGGAAGTTTGTGGAGAACCAGCCCGGTCAGGTTGGCTAGAGTGTAGTTGGGTCCAGAATGGGCGGGGGAGGGGATGAGGAGGGAGGAGCAACAACGGAAATGGCGAGAAGGGACAGGGTTGGGCAGTTTCAGCAATGGCACAGCCACGCAGACTGAAGCTCCAGTCAGGGTCAGTATGGTGCCAAAGCTGTAAACAGTCCGGCTTAATTGTAGATAAATGACAAACATAGATCAGAGAGATCAGAATGGTGGCTGGGTGGACTGGACATTTCCAGGACAGGACAGTGCCCGACTCGGAGGAAGCTTGTGGGTAGCAGTTCCCACCTCGCTTGCTTGACCCTACAACCTCCTGAACCAATATAGATAACTTCACTCACCTCAGCTGTGAACTGTATCCATGACCTAGAGACCAACTTTCGCACATTGGTTGTTTGCATATGTATATTTTTTCTTTATTTTCATGAGAAAGCCACCAGGAAAATGAATCTC